>NC_080672.1:3652013-4869351 GCF_030247195.1 Topomyia yanbarensis
TACCTTTTCAAGATATTGATTAATGTAGTAACGGATTTTATCATGCCTTTTTCATTTCTTTTCTCGTTCTATGGGATAGCTAATGTAAACTAGAATGACCCTTCTTCCTGATCCTATCCTTCCTAGTAAAATACAATTGGTATAAATTCAAAGCTCTATATTTGAATGAACTAAAGTAGCCAGTTCGAATCATTGTAATAAACGACGGATTTTGTTGCAATTTTGGGTTGACAATCCTGTTTGTCTTTATCAACATTAAAAGAAAGGTGATTGAAAAAGAAAAAAAGCTCTTCGTGTTTTGGATCCATGTTTGTTATCTTTAGGGGCAAATTCATTTCATTAGAATTTATGGATACAGATTTTTGCTTGTCCTTAAATTTTATTTCCAAATCGAACACACTTCACATAATCTTAGAAAAAGAACAAAACCATGTTTCATAATTTCCTTTAAGAAGAAATTCCGGAGTCATTACTCGTTGTACACGGATCATAACAGAAAACGAACAGAATGTTTATTGAAGATTTCTCTCATAATATGGGATAAGAGCAAAGACAACATATCAAGAAGACAGAGTTGCCAGTTCAGTTCAGAATCTGAAGATAGTAACAGCAAAACGTCTTTCGGGTAAAGGTGATACTTTCTATATCTACTTTTATATTGAGATCGCTATTTTCGTACAATAGACAAAACCTTTATTTCTCATTTACTATTGCGATTTCTGTTCAATGTACAGCGATTCCCAAAAGTTAACAAACTTGAACATAAATCTCATCGAATTATTTTTCTATCCTTCATGAAACTGTCAATCAGGATTCTCAATCGAAATCAAATCAAATGATTAAATATCTAATCGAGTTTGATTAAATATAAAGTTGAAATTTAGGCCAAATATATCCCACAAGATGGTAACGAGCAAAAAGTCTGATTCAAGATTACATCAAGCATACTCCAGAATGAGTGAAGAAGAAAAAAGAAGAAACAAATAAATCTGTGACAGAAAAAAAACTGATTCATTCTGCTGCATTACCCAGCATCTTTCAAAAGAGTCTTAATTTCGTTAAAATTTTATCTACTCTTCTCTATACAGTTTCGACCCGTTTTATGCACCCCTGTTTTTATGCACCCCCGATTTTATTAACTTTTTGTACCCGATTTTATCAACCTGACGTTAATTCATTCTTTTATGCCAGCAATTCAGGCCCACAGTCTTACATTTATATTCAATCAAGGTAGTTGGTCCTGCACTGTTAGGTAGTAGTCAAAATGTAGGGTAGTTTACCCAATTTTGATGCTATTTAAGGTAATGGATTAACTAGAATCGCATTTTTCTCAAATTTTCAAAAAAAGCAAAATTTTCATAATAAACTAACAAATTGTCACATATTATCCAATGGAAAACGTGACAATTGAAAGTGACGTTGTATGCAATACGAATTGAATACTTAATAATATTGTTTTTTATGTTGTGAGCATGCCAAACTGCAAACAAAATTTATTTTTGCGAACTGTCTATAAACACCGGTCCGGAAGATACAATTTAGTCTCTAAGATTGTGATATCTGTTCTCTACTTTATCTAGCCCTTTAAAACGATCTCCTTGCAGCGCGCTTGAATCTTCACTAAACAATCTTCGAATTGAATCAGCTAATAAGATTCCTGTTCTCGTTTGTTATCTTCTATGTCATCGAAGCGTATTAATCTATTCACTTGTAAGCAGGAACACACCAACCTGTCTGAACCAATGAGAACGGGCGAAGCCTATCGAAATCCACAGAACCAGGCTCAAACCGCCTATCTCTATAAAAATACGTGTACCTGATTCAAACTCTTTGAGATCTGATACGGAATATTGTTTCATGACGAAAAACCCTAATAAATAGAGAACCTGTTTATCCCATTGTTGAAATTCTTCGCATAACTTTCCCACTAATAAAATAACCAAAAAAAGTAAATAGTAAGTTTGTGGGAAGAAAAAGTTTCATTGACTTAGACATGGATACGATATTAATAACTAGAATAGTGAGATCGATCCTGTAAAACTATTCATCACTGTCGTTGCTTACAAAAACTTAAAACAGGGCAAATACATCCATTTCCGATTTTAGTAAAACTAAAAGTCGCCCGCTCAACAAGAAAGCTATCAGCGTACACGTTCGTAAACAAAATGAATAGACAGCATCGTGGATCGTGGCTAGACCAAAAGGGTCAGAATTTTCTGATTTCTATCAGATTTTACCACTGAAAATTTTTCGTCAAATATTTTGTAAATTAAATTTTTCTAATGAAGAACTGGACTAATTACATTAGAAACGTTGGATATGAACGTAATTTTAGAATGTAATGCTTGAATTGATGTAGCGTTTCTCTCCAGATTGCTAATTTAATTTTCAATTTCAATCGCGTTTTTCTTAATTGTCATTTTTGGAACATGGGCGTAGAATAGTTGTGAACTACCAACGCCCTGTGTCTAATTAATTAAAGAATAAATTCTGTATTGCACTTTTAAGGAGATTTACTATTAAATTTCGTTGGCAAATTACATTGTCATTCATAATGAGTCTATCTGCAAAATTTCAGATCGATCCTATGCTTGGAAGTTGGATTAGACAACTGTCGGACGGTTCGGTTAAATACAATTTTTTGCACTGATACGGCATTAGGTTTGATTTTTCTGCCAACTAACAACTTGAGATAGTTCTCTGGTTGCTTCTAATTATTTAGGATGATTAAATGAAGATAAAAAAAATTCGCGATTTTATCAACTTCCCCGTTTTATCAACCAAAATTTTTCGGCTGGTTGATAAAAACGGGTCATTACTGTATCTCCATGCTCCTAAAATATCATTGGTGCGCATAAAACGGTAGAATCTTGAATTATGCTTTTTACGCTTAAATGTGGGACTTTGCTAGCATTCAGGTTCTTCTGAGAACACTGTTAAAATAAGGCAATTCATTTTTTTTTACAAATAAAAATGTTTTTGGAATAAAGCATCTTAACCAATAGGCCCCGTGCGAATCTAGAAACTTTGATAAAAATTTAATAGCTTTCTCTGGCGATTTTAGATTGCAATGAAGTTTTCTACAAAGTTGTACACAATGAAATTGTCCATCAGATTCTCACTTTTGGTAATATTTGAATGTCTAAAGTACTACCTAGGGGCAAAAATGTGAACCAGTTTCATTGAAAAACCTGTTTTCGAACAAAAAAAAACTTTAAAGCAAAAAGTTGTTCTGGAGCCCCGACAGAATATTTTTATTTTACTTTCAAATGGAAGGGATAAGCCCATTCTATCACATGTTGAAGTTTTAGCGATGCCGATTTTTTTCGAATAAAATTGTTCTACCAAACACACCGTGGTACGGATACGATGCATTGACATAGCTGTTTGATTCGAGCACTATACAGTGTACACCATTCGCTTGGGTTTATTGTTTGAGGTGAATGTGTAGGTATATCCAAGTTGTTGCGGTCACATGCGTGTATGAAAGACATCTGAGTCTCTGAGATTTCGTTGCGCCAAGCGAAAACGTTTTTTTTCTTTGTATTGTCATCTCCATCACAGACTAAGGAGACGAAAACTTTCTTAGCAACAAATCCACGCGAATTGATGGAAAGTGCAACGAAGGTAAATAATACGTTCCATCAAATTATTGATTCCACGAGATTCATTTCCATTCAACCTATCCTATTTTGATTCTCCTAATACATAGGTACTTCCAAGCCCATTTATGAATGAATACACTGTTACTTAAAAAACCGTTGCCAAAAACGCATCTTAGTTCATATAAAATTATTTTCGATTCTTGTATATGTTTTGCTTCGTTACAGACCATGCATTCGCGACATTTACATGTGTACTTTAGGAAAATTACAATAACGTCGAAAAGCTTTTCCAATTTTTTCAAGACTGAGAATCTCCCATAAAGATTTAAAACAGTTTCAGATATTAGTTCGAATTTCGATCGCAGTTTTCTGTCTGCTTTCTTAAGACCTTGTTACATAAGTTTAATTGGATTTGATCGCCCATTATAAATAATATGACCTGATGAGCAAGACGGTTTGGTTCAATATGTACCATTCGATGTTGGTTGATTATACAGGGTGTTTGGTTCATGGTTAAGAACCCCTCGAGGGGTGATTGACTGTCCTATTTGGAGAAAAAAATCGTTCTACACATACCATCAAATCTCAACCATTACAAAGATATTAAACTTTTTGTGTTAAAAACTCATTTGTCTTAAAATACCTCTAACTCAAAAAGTATGCTTTATATTTCAAATATTTTAGGTACATAGGGAAGGTGAGAAAATTTCCCATTGAGTGACTCCCTCACATGTTTCAGCTAATGAGTTTAAGTAACCTTTTCAAAGTAATTCATTGAAAATTGATCAATTTTAATCGATTTGTCGTTCATTTCGTGAAAATCCTAATAGTGAACTTCTTCATTTTAATAATCCAGATTGATAGTCTTGAAGACTTGCATAATTCGTTCTTTGACATAATACACTTACCTTTTCTTATTTTCATGAGTTTGGGTATTTGGATATTTTTATCTCATTTTGCATTAATACCAGCTCTAATTGAAAAAGTATGGCACTTATTCTACTTTTTTTCTTTTTATTCGCAAGCCATGAAAATTCTACGGAGAAAAATGTATTAATACCTTTCAGTTAAGTGAATTTAGTATTCTTTTAGAAATAAATTAGTTTAAAGTTAGTGCTATTATTAGCATTTTCGTTAATTTTCTCAACATATTATATAATAAACATCAGTATTATTATCATGGAAATAATGCATCTCAGCAAGTTCTACAATTCTTACTTTGACTCCATACAATTACCTGTTTTTGTTTCGACGCAAAATCATTTTTATCACATCGTTTCATATGCACAAATAATGATTTTGAACCACTACATTTGTGGCTAGGTCACGCTGTTTATTAAATAGCAGCAAAATGAAAAGAGATATAGACAAAGTGTCAAATAAAAAGATATAGAGAACAATAGTAACGATAAATTTTGTTGAATGATAATTAGAATAATTCCAAAACTCTTCAAAAAACGCAAATTTTGAGTTATTTCGTTAGTAAAATATCATTTAGTACCCTTAACTAAAAGATATTTGTACATACAGTGATAGGAAATTTTCTCAGCTTTCCAATGAAACCTTGTAAATAACGATATAATGTATACTTTTTAGATTAGAGTCTTTTAAGCACTTGCAAGTCGGTTACAGGAAAAGTATAGCAATGAAATTACAAAGAAATGATTAGAGATAGGAATATGACGCCCAAGAACAAATTATGAATCGCCCTAAGATCCAAAATTAGCAAAACCTCATCAAAAACACTAACTTTTAACTACTTTGCAGCTAAAAGGTAATTAAAACTAATCCACAAAAAGATATGAGAACACTATTCAATAGGAAATTTTCTCACCTTTCGAATGGAGCTAAAACATTTAAAATACAAAGTACATTTTTAAAGTTAAAGGTATTTTAAGACAAATAAGTTTTTCACACAAAAAGCTCAATAACTCTGTAACGGTTGAAATTTGATGGTATGTGTAGAACAATTTTTTTCTCCAAATATGACAGTCTATGACCTCCCCCAAGAGGTTCTTAACCATGAACCAAACACCCTGTATGTGAAGTGAACTGTGGAAAGAAATATTTTTGATTAATTATTAATCCAAATGTAATAAGAAATGAAATATTTCTTTTTTTTGCAGTCCTACGTCTACAGTTCGTAAAACACCAAACCCATTCAAGCAAACTGCATTAAATTTTAGAGCTTAATCAACGATGTTTTTGTTTTTTCAACTACATGACTGAAAAAATTCTCATTTTGCATTGAACACCCGTTATTATGCAGGATCTACCTAAATCAAAGCGGTAAAAATGAAAACTGAAAACACCGCCAAATGGGGTATCAATTAGGGATTATTCATAAATTACGTAACGCGAATGTTGCACAACATTGGCTCCCCATGTAACAAATTGTCTCTATTCCCCCGCCCTATATCATAAAAAAATTGTTCTTCAATAAAACATGTTACATGGGTTCAAACGAGCTTACTCCACCTTCCCCATGTGCACCCTCCCTCTAAAAGCATTATGTAATTTGTGAATGGTCCTTTGTTACAACAAAATATTTATTGCCCATTTTTAAAAAGAGTTACAACAACAATGTTGTCGAAAACGGAGCATGCCAAAAACGGAATCCTACTGTATTATGATTTCATATGAGAATTGAGTCCAGGATCACTTACGCCAATGTCGATGTCAGCGGCGAGGTGATTTACAATATCGACAAGAGCATAAATAATTTTCAAATTCACGTATTGTAGTAAATGTTTTTTTTTCAACCTCAAACATTGTCCTAAATTTATATTATACCAAATTGGAGCGTACTATCTTAATTTTCCCAAAATGGCCCCTTTAAGCATAGTCTACTTTGTTTTTCATCCCAGCAGGGAGAAAATCAAATTGTTACGTTTTCACCAAAACGGTTTTGCGAATTTTGTAATCCAACGTTTGGTTTGATCAAAATGTCATAAGAGATAAAAACAAAAGAAGGATCACTTTAACTCACTCTCCCCTACCGAAAAAATGAATGAAGTTTTCAGTCTGTCTGCACCAAAGGGATCGAATCCAATCTGCACACTCGATGCTGTTTGCGTTTTGCATTGCGTGTGAAGTTACCAGCCAGTGCAGCCAGTCTCTTTCCATTACAGAAGCTTCGGGAAAATGAATGGACGAGGTCTGAACCAGAGACAATAATTTATCAAAATCTCCTAAGTAATATTAATAGTTTCGATAGCGTCATTCCTTGCTGCTGTGGTCATGGCGCGCGGTTGGAAAGTCGGTGTTAGGTACTCAGTGCGAGAGTCGCTAAGCGCCATCGGAGTCAGTGTTGAAGGCGATTTCTCTTCACAGATAACTAAGCTGTTCGAATTCATTCGTACGTGAAAAGCATCGTGCTGCTGGAACCTAGGGGATTGGTCGGGTGCTTTTGACGTGGGCGGAAGAAAAATTACCCACTGTCTGTCTGGTAGTTTTTTCCTTGAGGAGGGAGCGGATAGCGTTTCTGCATATATGAATATAACACATTCAGAGAGAATCACACAAACCAACACAGGCTGGCTGTGCATGGAGGCAATACCGCGTGCTTTTGCTTTGGACCGGAAGCAGCTTGTTGGAAAGGAAATGAAATGTACGAAAGAAAACTGCTTGCCTTCGGGTTTGTGAAAAAGCGAGCCTTGCGGAGATAGATTTTTGTGCTCTCGAGTTTCCCTTTCGTAGTAGGTACCTACACGCTCAGCGGTATGCATTTTAGATCGGTGGTGGGATTGCGATGGGGCTCTCCCCGGCAGGAAATGGCATACTTTTGAGGCGCCAGACGGCAGAGGCTTATTTCAAGACGTGCTACCACCAACGCCGGCAGATAGCGAGAAGATGGCAACGGCGGAAAGACATGATAGTGTTAATACTAATCTAAACGATGGTACGAATACATATGCAACAAAAAAAAAAGTGCTATGATAGTGTCAAAGAGGAAGTGGGATTCAGTTGCCAGCTGGGAGGAAATTCACGATTCATCTTTGTCGACGACAGCTGCAACGTGATACTCCACCGTGAAGCATAGTTGCAGTTTAGCGAGGAAAGAGGCATTTTTCAATCAATTTTTTTTTCGACTGAATTGTTCATCTGCTTGAAAAGAGGGATGTATAGGTATTTTTTAAGCTTTACGAATCTTTTCAGTTGGTTGGAAATATAGAGATCTGTTGAAGTGGATTTCCTGTCTTTTGTTGAATTTCCTTTTTTTTGTCAAATCAAAGTGACCCGTGAAAAAATTGATTCAGACGAAATCAAAACAAAGTTTAGTTATAATTCTACATTCAATTCATCTGTAAGTTAATTTTGAATAGCATTAATTACTCACCACCACGTTCGCCGGTATGCACCGATCCTGCAATGATAGAAACAGAGAGACGTATTGATCAATTACGGAGGTGCTACGGAAGAGCGCATTGATTGGATTTTCTATGTGCAATAAACAAAAACAAACATCCCCCCAGGCGTGCTTGTAGGAACATGTAGCTACCGGTATGTACACATATGTATCCAAAGGAAAACACCAGCAAATCATCGCATTCACACGTCCCTCTAGGCGACGACAGCGACGGCGGCGTTCTTCCATAGCAGACATCGTTGGCAGGAATCGCACCGGGAAGGGGCTTCGTGAACAAAAAAAATCAACTCATTTTATCATTTGTATGTAAATAATAGAATTACCAATTCAAATGCTAGTGTACACTTCCGAAGGCACGCACGCCGTGCCTCGGAGGAGCTTCTGTAGGGAAATATTTTCATTGATTATACTACATTGTACGGAGGGAAATCCCACGAGCTGCGATGAATGAATGTCGCTTAGAGTTAGTTGGCGATAGTTACTAAAAGCACGCACCGATATCCTCAACATATTTAGTATACAGCAAGGTCAAGAAAATGGAAAACAAACCTCAAATAAAACCCGTTGAGAGCCATGGTAGTAAATAACATACAATTAATGCCTCCCGTTAAGTAAGCTCCCAGTACCCGTAAAGTTGTTATCGTAAGCAATAATAATGAAGTTCGGACAATATGTTAGGTGCTTATTAGTGCTCAAACAAAATATTCCAAAACAGAGCCCACATCTTCCTCCACTGTTCTTCGCTGACGAGTTTCCTCCCTTCACTCACTCACTCAATCGTGTACACAGTCATCCTCAAATAAACAACATCATTAATTTGCATTTTCCGCGACAAACAAGCTGTTTCAGCAGTTGGCAGCCAGTCGTGTTGATTTGGGGCAAACTTTTTCCCTTCTTCGTGAATCGCTTTGCATATTGTAGGTTCCGGTATTGTTGGTTGGGTGACATTGATGGTGCTGGTGATGATGGTGATGATGGCGATGATGATGATGATGCTTAGTGTCGTCTTCTTCGTCTCCTTAACGATTTAGTGAAAAATGAATGCTGCATTTGGGGGAAATGGATGTAGTAGTTTGTAGTATATACTATGTTAATAATGAACGGTTTGTTTCACAGATTTCATATAGCCCCCGGAAAGACAATCAAAACATTTCAACGAAAAAAATTATAGTTTAGAGATGGCTGTAATACATGTTGTGGATCATTTTATAGACATATGACATGTTTGCCTAAGATTATAATTTTGCATAAAGTGTCAAAATAATTTTCAACACACCATCACTATGGAAGTATGACATTTCTTAAGATCTCTGCATAAAGATGTTGATCCACAAATTTCTCTCTTCCACGTTTGAATATTTTGTCTGGTGTCAATTGCAGGCTGGGCCGCCGAGATGGGGGTGGGACGGGGTGTTTCCCTCCGGGCCCGGAGCTTTGAAGGGAGCCCGGATTTTTAACGGAAACTAAAATTTTGGTCAATACTTTCAAAAAAAAATTCAATATCTTGTGTATGATTTTAAAAACTACTGCATATTGGATATCAAATATGTTTTTGTACCCGATTAGAAGATCAGACCAGGGCGGGCATAGCGTAGTTGGTACATCGACTGCCATGTACGCAGCTCATCTGGGTTCGATTCCTAACCTCGCACATAGGAATGGAGAATTTTTTAAAGAAAATTTTCTAACTTGAATGAAGAAGTGAATGGGCCTAAGATTAAAATTTCTATAATCGAAAAAAAAAATTAGATCAGACTTGCTAGGGGTAAAAAATTAATGATTTGATTAGAAGTCATCAGGTTGTCTTCAAATTTCGTCAATATAAAATCGATTTTTTTGATTTATTGTCATGTTTTCGCAACTGCTGGGTAATTATCAAAATTAATTAGAAAGAAAAAGAAAACTTCTCAACCTTCTATTTAGGGTTGCCACACCGGTTTTTTAAGGCAAATTCCGGGTCTTTGTTCATGTAATTCGGATTTCGCCCGGATGAATCCAGTGGATTATTTTGCAATTTTTCCTTCATCAGGAACTCTCAGCATCATTTTATAAATTGTCTAGCACAGAGTCATCATAAACATCATTCTCGGGTTGCAGACCCTAATCGATAAGTAGCGCCTCTCTCCGTGTTGGTTAATATATTTAAAAAAGTGCTCACCACCATTTGGGTTCAGATTCACTTTACCCCACAGGACCTTCACTTCAATGGATCAACGGATTATATGCTCCTCACAAAGATTCTTGGAAGACAGTGAAGAGTGATTTTACGCCCCGCGTTTGTTTACTGTAGAGCAGAGCACAGTTCTCTTGGGATATCCTTCACAGCGAGAGTGGCTGGTGCTTTTTGATTTTTTGCAGATATTCAAGGATGTGAAGTACTGCCCCCACTAAATCAACAAAACTCTTCACAATTGCGAAAAAAATACACCTAAATGCTCTATCACAACATTACTCTCTGCGGTGAATGTGAAGAATATATGATATATTTTGTGCTACGAACTACATAAGAAATAAAGCAGACCCTATTTAGCTTTTATGAATGTTTTCGAAACCAGCATAGCGTAAAATCCAACCACAACCCTTGTTTGTAATTTGATCCATGCTTCGCTATTTTTCCCAATTTTACATGGATTTTTAAAAAAATTGTTAAAATTTCGTTGATCATTTTTTTCAGCACTTTAAAAAGCACTGTTTTTGGGGCGACTTAGTGGAATGTTATATTAAACACTTTTCTTTTTTGATATCTTTCGCATTTTGATATCTTTTGCACACTGGTGAAGGTTGCAAGTCGTGGTATATCTGCAATTTCAACATTCTGCTTTTTTATCTATTTCCATTGTTACCATATTTTTATTTTATCCTGCTTTTCACGCTGTTTATTTTTGCATTTTTATCCATACCACTTATCTTAATGTATAGTCATTGCTGATTTGTTCCAGTTCCTTTGCAATTTTTCCATTCTATTTTATTTTTTCTATTGCTTCATATTTTTATACCCTGCTTTTACATTTGTTTCTTTTGTCATTCCGTCAAAATTTTAAAATTAGTCTATTAGTTCCATTCTTTCTTATCATTGCCTTTTTCTATTCTCTTTTTTCTCTATATATTTTTGCATTTTTCCTTTTTTAAATTCATTCCAAAATGTCTCATTGTCCCTTTATCTACATTTCTCGTATTTTGGTACAGGTTTTCTAGTTTTTAGCTTTCCGTTTTCCGTAGTTTTATTTTTTTTCTCATTGCTAATTTATTATAATTTTTTTTATGTTTTACACATGTTCCTTAATCTTTCATTTTGTTCATTTTTGTAATTCTTCATTTTTCCATACAACCTATTTTGAAAGTCCTTTTATCTGTTGGCCTTTTTCCAATAGGTTTGTTTTTTCATTTTTTTATTTGTGATCATCTATAACTCACGTCCTGAAGTCTCTACCTTCGGTCGTAGAAACAACCAAAAATGACGCTGATATCCACTAGGGAACGTTTTCGGGAAACTCTGGTGATATGGGGGAAATCGCTTTCTTACGGTTACGAAATCGAGTTAATGCACGCGAAATCCCATACGTGCTGGCGTGCGCGACAATAGCGTGAACATATAAACACTTGCGCCCTTCGCGATCATCCATGCACACCTACGCTCACGATCTCGTAATATTGATAACATCACTGTGGAGAAACATATTATTTTTATATCTGAACAGCCAACAATAGTACTATTCAATTCACCTTTTCATCACATTCTGCAGCGCAATTATTCGTCAAGTATGAATGATGATGAATGAAATGAAATGATTGGTCCGTACAATTCGACCAAGCAGCGAGAGTTGCTGCGATTGCCCCTTTGTCATCCAAGGAACTGCAACACACGTATAGAAATGAAACATGGGAACCAGTCCACAGTTTTTGTTCTAACGCTGCTGCGTTACATTTCAGCTCGCATGCTTCAATGGCAATACATCCCATAGCTGCAGCCAGGCACTGATAGTATTTTATTCCAATGATGCACTGGCGTCTTTTCGGTCGAAATACCCGTGAGTGAGCATACTGAGTGAGTGCCGATCCGAAATCTGGTGAGGGCAGTTTGACCCGCCATGGCCGCTGGTTTGATACTCCGGCTAAATTTATAGCACGTTATCCACTCGTTCTCCCAGATATTCTCCCAGTGTTTTTTTACGATTCTTGTTTATAATCTGGCAGTCAAACGATGTTCATGATTTCAGGAGCTTATTCGCGATTTTCGTGATTTCTCATAGCGTAACCGTGCTATTTTATTCATAAGTTTCTCAACGGATTTTTCTGTCAGACTAGCGGGATTTTTGTTCATGATTTCAGAATCTTGGCCCCAATTTTACTAATTTCTTTTCACATTATTGTGATATTTTAGTCATCAGCAGAGATTCATGTTCATGGTTTCAGGTTTTCATGAATTTATGAACGGATTTTTGGAGCTAAACTAAAAAATGTGCCATGCACTAGCAGAATGCACGGCGGCTCGATTGCGAAATCAATTGCTTTCCTGATATCAAAGACCTGATTTTCTAAAGTTAGCATATGAGAACAAACTGACAGTTGTCCGACTAAATGACGTATCTGCAAATATCTCGTTCGCCTTATTGTTAACCGGGACAGCACCCCCACACAGCATGATCTGGTACTTTTGCAATTTGCTAGCAGCTTTCAATCCCAAGTTTCATCTGAAAACTATGGTAGATCTGATGAGGCAACCTATAGAGTCTTGTAAGTCGCATGGGTTTGGATGTGTTATTACCCTTAAAGGAAACAAACTAAAAAATGTTTTTTTCAATAGTTGCGGGCTTAGAAATAGAAAAAGGATTGCATAAGCATAAGCATAAGCATAAGAGATCGCCCGTAGTTGCTACTCCGTTATTGACCAGAACCAAATTAGGTTGCAAAATGTTCATTGGAACAACATGCTTGGGAATAACATGATGAGCCACATTGTACAATCTATTCTGATCCCTGCATGCTGATCAATACCGACGCCGGCCACGTCCGAATGCAGATCTTCTGGGAAAGGAAGGAATGTTAGTCCGATACATGTTGCTACTAGAGACCGAGGAATCCTCTGCATCTCCACATGTATCACGGGAAGGGGAGAGTTGTTAGTAAGTGTGCCAATAGCATTATCATGTAATAATTGCTCTGGGCAGCCGGCTGCCGAGAATTCGGGAAATTTATCATTTATTGTATTAATACGATTAGCAAAATAAGCAACTTGAACTCCGCATAGCGGCTATAAGGAGCACTGCTTATATTTTTTAACAATATTCAATCACGCGACGAATTTTTCGTGGTTTCTATCGTGTCAGTGCTGATTTTACCCGGCGATCGCTTGAATAAAATCATCAGACTCTTCCATAGGTATCGCGGAGTTGGTGGTTTGGAAGGGAATAGGGTCTAGGATTCGCTCCAAGCAAGCGATGCGACCTGTAAAGCATAGTTTATTAGGTAGTAGTTCAGTTGGTTTTCAAGAAGTTCGCTCGAAAAATAAGATCTTGTTTAGTTTTTGGTTCTTTTAAAATCTGGGTAGCCGGCTACCGAGAGTATCCTATGTTTTCTAAACAAAAGCAATTTCACATCCACACAGCCGATCGTGGGAATATTGCCTAGAAAAGCCATTCTTATCTGCATAATGGGCCGGATCACTATTTATTGCGACAGTATTCTGACAAATTTCACTATTCCTTCTCGACGATATATTTATTGGGTTGAACACTACCGAGTGATAACACGTTATACAAAGAGTTATGATAGTTCTAGATGTTATAAATCAACGAAAGTATTTCCTATTTCTAATATCGGATTGTTTGTGAAATACACGTATACGTACGATTATAGCACGGGCTTGTTACCAATAACGGAACTTGAAATTAGATTCATTAAAACAGACGCGGCGAATTTTCAGTACGTATTGACCCGCGATCATCGATACTAGTCAAATTAAACGGCCTTATTCTGCGCGGCGTGTGACGTGAGGTGACTAAACTCACCTCACTTTACGTGACTTTTTTCGTCCGATTCTGAGAGTCGACTCGAGTGAGGTGAGATTCTCCATTGCGGTTAAATGGGCGTCTCACGTCACCCGAAGTGACTCTTCAGAATTGGGTGAGAAAAGTCACTTAGAGTGAGGTGAGATTAGTCGTCTCACGTCACACGCCGCGCAGAATAGGGCCGAAAGTCTTATTGGAGCTGCTTTCCGAACAACTTTTACGGTATCATTTTCTCGGCTAGATCTGTTCGCACACTCTCATTCGGCTACTATCGGTAGAAGCCTGATAGCTCCCAGTCGTCGCCGGTCTAAGGACCAAATGTCATCAATAGACAGACTCGCGTGGAGGCATGAGATAGAATTGAAAGCTAACCAACGAAAATGACAGCAAAACGCTTATTCTTCGTGCTGACATAACTGACGGTAATTGCCAACCGGTCCCCGATCCCTCTCGCGAATTGTAAATTCTCAAACCTTATACATGATTGAAGTCATCATTCCACTCAAATAAGGCCATGTGTTTTCCCTAAGCACATTGAATGCTATGTGGATCAGTTCCCCCGTTGGTAAAGCAAAGCCTAAACAAACATAGAAATTAGTTTGCTCAGTCCAAAGAAAAGTTGGCCGACCGGCAGAGACGTGTTCCCTTACAGCGCCATCACATCAACGAACACCCAAAATTTACATGCGACAAAATATCTGCAATCCTGAATATAAAAGAATCATTTGCAATAAAATAAGAAAGTAAAAAAAACAGTTGAATATCCAAGACGGCTCATTTTCAAAGATAGCACCGCCGATGAAACACCCAATAAAAAAAATAGGTGACAAGGGACGCGGACGAAATTAGCTGAGCACCGACCGGCTGGTTTGCCACCTATTTTTCGGACGAAGAATTTTGGGGCGACACCTGGTAGTCGCTAGTCGCTGGTGAAACGCCAATTGTTTGAATATGTCATTTTTTCTTATTGCCATATTTTTTCACTTTTCGGATCGATTTTTTTTCTCTGAAAAACCATTTTGCACTATTTTTACAATGTACACTGTGTTTCTAGATGTTTTCTGTGCACTTTTATTGTCCTTGCATCGGGAATCGACGGCCCGTAATGCGAGGAACAGATATTTTTTCATTTGCCGGAATTCGATTTTCACAAACTGTCACCACTCGCGTCTGTCGAAAATATGCCGAAAATGCCTTTATAAGCCACTTCACTTTATATAATCATTGAATTGCACTGTTATTCACACTTTTGATAACCGGGAGGCAGTAAACTGTGCCGAAAATGATAAAAATTAACCGACTCGAAGGGAGCTCTACGAGAGTCAACCGCTCGCGACGAAGATACACACTCGAATCCTTAGAAATAGAAAAAGGATTGAGATATTAACTCACAGTACTAATCTGCATCAGAAAATGCTGTAACCCGCACACCCCTAAATATCCCTATTGATAAATTTGTGGCTGCTGTTCAGGTAATATTGACGGGAAATGCTGCGTCAAGTATATCAAATTCAACAACCAGCACCATTACTGAGGAAGCCCACACTCGCGACCCGTCAGGGCACGAAAAAAGGATGAAATCCGATGTTCGCGAACATGAACCATGGCCAGTAGCCATGATGATGACATGGAAGTGTACGAGATAGAAATGCATGACCACCAAGACACTGTTGGCAGGCAAAATATTTCCCAGCCTTATAAACACGCTATCGCTAGTCGAGATCTGTTGGACAAAAATTAATGTTTTATTGGTTTTATTGTTTACACCATGGAAATATATAAAAGACCAACGGTTCCCTTTAGCTAACGCACTGGACCGAATAAAATAAATTTATTGTATAATAAAAAAGAAAGGGTTTTATAGAAAACTGAGTCCAAACCTCCGAAAAATGTGACTTTATAGCTGGTGATTGCCACGTTTAACAAAACTGAGATATTATGCTAGATATTGGCTAAAAAAAGTTAGTTATTTAAATGATAAGTTTTCAAATGATACGCGAATTTCATTTCTGTAATAGGTTAGTGCACTGTACGCTTTGTATAAACACTGGGCGTCTCACTCAAGCGTGATTGGCAAAAACATTTCGATTTGTTGATACAGAGAAGAAAACAGTTTTGCATAATTTAAATGCAATAGTATTTCTACAGTATTTTTCATGCGGGAATGCGTTCCGTACTGCGACACTGTTAATCAGGAAAAACCTTGATATATTTAACAATCGAAAAATGAACAGGAATAACGCGTGAAAGTAGACAGGCTAAGACGTGGTAAAACGGCGGTTTTACCAAGATACCCACGAACTATATTCACTCGTATCTTACTAAATTTTCTGATATGAAGACAGTAGTGGTAGGACCAACTGTAGTAATTTTGTTCTTACTTTCCATTGGATGTTAATTGATGGTAAATCACATATCATAGTCACCCAATCATAATGAACTTAATGTTGCTACCAGCAGTAGCATTTTAGTCACTTTCTATGATTTCCAATTAATGTCTATGTTTCAAAAAAACGTGACGAATCAGCGAACAGATATCAGCAGACAATCATGGAGAGCTACTAAAATGTTGTGACTAGTTGAGTCTATAAGTCAATAAGTTTGGATTATTGATTTCAGTATATCACAGTCTTTCTTTTTATTTTTGTTCGTTATGGAATGATAAAAAATTACGTAGAAAAGAGTGAAAAAATAGGCAATAGATTGAAATCGACTCAAGAGCAATTCTTCTTCTTTTCTATAACCTCAACTCGAGTGTTTTCGGAATTGCGCTCTGATTTTCTCATTTTCGAAACCCCCTTTCCAGTTCGTTATCAGTAGAATTTTTAGGTGTTAGGTGCAACAACCTTAATTAAAACTGTTTCTCAATTACAATATTTGCCGTAATTGTGGGAAAAATTATAACAAATTACTTTTATTCAAAAAACAAACCAATGACTGAACATATTAGTGTCAATATAGTTGTTTAACGAAGTAACGATTTCACTTAGAAACTTCACTTAGTAATCGAAATCGTCGTAGAAAGTCTTCCGCCAACGGGAAATGAGTGCGATGTGTTCCCTTCCATGTGCCGGAAGCAAGAGATGTTGAAATTTTTTAGCTTTTTTATATTTATAGCTTCTAGTTATTTAGGTGGTGTCATCAATGATACAGTTAACAAATTAGAAGATTTTAGTAATCAGTATTAGGTGATTTTCTTTCAATTTGTGACCAATTTCTGGACAATTTTTTTCAATATATAAAATTCTGGATAGTTTTCTTTCGTTGATTAAATCACTGAAATATACATTTTAATCCTATTGACCATCAACAATCCTTCGCCTTGAAAATAGTTTCTTGTAATTAGAATATATCAAAAAACTGTTGATGCCATAGAACTGGTAATAGTTGGAGGTCCCAGATCAAGAAAATAGAAGTTGTACCGTTTCTGCGCATCTACAAATCCGAAGATTTAGTACAAATTTTGACATTCTCTTCGTTCGAACATTTTATGGACATTTCTCTACTCATGTCGATTTAGCGTTTAAACCATGACGGTGAGTCTTCAGCAGTAACCTCGAAAAATTGCGATGTTCACCATAACTCAAAATCACCTAGATCAATTGTTACGGAATTTTTCACAGTTCTTCTTCAACTTCTTTGTCAACTGACAATAAACTGATTTTTTTTAGTGAAAACCGGGTTTTTGGCTTCAAAGTTCTACGAAAAATTCAAAAATCTAGAAAAAGATAAAATGTTTCCGTATTACTTGAGAAATATTTTGAAGAAGAACTGTGCAAAATTTCAAAACGAGTGGCCTAGTAGATTCTGAGTTATCATGTACACCGTAAAACAAGTTTTCGAAGAGACACCTCCGGAGATTCACTGTCACTCGTTGAATGTACAGCATTTTGCAATAAAATTTTGAGAAAATATTGTTCAATTTTGGCATTATTATATGGAAATTGGATCAATATACTAACACTCTCTGTATCGCCATAACGATTTTTCCAAAAAAGGGTTTTGTACCGAATTAACCTTAATATACCGTAAAAACTGTATGTTATATTTAAGACAGGTTGGCTTAATTCTGTTTAGTAAAGTAGCTGTAATCAAAAAAAATCGTTTAATTGATTCTCCGAGCCAACGATTTTCTGGAAGCTGTAAACCCAATTTACTCCGACGAACAAAAAGGCACCTCTTCAAATATCAACAATAAAATCAGGTGCTAGCACACAGCCAAGTGGAGAAATCAATTCCCGGAAGGCTACATCAAAGTAGGCAGGTGAATGAAAACGAACGGAAACATACATATCAAACCCTTCAGGGGTGGAAGACTAGGCAGGCGATGAAGTGAAATAATGCAAAAAAGTTGGACGCTTGCTTTGACGCACATCACGCGTGCCATCGTTCGTTCGGGATATGAATTGCTCTCGGGAGGAATTGCCTTACCGGGGGGCGAGTCGATAAAATTTGCTCATTCCGGTCTGCCTCGCACGATTAACTATCCGCTGGACTGGGTTTGCTGTTGTAAGAGTCCCGAAGGGGGCTTTCGTACGGTTCGTTCGGTTGAGTGTTTACCTGAGCCCTGATTGACTGCAGGTATACTTATGATGGATTCTCTCTGGGTGTACTAGAATGAATTGATTGCGGAGTTGCGGATAATAATAAGAAGAGTGAACTGGCTTTGTTCATTAATTTTTTTTTAATGAAGTGGACATATCTGCGGAACAATGTCAGACTTTTGAATCGAAATCCGAATCAGCTATAAAACAATGTTCTGTACGGAACGATCCCAGTGATAAAGTAAATAAATTCTTACTCATCGTAAATCAGAGAGAAAACACGTAAACAGATGTTTAATTTTCCTCCAACTTTTGACCCAATTCTGCCCTACTGCTTCCGAGGGAAAACCGCGTACCCAAAAGATATTGGGATTTATTAATTTACATTAATGTTTTATGGGTGTAGTTTTCGGAATTAATGATAATTTATTTGTTGTTTACGCTAGGATCGTTTTCGCTGGGTTGTAGGTACTCAGAAAACTCCAGTGAAACAATTATTATTCAATCTGTGACATAAATTTACTGCTTAATTTTCATGTTTTATCAGAAGCTATTGTCGAGAAAAAATATGTATGGAAACGAGTCACTCATCACGGTCGGTAAACAAAAAGCTATAGATCCAACAACTCACGTACTGGAACATTAAGTACCAGAACTGAGAACTCGAACCCGCACCATGTTCCGTTCGATCGAAACAACTTGAACAAACTGACGCCCACCACCCATCTATGACACATGTTTTCCAGTCCCCAGTTTTCTCTGAAAAGTGAAACGTGTTTTTGTTCAGCTGTTGCTGCCTACCCAACAACCACCCCTCCCCGCTGTCAGCTCTATAGGAATGTTTTAAATTACTGTGCAGGTTCCATTCACCTAACCGTTGCGATACAATTTTATCCGAACAAATACCAGCTTTTAGCAAGTAAATAAATCCTAATAGAAAGGATTTTCGGCGAAGGGACCCTCCACGGTACGGCGTTTATTTGCGGCTTGTTTGCTGCAAAATTGAATTTTATTATCCTCGCCAATTGGTTGCGTTGGTGTAATACAGCAAACACAGCATGCATTGCGATTGTTTTAGTTTTAATGCAAAAACCACACACGCACATTGCCCAATTGCCCATGGCCGGGTTTCATCATGGGGTACCCCCCTCCCCCCACGGTATTGGGTGGCCGAAAATCGATGCAAATTACATAGTAAGCATTTGCCCGTTTTAGGGATCGAGTGTCGAAAAAATATAATCTAGCAGGCGGTGTGATTTTGGCAGGGGGATAGCAAAAAGCTTGGGAAAATAGTAATTATTGGTGGTGGGTGCGATTTTGGGTTAGTGTTTTGGTGAGTCGACCGATAGCCACAGTTTGCTGTTAGGTGTTCGGGTTGAAATATTATAGTCTTGTATACATGAATTATAGAAAACATTTTGTGAAACACAGAAGAGTGTTTCTCATTTTCTCCTTTATTCTCATTAAATCGAAATTTATTAGTTAACAAAAATGTCACCCATAACATTTAATGGTGTATGACTCGTAAAAAAGAACTTTAATCAATATGTATTAAAGTTAATGTCTATAATAAGGTTATGTCATTAAATATTATGTCTGATTGCCTATGATAGATGAAGGGATCTACTTTGTGATGTTCACGAATATAGGATATATTCGTTGGAAATTACACATGGGAATAAATTTGCGGTTCGGGTTCGATTATGTTGAACTCTCATTCAACTCGTTGAATTGATTATTGGGTGATCCCGCGGCGTGAAAACCACTACTTGAATTTTTATTATTTGTGTTTCAAATTGTACTGTTTTCAGGGAAACAATATTTGATTAAGAAAAATCCAATAGTAGCAAACAGAAGTTCATAACTCTGTTTAACTATAAATAAAACAATTGCTCTACCCCAGTCGAGGGCTACTCCACTGGCTTTTCTGTGTTACAAGAGCGAAAACAATTATTCGCAACCTTGATGAATTGCTTCCGCTAGTGTTTACCTGCCAGTAACATTTTAATTATCGCTTCTTCCATACGAAGTTCAACTTTTTCAACGGCGAAATCGTACAGAATCAAGTGCTTAGACACTCACTTCGAACGAAATCTCTAGTGGATTTAGAAGTACCCAACTACACACTGTTTTGATTGCTGGTTAAACAAACCAGTAACGGTGCGAGATAGATTTGATAAACACAAAAAAAAACTAGTTCACTTGCCACCCAGTAAATTCCTCGGTTAAATTCGACAAGCGTGTGAAATGAGTGAAATGGTACATGTGGAATGATGCGAAAAAAAATCTATTTACTCAATGTAGGACACTTTACCGTCAGTCTGTACGGAAGCGACAGAAATGCTGTTAAGTAAATTTCCAGTTTGCACTTTAGTGACTGCTCAATTGAAGCATCACGAAAATGTCAATGGAATGAGCAGAGTGACAAGTGAAATTGAAAATTCATGGAATGGAAATTTTCTCCCCGTTCTTTGACTATCTGAAGTTACATACTATAGAAAAGCTGGATACGGTAGTTTTTTCACAGCGTTTCAATGTTGTTTTCTTTGTATAATTAAAATCTTGTAAGACCCAGTCAGGAAGGATTGTTAGTGATCAGTAAGATCGTAACACTGCACGTTAAGAATCAGCCGCAAAGAGGGTTTTGTAATGACATTCCATTAAGGTGAAGATATGTGGAAGCCACGTTGCTAGGCACCGGTTCGCTTGTTTACATTGAGAAAAACTGAAATCTGAAGTGAAAATTCAAACGCACAAATGAGTTTCCAAACATTTTCCTTCGGTCATCTGCACATTGGCAGCAAATTTGAAGTTTTGTTAGTAAACGATCAAAGTTTCGCGAGTGTTTTTGCAGTGGTGTGTGAATAAAGTGCATTTGAAAAAGTGCAATGAAAACGAGAAGAAGAAAAATAATAGTGTTTCGAAAAGAAACCCCAAGTGAAGAGGGGTGATATTTTCGCACAAAATAGGAGCTACAGATGGCATTCCGTCATAAACTCGGATTGATTGTATAGGAAAATGTTCTAGCTTCCTTAAGTAGCAGTTTCGTGGCACACCAGCAAGGTTAGCGTGTTGAAAAACGTATTTTTATATTTGCTCATGTCAGATACATAGTTAGGCAGGGGAGAGGGGTGTGTGCGGCGTAGCAGCTATGTTGTGGCTCGCATGTATAATGTCCTTAAGTCGCTAATCAATTAATTAAATAATTAATTAATTCAATAATAATGACATTCGGTTACCTTAACTCTCTGCACTGCACTGCACTGCAACTATAATATATCCGGTAGAAATTTCGTCAAAGCACCATGTATATGTAGCATTATTTTTTTCGTGTATTTGCACATACTGAGACGAAGCCAGTGCGATTTGGCCTTGCCGCATCACCGAAACCAAGGATCCGCAACGGAGTAAAGACACTGAGGATCCACCGGGCGAGATGGCCGCCGACCCACTGTCGGAAGCGACAGCCCCATGCAAGCAAACCTGTGATCTACACGTTTGCCCGGGTTACTGTAACATGATTTTTCTTCCAAAACCTTCGACAGTTGAAAAAGGATCATCTTCCATCCATAGTCGCCTGTTCTATGGCTTCTAAGTATAGGACACATAGAAAAAAAAATCTGGTAACGAATGTCACCTGTTGTAGACAAACATGAACATACCTTTGTCGATATTGCTCTCCCTACAGTTGGACTGCTGCACTGGATGCCCTACCGCGCCTGGCATGACAGTACTGCGAGAATGATCTTTTCCGATTTTCTCTCGGTTATCAAAGCGCTGGAATCAAGAGAGTCTAAACACCGCTACGTCCAAGCCATAGAGCAATTCTGTGACGCGTTCACGACCATTTAGGGGCATTATAGGTTACTATTATAATGTAAATTTGAATTATTTTCACAGGAGAATTGTGCCAAAACGAAGTGAAGAAGGCATAAATTATGCAATTGCATCTGTTCAAGATGGCGTCAGTATTCGAGCAGCCGCTAAACAATTCAAGGTTCCGCTTGAAACAACACGTACTCGTGTGAAAGGATAGTGCTCGTCATCAATGAAAGCGCCTCAGATATTTCGCGTGAGCTAACTGTATAATAATTTAAGGTGTTAATGAAGTAGATAATAGAAAAAACATTATCGAAAAAGAAAAGGAAAAGGAATCCAACAAAAAATGCTCCGAAGTGTTCAGCTAAGCAACAACGTAGACCGGAATGCACAATTTCATTTCTACACTCTGGTGACGATGAGGATAAATGATAAATGATCTTATAATGTAACCTGATGCAAGTGAAAATCTTTTACAAACTATGTTCGAAATGTTCAAAATGTCTTTGGAGCAAAACAATGAAGTACTTTTGTGCTTTTCCAGGAAATTGAAACGGAACCAAACTTTCAATTACCGATCAATTCGCAAAACTGATGATCAGAAAGTGATGATTCATTATTCGGCAAATGTGACGAACAATAAACTTTCTGTCTATACTATCAACAATCAGAAAATGTGGTAAATATTTCGTACCAGAATGGATGATAAGCCATGCAATGGGAGCATCGGTAGTATCAAATATTTCGAAATCCAATCATTTTTTCACATAAAGCTCAAAAGCATTCACACCTGCAAAATTTCAGCTCAATCAGACATGGGGTAGCGCAATGAGGTGAAAGCACAAAAAAATTCACCCGTAGAAAAGATTTGTATGTGCATTGTATCACCCCGTGATATTTTTTAAAATTGCCCCTGCGGTGCTTTCAATTTTTAAACTGAGACACAAAAATTATTTTTTAATGTTAAAGGACTCAAAAAATTAAAAGGTGCATTTCCCAACTGTCTTGTTCCAGAAAGGCGTTCCTAATGGAGATTATAAGACAATTTTTTCGATTGAGCTTTAGTTTGACTTTTTTCGATGTGCTTTATCTATATACGAAGGCCAATATATTGAGGAGACAATTTTAAGGATCTGTGACCTGGTTGGTGGATTGTTGGGCATCATTCGATTTGAATCACCAGTCTAAAAGCCGTCACGATATTTCGGTTATATCATAGACATCTTTTAGTAAATGTTAGTAAAGCAAAGATGCGTTTATGATGTCTGTAAGACAATTTAACCTATTTCTGTAAAAGGTTATTACACATACTTTTTACTATTCTTTGACTTGTCTCCGTAATTTCCGTTTCTCTCTCTCTCTCTCTCTCTCTCTCTCCCTTCGTATTTTATAATTTTCACGAACAGGATACGTCATCAAAGAATCCGACGTCTCGTTCAACATCATACCCATTGAGCTCGGTCAGACCATAATTTAATCTGAAGCAAAAATATTCAGCCGTAGCAGATATCTCGCATGTTCGCCCGAATCAGCTCAGAATTGCGATATTCTGTCTAAAGCATTGGTGACAATCGTTTTGAGAAGGACTACCGCGTCCAAATGCCCGCTCACCAAGTTGAGATGAATGGTGTAGTCACCGATTCGAGTTTGGCATGCGTGGGAAATTGTGTGTCCTTTCAAACTCGTGTCTGGTAGCCTTTGGTAGGAGAGTCCACATTACCATTCCTCGCGTACAAACAGCATCCGAGGCTCCTGAAAAACTCTCTTCATACTCTTCTGCAGAAATACTAAAAATTAACGTTATAACGAATCATTATGTTCTCTTGGCTCAGAAGTGTGACTCCAATGATCTCCATGTGGTGGTATGTTTTACTACTCTCAAAAACTTTAGACGGATGAGATTCCTTGTAAAGGCCTCTTAGGCCGCCAAAATTACCACCTCGAGGAAACTCTGACTTAAAGCCGAAGCTTCTTAGAAATTTGAGATAAAACAAGCATTTTCAGTGCTTCCAAGAACACCAAAAATTTGTGTAGGACTCATTGGGCACCGGTAATTTTGTGATATTGCGGCACCCTCCCTTCAATTCTCGCGGTACTTCGATTCTAGCTTTAAGGAGGTCGCTTTTTTTCAATTTGTTTATTTGATAAGGCACGTATGCGTTAGCTTAAAGGTGCCATTTTTTCATTGTTTTACATTTTGAATTTCTTAAAACTAGGGGGTTACACATTTCAATATTATTTTGTTTTATATAATGAAACTAAAAAAAAAACTTTACAGCTAACTTATACATATAAAAGAGGGTATAATATAATATTTTACAAGCTTATTAACTAGAGATAACTAGAAAGAGTGGTTCAAGATTAAGGGGAATTAATTAGGGCTATTTTAAAGTAGTGGTACTGTTGTGCATTTCTTAACGAGATTAAATATTGTTCAACTAAAACTAGAAGATAGGGGGCACATAAATTTTGGGAAGATATTCAAGGGGAGAAGGGGGTGAAGTCATACATCTGTGTATCAGAGACATGGGAGGGTGGGTGGGTGGACAAGGCTGAAGGGGGGGGGGGGGTATATAAACTTTTAGTTTCCGGCATCAGGAATCAACGGCCAGGATTACAGATTCGAACGGATGCATCAAGTATTGGGACGCCGGGCGGTTTTCCTCGAGCCGGCAGGGGTTCCTCCAGACGATTTCGTAGTACGGCTCAGATACGGATCGGGAACACACCGCGCTGCGTGTGTGATGTTGTACTGTAGATGTCGTGTTGTTGGTTCATTCGACAGATGTTTTGTCTCGTCTTGGAGTCGTATCAAACCATCGTTGGGGTACGGTAGGCGGAAGAGGGCACTTCTGGGAATATGAAGAGAAAAGATAGGGGCATTTAAATTTGGATATTGATGGTTTTGAGGAACGTGTATATAAGGGACATGTAGAGAATATCGCGGCTTGCTAGTACATCTCGAACCGGGACATTGGGTGATCTTCCTCGGGCCCGAAGGGAATCGAATAGTTGAGATCTGGCAGAACAGTACTTGGCGCATGCCCAGACAACATGTTCGATTTCGTGATAACCGTTGCCACAAGCGCAGATACCGCTATCCACGAGCCCAATACGCCGGAGATGTGCGTCCAGCGTGTAGTGATTGGACATGAGCCGAGACATCACGCGAATGAAATCCCGACCCACATCCATCCCTCTGAACCAAGGTTTCGTCGATACCTTAGGGATTATCGAATGTAGCCACCTTCCCAGTTTACCATTGCTCCATGAAGTTTGCCAACTTTCAAGGGTTCTCTGATGAGTGATACTGAAAAATTCGCTGAAGCTAATTGGTCTTTCATATATGTCACCTTGTAAAGCGCCCGCCTTAGCTAAAGAGTCCGCTTCTTCATTACCTGGAATGGAGCAATGCGAGGGAACCCAAACTAAGGTAATCTTGTACGATCTTGCAGACAAAGCACGCAGGCGCTCCCAGATTTTCCCCAGAAAATATGGAATGTGCTTTCTAGGTTTCATTGAACGGAGAGCCTCGATTGAGCTGAGGCTATCCGAGACAATAAAGTAATAATCGGTGGGCAAAGTATCAATGATCCCAAGGGTATACTGAATAGCAGCAAGTTTTGCGACGTAAACTGAAGCAGGATCATTGAGTTTGAATGAGGCGGTGAGGTTTTGATTGAATATACCGAAGCCAGTGGAGCCGTCGAGGCTTGACCCGTCGGTGTAAAACATCTTGTTGCAGTCGACTTCTCGAAATTTACTATGAAAGATGCTTGGGATCACTTGCGGGCGTATGTGATCCGGGATTCCACGAATCTCGTCTTTCATGGATGTGTCGAAGAATACAGTTGAATCAGAAGCATGAAAGAGATTGACACGGTTGGGATAGTATGAAGAAGGATTGATATTTTGTGCCATGTAATCGAAGTACAAGGACATAAATCGGGTTTGAGAATTCAGCTCGACAAGCCTTTCGAAATTTGCAATTACTAACGGGTTCAAGATATCGCATCGAATGAGCAATCGATATGAGAGTTCCCAAAATCGATTTTTCAGCGGAAGGACGCCCGCCAGCACTTCTAAACTCATCGTATGTGTCGAGTGCATGCAACCCAAAGCAATACGCAAACAACAATATTGGATTCGCTCTAGTTTGATGAAATGTATGTTCGCAGCGGAGCGGAAACAGAAACTCCCGTACTCCATCACCGACAATATTGTTGTTTGGTACAGCCTGATTAGGTCTCCTGGATGGGCACCCCACCATGTTCCGGTTATTGTACGGAGAAAGTTGATCCTTTGCTGGCACTTCTGTTTCAGATACCTAATGTAACATCCCCAGGTTCCTTTAGAGTCGAACCAGACCCCGAGATATTTGAAAGTTGAAACCTGAGCAATAGTTTGACCCATTAATTGAAGCTATAGTTGCGCTGGTTCACGCTTCCTTGAAAATACGACTAGCTCAGTTTTCTCCGTGGAGAACTCGATACCCAGCTGAAGGGCCCAAGCAGACAAATTGTCCAAGGTATCTTGCAATGGTCCTTGCAGATCGACGGCTTTGGGACCTGTAATAGAGACCACACCGTCATCTGCAAGCTGCCTTAGCGTGCAGGAATTGACAAGACATTCGTCAATGTCATTCACGTAAAAGTTATAGAGAAGGGGGCTTAGACATGAGCCCTGGGGAAGACCCATGTAGCTAATTCGTGATGTCGATAAATCACCATGCGAAAAATGCATATGTTTTTCAGACAGCAAGTTTAGCAAAAAGTTGTTTAGAGTCGGTGAAAGACCATGCTGGTGCAACTTCTCATAAAGAATGTTGATCGAAACTGAATCGAAAGCCCCCTTAATATCCAAGAATACTGATGCCATCTGCTCTTTGTTAGCATATGCCATTTGAATTTCGGTTGAGAGCAACGCAAGGCAATCGTTCGTCCCTTTGCCTTTGCGGAAGCCAAATTGTGTATCTGACAGTAAGCCATTTGTTTCGACCCAATTGTCGAGCCGAAACAGGATCATTTTCTCGAACAACTTCCGGATACAGGACAGCATTGCAATCGGACGATACGAATTGTGGTCGGAGGCTGGTTTTCCTGGTTTTTGGATGGCGATGACCCTCACCTGTCTCCAGTCATGTGGGACAATGTTACCCTCAAGAAACCTATTAAATAAATTCAACAAGCGTCTTTTGGCAGAGTCTGGCAGATTCTTAAACAAGTTGAATTTGATTCTATCTGGCCCCGGGGCTTTATTGTTACATGATAAGAGAGCAAGTGAGAACTCCACCATCGTAAACGGTGTTTCGTTCGCGGTATTGTAAGGCGACGCGGCGCGGTAGATTTTCTGTGCTGGGCGGAATCCGGACAAGCCTTCTTGGCGAAATCGAATATCCAACGGTTTGAATACTCCACGCTCTCGTTAGTACTGTTTCGGTTTCGCATACGTCGGGCCGTGCCCCAAAGAGTGCTTATCGATGTTTCTCTTGTTAACCCGTCGACAAACCGGCGCCAGTAACTGCGTTTCTTAGCTTTCATTAAATTTTTCATTCGCTTTTCTAATATCGCGTACACTCGATAACTAGCAACTAACCCGTCGTTCCGGAAGGTTTTATACGCGGCAGCTTTCTCCGCGTACACGTCTGAGCACTCTTTGTCCCACCACGGGTTGGGAGAACGTTTTTGGGTGTTCACGTCGAGTACTCGTTTCGTCTGAGTTTGAATCGCGCTATCGAGAATTGAGTTGGACAAAAACTTATATTCTTCCTCCGGGGGAAGTACCTGTGTTGAATCGATAGTTTTGGATATCTCAGCAGCGTAGCTCTTCCAATCAATGTTTCGTGTGAGGTCATAGGGAACATTGATTGGTGCCGATGGTCTTGAACCAGTGGTGATTGCAATTACAATTGGTAAGTGGTCACTACCGTGGGGATCAGATATTACCTTCCACTTGCAATCTAACCGTAGTGATGTCGAGCAAAAAGATATGTCCAGTGCACTTGCTTGCGCAGGTGGTCTAGGGATCCGTGTCATTTCCCCTGTGTTCAGAATTGTCATATTGAAGTTGTCACAAAGGTCTTGAATTGTCGAAGATCGATTATCGTCGTATAGACAGCCCCACCCCGTACCGTGAGAGTTAAAGTCTCCAAGAAGCAGGCGGGGCGAGGGAAGGTGTTCAATCACGTTGGAGAATCCTCGATATCCCATCATGGCCCTAGGAGGAATGTAAATAGAAGCAATGCAAAGATCTTTGCCTTTGATTGTTGTTTGACAAGCGACAACTTCAATGCCTGGCGTCGAAGGGAGGTTGATTCGATTGAAGGAGTAGCACTTTTTGATCCCTAAAAGTACCCCCCCCCCCCCCATATGAGTCTTCTCGATCCAAGCGGATAATGTTAAAATCGTGGAAGTTGAGGTTTATATTAGAAGTTAGCCATGTTTCACATAGGGAAAATGCATCACAATGATTGTAATTTAGCAAGTGTTTTAGTGAATCAATTTTGGGGATAATACTTCTGCAGTTCCACTGTAAAACAGTGATCAGATCCCTGATTCCGTCTAATAAGTTAGCCATCGAAGGATACGATCGCTGTAAGGAGGGGCCATTGTTCAGTCAACTGTTTTAAAAATGTTCTTACTGTTGGTAGAATAGCAACCAGCAAGCTTTTCATAGGATCGGTAATGTTGAAAGCTGTGAATATCCAGTCCACAATGTCAGAAAATTTAAGGAATCCCGTTTTAGGTTGAGTTTCTGACTGTAAAATTGGAGCACTTGAGATTTTTGGTGCCCCGGGGAGTGCTGGGAACTCCTGGTTGTATCTCAATTTCCCAAAACCAGGAGGTATTATCTTCGGATTTGTACCAGCACTTCCAGTTGATGAATTATTTTTATTTTGTACCCTTGTTTGGGACAACCTAGGACCCTTACGAGGAAGTTCAGGTGAGTTTTGATTAGGTCTTTTCCTAGAGTTTCCAAGCGGAGCCAAAGAATGCCCCTCGCAAGGGTCGTTAGAGGCGTTATCGTCAGTTGGCAAGAGAGCGAATGGGTTTTCGGAGATAAGTGGAACAGCTCTTTTAAGCATTTCTGCGTAAGAGCGTCTGGAGCGATCTTTGGCGGATCGCTTCAGTTTATCCGCGCGAAGTTTGTACGTTGGGCATGTCAAAAGTGCATGCGGATTCTCCCCACAGTAAACACACTTCTCAGCGGGCCTACTGCAAGTATCATCCGCATGGCGTTCCCCACATTTACCGCACCGTTGCTTGTTGCTACAGTAGGTGGCCGTGTGACCTAGCTGCTTGCAATTCGAACAATTCATGACCCGCGGTACAAACAGGCGTACAGGTAGACGAGCTCCTCCCACTTCAACGTAGCTCGGAAGTGCAGATCCGGCGAAGGTTACGCGAAACGAGTCTGATGGATAGTAATAACCATCTTCGATGGACTTTGAGTGCAATTGCTTGCACTCCAAAATCTTAACTGATTGAAGGTTAGGGTCCTTAAAGCGGCCAGCCCCATCATTCATCAGATCATCGACAGTTAGACCCGCATCACTTACCACACCGTCGATCTCCACATCACGAGAAGGGATGTAGACGCGATACTCCAGCGTAAAGAGGCTATTGCTAACGATATCATTGGCCTGTTTCAAGTCAGTAACGACTACGCGCAGTTTATCTGACTGAACCTTTTTAATATCGGTTACGGCCGAGTAACGCTTTGTCAGCTCCCGTGAACAGTTATGCTGTTAAACGGTTTATCTTTGGGCCGAAAGTATAGCACTCAAGGACCAGCGAATCCATCTTGGTAAACCTTGACTCGGGGGGGGGGGGGGGGCTGTGAGACATTGGGGGGAAGTGGATCGACCATAACATTATCTGTCTCAGTATCAGATATACGTTCTTCTTCCCCATATTATTCGTCTTCGGAGGGTGATCCTTCTGTTTGTTCCATTTTGTTGCGGGAGCAACACGCTCGACCGCACTGTTTAACTTAAATCAAAATAAAAAATCAAAAGCAATAAAAAGAAAAAAAAATCGATAAGAAAAGTAAAAAACGAAACACTTCACCAGTTGGTTCCTGACGAGCTGGTAGGTGAATTGATCCTTCGTTTGTTTTATCCGTCACCCGCGTGACCTTCACACAGTAGGGAGCTGATATAGCTCGTCTAAACAAACTACCTTCACCGATATCGCAGGTAATAATTATCACTCGCGGGACTGTTTATTAGTAATGCTTTACTGCAGCCTCTGCCACAGCAAGCACCTTCGTACTACCGAAAAAACTAAACCACACCGTAGAGAACAAAAAGCACTTGTTTCCCGGTACAAAGTTGGGTTACGAATGAACTGTGAAAAATTCATCCAAATAGCTTAAAATCTTGCCAAATTGTCTCCGACATATAAGCCAACACAAGAAAAATGCGTGACCTTCATATCTGAACTTAAGTCCGGGCTCATCCCACTGTGCGCCGCCCATTGGTCCAACGTTGCCGCCATCGGCTAAAGATGTGACATCAGCGCACATATCTAATGAGACGTTTTCTATGATGAGCTGCTTAGATTTATTTGTTTACTTATTACTTTTTTGTTTTTGATTTTTTGCCTTAATAATGTTGGAAGGTTTTTTTATCGCTATAAAACTCGCAACTTTCCCGAAGAGACCAAATAGCTGCGAATACCTTGTAAAGAGTTATGGCTAATTTTAATTTTATTTTAATCTATTTTTGAACGCGCATAAATTCACTATGGACAAAAATTGTAATTATATTATTAATTACTCCGATAGAACTGGGTTTTATCCATAAAACGAAGGTAAACTGTTCGTTCGTAATACTACGTTCACACTACGAGTTAAAACATATTTTAAAGCTATCTTGATGACGTTTTTCTTGTTGCCAATTATTATAACATGTTTTAACACTGCAGTGTGAACATAGTATAAGCAGCCGTTCAGGAGTTATATACTGCTGAAAGCTTTATGTCTGGCTCTCCTGAAGTCGCGTGAATGGCTCACTGAACGAGTAGGCGCTGGTGTTCAAAAACGTTTTCGTTTGATTTTCTGAGTAGCGCGCACTCTGCATACTAGCGCGTCTGCCGGAAGGTTCTTCGATCTTATAGCGCTTTTGTTTTTTCTTGGTGCTACACCGGTGTAGTGCAAAGAAAGAGATAGACTGATTACACCCAAGTTTGAATGAGTGTAGCATCGACTACACCGGTGTAGTGCACTGTCAAAAACGAAAATGCCATTATAAAGCAAGTCACTAGACATTGACAAAGTCAAAGTTAAGAAAATCAAAATTGGTTTATATTTTGCAACAAAATCTTTTCATTTCTCAGATAATCTATCACTTAACCGAAACTAACAACTGTTGGAAAATTTTATTTGCCCCTTTAGACACTTTTAGCTGGCCATTTTCTCCTCTCCGTCGTAATATAGTTGTATTCTGTATTTTATTATTCCCTGTCACCGTGTCCCCCACAGAAAGAGTAGGTAATGAAATTCTCTTTATTTTATTACCCAAGCAGTCAATCAAAGTGATCAATTTGTAATTCCATCGCTCGGATGCTGTCTTAATTATCCTGTTTGCTGTGCCAAGCTTCCTTATTGTGGACTCAGCAGAGGGTCGACGAAAGTAGCACGGAGCACGGGAGGGATACTTTCTTTCGCAAAAAATTTCCCCGTCTCCTTTGCCCAGCGTGTTTCCTGTGTAAAGAAGCAAATGAATTAATTGACTGCGCCGAGAAGGGGAGAGAGAGAGATGCCACAGGAATGCAATTGATGTTCGGTCCACCCCCACAGCATATATACACACGGTATAGAGCATGAACGGAGGTCGTTGATTCTTTCTGCTGGAAAGGTCTTTATGGTGCCAGAGTAAAACTTGCTTTGTTTAATTTGTCCATTATTTTATGATTTACATTGAAGGTACTGAAATGCAAATGGCTGTAAAAGATCGAACGAGTCCGGAGTCATCCTTGTTTTATTCAGTAACCCATAGCTAATGCAAGTCTGGTCCGTTAGTCAACCACGTCGTTCAGTCCACTCACGCAAACGATCCCGCAAAAAGGGGATATGTGGGTGTCTAATGTTCCCATATCTTTTCGAACCATCAATTGGGGAAGGGGAACAGAATAAGCAGACAATCCATTCGAAGTGAATAGTCAGACGCCGCAATAAAACTACCGACCTAGAGGCAGCCGGAATCAATATCAATTTTCCCCACAATGAAATTGTGTTTTTTTCGTCTTCTCCTCTTTCGGGAAAAACTATTGGTCTAAGCAAAACAGAAATCCATTTCGTTCGAATTCAGGCTCACTTTCGATTGGAATGAAGCTCCATCATCATCGATAATCACCTCGAGCAGAGTGAAATCGATCTCGAAGCGAATTCTTTTGTGTGTCAAAGCTGATGATGATGGTCCAGAAATAGGTTTTTATTTTTACTTGGAAAGGGATTGTTTTTGTATCTAGCGATGATATTTTAGTCGAGCATCTTTAGCTCTGAGAAGGGTATCTCAATTATTCCCATTGCTTCTTTGTTGATCCAAGCTCAAACCGGTAGATTGGTTCAATAAATTGGAAATTCGTGCTACGTTCAAAGGCTCTTTACTCTTCAAATAAATTCAAATTGATTTTCAGTGATGTACTAAATTAATCGATTATATCGTCTTCATCTGTTTTAGGCAAACGGCTCAATTGACACGGAAACCAACTTGCCGACGATCGAATGTTTGTTTATTCCGCTTGTATGCTATGTTCAAACCGCTTTCGCATTTTCCACAAACAGCTCTCACTTTGCGATAGTGCTACCTACGTACGTACGGTTTCTGGTTTAAAAGTGGATGCTGATTTGAACCTTCCCGGGCCAACGTCAGATGCAAGCATCCAGCATCCAGTTCTAAACCAATTCCGAGCGATAGCCCTTTCTGATCTGCCAAACACCTGCTGCAACTAGATGACGACGACGTTGGGCTGGCGTACACACTCGTACACACACTTTCAGTGAAGCAAGCTTGCTGACTAACGAACGAATAACCCCAAGGCATCGATTGCAAAGCTAGAAACAGATAGACCAGGGTTTTCATCTTCACTGCTGGCATTTCCATTCCCACACCGATACTGGTTTGGTGGCAGGATTAGGCATTATGACTATGGGAAAATCGAGCTCGGATTCGGTTACCGGTGGTGTGGCTCTCCGGAATGGGTCGGAAATTCCACTCAGCGGTAAAAGGCATGTTCTCAGCTATCAGTGTGATGTTCAATTTTGAATGCATTGCCGGAGTTGATAGCGGTTTTTGGAAAGTGGAGAGGGGGAAAACCGACTATGTGAAGGTAGATTAGTGGTTGAGCTAAGCTCGCTTCGCTTGTTTGTGGGGGAAAATTCTGCTGATCGAGATGTGGAACTATCAACTTTGATTGGATAACTTTGCACATTGCGCTGATGTTAGCGGTTCGTTTTATTTTGAAAGCATCGAGTTTTTTTTTCTCGAATCTGATAATTCGGCGATTTTTTCCCACCTTTATGTGTGCTTCACAGGAATATACTATTTTCCGAATTGATGATGGCCATCGGAAATATTGGTAGAATTTCCGAACTTGATTAGAAACGTTTAAGGACATTATACATGCGAGCCACAACATAGCTCCTACGCTGCACACACCCCTCTACCCTGCCTAACCATGTATCTGACATGAGCAAATATAAAAATACGTTTTTCAATAAACTAACCTTGCCGGTGTACCACGAAACTGCTACTTGAGGAAGTTAAAACATTTTCCTATACAATCAACCCGAGTTTTAGACGGAATTCCATCGTGAGCTTATTTTGTGCAAAATTTTCACCACTCTTCACTTGGGGTTTCTTTTAGAAACACTCTTATTTTTCTTCTTCTCATTTTCAGAACACTTCTTCAAATGCACACCATTGAAAAAACACCCGCGAAACTTTAATCGTTTACTAACTAAACTGCAAATTTTCTGCCAATGTGCAGATGACCGAAGGAAAATGTCCGAAAACTCTCATTTGTGCGTTTGAATTTTCACTTCGAATTCCATTTTTCCTCGATGTAAACAAGCGCGTCGGTACCTAGCAACAAGCGTGCGTTCCTGGCTTCCACATATCTTCACCTTAATGTGGAATAGAGCAAACTCAGTCTACTTTCTGTATCTGCCTGAGACAGAGTCATATAAACGAGTAAAATGATCGATATCTAACAGTCGCTCGATCTAGTATGCATTGTCTTGAGAACAAAGGTTCCGTTGCTCATATTATTGACCTCATTAGTGAAGTTAACGAAAACGTGGTGCTTCGACGCTGTTCGAGCGCATATTGGCAGCTCGAAGAAAATTCTAATATGTAGAGCATACCTCTCGTCAATACCTGCCTTGATGACAATCAAATTTCGCCACTCATTGGATGCTTCAGGAACGCACTCTCAATGGAAGCGCGGGAAGATCCGAGAACTTTCTGACGCAAAAGAAGCAGTATAAATTTAGCGCATCTGGGTGGCATAATCATCAGTTGTTTTTGAAATGTGAGTATACACAGAAGTGATTAATAAAGAGTAAAGGAGAAGTTTAGTTTTTTGTTGTAAAGTGCTTTGGAAGCCACGAACATTATTCAAGTACAGCTCGCCGCCAACATAATTGGTCCATCGAACCGGACATTGTGATGTGAAGAGAATTCCGGAAATTCCAGTTGAATCTTTATGCATAGTGTGCGGACGCCCTTTAGTAAAGCAACAGTGTGGAAGTGAATTAACAAGCTGCAAGTGTGCAGTAAAAACAAGTTTCAGTGGAAGCCGTTCAGAAGCCATCTTGGTTTAAGGTGTTCCGGTTCCGAACATTGGGTTTGGAAATCCCTGGTGTTTGGTGGCATGACCAGAAAATCGTCGGTTAAGTGTTCCTCTGTCCAAACAAGCGTCGCAGCGGTTACATCAGTGCAAGCAAGGTCTTCATCCATCCCCATTAGTAAACAACCAAAAAGGAAGACAATAAGGCTAGACAATAAAATGGCGCCATGGAGCAACTTGTTGCTCTCGTCCACCGCTGCGGCGGGGCGTAGCTAACGGCAAGGTTATTAAAGTTTTGTCTGCCCGACTGAAGAAGCGGTATCCTGGTTGACTGAAACTCGACTTAAGGTTTACACACGAAAACTTGAGGCTGCCAGAAAGGATTACCAGGATGTTCAGGATAAAATTATGGACATGATTTCGGCAGAAGAGCGTGAGATTCATGAGCAGCATAATGAAAATTTCGACGAGCTATGCGATGAGGTAGCGATTCTTTTGGAGGAGCAAGTCAGTAAATTAAATGGTTCTGCTATTCTCCCAATCATTCCTGGAATGATCGAAATGTCGTTGCTGTACCTCAAGGCCCTGTTGTACTATCCCTTCATTTGATGAACGGTATGAAAGTTGGCTGAAATCGAAGGTTATGTTTACTGACCTTGTAGGTAAATCTCCGGACCCGTCGGCTGTTAAGTTATATCATCTAGATAAGGCTTTGGTGGGTAGCGCTGCCGGTCTGATCTACGCAAAAACTATCAATGAATGCTTACGAAAAAAAAATCTTGAAGGAAGATAAGAAAATAACGGGTGTGCAATAAAAAATGAGAATTTTTTTCAGTCGTGTAGTTAGTTTAGGAAGATAAAACTATTTTGTCTGCTTTTTTCCTTATAAATAGTTTTTGCATTTTTGTATACAACAGAGTCATTTAATATTACATCTTACATTTGTGGCCCTGTGACAATTTACAGAATGTTTTTATTATGGGAAAACTATAACTAACTTATGTTCAAACCCTGCTTTTCTCTGAAGATGATGAGATCTCACTTCGAAACGTTGCACTATGGGAAGACATGTGACCAACAAAAATCGAAAACTTTATCAACTTCGATTCATATTAATTCTATAATAATTGTTTATAATTACAATAATTAGGAAAATCATTGGGTATATTAGAAAAATATTCGAATAAACTGGGAAATAAGGATGTTTGAAAATAATTTTTTTTAAAACGTAAATTCCACGTGCGTTTTTTAAACCTTTTGCATCTCTATTGAATTTAGAATAAAACATGTGTTCAAATATGTCAGCTAAAAACTATGATTGCCTATTTTGAGATGATATGATTAAATATGTATATTTATTGTATTGGTACAAACTTTTATGAAAAATAACGGATCAAAGTCCAAAAATATCGACAAATTAGATCGAACTCTCGATGAGGGATGCAAGTATAATAATTATTCTAACTTATAGCGAAGATTGTCCATATTTGCCCATGCTGAGAATACTTCAGTTAGTCTTTTTCTTGGTATGTATTCGTTTGTATAGGACTCGTTAATCGATTCCCCGGAACTAGAACTCCGAATGAAACAATTCGCAAGCTATAAGTGTGACTGTAAATAGACTAAATTGTAATCGACTGAATGCACGGCTTTTGTGTTATCGACAATAATATAATACAACATAGCCTAGATGCTCCCTTCTATTTACTTCAATGCAAAGAAACACTTTCAAATATTTATTTGTCCCATTCACCAGCATTCTCTGTTGCTTTTTTATAAGTGGTTTAAAAGCACATGTGACCTTATCTCAGTTATCTACTTCCTTTACGCGATAATATTCTGGACCTGAAAATTTTATTCTGCACAAAATTCTTTTTTAAGAAATCTGTGACCAAAAAGACACCTTTAAAATCCAAAATAAATTGAACGTTCCCATTTCCTCAAATTGATTAAGGTTTATAAATAAAATGAAAATACCAGATAGTGTTAAACGACATCGCCAAGAAAAGGTCAAAACGAAAAGGTCAAAATGGAAATGAATGGAAACGCTAGAAAGTGCATTATTAGAACTTTCTGAATCAATGGTTCTCAAATTTGTGTTTTATTCATTTGCTTTAAAAAGAGATTTTTTAAATTTCATATTATATGCAGTTTTTCAGTATATTCGTTTAATGGATTTATTTCATTCAGTATTTTTTTTATTAATTTTGTTCATTTGAGTTCATTTAATCTATTTTATTGATTTCATCCTTTGGATTCATGCTGGTCAGTTTATTCATTTCGTGCATTTTATTCATCATTAATGTTCATTAAGTTAATTACTTAATTTAATCACTGTTTTCATTTTATGCATTTTACTCATTTTTCCAGTCATACATTTTATTCTTTTTTTAAATTTTTATATTCTGACTATATTTTTCAATTATTTAGTTTGTTCGTTTCATCCAAATAATTAGTTTGACACAAATTAATTTATTCTGTTAATTTTATATCCTTTTTATATCGTTAATTTTTCATTTTAATCATTTTGTTGTTTATTTTTTTCTTTTTATTCACTTGATCATTTTCGTTCATTTTGTTTATTTCATTCATTCTACAGTGAAGATTCAGTGAATTTTAGGCCGAAAAATTGAGGACATTGACAAAATCGGGACATATATTTTTCTTTCTTTTTAAGAAACCGAAGCTATTAAAATTTTCTTCTTTAGTCTCTAGAACAACGTTCGTTTTAATAATAATTGACTGAGATAGCCGTTCAAATTTCCATAGATTAAACCATCCCAGTCGTCAAAAACATAACCTAAATATGGCTGATATACAACTTAGTTTATTCATACAAGTAGAAAGGAATTTTGGTCGTCACACTGCCCAACATTTTAAAACATATGCGTTGCATAATAAAAAACTTTGCAACATGCTCGTACGAAAAGATTTCCTCATAGAATGCCGACAACGAGGAATTTTTTCGGCTCATATAGTGAATTCATGAAAATGCATCCACTCACTACTCGAAGAACGTAGCCCATATACACAAAAGCTGCAAAAAAACAATTTATGTTGTTTATCTTATGTATTTTGTTTATTTTATTGATTTTATTTATTTTATTTATTGCATTTATTTGATTTATTTTGTTTGTTTAATTTGTTGTTTATTTAATTTTGAAATATATTTTATTCATTTTGTGCATTTTGCTTATACACATTTTACTTATTTTACTAATGTTGTCCATTTTATTAATTGTATTAGCTTTGTTTTTTCATTTTATTCATTTTGTTAAATTCATTAGTTTTATTTTCATTGATTTTATTCAATTTTATTGATTCTTTTCAGTCCTTCTTTTGATCATTTCATCCAATTTGAGAATTTGAATAAATTTAATTTATTCTATCAATTTTAAACACTTTAAATTGATCAATGTTTCACTCAATGAGCTGAATCAATTTGATTTGTTTATCCTATTAATTTGATTTATGCTAATCATTCTACTCATTTTATGAATTTGATAATTTTTTGTCCAATTTTTACTTAAATATTTTTTTGGGCGGTGGTCAGCTATTTTCGTCCGCGTCCCTTATCACCAATATTTATACAGTGATTCATCAGCAGTGCTATCTTTGAAAATGAACCACCTTGGTTATGCAACTAATTTTTTCCGATCTTTTTTTAAATGCGAATAATTAAGCAAACTTCATTTCGTTATATTCTGAATTGCACATATTTTGTCGTATGTAATTTTAAATCCACTTTCATTTGATGGCATTGTAAGGGAACACGTATCCGCCGGTTGATGTCAATCGAGCTGACATTTCTTTAGACTGAACAAACTAATTTATTTGTTAGTTTATTGTTTATTTGACCAACTAGGAAACGAATCCACTGGGTGTTTAATGCGGGTGGGAAATACGCATGGTCTTGTCTGAGTGAATGATTTTTGAATTATGTATGAGGGTGGAGAATTGACAATTTGCAAGATCAAAGATCAATTCAAATCCAATTACCAATTTGCGGCAATCATTTCAGCACGAGGAGCAAATGTTTTATGGTCATATTTAATGCTTTACTTTTAGTCCATTAACTCATCAGTCAATTACACTGAGCTAAGAATAAGTACGTACTATTTGAAAACGGGGGGTGTTTGATTCGTGCATGATGTTAATATCGTTTAGGAACGCAGCATTTATATTTTTTCTGTTTCGCGTCTTCATTGTAATATCGGAACGTTTACTCGAACGTGGTGGAAAATTTCAAGTTACGGGATTTCAATATGCTTGTGGTCATAGTAATAAGGACCATTTATAAATTTTGCCACGCTATTAGGAGGAAGAGATATGACTAATTGTGACATAAATAGGAGGGGAGCACGTCATGTGCTTTGACGCAATCGGCCGTTTTACGCACGATTGCGCCATGTATATAGGAAATTCCATAGAACATGAACACTTTTGCGAGTAGCGGCATAAAAGTGCTACTACAAAATGAAGGAAAAACTAAAAGAATTTGATTCGTATTAGACCAAGGGGAAAAATAACGTGGTAATATGACAGAGAGTTAGTTAGTATTAGGTAATCTTTGCGTGACATAATTTTTAAATGTTCCACCATATCACTTTTAAACTCATTGTTTACGGTCCATTTTACATTGTGGACAACACTCCCGACAACCGGCTGTCCGGAGTTCAAGCTGTTTTCGATGAAACAATCTCAATAAACGATTAGCCAGAGTTTAAACGCCTAGAAGATTTACGTATCCTACAGTTAATAAACTATTCAAACATGCACGAAAATATAGTCTCAGTCGCATGGCTTGCTTGAAACGAATCCTGACTAACAACCCACCCACTATTCAATCCGTGGTACTTATGGGAGTGTCACTGAGTCGGGGCCTTCCGTTAAGTAAGTACCACATCAACACTTCCTTTCTCATCCCAAGTTACGGCAAAGATGGTCGTGGCCCGCAATGGTGGCTCTCAGGCGAAACTCTCACTTGGACTGGATCAATTGTTATTCCCAAACAATGCTCCTCAAGTAGTCAGGCTGTAAATGAGAGTCTTCAGTCTGCCATCTACCAAGTATACCGTGCTTACGCAACGCAACGCAACGCAATTTTTACTTAAATATTTTTTTGATTTCATTTGTTTTATTGATTTTCTATAATTTATTAATATTTTTCGATGTATTATTCCTGCTGAATTAAAAACTGGGTTCATCCAATCACTAGTTGGGTGTCTACTTCGCATGCATTCTGCAAACTAAGGAACGATCCCACGATGATATGTGCTAGTTTTTCTTTTTATTGATTACAGTGAATCTAAAAACTAAATGAAAGGTAGTCCAGTTTGCTATAACTCGGATAGGGGTACTGCATGTGTGTAAAGTAACAAAATTGAAAACAGTTCAATACGTTTTGATTATGTCTCTAATTCCTTCTACACCGTGGCGGTTGATTTTAAGTATTGTCGTATCCATTCGTCTGTTCGTGACTATCAACAACCTTGTGTACAAGGACGGCGACAAAGATGTCATAATTAAGCGGTGGGATCAATTTCATTTGAGATTTGGAAGAGCTTCTACCCAGATCTTCTTCACAATTTTTGGATGTAAGCAAACGGGATATCACAGAATACCCTAGTACTAAGAATCATCTAGTACGATTAAAATCAGCATAGTGTTCATCATTTCCAAAAATATTAGTACTAGAGGGAGGAAAATGTTTATCACTAAAATAGTTTTTGGCTGAATATGGAGGGCACGTACTCCACCGTTTTACACAGCGCAAACAAAATCGAATTCCTTCAAAATTTCATGCCACCTGAATCCTAAGAGAGCACAAGAAATCGACTTCAGAGTGACTGAGCTTGTCACTCTGAAGTCGATTTCATTTTATGTGCCTAATCTAATGTCATTTTATGTGCCAAAAATGATAAAACGGCGTTTAGGTGGAAAGAAAGCTGCTAGTCTGACCATTTCTTCCCATGTGGCCCTGGAAGATGGCACCCATATGCCCAAACCACACAGTTTATCTATGATAATCAGATTGCAACTTGTCAAACTGAACATTATGGAAAATCACATCTGACACATCGAAATCAGCAAAGCACCGCAGATTGTTATCCAACTGGTTACGAATGTTAAGTCAGCTCCGATGACAAGGAAGAAACAACCAAAATACTTACGGAACCGTTAAGCTCACGCATTAAGCTTTGTGCACTAAATGATTGGAAAGAAAATGTTCTATTCGGAATTTCGATTCGTCCGAAGCTTTCATAGTTTAAAATTAGATTTTAGTCATATTTGTATAATTTATAGTTTATTGTAGCTTTGAGTGTATACTGCATTTAAAAAGCAATCATCGCACAATTTCCAAAACCGTTAGTGTTGCGTTCATCTAAATGCGTTGACGATGAACGATCAAATCATCGCTGAAATCAACGATGTTGGTTTTAATGGTTAAATTGTCGAATCAACGATTTCGCGTTGAAGCGAACAGCGCTGACGAAGTTCGGTTTCGTGATAATAAACGATAAAACATACGTCGAGCTAGACTATACAGCAACTGTTGTAGTTTGCCAAGAAATATCTAGTTGTGCAAGCTATATGTAGTTGTGGCTTGAAAAGTGATATTTTTATTGTAACCAGCAAATTTTTGTGAACGAGTGTTGAAAACGTCGACTGTCTTTCCTGTAGCATCACAATTGTTCCGTGCTGTTTTGGCTGGATTTGGCATTCTGCTATTATCTGCAGCCAATTTTCAAATTTTCAACCACTTGATGTACTAAAATTGAGGGATTTTCTGTTTTGAGGGTAGTTGGCACAAACGTTGTACAAGATTTTAAGAACAGTGTTAAGACGATGGTACGTGCATTTAAATATGGCCATGAAATTCAACCCTCAAAAAGGCAAGGGGTATCAGAGGCCCGGCTAGTTACAGTTCTCTAGCTTCAATGAACTTGTAATTTGATATACAAATGATCTAGGGTTTTCGTGTTATCTTTCTCACTGATAAAACGACAAAAAGGAGGCTTTTGATTGCATTGGGTCTCAGAAGCGATGCTCCTTGAAGTCACAATTTTAGTTTGCCTTTTTGAGGGTTAATCAAACGAGCATAGAAAAAAATATTGAAAATTTTATTTACCCTTCATAACAGTTTTCATTTGTGTATGCCTATCCTCTTGTCAATACACTTCAGGTAAGAGCTGGTAGAGAACTTGAGAAAGATCACATGGGACCATACGTTCGATCATGGTTTAAAACATCACACGAACTGCTCGGCCCCTATAAGTAAGTACATAATTCATATAATTCGCTTATCAGGTCAACAATAAAACCAACGCCAATGATTCAAATCAGCTTGGCTCGCAAATTTTCAAAACGAGCCAAACCGGCCTGCTGAGCGATGAATAGTTTTCGCTCAAATTCGTAACTCCCGCCACATTCATTACAGGGCTTGGACCGCAGTATCGCTATAGCAACATAATTTGATCGTCAACAAAATGAAACTGATTGCGTAGCAATTAAATCGATTGATTTTAAATTGCATTGCCTTGAGGTTTCGTCCGACCAGGAAAGCAAATGGCCGTTTCACATAATTGGAATCGCATATATAATTCGTCTACCTCGTTTTCCTTGCCCGGCCGGCATCGAATTGGCTGCACTTTATTTCAATGCAATCGAATCAAAGCTCATCTCGGTACCGAGGTAGATCTGGACCGGCCGAGATACACCGAACCTGGCAAAGGGGATTTTTCCACCAGTATACAGAGAGAGAGGAACGATTTTCACTTGGCACATGAGGAATGAGGTGTGAACTGCGATTGGTTGGAAAACCCTTCTGCAGGCAGGCCAGCCAAACCGGGCAAATTTGTTTTCCGGCCCGCAAGCAATCAAATGTTAATATTTGCCGTTATGATTATCCGCAATGGACCAAAATCGTCTCGCACCTCACTTGGCCGGTCGGTCGGCCGTTTCCGATAGCCCCATCGCTGCAAAGCTGTGCGCTTAATTTTGCAACTCTCTATTGAACATCCCCTTCTTTTCACGGCGAGCGGCTCCGGAAGGTGGGTACCGGTTTGAGAGGAGAAAATTTGATTACAAATACAAGCTGACACCAATTTGTTCATTAAATTGGCTTTATAGTATGTTTTCGGTGCTTATTCCATTTAATCCGTATCAGTGCCGTAGACTAAGCTGAAAGAGGCTGTGGAGGCGACGGAAGGAAGTTGCATGTTTTGCCGGATTTTCTTCCCGAACCACAAATCGTAACCCGTACGCATGTTTGTGTGAGAACGCAGGAAGTAGTCACCGGGGATGGGAACGGGTCTGTTTGTATTCCATGCGGTTGTTTCAGCTGTGTGGTTACAACCATCATAACCGCATACGGTCTGGTGGGGAGGTTAGTTAGGATGGTGGTTGGGTGACAATTTAGGAGCCGCTTTAAGCCTAGGATTGATGACCCTGACCGAACGTACCACCACCGGGGCCACTTCTACAGTTGGTACGATTGGGGTGAAGAGTGATGATTATTATCGGCTTCATCTTGGTATCATTACCATATTCGACTTGCGACAACGGTAATCGGTATGTGTCTGATGGTAATTAGATCTGTAATACTACTGATTTGCAATCAGATTACAATTGAGGAGCCATGCCACCTTTCTGGGGTTGGTTAGTAGCTTCCGAGTAATTGGAAATGGGTGAGGGTGTTGTGCTTTTGAAATTGGCTTATCAGATGAGGTTGAATAAAATATCTAACAGATTGGTGACCGTACGGAAAATGTTCTTCTTTTAATATTAAACATACCTCTGAATCCGACGTTCGGGTCCATTACTCTTCCTTAGGTATTAACCAAAACTCGTTTATCCTGAAAGAAAAGGGAATAAAAATGTAAAGTTAGCTAACAAACTAGGCCATTTCCGGGAAAACTTTGTTCGCTCAAAGCGAGAATTACACAGCGAAAGTCGGAAAACAATCAGAGAGAAGTGCCATAACAAAGTAATAAAATTTTTAAACGATAAAAAAGTTGCGTAAGTTTCACCCGCACTTTGTCTCCATTTCGTTTGTCCACTGGTTCACATTTTTATCGCATCGCTATAGGCCCGAAAGAAGTAGCCACTCAGTGGTTCTGCACGTTGGTACAAAAAAAAAAAAATAGATAAAAAAAGTTGCAAATCATTCGAAACGTTGAATTTCCGGGAGAAGGACCGTTATTTTTTATTCGGAGGGTACTTTTTTCATGTGGCTGCTTGACCACGGCGGCGGTTTGGTCTAAAGCTTGCGGCGAATTGGGGGAGCAAAGCCATTTATTATCCATTGCAAATTATGATGAACGATTTATCAGGAGATGAGTGATTTATCACTGGCTGATTTTACGGGCTTACGTTTTGTTTCGTGGGTTGTAGTTTTTGTGGTGATTTTTCGGATGTATTGGAGGGATTTTTTCATATATTCCAAACGTTTTGCAGGGGTGACGAAATTTGTGAGCTTTAGATTTATTGTTATATTGCATTACAGGCAGATTTGAAATCATAATTAGGGTGACCATATCAAGATATAATTAGGATGACCATATCAAGCCAGCAAAAGTCCAGTAGAATCGAAAATCACCAGTTACCTCTTGGACAAGTTCTATCCCGGAGCCCTTTCATCAATATGTCTTTCATGGGAACCTGAACTGCTTTATAAAATAAGTGAGGTTAGGTCATAAAATAAGTCAGGATAGAAGCACCATTCCCAGGTATATACAAAATTATTGTTTGAAAGTCGAACTGAAAAAGAAAGCCAAAGTAGACAGATAAGAGGCGCATAACTGAAACTCTGTCAAAGGGGGTCCTGTTAGTCCAGAATAAACAACTAACAAGACGAAGACTTCAAACTTCAACGAAAATAGTGAAAATTATTGCAAGCTTTTTCCGCTCGTTTTCTCAGTTTCATAAAAACAAGGGGAACGGAAATGTGGTCATGGGCGGTAAAGCAGGCCTCCTTTTTGCCTTTCTCAATAGAAAGGTATTGCAATTGCTCTGAAAACCGATTTTTTAACGGAGGCCCGGAGGGCCGAGTGACATATACCATTCGATTCAGTTCGTCGAGTTTGGCAAATGTCTGTGTGTAATAGGTTAATGTTAGGTGGATTAAAAACGTTTTTACAGGGTGTTTGGTTCATGGTTATAAACCTCTCGAGGGATGATTGACTGTCATATTTGGAGAAAAAAATTGTTCTACACATACCATGAAATCTCAACCGTTACTAAGTTATTGAACTTTTTGTGTTAAAAACTTAGTTGTCTTAAAATAGCTCTAACTCAAAGAATATACTTTGTATTTCAAATCTTTTAGATTCATTGGATAGGTGAGAAAATTTTCCACTGAAAAATGTTCTCAAATGTTTCAGCTAAAGAGGTTAAGTAATCCTTTCACAGTAATTTATGTAAAATTTAACAATTTTGATCGATTTTTCGTTCACTTCACGAAAATCTTAATAGTTAACATCACTATTTTGATAATTCAAATTTTTAGTTTTGAAAAGTTGTATAATATGTTCTTTGCATTGATACACTTATCTTGTCTTGTTTTCATGTGTTTGGGTTGTTGAACTTGGATATTTTTATCGCATATTCACTAATAAGTATGGCACTTATAGTACCTTTTCTTATTTTTATTCAAAAGCCAGGAAAATTTTGCAGAGAAAAATGTATTAATACCTTTCAGTTAATTGAATTTAGTGTTCTTTTTGAGGTTAATTAGTTTAAAGTTAGTGTTATTATAAGCATTTTCGTTATTTTCTTAAAATAGTAAATAATAAACTTCATCATTATTATCACGGAATTAATGCATCTCAGCAAGTTCTACAATTCTTCCTTTGACTCCATTCAATTATCTCTTTTAGATTCGAAGCAAAATCATTTTTATCTTTTCGTTTCATATGCAAAAACAACGATTTCGAACCCACTGCATTTGTGATAAGGCCATGCTGTGTTAACTATTAAATTGCAGCGAAATGAAAAGCGATAGGGATAAAGTGTCAAATAACAAGTTGTAGAGAATATTAAAGGGCACCAAATGAACAATAGTGACGATAAATTTAGTTGATTAATAATTACAATAATTACAAAAATCACCAAAAAAACGCAACTTCTGAGTTATTTTACTAGTAAAAAGTCATGTAGTATACTTAACTAAAAGATATCTGCACATACATCGAAAGAAAATTTTCTCAGCTTTCCAATGAAGTCCTGATAATAGCGATATAAAGCATACTTTTTTAGATTAGAGTCTTTTAAGAACTTGTCAATTGCAGGAAAAGTTTAGAAGTCAAATTACAAGAAAACGAGAAGAGATAGGAATATTCTGTTGAAGAACAAATTATGAATCGTCCTCAAACCCAACTTTTGGATAATAGATATTGCTATAATCATAATTCATTATTTTGAGAAAATTAACAAAAACCTCATCGAAAACACTAATTTTTAACTACTTTACAACTAAAAGGTAATTAAAACTAATTATCTGAAAGATATGAGAACATTATTCAATAGAAAATTTTCTCACCTTTCCAATGGCACTAAAAGATTTAAAATATGAGGTATACTTTTTGAGTTAGAAGTGTTTTAAGATAAACAAGTTTTTTACACAAAAAGTTCAATAACTCTGTAACGATTGAGATTTGATGGTATATGTAGAACGTTTTTTTGCTCCAAATATGACAGTAAATCACCCTTCGAGAGATTCTTACTCATGAACCAAACATCCTGTATATGAAAGTTCTCATAACTTCGAAGCGAAAAAAGTTTAGTAGTCAAATTATGCGCCGTAAAATAATCTTCAACTTGTCCAAAGCGTACTTCAGTGTAAAATAAAAACTACAAAAGTTTTAGAAATAAAACCGTCTTCAGCAAATTTGTTTAAAATGTGTTTCTCTACAACTTCTACATCGAACACTAAAGTTCTATCTTGAACCGTTAAAAAGTTCAATTTTAATAATTGCTAAAATTAGAATCACCCTAGCATCTGTTAAAACAAAAAGAAGGGCATTGCAAAGTACAACAACTATGCCAAACATGTTGTAAGGCTAAGTCATTTAATTTTAGCAAAAAGTTAAAATTGCTGCTAAATTCACATTCTAGACCACTGTGTTGTGAGAGCATATTGAATGATATTCTACACAGTATTAGAATCTAGACAAACGTCTTCTTTCCATTTCGAATTCTTCTGCATGTGTTTCAAAGAGTACCCAAAGGTGTGTCTCTTGACAAGTCATCCACAAAGTGTCTCAAGAAGCTGTTCATTTTAACACGGCGTAAACTGTCAATTTGCTTTGCCAAATAGTATATTTTTCAAATAACTTACAGGTATCAACTTGGCGTAAATGAAATTCTTTAGAAGCGATTTGTTTAGTTTCATATACATCATGCGGCCCAATTCCAATTTTTATAACGAGACACGATAGCCTTTGAAATACTCTACAACTTCGTAGAACATCAGATTGCACTATCTCTTACCTATTACCTCGAATTAATTTTGCTCACTGGCGCCATCATATGGTAGAATTTTGCATTTTTCAAATGAGAGAATAAAGTATTTTTTGCTACTCTACAACTTTGTAGAACATCCAAATGCTCCATCTCTTAGCGTTGTACAGATAGGAGCATTCCCTTTAAATTGCTTGGCTTATTATCGCCACCATGCGGAGAAATCCTGAAACTTTCCAGTGAAACCAAAAAGTACTTTTATTTCTCTACAACTTTGTGGAACATCATAACTTTCTATCTCTCGTCGTTTCAGAGATATATGAGTTTTTCCTAACCTTGTCCCACCTTTGCATGTGGGTCACATATAATATGAGATAAGCGGAGTACGCCCTTTGCGAATGTTAAGCAGCAGTATCCAACTTTAAACGTTAATAACTCTTTAACGGTTGGTTGGATTGTCTTACAGTCTTCGACAAACTTGTTCGGCATATCTTCAGAAGCTTAACCTCTTCCTAGGACCGTGTTCGGAAGATTACAGCGATCTCTAAGGGCGATAATGTGAACTGTGAGTGTTTCCCCATACATTTTGGGCCAAAAATCCCATACAAACTTTAAGCTCGTTGGAGGAGGGGTTAGGGTTAACCGATTTCGCTCAAATTTGGACAGTGTCATTTTTTCATGATTGGAACGACGCTAGGGGGTGTAGATTAGTAATTTCAAAAATGGTCGTTTTATTGTCACACTAGTGTGTATGTATGTGTGTGTATGTGCGTCTGTGTGTGTACGCGAACACAATCTCACTCACTTTTCTCAGAGATGGCTGAACCGATTTTCACAAAGTTAGTCCCAAATGAAAGGTGCAACGTTCCTATAGGCTGCTATTGAATTTCTAATGGATCCGACTTCTGGTTCTGGAATTACAGGGTGATGAGTACGATCACACAGAAAATGTCGATTTTAGCAAATTCTGCAATGATTGAATAAAGGTGACAATTTTTCCAAAATGTGACCACAACTGCTGCGATTTGTTGTACTAGGTCATTAACAGCTATTCAAAGTCGCTTTGGCCACATAGGCCACCATAATCGGTTCCGGAAGCCCCTCGGAGATGACTTAATCGATTCAGCCAAACTTAGTCTTAAATGAAAGGTGTTTTATCCCCGTAAATGGCTATTAAATTTCATCCTGTTCCGACCTCCGGTTCCGGAGTTACGGGTTGTAGCGTGCGGTCACAAAGCAAATTCCGATTCAAACCGATACTCCGATGAAAGCAAAACAGGTAAAAATTTCGCTAAAATGTCTCTCAAACAACTTAAATTTGCGATATATTCATTTGAATATCATAGGTTTCAACACAGTTTTTTTGAGAATTGATCATCTATTTCACCTTTGAAGTTCTGTAAAAATCTATCTTTTGTCCTCAATACTTAATATTTTGAGAAGACTCTATTCAAACTGTTTACAAACAGAGAAAAATGTTAAATCATAAAAATCCAAAATATATTTTTGAGGTTTTGTGCGTCGTCCAGTAGAATTCTCACAATCTTCGCACATTTCTCGAGTGCAATGCCCCTCATTACGGAGGTGTAACATTTAATTCGAATCGCTTTTCTTTGGCCCACTGGACGTCAAGACTCAAACAATTCACCGCATGGTAGTGTTGATTTCGCTCCTGGGGCTGTTATCTCTTCTTTTTGGAAATTAATGAACAATTTTGTTAAAAAAACACAGCTCTTTTAAAAAATAAATAAATTTATCAACTAATCAATCGTTGATCTTTCAAATTGAATTGATAGAAAATCGAATTGCAATGCTTGAAGATATTTAGGTTTGAATACAAATTATTTTTGTTGTAAAAATCACTGACAACTGTCCAAACAGAGGGGATTGAAAAATCAGTGCTACGGTAAAAATGATGTGCTCCAATGAAAGTTCCTAAAATCTCTAGAACAATGCGTCAAAAGGTAATATAAGCAACCCGATTTTTCAAGAGCCACCCTAACTCAAATCTTTAAAAAAATCATGGCTAATTACCCATTATAGTTAGACTTGTTTATTCAGCAAACTTGCTTTAATTTATTTGTGTTATTATATTGTAGGGCATTGCGCAGATAAACTTCACACATCGTAATAATAATTTGAACACCCTCACCACAAGGTCCACCCTAATTCCAGTCATTTGAAAAAAAAATAGGCCCAAAAACTAACAAATTTGCCAAAGACATCATAAAGCTGAAATAAACTATTTGGAAGCTATCAGTTTTGTATTCGCAAATACGGCTTTGGGACGCACTATAGTCAGCTTTCGATATGTACTGAAAATTTAGTGCCAAGTTTTGTAGTGACGTCGTAATAATCTAAAAAGAGAGGCTCGCAATGTTACTAAGGTTCTATTGAAAATTTGCTCTAGAACTAGTCTTATTATGCAGTACAGCGCATTCCTCTGTACTTGACTCTTACGACCAATTTCTTCACTTGGATGAAAATCCGTTTTCGGCCAATTGGCCACCAGTTACCAGAAAACTGGTTTTCAGGGCTTAAATGCCAAGTTCGAAACGTTAACTACACCATCGATCTCAACTTTGTGAGCGGGCATATAAACGCGTTAGTTCTTCTTAGAAGTCTAGTTGCCAGTATTGTCACTTGTTTGCTTTAGACAAAATATCACAATTCTGAGCTATTCTAAACGAACTTTAGAGATATCTGGCACAACTGAATGTTTCTGCGTGTTGCGGAATATTATAATACTTAGCGAACTACCTTTGATCCGAAAGATGATCGGATATGGTCGAACCCCGTTCAATATCTCCATGCAAAATTTGAGCGGAATTAAAAGCAATGTTATTTTTTATTTGAAAAACAAAAACAATGTTATGCGAGAAGATACAAGATCCGTTGTTTTATGCATGTTTAAGACATTTGGCATAGAAAATAATATAAAAGCAGCCTTTTCAAGCTCCAGCATCAGCTCAAATCTAAAACTTTCCAAGTTTCATAAAACCTATCTTAAAAAAAGTATATGTCAGGGTGGTAGTAGATCTCGGTATTTTATTATATCCTTAGCCATTTCACATCGAAAGTTCGAATTGAATTTCTGAATATTCTAAGGGTGGTTTTGCGTTTTTTCACGGGTGAAAATATTTTGTACTTTCGCTGTCTTGCGCAACCCCTTAATCGTGTCCGATTGAGCTAAAATTCTGCATAGAGACTTTTTTAAGGTGCCAAAGCTGTTGGGGTGTATCCAGTTATTAAATTCTGTTTCCCATACATTCCATTGATACCGTCGTATACAGCCTTTTGAATATATGCTACCTCCGTCGCCCTGAAACACCTAAAGTAAACTGATTTAATGAATATACAGTAAGATTTGTGGCTGGAGTTTACTTGAAATGAACGACAGTTAAACATGAATTAAGTAGGGAGTAGGTGTACCATTTTCATGTACACAAATTATTTTTTGAAGGTCAAACAGATAAAGAGCCAGGGGCGCAAAACTGAGACTCCGCCAAGGGCGCCAGAAGACCACGCTACGCCTCTGATTCCATCACTGCAAATACATTGTCATTGAGTTAAAGCAGAAACATCAACAGACCCAAGCAGCTTCCCGGGGTTAATCCTGACGTAGCAGTAAGTGTGGGTAGCTGGCAATCTACAATGGCAACCAAAGGAGATGATTCTCGAACTGTGAGCAGGCCCGTGAAGAGGGAGGGATCAGGGAGGGGGGCTACTGTATCGTGATCCGGGTCTATTTTAGGGGCCCGCATGTTTATCTGCTAATAAAATAGATGTGAGTGGAGATTTAAGAAAAATATAAAAACAGTAATTGTAACATAATTCTCGAGTAGTTTTTCAAATTGACGTAAGTAACAATGAGAGATTCTCTTTGAGGTCTTTCTCTTCTGTTCATTACTCGGCCATTTCAACATTTACTACTCTACTCTTTGCATAATATTGTAGTAAAAACCGTCGGCTTTCGATATGTACTGGAAAATTAGTACAAAGTGTTGTAATGACGTCGTAATAAACGAAAGAGAAAGTAAACAAAGAGAGGCTCTCAATGTTACTTACGTCCATTTGAAAAAGTACTCGAGAATTATATTCATTTCTCTCATTGAAAAAAATTCGTATTTATGATTGAAAAAATCCTGAAATTTGAACTAATGTTTTAATACCTTTAACTTTATGTTCATCGCAGAGACTTAGTGTCTTCATAGAATTTTTTCAGAACAATTCTCTGAATCTTTTGGACGCAGCGCAAAAAAACAATTAACTTCACCTAACAGTGAGATTGAATCATTCTAGTATAATTTACTACAAATGTTTTTTTTGCATTAACGTAATCAATTGGCTGGTGAGACACATAAAGAAGCTGTCATTTGTTCGAATCTTGATAGGAAAAGATTTCAAGTATTAGCAGAAGCATTTAATGTTTGCATAACGATGATTAGTCTGTTAATTGTTTTAAGTACCTTCTTAAAATATAGTTGTAAGGTCATTTTTCGGATAACTTTTTCACTTCCCAGACTAATTTGAACCAAACTTTGGGCCACCACGAGGTAAATACAATGCATCTCTTCTGCGGAAGCTGAGAATAATTTCTGATCAGAACTCGAAAAAAAATAAAAATTGGCCCTGGAGAAGAAAAACCAGGACCAATCAAGCGTTTTTTTTTCGACACCTCAGGACACCAGGACAGTTAGTAAAGAAGTACGATAGACTTGTTTTCGTGTTTTGGAATAGCGACAGCAAGGCAGAGAGCGCAAAAAGGATGCCGTGATGAACTCATTCTCCGGCGGTTTTATTTATCCGGAGAAATAACACGTTGTATTTATCAGAAGAAGTTGTGTGAGTGCCAATAACTTTTCGTGTGAAAATGTGAGTTGTGTCGCTAGCAAATTATCCGGACGCATTTACTAATATGAGCGATAAATGCAATGCCTGTTCTTGTGTGATATCGGGGATATTATGAACGAAATCAAGTCAAATTGTCCAAAGTAGTGATTTCCAACACTCATTTGTATGATGATAGTTTGAAAATTTGAGGGCGTCCCTACATGAACAAGAAGACGGGGCGCCCAGCGAGCACGGTGGATCGACCAGATAGAGGACGACCTGAGCACCCTTCGAAGACTGCGAGGCTGGCGACAAGCAGAACTGGATCGAGTGGAGTGGAGACGGCTTCTGCATACAGCAAGAGACAACAAGGCTCTAGCCTGAACGGTATGGTAAGTAAGGTTCCCCCACACTGACGCGATTTTGTCGCAGCGACTGAGCCAGTGTGATTCAGATGTGTGCTCACATCGGCACTTGCAATCGTTGGCAAACGATAGTAACTATGATGGGACAACTTCAATTTCAATCTCATTGGTACTAAAATGTATGTTGTCCTAAAATTAAAATGTGTTTTTCAATTGTTTTATCAGCCATTTCTCGACAAACATGTCAAATGGTCCTAAGTGTAAATGAGAGCCTTTCTTTGTTCACTTTCTCTTTCGATTATTACGGCGTCATCTTAAAAGTTTTCAATATTGTTTCAGGATATATCGAAAAACTCTGATTTCAGCTAGCTTATTCTGCTAAGAGTTGAGTAACAAATGTATAAACTGCCGAGTTATTAGCGAAAGAGAAAGTGAACAAAGAGAAACTGTCATTTGCACTTAGGACCATTTGACATTGTATATTCATATATTGATTGTATATTCAGCGTCATTAAATAGAACGAAAATAGAGTTTTTTTGCGGATTTTACAGTGCTATAGTACTGTTTCAGAATATATTGGCTCTAATTGTGGATTCCCCGTACTGTTTACATGAATTTATAAAATTTTTGTGCGCACGCGAATGGCAAAATATACATCGATTGTGTCTTCTGAGATGTTTATGAATAGTCCCTAAACTTTCAGTATTTTGTAGCAGTTAAAAACATTTTCATGGCACAGCAGTAATATTGCCGTATATTTTGCCAAAAGCGGTTTTTAAAAAGCACTTTCTATGGCTATTGGTTACCTGGGTAACATTTTGACTTTTAATAAATAATCTAATTCAACTCTGTGTGGTATAAGTTAGGGTGATCAACTTATACCACACAGAGTTGAATCAATAAAGATGAAAATCGTTAATGTTTGAAATTCATCAGGAAAATGGCACGGGCGGTGGTCAGCTATTTTCGTCCGCGTCCCTTATCACCTATTTTGTAAGGTGATTTATCAACAGTGCTATCTTTGAAGATGAACTACCTTGGTTATTGAACTAATTTTTCCGATCTTATTTTTTAATATTTTTTTTTAATAAAAATATTTAAGTAGTCTTCATTTCATTATATTCAGAATTGCACATAGTGTGTCGTATGTAATTTTAAATGTTCTTTGATTTGATGGCATTGCAAGGGAACACGTATCCGCCGGTTGATGCCAATCTAGCTGACATCTCTTTGGACTGAGCTAATATAAAAGCTAATTTATTTGTTTGTTTAGTGTTTATTTGACCAAATAGGGAACCAATCCACTGGGCATTTAATGTGCGTGAGGAATACGCATGGTATTGTCTGAGTAAAAAATGGGAATTGATAGTTTCTCGAGAAGAATCAGAAGCCAGCTACCAATTCGCAGCAGTCATACCAGCACGAAGAACATATGTTTTATTGTCATATTCATTGGCTCACTTTTAGGCCAATAAATCAATTAAATTAAATTAATAATTTATGGTCCATTTTATATTGTCGACAACACTCCCGACAGCCGGCTGTCCGGAGTTCAAGTTGTTTTTGATGAAACAAACTCTCGATAAACGGTTATCCAGAGGTTAAACAAGTCAATAAACTATTCAAACTTCTTATGCACGAAAATAAATTCTCAGTCGCATTGCTTGCTTGAAGCGAATCCTGACTAACAATCCACCCACTACCCAATCCGTGGTACTTATGGGAGTGTCGCTGAGTCGGGGCCTTCCGTAAAGTAAGTACCACATCAACACTTCCTTTCTCATATCCCAAGCTACGGTAAAGATGGTCGTGGCCAGCAATGGTGGTTCTCAATGCTTCTCAAGTAGTCTGGCTGGAAATGAGAGTCATCAGTCTGCAATCTACGAAGTATACCGTGCTATCGCAACGCAACGCAAAATCATCAGGAAAATGGCACGGTTACGTTTGTCGTCGGACATACAGCTAGCCATAACTCCGCTAGCGAATGACGGATCTCAATAGTAGCATGTCTGTAATAACATACGTTCCTGGAACTATTGAGAACCAGAGCTACAGGTCCAAAGCCCTGGTAAAGGAGGATGGTTGTGATGATCTGGGCCGCGGATGCGCAAAGTGGTGGAGCAGCTCGATGCAATAATCGAGTTCACTAGCGCGAAATAAAATATTAGCAAGGAGCTGAAACAGATGTTCCGGAAGGCCGTGAAGGCGAGGGTGAAACCGCTGAGCAGAGAAAAGGTACCATCAACTCGGTGCGACCGGGGCAGGGGGGCGTAAACCCCTGGACGCTGGTTCCCAAGAAGAAGCCGGCACCGACACCGGATGTACCACGGCCCGTGAAGAAGGACAGAGGCGAGGCCTTGTGGTTAAAAACCGACAAGGACATATAGACCAACGTCCTAAAGTCGATGAGGGCGGCCGAAGAGGTCCTGGGTGAAGGCGCCCAGGTCAGGTCGCTAGGGGCGGAACCGACTCTCCAGTGCAAGCATCTGGACGAGTTCACAACCGCAGAAGATGTCGTCGCAGCCGTCAGGGAACAATGCGACGTAATAATCGAGCGGGCCTCTGTGGGTTTGAGAGGGGGAACCTCCGGCACCCAAGTAGCCTACCTCAGGCTACTGAAGGCGGATGCCAAAAAGGTTACCGTGAAAGGTAAACTGAAGATCGGCTGGTCGGTATGCCCAATTAGCATACCCCAGCCGCCTTCAGTGGATAGGTGCTATCGGTGCCTTGAGTCCGGCCATAAATCTTACAAATGTAAGGGCACAGACAGGCCCTTACATTCGTAAGGGCCTGTCTGTGCCCTAGCGGTGCGTCTGCGCCTTAGCGGTGCAGATAAGGTGCATAAATGCCTTATCTGCACCGCTAAGAAGCAAGCCCGTAATCATGCTATGGGTGGACCTTCGTGTCCCTTCGGTGAGGCAAATAAGAATAAGCCGTGAACGTCACACAGCTAAATCTTAACCATTGTGCAGCAGCCCAACAGCTGCTGTGGCAGTCGGTCTCGGAGTCGAGGACAGATGTCGCCCTCTTATCAGACCCGTATCGCATCCCTGCTGGCAACGGCAACTGGGTGTCGGATGGGCCTGGGATGGTGGCAATCTTTACAACGGAGCGGTTCCCGGTTCAATTGCGATTGCCAAGATAAATGGTGTGTTCGATTGTAGCTACTACGCTCCACCAAGGTGGCCCATAGAACAGTTCAACCAGATGATCGACAGGCTCTCATCAGACCTAGTGGGCCGGAAACTGGTAGTTATAGCGGAAGACTTTCCGTAGAAAGCCCATTCCGTAGAAAGGGGGTGGAGGCATGGATTGACGTAACATTTGCCAGCCCGAGTCTGGCTCCAGGCATGGAATGGAGGGTAGACGAAGGCTACACCCATAGTGATCATTTAGCAATCCGCTTTAAGATCAACTATGGTGTGCAGCATCCGAGGGCGGGAGATCCCTGTCAGGTACGCGGGTGGAAGTCCAATCATTTCGACAGCGAAGTCTAAGTCTAAGCGGGGATGCGCTGGTAGCCGTTCTATCACGCGCGTGCGACGTCACTATGCCGAGAAAAACCCTGCCAAGAAACGGCAGATGCCCGGTATACTGGTGGAGTGCCGAGATTGCAGCTCTACGGTCAGCCTGCCTCAGAGCTAGACGTAGGATGCAAAGAGCTCGCACCGAGGATGCAAGAGAGAACCGCCGTGAAGTGTTTCGAGTTGCGAAATTGGCCCTTAACAAGGCCATTAAAAGCAGCAAGAGAGCGTGTTTCGACAACCTGTGTGAGAGTGCCAACGCGAATCCGTGGGGTGACGCCTACAGGATTGTGATGGCCAAGACCAAAGGGGGCTCTTCACCCCCAGAACTTAGCAATGAACAAAGCTCCAGGGTCGGATGGAGTTCCAAACAGCGCTCTCAAGGCAGCGATCATAGCGAACCCGAACATGTTCAGGCTAGCTATGTAGAGATGCCTTGACGAGTGCCGTTTCCCCGATAGATGGAAAAGGCAGAAATTGGTGCTGTTGCCAAAGCCCGGGAAGCCGCCAGGCGACCCATCGGCGTACAGACCAATCTGTCTGATCGACACGACTGGCAAACTGCTTGAGAGGATCATCCTCAACAGGCTAACCCCGTACGCGGAAGGTACGGACGGTCTGTCAAGTAACCAGTTTGGCTTTCGGAAGGGTAAGTCAACAGTGGACGCTATCAACTCAGTGATAAAGACTGCCGAGATAGCGATCCAACGAAAAAGGCGAGGCATTCGATACTGTGCGTTAGTGACACTTGACGTGAAGAACACATTCAACAGCGCAAGCTGGGATGCCATCGCACTCTCGTTACACCGGCTTAGTCTACCGGTGGGTCTGTACCGGATCCTGGAAAGCTACTGCTATACGAGACCGATGCCGGTCAGAAAAGGATTCCGATTACCGCCGGTGTCCCGCAGGGCTCGATCCTAGGCCCGCTGCTATGGAACCTCATGTATGACGGGGTTCTGAGACTGAAGTTCCCTCCTGGGGTCTAGATCGTCGGCTTTGCCGACGACGTAACCTTGGAGGTCTACGGTGAGTCAATCCCTGGGGTAGAACTAATCGCAGAACACGCGATCAACACGATTGAGGAATGGATAAGCGCGAGAGGTCTGAAGCTCGCTCATCATAAGACGGAGGTAGTTATCGTCAATAACCGCAAGTCGGCACAACATGCAGTTATACATGTGGAAGAAGTCGTGATCACTTCACAGCGGAGTCTGAAGACTCTCGGAGTGATTATAGACGACAAGCTGACCATCGGCAGCCACGTCGACTATACATGCAAGAGAGCGTCGACTGCCGTTGCGGCTCTATCGAGGATGATGTCCAACAGCTCAAAGGTGTGCGCCAGTAGACGTAGGCTACAGGCAGGCGTTGCCATATCTATCCTCAAGTACGGCGGCCCGTCATGGTCAAGAGCACTGAGGGTAACCAGTTACCTACAGAAACTGGAGAGCACCTACCGCGTGATGTGCCTCAGAGTGATATTTGCCTACCGCACGTTATCACACGATGCATCCTGCGTGATAGCGAGCATGATGCTAGTCGGGCTGGTCATTCGGGAAGATGAGGAGTGCTTCGAGCTACGTAGAACTAGAGGAGCCCGCGAGCGCCCCAGGGTGACCTCGGTCGCCAGATGGCAGCGTGAGTGGGATAACTCCTCGAAAGGTAGGTGAACCCACGGCTGATACCTAACATATCGAGCTGGGAGGGCAGATCCCATGCGAAAGTTCACTTCCATCTGACACAATTTCTGTCAGGCCCTGGCTGTTTCCGACAGTACCTCCACAGGTTCGAGCACGCGGAGGTCCCAGCCTGCCCGGACTGCCCAGGTGTAGACGAAACTGCCGAACACATACTGTTCGTATGTCCTCGTTTCGACGTCGAAAGAAGAGCAATGCTTGACGTCTGCGGCTGGGACACAACCCCTGATACCCTTATTCAGCGGATGTGTCAATCGGTGGAGAAGTGGAACGCAGTCTCGACTGCAACCACCCAGATTGCCTGTAGGCTACAGGGAATTTGACGCACCGAGCAACAGACGACGGGCACGACTAACTAGTGATTGGTTAGTTGGAGCGAAATTAGGCCGACGGCAGCAAAGTGAGTGAATGGTCTTTTCATGCTGAGGCAGGTTTGGCGCTGCGACAGGCAACCACGCAAGGGGTAAACCCAGCTACCCCGAAGCAAGGCAGAAGAGCGAGTGTATAGGCGTATATGTGGACTGCCTCATGCCAAGATGGGAGGGTCGTAGCGTAGTACGTTGGGACTTAGCTATCGATGCCTCGTGGCGTGGCAGAGGAGTGAAAGGGTGAGCATCCAAGTCAGCCTCACATGGTATGGGTGAGGCGAGCACAAAAGTAAGCCTAGCAAGGAACGAAAAAGGTGAGCACAAAAGTCAGCCTCATGTGGGAGTGTTTGAGAGTGAATCAAAGTGGGATTGAGAGAGCACCCAAGTAAGCCTCATACAGGACGTATCAACGCATGAGCGAGAGTGAATGAGTACATCAAGTACAGCCATCCCCCCCGAAGTAATACCGAGAGGTAGTCCCTGGGGGGGGGGACAATGTCGAAGCCCAATGGAGTTTAGTCGGTATTAATGGCTGCGTCACCATTAGAGCCCGACACACCCCCAGTACACCCCGTGTGGTAGCTTGGCATCTACTAACAGCACGTGTACTGGGCTAGTACGTAAATGTATTCTCCATTGTATAAAAGAAGAAAAAAAGAAATCATTGCTTTATTAGACATCTTCATTATTATTGGTTCCGTACCATTCTAAGACAGTACGGGTGTGGTGAAAGACGTCAAATTCTACTGAAACATTTTCGGGTTATTTTGAGACTTTAAAAAGAGCAGAAGTCATTTTTGGGGACATGTCCGTTGACGGTCTCATATGTGATCATGGTGTATCATTTTACGCAACCGCAGATCGTATACCAAAAAAGATTTTTTGTGAAATTTTGACAGCTTCTTCATCGACTTCCTGCCCAGCATCCTTGTACGAGTTTTAACACTATGTGCTGCTTGTCGCTCCGGTTCGTTGCCTTAAGAAATGTGTATATTTTGTAATGTTTCAATGCCTTAGTAAAAAACTTGAATCGAAATGTTGGATCGACGCTTGAATTGGTTTAATACCATCTTGTCCTTGCAGTGTCACTACCAACGACTAATGCTTTTTGAATATCTTATCGAAATGTACAATTCCAAACCGATTCTACCGATCCAATTTTGAACACACAGTTGCAAACAATTCAGATCTACTAGTTTATGCATGACTTTGTATTCACTTAATTGCGGGGCCCTTAAAATCCCGGGGTTCTGGCCTAGTATAGTGTGCCCATGTGTACAGACGGTACTTATAGATCGAATAACATAAATTCATTATTCCAAAAAAAAAAGTGTATCCCTCTCGACTCTGATCAATACTATAATTCTTTATCATCTTGGACCAGGAAAAATTACATGTTCTGAAATTTTAAGTCTTGTACTTCGTCAATAATAGGTCCTCCTCATAATATAGATAATCGAGGTACTGCTGACCAATTACATGTTGGGTAATGTGAAGTTTCGGATTTATAAGGGTCCAGTCAGTGTCCTAATTAATATGTATGTATATTTCATGCTAGCTTTATTATAAAGTAAGCGTATTTTGTTGCTGACCAAAGGCTAATTTGTGCTCTATGCAACTAATCAAATGTCTGTCGCAGCACTCATTTTTCCTAATTAACTGTACATAAAACCACAATGTTTAAAAATAAACTCGTGCTTCGGGAAGTATAAAAGTCGTACTTTCATTTTGATTAATATTCTCGTATGTACAAACGTACTTCTGAGGAAGGGTAACATCAGTGACAACCGACAACCACGCTGGAAGCGACGACCACCACTATTATTATCTTTTTCCCTAGATTGTCTACCAGAATTCTTAACAGCGTCAAGGCAGTCAGTATAGTCATGTCAAATCAATCAAAACCTGAAAATTTTTCGGGATAAAAGTGCAGTATTTTGTGTATACTTCCATAATCATCGGGCTATTTGTCCTACTTCTTCGGGCTATTTGTCCTACTCCATCGGGCTAATTGTCCTACTCACGATCGAGCCAGATACGTAAAAAGTACATGTTTAGCTTGCGGTCAGCCAATGGAGCACACGGTGACCTAGAAGAATAGATTTCTGCACCGGGGATTACTTATAAGTTCAGGACGATTCTGTCATCAATATCACCAGTACTGAAACCGAAAATGCTTCATAGTGCAAAAAAAATCATAAAAATCTTCCTTTGACTTTGTAGTACATGTTGTTGATTTGTTTATTTGCTAAAACCAGGTCAACGCTTGCCGCGACCAAAATCATTTTCAAAATGACATTAAAAATGAGTGCCTGAATGAGTTCCATGCCGTTATCCGTGTTGCTAGTCACTACTTTTCACAATTTGACTTGATTTCGTTCATAATATCCCGGATATCACGGAAGAATGATGATATAAAATGACATTTCGTTGTATGGGATATCAAGTGATATGGTACGTAATATCACCGGATATCACGAAAATCCGCATATCACTTGATATCAGTGCTAATGTGAACATAGTATAACACCGAAGAATGAGAGCTGAGTTGAAACTCGGTAGCTGCTATGCCTACAACATCAGAACGCAAACTATCGAAAACGAATGTTCTCTTTTTATACGTGTATCACAGGTCATTGGATGACAAAGGGGCAGTCCTAGCAATGCTCGCTGCTTGGTCGAATTGTATCGACCAATCATAGATCAGATAATTACTGCTTTCATAAAATTATTTCCGTTATTTTTACTAATTGCACATTCTATTGATTTTGATACAAAATTGTTATACATTTTTCCAATCAGAAAGCGCAAAAAATTTATTTTTTCATTCAGTACCACGGCAGATATTAGCGATCAAAAACTCGGGTAAACACCCGGCAGAAAATTTTGAAATGGGACCCCTATATTGAAATGATAGAAGTATTCGATTTCAAAATATAATGCGATAGTGCCATTACACCAAAGAATTCTTTACACATATCAAGAGCAAGCTAATACGTACCAGTTCTGTGAAAAGATGGCACATTACTCTGTTTAAAAACGGCCGAGGAAAGATTATCTCTGAAAATTAACTCGAATCCACAGTCACCAATATTATTGCCTGAGCCACAAACGGCTACCAAATTTTCCAACAGTTGTTTGGGTACTATTGACAACAGCCACAGCTGCGTCAAGTATCTCAAAATCAACAGCCACACTTGTGATCCGTAAGGACAAGAAGCAAGGAATCTGATCACGAATATGAAGGCAGCCACCACAATAATGACACGGAAGTGTACAATAGCGAGATAACAATGAATGAATCCTCCTCCCGCCACCAGTTGGTGAGGAAACAGATATTTTCCCGCTTCGTAAATAGGATTCAACGCGCAATGGTTAGTCGCCAAATTTTATAGAAGACTGAGCACTGAAACTCTCTAAAAATGAACCCTTTATCACCAGTGATTGCCACGTTCAAGTTGCCAGATATTGGTCAATATAAAGTTTGTTTAATTTTTTATTTCGTTTGCAGAGAGGTTTTGATTTTAGGATCATTCGTCTCTGTTTTCGAGTTAGAAAAATCTTCAACCCTATGTGCGGGGTTGGGAATCGAACCCAGGCGAGCTGCGCACAAGTTCAACTACGTCCTGCCTGAACCTTATTTTATTACTGCTTATTACTTAAATGACAAGTTGTAAAATTGTACATACAAAATATTTCAATTGGCTGAGAACGATATATAATGTTCTCAGCCAATTGAAATAGTTTTTGTTTTAGCAAGAACGACAGTACACATTGTGTGAAACTACTCCGAAGCCTTGAATTTAGTTTTATTTAAATTGAACATATCACAAAATTAAGTTAGCGACAAACTTTCGTGATGTCACATGATTGGTAAAAGTGACAATATGCCAGATTAAAAAAAATAAGAGCTAAATCGCTTCTCCACATCTACAGATCGCCTGCCAGATCAGAATTTTCAGGGAAAATTTCGACAGTCTCTTCTCTCGCACATGCTCTAGAACGGAAAACGTGGACTTGGCACGGTTATAGTCCTATGCATGGAGATTGCGTTGATGTAAGTTTGGTTCTCACGGAGAAACAGGTTTTGATGAGCAACTGCTCATTCAAATTTGGCATATTCTACACTTTGTAAATTCTTTTAAATCCAGTATGGCAGCTAGAACAAATAGTAACTTGAAAATAAATATTAAAAATCAAATTTAACTTGTAACTTGTAATATATTTTCAAGGTTTTTAATTTCTATTGTCTATGTTCTACATTTTATTGGAATTATTTTCATTAAGGACTTTTCAAAGTTTTTAGTGACTATCTGAAATTATGATAATTAGTCATGCATTAAATTTTAAGTTTCTTACGAAACAAAATCCATATGTATTTTCCCAGTACTATGGATGTAGCCGTTATTAGTTTAGCAGTCGCTTGGGATTGTCATAAGTGCACAAAGCGGTCTGAGAATAGGCTGAGCCAGGGTCGCAGTGTCACGAAGGAAGAAATATGATGTTTCGCTCGCCATCTTACTAGTTAAAGGATCAAACTTTGTTAAAGAGTGTATCTCAATTTTTGATCCACATATTACGAATAAAATATGGAAACAATCATTTGTTCATGATTTGACCGCTGCTCGTTAGTATCGTCAATGGATTATTTGAAGTTGGACTTGTTCGATACTTATTCATGACAAACTCGGAACGTACTGACCTTTATTTTTAATATTTTGTGGCAAGTTTCGGTTGCAGTTGTCACGAGTCACTCTACAACGGGTTATCAGAGATTAAAATGATGAAAAATATATTCACGGTTGCCAGATTTTGAAACCGGTCGTGCTTTGATCCGTCACGGTGTAATATTATCATTATTTAGTTTGTGATAACACTGAAAAAATCTGTTAGCATAAATGCCTCATTGTACTCACGCCGGGTGATTCCAAATTTTCCAAGTGCGAGAATTTTTTTTTCGCGTAGCTCGCACTCTACCCAATCCTGCGCTGAGTGGAGCTAGCTGCCTGAAGACACCGAAACTTTCTTCGGTAGTAAACTCGCGCTGCTCGGGACAAAAGAAATCTCATTACGCTGCGGCGATTATGGAGCCAGGGCGAAAAGCATGACAAAGTGCATAGCACAAGAAAATAACTTTTTAGACGCGATAACATTAATTAAAATGTCATAAGACGTTGCAGTATCAGCTTGGGTTGATAGCGCGAAAGTCGTTCCATTTAATAGTAAGTAGGTACTACTACTTTCGATGCAAGAAGTTTTTCAAGGTGCACTGCATTTCAGTAAAAGGTTTTGAGCCGAAATTAAACAATACTCGTAAAAAGGAACTTCATAAATTATATACTTAAAAAAAAGGAATAAGAAATGGGTTAGCATTAAATCATCTCTCGTTTCAATAAAAGATTAGGGCAGCTGGTTTACATTTTTCCTAACAACCCTCGACCCTTGCCAATTCCTATTCGATCCGTGTCGGATTTTTCCCCCTCACGTCAACATCTATCATTCTAGCTGTAAATGAATATATATGTAAAAAGAAACTTCCCTCGTTAGCGAAACGATAAAAAAAATCGGAAATGGATCCCTAAATTACACGAAAATTAAGCACGATCTGAGATAAATTATAATTTAAATTGGCGCCTCGCTTTAATTGAACTTTTATTCGGTATTTAATTTCGGTGGAAACTTCTCTTTTCTCCTATTTTTCCTAGCGCGGACATTTCCCGTTTCGTTCGTTTTCGTTGAAAGGCATACGCCCCGCTTTGCTGAAGGAGGGTAAATTGAGTCGTTCCGGTTTGTAATAGTCAGCAGGAAGCAGTACAATACAGTCCTCCCGAGAAGTGCCTTCCTCCCGCGCAATTGGAAATGATTAATGTTTTCACACCCACCGCACACCGCCGCCGTACCGAAATCGTGACCCAGTCGTTGGGTGGGTTGATTTCTTCCTTCTTTTAATTTCTTTTTAAGGGTAATAATTAGTTCCTTACCTACAGTTGAATTTATAAAGAAGTCAGAATGCCATTGCTGTTGTGTTTTCCTTTGTTCGGTGTTAATTATTAAATGATGTTTTAAGAACTGGTTTTATCTACAATCTACATTAATTGTCAAAAAATAGTTTACAATTGAAGCGAAATTATTGTGTAAATTGATATATAAAACTGCATAAGCAGAGAAGGGGGAACGATCAACGCACGAGTCCAAAAGAAGACGCAGATTTGAAGATCGAGGAAATGGGTTTGGGTACAGTCTTACTCAAAACTACTTATAAATGGAAGCTTAACTCATGAATTCCAAATAAATGGATCAAAAAGGCAGGGTGACCCATTTTCCATGATGTTGTTAGTGATTTATTCGCAATTCGACGTAGTAATTTCCCTCCAATTGACTTCGTTCGCAGAACTTCCCAACAAACTACCCGCGAACAAAGAAAGAGACATCAGTCTTTTAACAGATCATCTGTCAGCGGAATCGAAAAGTGATCTTTCTCCAACCTTGTTGCATTCAATATGCAGTAAGACTCGAAGACTTTACCCAATGAGCCAAAGCATTTCTAAAGAGAGCACATCTGCGATTGTGCTTCTTTTCTTTGATGTTGATCAAAATGTTTGCCCATTTTTAAGGGATTAGAAAGAGCATGCTTCCCGAAACGGTCAAATTTCATACCTGATGTTGTGGGATGTGGCTTTCTTTTCGATTCCATGACACTGAAAATTTACCTGAAAAGGAAAAGGACAGGAAACGATTTTCACGCATCAGCGCAGCGGTTTGATAAAAAGGAGTGGGAAATTACATTCTAGCAAAATCCAAATTTGTACTACCACTTATTCCAAATTGAATTATTGCACAGTAGAACCGCAGGAAGATGCTATAGCCGTGTGGTGGCCAGCGGGCTGAAATCCACGGACCATAAGCCTTTGCATCATACCCTTTATCCATTCTGTGGTGAGTGAATCCGTGACTTAGGCCTAACTCAGCTTCGAGGGCAAGAGTCTGACTCAGTTTTGATTCGAGCGAAGATTGGATGGGATCTGTGGTCGTATGCTGACAGGGAGGGGGAATATATGACGCGCGCGTGGAACTGCTTGTATATCTGTCATACAAAGTAAAGCTTTCGGTACAGTAAGTGCTTATTTTGGGCCGCTCAAAATTATTTCACATTCTCTTCACCAAAAAAATTATAGTTTTTCAGTTGAAGCTCTAATTCGTTTACAACCGTCAGTTATTTTGGGCACATTTTAAAGCAAAATCAATATTTTTTCTTAACTAAAACTCCCGATGGCGAGCTGTCTGGAGTTCAGCGTGATAAAAAATTTCGGAAATTGATCTCGACCGATTTTCTTGTATATTTCTAAGATCGTATTGTCTACCTTGACATGCCTCCTGATCATTTATCTGTCCTACTCTGACCGGCGTCATTGTTGACCATTTTGTGAACATGTTGAGTGAGTGAAGCGCCTACTCGTTCAGTGGACATGATGCGCGGCTTCGAGGGGAGAGGGTGGGCGTGTATGGTGTATAGCTTCTGAGCGGGTGCTTGCGGACAGGCAGTTTTACTTTCGTTTTGTACAAATAGAGACAGACCATTCCTCCACCCTGGAGGGACCAAACCACGGCCACGGAATCCCCAGATTCTTCAACGCAGGCGATGAAATCGATGAGCAGATTTACTGATGGCAGTTAAGGATGACCAATAGATTGGTTCAATTTTTGACTTTTAGCTCCACCAGGCTCTACTGATTACTTTTCTGGCCCTTAGTAATTTTGCAAATTTTGGTACCGATCGGTTGTGTCTACGGAGCCTCCAAAAATTTCAAAGTTTATATGGAAATTAGTATGGAAAATCGGTTAAAATTGAAAAAAAATCATAAGAAATCATCTCATCAATCATTTCATGAGAACACTATATATCTTTAAAGGTATTCTTCTACTGACCACATTTGTGGAATATTGTAAGTTTGTGAAAATTCGCTGAGAAAAGTTATTAACTAAAGAAACAGCACGACTTCAAAACAAGTGGATTTTATTATTAATCATAGCCAGGCATTGCATTTATCGCTCATATGAGTAAATGCGCCCGGATAGTTTGCTACTGTAACAATAAAAACTCACATTTTCACTCGAAAAGTTATTGGCACTCACACAACTTCTCCGGATAAATACAAAGTGTTATTTCTCCGGATAAATAAAACAGCCGGAGAATGTGTGAATGAGTTTATCACGGTATCCTCTTTGCATTCGCTGCTTAGCTGCCGTTATTCCAAAACACGCAAAAACAAGTCTATCATACTTCTTTGCTGCTTTTCTTTGTAACTAAGTGTATTTTTTGAAGTTTTAATTGATTTCCACGAAATTAAAATTTTATCACCTTCTCCGGTGAGAAGGAAAAAGTCAAATAAATTTTATCCGGAATATCATTCTCACGCTATTTATGGAGACGGAGAATTTTGCGACTCATCTTATCTTGGAAAAGTTGGACATCGGATAAGCTTCTTCTCGCGTGAGTGAGAGAGAATTACAATGCCTGATCATAGCAACCCTGTATGAATAGCTGCATCATTATACAAGTGTAAACTAGGCTTACCACTCACCGCTCCCGTGAGGCAGATGCAGCTATTCAAACAGGATTGCTATGATTAATAATAAAATCCACTTGTTTTGAAGTCGTGCTGTTTCTTTAGTTAATAACTTTTCTCAGCGAATTTTCACAAACTTACAATGTTCCCCGGATATGTTAAGTAAAAGAATGCCTTTAGAAATACATAGTGTTCTCATGAATTGATTGATGAGATGATTTTTATGAATTTATTTTCAATTTTAATTTTCATACTAATTTCCATATGAACTTTGAAATTTTTGGAGGGTCCGTACACACCACCGATCGGTACCAAAATTTGCACAATTACTAAGGGCCATAAAAGGAATGAGTAGAGCCTGGTGGAGCTTAAAGTCAAAAATTGAACCAGTCTAATGACCAAACCTCGTACTTCACTCACCGTCGATTGCTCCTTGGAGATCTTCAACGGAACTACCTACACAAATCCAACTTTTCCCTTTTTTCTTTAATAAACAGGAAATACATGGAATATGAATAAGAGTTGAATGAGACATAAGTAGAAGATAAGAAAGAAGGTAGAAAGCTGAAAAGCTGATAAGTTCGGAAGTGTACCTTTAAAAATTGATATATGCAAATCAAAGCAATACACAAAATACGCGTCGATTTCTTCTTTCCGGGAAGGAATCAAAAATTTTACCAAATACAAATATGTAAATATGTGAATTTGGTTTTACAAATTTGCATTTGGTTTTTACTGTGATGTTAAAATCCAATTGATACAAACATTACATTAAGACGGGGCTGGTTGATGGAACGATGACCTTGGAATATGTCTGGCGCTATATACGAAATGAGTCATCGGAAAGTCAATCTTTTTTTCTGTAAATCACTACCGGCTAGTGAGAGATAGGATGGTTAACACACACACAGTAGAACCGCAAGAGGATGCTACATCTAGACGTTTAAATGACCAAAGACGATTTACTTATGAACAGATAACGACGGTTCGAGCTCATTAGGTAAGAGCCAGTTTGTCAACTCATGCGTAATATCGTCAGAGCAGAGAGGTACATCTAACACCTCTTCTCTATCAGTTCATGCAAATTTTGCGCAATTCCTCACATTAAGTACGTGCAGATTTACTACTACTTAAGTATTCCATCAATGCGGTACCTCTCAAGTAGATATCTTAGCTGCAGCAAATTATGTGGGGGGCATTTGCATCACTGCCGATTATGACAGGAAACCCATTTCATTCCACAGTATGATACAACCCTTTTGAAATCCTCAGAAGGTTCATTGAGCGGTAAATATGCCGAACACTAGACGTATTTGGTTATCAACCGTCATATTGGCTGTGCCCATTTTGATGGTAAACAAAGCCAGAGAAAAGCATGTTGAAGTCTGCCCTCAATGCCCATCGGCAGATGCTAACGGCAGAACCAGCCATTGATGGAATTTACATATTCCTTGTTTTGGCGCGAGTTTTGTTTTTTTTTCCTTTTTTTTAAGGTTTTTAGGAACTGGAAAAAACAAGACCCACGTCAAAACAAGGAATGTGTACCTCAGATTGCTTGTGATCGTTTCATTCTATCTGTTATCTCTCAGGTCGTAATGACGTTCAGGGTATTTTAATTGCCGATTAGAGTGGCTCGACATATGTCATTGTTCAGCACGGCACTTTTTTCAGTTCGTCTCAAATGCCCGTGAAAAACTTGGGAGCGATTGGTAGCTCCTCGGGTTTACGCATTGCGTTTAATGTTTGTTTGGAATTTACTACGGGAAATCATTTATTTTGCAATTACGTTTATAAAGATCGCTGTTTCACTCAATGCGAAAAAAGCTGTATAGTTCAAACCTTGGTTAACAACTTTGTTGAACACGGTAACTAGCTACGAGTTTTCAAAAAATAGTTATAACGATTTTGAAACTTATGGTCGAAATCATTTGCAGAATTTTTCAGTATTTCTTCCAACACTGTCAGTGGACCACCGACATGGACAGTTTCGACTTTACAAATGAGATTATAGTCATCGTAGAAACTTAGTACGTTTGAATAAAATATTCAGAATGAATTGATGAATAATACAGATTTAGTCACAAAATGAAAAGAAGGGGGCAGTGCACACTCCAACCACGTTTTTATATATTTGAGTATAAGATGAAGAGTACATTTTCAGCGTACTCTACAGACGGACTTTTGATCATAAACTAAAACTACAAGGGACAGCCCTATGGGGTTGTACGAGCTGTTGACGTAGGACTACACCACTAATTATAAAATATTGTAATCATATTGTAATTTTATTTGTAACACTAATTTGTAAATAGCAATCGAAATTGTCTTGTTATGGTTCAAGCTCCATGAGATTATTTATATTTATTTAAAGGAAAATGTTCAATTTTAATTCTTCTTTGAATTTCTTGGTGGTCCGGAAAAGGACCGTTTAAGAGTTTAATGGCTCTCAAAAGTGCCGTTTGTCACTAGAAAGAAAAGAAAGCTCGCCAATATGAATATTATTTAGCATTTATTCTATTTTCCTACTTTGGACCAAAGTACCTTCTCCAACATCCCAGCATGTAGCTTGAGACGCATTATATTTTGTCGCATTCTTGCTCGCCCGATGACGCCGAACTCGTTCAGCCACTGTTTTTTGCTTTCTTCGAAGAGTTTTTCATCTGTGGCTCTTTTGTGCGTTTTCTATAATCGCGCTTATACTTTGCCGCCATATACTGAGACATCGTTTTACACTGGAAGTATACTGTCCGTTTGGAGTACACAACTACAATGATTGCGAAAGAGGATATCGCTCTTTATATATTAGGGATCAAATTGTGCGAAAATATACAACAAACTGGACAGAAACGTGTTATATTATTGAAAATCCACCTCCGAAAGAGACACCAAAAAGCCGTCTTCCCAAATGAATATCGAACACCTTCCTTCGTGTGCAAACTCGAACGCGCTAATGCCCACCACAAAACACGAGCACATGTTCCTCTGCACAACCGAACCCTATGTACGTACGCGGTGTTCGTACACACAGGTTCTTGATACTAGTTTTCTCTTTCTCTCACTCATTATTACTAGCATTGACTCATTCTGTTTTGTGTGTGCCTTTCTTATGTACGCACACGGTGTACGTACACGGTGTATACAAAGGCAAAGCATGTTTGAGGTTGAACGCGTGCACGAAATTTTGTACACGGGTGCAAACTTTCCGATGTTCATGGGAAGACTGCCAAAAAGGACACGCAATTTTTTTTCGTTGTTTCACAAATAGGACGGTCTTCCATCAGCAGCGTAGAAGTGATAGAAGGGATGCAATGAATTAAATTGTCGGCATTTCAAACAAATCATCGAGGTGGAGGGTTGTTGGTGATTTATACCGTGCGTTGCAATCATGATGACAGGGTGCAGATCGTTCGTTTCTCAACCCGAATAAAGTCAACGGAAGCTATTTCACCAAACCGTCCTTTTCAGGACGAATATATGATGGAAAAAAATGAATTAGAAATTTTCTTCTCTTAACTCAATTATTTTTGTGCTAGCTAATCGGTTATACATCATTTTGTGGCCATTATAAGTTTAAAATTGTTTTTCTCAATTTGTACCGTGGACTTCCTGATTTCGTAAAATCGAAATTTTCATCACAGTTCAAACAATTGCCCATTAGGTGTTATGATAAAAGTAGAATACTTAGCATTCGTCTCCAACATTGTACCCAAGCGAACGGTATACAGCTGTACAATGCTCGAATCAAACAGCTATGTGAATAAATTGTATCCGTATACGAATGGAATATATATGCACGTCAAAATGATTCAATGCTAGTGATAATGTGTGCATCGAAAGGGACAACTAGTACCACGACGCTATATTAACTAGGTTTGCACAAGGAGCTCGATTGTACAAGCAATTTTGTGCACATATTTTATACGGATTAGTGCGATCGAGGTATACATAAAATGCGTGCTTGAAACGAGCACAGCGTAAGGGAAAGCTCAATCGTCTGTTGAACGGCATTGCGTAGCGTACCTCCACAGCCAGTGTAGCGGATATATCAGCCTGCTACACTATCTATAGAAACATGCTGTGCAGTGTTCTACTTTACTTTCCGTTTAACAGGCAACTGAGCTTGTCCGGCCAAATCCGTTCTTTAAATAGTCGATGATGACGTCATTCATAGAAGCGTAGCGCGCTAGGTACACAAATCTGTCGTGCTGGACTTGGGAAACGCTATATTCTGTGTGTAAATGCGCGATATTTTGATTAAGTTGTACATTATTTAAATTTTCAATGCCATTATATCAAAAATCTTTAGGTTTATCTATTGAAAACTATTCTTAAAAGTATTTCGGGACGATATGTGCAAAAAATTTGAAAATTTATCGTGTGATGGCTGAATTATATGCGTTTAAAATTGGACCACTTTTCGTTACATACCATTTTTGTAGGATTTGCAACGTGCACCCCCATATCGAAAACAAAGACGTAGTCCTACGTAAAAAACATTAAAATTGACTGGGGACTGCACTGGAAATTTTACGAGATTATAACCTGGGAAGGTACGCATCGCTTACTTGCAATGTGGCCAGTGAAAAAATAAGGTCGCAATTGGGAGAATTGAATTTCGTTGCGGAGGGTATTAGGAGAAACTACTTTTCAGTTGTTCTCGATGGTATTTTTGTTGTAAAAACGCGGTTGGACCGACCCATTCCATCGGGTGTGGCTTTGAGAAACAAAACACAAGAAAAACTTGTCTGTGGAAATTAAATCCGATACAATTATACTTTATAAAATTATTTGAACTAACAGTAGCCAAATTCCTTGTTTGCTGCTCACAGGGCCGGCGGAATGCGTGGGTAGAATGGGTAGTACTACCTACTCGAAAATTATCGAGGGGGAATTACCCACTCGAAAGTTTGGAACAAATGAAAACCTGAGATTAACCACGAATGTGTTTTTTTGCACAAAATTCTTGCCTTGGAAATCCTCGATGTAAAATAATTGCATATTTTTATTCAGATGCAAATTTCTTTGCTTTACAATTTAAATTTCTTGAGAATAATTAGGATTCGTTTGAAATTTGGAATTATTTATTATATTTATACTCACTTGGCCGCGCTGGTAGGCATTCGTGTCATTTCCACTGTATTCAAGATGGTCACACTGAAATTGTCGCGAATGTCACGCAGTAAGATAGATCGGATATTAGCATGAAGACAACCCCATGACATGCCGTGGGAGTTGAAATCTTCTCGAACCAGTTGAGGTGCGATGTATATGGAAAGAATATCAATAAATCTTTGCCAATGATTCGGTTTTAACAAGCGACAACTTCAATACCTGGTACCGAGCAAAGGCTAATCCGATTGAAATAATAGCACGTTTTGAACCCCAAAACGCTCCTCAATATTGTTTTCGGCCATAGTGAATAATGCTAAAATTGAGGAAGATCTACGTCGGAAGTAAACCTAGAAAAATAATATGACTGATATAGTCAAGTTTTGGATATCCCATGTGGACTTTCCGAGACCAGGAGCCAATGTCTTGATCCTCTCCGCATTTTCCACACCATGCCTTATTTCTACAGTGGGTTCTTCAGTTCATGCCCCGGGTTACAAAAAGGCGAACAAGTAGACGAGCCCCGTTCAAAAGAACAAATTTTGGAAGAACAAATTCGGCAAAAGGCTCGAAATGGGGCTGATGGAAAATAAGTTTTCTAATACTCCTCGAGTTTTACTGAACACAATTGCTTGCATACCAGAATTTACACTGACTGAAGCACAGGGATCTGGAAGGAGCCACCCCCTATTTCGCAATCAAGGCCCTTCTCGGAGACTACACCATCAATCTCTACTTCCCGGGCGGGTGCGCAGACAAAATACTTTTCCGTACACGTCTTTGGTCCGGAAGTAGACCATCCAGGGGCCGGTTGTACAAGATATAATTTGTATCGAAAATGAGACTTATTGGTATTATTTTTGCCATCGGAGAAATATTCAAATCGACCTCCACTAAGCCTGAAGGGATGTCGGTCGCCGGAGATACCCATCGGCTCATACTCAGCTAGCTTCAAAGCACAGTCAGAAAAAAAGCCGACTCGGAATAGTGGTGGGGTATTTCGGTCGTAGTTAAATTGAATTTTTTTTTCTATCACGAACGTCAACTGCAAGGTAGCAACTGCACAAAACATTAACAGTCCTTCCCGTCATGTACGGAAAGCAAGACATATAGTTTGGATTCACGTATCCGATCCGAGAGTTCGGATCCAGACTCTTGTTTGGATCTAAGCACCAAATCTGGGTCTTGGTCAAGTCCTGACCTGGTAAGAGGAAAAGGGGATGGGCTAGATCCAGGGACTGGTCCATTACCGGGTATTGGTCCAGATTCAGGAACTTGTCCGGATCCGGAAACTGGTCCGGATCGGGAACTAGTCCAGATCCGGAAACTGATCCAGATCCAGGAGGTGCAAATTTGGGAACTGGTCCAGATCGGGAGCTGTGTCGGATCCGGAAACTAGACCGGATCCGAAAACTGCCAAAAAAATTTCTTTTACTATCCAAGTTACCCTATAAAAAATCCGTAATTCCGCCTATGTCTGCCAAAGTTGGTGCAGATTCCGGCCTGAATTTGGGTAGAAATTTGCTAGAACTCCGGCTGGTTTGACTCGATACTAATACTATTATCGACATCGACGGAATTATCCTACATCGTCATTCCACCGTTTACTACCTTTGCGGTAATATGAGTTTAATACCGCAATGCGCAATTGCGTGGTCTGTTACCAAAAAGGCAACAGAATCTTACCCAAAAGTAATAGAAACATGCCCGTTGGATTTTTAGTATAGTATTCAACAAACACTTTTTCGCTGAGCCGTTAGACAAACAGCGCTGTTAACAAAGAGTGTTTCCAAATAGCCTCCAGATATTATCAGGGTATTTTCATTTTCACTTAAACACGCCATATCTGAACTTTCGTCAGTACGAGCAGAAATCACTTTGTGTCTTACTACCCACTCGGGAAAAATTTGTTTCGCCGGCCCTGGCTGCTCAGACCATAATGACAACTGTAGCAGCTGCATCCAGTACCTCAAAATTAACAGCAAGCATCATTAGCGAGGAAACAATTGTAAAACTCGACAAGAATCAAGGAAGATTATCTGATCGCGAAGCAGCATTAACGATGAAAACATGACCGTGTGTGACAACGTCGCGAAAAACGGTCTAATATCTAATGCAAACGAAGGTAAAAGGGTCCCGCCAACTACTACGGTTTCTACTGCTTACATCAACGCATTCATTATCGTAACCCGTAAGACGAAACGAGACTGCAATAAAACACATTCAGCAACCGTGTAACCGTAACAAGACAACCTACATTGACGATAGCATGGATGAACAACTGAACCCAGCCATCAAGGTGACCTTCCGCCGTAGTTAGGATAGTGCTTCTATCAGGATAATTATCCCCACAGCTAGTTCAAAACTGCACACACAATATAATTGTATATATCGTAGGTGAAGGTGCCTGTTTCCAATCTTCGCTCAGACCGTGTATCCCATTTTTCTCAACTTTACATGACGTACCTACAAGATGCAAACAAAGCACTAATAAAGACGCTACGGGTCCACCCAGGAGCCCGTCCCTCCTGGGACAACCGGGGGAATAGCGTGAGATTTCGGATGGCGAAAAGCTATAAAGATAAATGGAAGATAATGGAAAGTTATTTCCTCTTTCGTGCTTGCGGCAGCTTTGGGCGGGTGAGTGAGAAACAGTGCAGCATAAAAAAAAGTGCCATCACTTCCAGTCAGTCTTTTCAGCAGTAGCTAGCGTCGTCCACAGCATTGTAGCTAACAGCACAGACAACCGGGATAGCCATTGGGGGCAGTTGCCCGCTCAAGTGAACAACAGGAAGGCAATCAGGTTTTTCTTTCGGGGAGCTCTAAAACGACACACGCTATTGGCTCATTTTTCGGTCAGTTGTTCGCTTTTTCCCGAACGAAAAGATGTGTGGACTTGCTATCGGGGATATTATCTCGAGAAGTATTTCCTGCAGCGGTTTCATATATCGAGAAACCGAAGATCAAGAACATAAACCCGGATCAAATGGACGAACAAATTTTCATTAATTGTCAGTCAATTTGATAGGTTGGACTTTTGCGGTCAGTTGATTGATTGGTGTTGTGTGATTTTATCTCACAAATTCCATTCAAAAGTAGCACAGCGTTCTAGTTGGCGTGGAAAACGTCCATTTTCTCTGGCTACTTCGATGCAGGAAGGTTCCGTTTCATCCCAAGCCCGCGTAAATGACGGGAAACTGATTATGGTGATGGAACGAATGGAAGCGTTGGAAAAACATGTAATTTGAGGCAATTACCGTGAAGCTCCCTTTCCCCCTCCTCCCATTTACGGTCGGTATCTATCATCGACTCGGGGTAACAACAGGAAAAGCCTTCTTCGCCAGAACGGGTGGATAATGGTCTTTAGTGTGGTTGGCTGGTTGCGGTTGCCTGGATCAGTAGGTGGTACTTTGCTAGAAGGGAAGCTGCATTATTACTATACCACTCTACTGCTGCTGCTCTTACTGTTCCTGTTTTTTTTTGGTCCTTGTTGCAGGGGAGCAAACGTTGCAAACGAGCGTCTCAAACGTGCGGCAGAGTTGATGCCTTAAAGTGGAGAAACCCGTTAAAACGGACCACTTTCCGGTGTTGTTTTAGCGGGATCGCTCTGTGCCTCTCGGACCCACGCTATTCTGCTTTTTTTTCGCTTTTGTTGTTTTCCACTACTTACACAATCAAATAATAACATCCCTTTCTAGAAGCGCTTGCTGAATGGGTGGTGTAGTAAAAAAAGGCAATGTTCTAGTCCAGGGGTGAAAAGTGAGACGATAAAAGCTTCTTTTATTCGGTCTTTTATTGCATTAGAACATTTTAACGCATTTATGGCTGACTTTCGTTTTATGTGCCCCGCCAGATGTGACGGCAGATGTTCAGCATCCGGAAAAAGGATGGGAGCGGTACTGTTATTGGAGATTATTTTCAGTTATTTTTTCTCCGGGAAGCTTCGGTTTCAGCTATTGTGTGTTATTTGAATGAGTTGCGATCGGAACGCTAAATATGAAAGGATTCAATCTAAAATTCAAAACAAATCTGAAGAACTCTTTGGCAGCTCATAACAAATGTTGTTAGGAGAAACAACGGCATAACCATAAATTTGATTCGGAGAGATGATTTTGGAAAAGGAATACCAATTTTATCTGATTTTTTAAATATTGGGCAAAATTTTCAAGGCTTGAAAAAAGAGTTAAGCTACCCGAATGAATAAGCGAATTTACACCAATCTTGTACCCAAAGCATACATCATAATAGTGGCCCTTACACGTACAATTCGTTTGTGAATACTCACTAGTATCGACAAAAATTTCGTGTAAGGGCGTAAGAAATATTGAAGGCACCCACACAAACTCCTCAACAAGCCATCGGTGACAAAGTTCCATAGAAATGGTGACAGCACATACCCTTTGGGACATCCGCAGACACTCAGTTTTCTTATCTTTACTTGTCTTAACGTTGAGCAAAAACGTCGGTTGCTAAGTATTGCAACCAGTTATTGATATATCCAGTTCGTGATATATGAAGGTACTCCATGACCTCATGCTGCTTCCAAAAGCGATTCGAAAGGCACGTTGTCAAAGGTACCTACAATATCAAGAAAAAAAAACTCTTAAACTTGATTGCTTTTGTGAACAAGTTTTTTTTTCAATGTTGTAGACAGCATTGTGTAACTGGGTGGTAGTAGACTTCCCTCGCTGATATGTATGTTGCATTGCATACAGCGGGTGCTCGCCCAAGCTAACATTCCGAATGCAGTGGTTGATTAAACATTCTACTGATTTGAGAAGGAAGGAGGTAAGCCTGATCGATCTAAAGCTCTTCGCCTCCTCATAAGTGACTCGGCCACCTTCGGGAATGAATTTTACAAATATTTTCCGCCACACTAATGGAATGTGTCCTATTGCTACAGACTACAAGTGACAACTTTTTTCAAAATATGCTTGAAGTGTTCATATCCTCTTCATAGCAGAACTGGTTTGATTCCATCTTTTCCCGGAGACTTATACGGAGCAAAACATTCAATCGCCCATTTGATCGATTCGGTTGTCACAATTCTACGAGCAAATGCCCAAGAATCAGAACTATACCTGAAAAGATCTCTGGCGCAGTCGTCAGTGATGGCTCTCTACAGTCTGGAAAGTGTGTGTCAAAAAGAGTACAACATCTTCGTCAGACGAGTATTTACCATTAACAGTTCTAATTGAACTGACATGAAAGTCTTTCGATTTTAAAAGTAACTTATTGAATCTACTAGTCTCGTGTAGACTTGAGACATTTGTGCAGATGTTTTTCCAACCACTTCACTCAGAGGATCGAAGGGAATTTCTGTATGCTTTGCGAGCCAACTTAAAGGCCACCCTGCATCTGCGATTCCAAGCTATTCTACATATTTTTTGAGTCGAACAAGTTCGGTATTATACAAATGTGTATCTCTAGAAGCACGCATAACTCGAAGTGAACTCGTGCTACTGTGAGTGCGTTTGTATTATCAACGACCTCATCCAAGTCACGTAAAGATTCAATCGTCGGAAAATACCCGTGAAACCTAGTCGCCAAGCCCTCTTCGTAGAGGTCCTAATTCGTAGATTTGGTGTTACGATATGTGACGATATCTAGCGAGATCAAAGACGATGCACTTATGATCAGATAAGGACGGTTCGAGCTCGTTTGGAACGAGCCGGTTTGCTTTCTCATGCGTAATACCGTCATTTTACTACAATAATTACAGTTTAAAAACTTTCAGTTATGTTAAGCTTCCATTATCAGTTAGTTTTCTGGTAGAGGCTCGATTGTAAAACAGTTATTTTATATTTTTATTGAAATTTCTAAATCTCGAAGAAAGTAACATTTTCTTAATTTTCATTTATTTCGTAGAATAAATTAACAGAACTTGTTTGAAAAATAATTCTCGTGGTCTTTAGCAAGCTTGTTGATTACTCAGTGAACGTCGATTTTTTCCCGTTTCGCTTTGTGCTGTGATGATGCACACGTCGAATCTCACAATGGTTTGTTCATCCCCAGCTATCTGTTCATGCGATGAATACAATGTCTGATGAGTGGCGTTGTTGAATAAAGGCTGGCACAATCAAGCTTAGAATTGCTCGCACAGCATTCTGTTCGGCGGGTGAAGCAAATTCTTCCGAGTGCCACGCTCACTGAATCTGGAAGCGGCATTTTCATGAGAATGCGACTTTCGCCACTCACGCGAATCTTTTCTGTATGAAGTAGAATTTGCGTTGCGTTTGACTATAGGATTGACAATCAGTAGGTGAAAAGACTACCAGATGCACAGCGTTCGAACGTGGTTTGGAATGAAATTATCGCTCATTCAATACTAATGATGTGTGTGTTGCCACCACCCATAGTAGCAGGTCCGCTTTTAGCACTGGGTAGTTCTCTCATTATAATTTGATCAAGCATTACCCACTAATCATAATCACGAGCCACTGCATGAAGGATTAAAAAGAATATGGCTGATAGGAATGAAATTTTCGCCATTTTTTGCTCTATAACAATATGGTAAGGAAATATTTTTTGTTACGATGCTATAGTGATTTTAAACTGCCAATGTTCACCAATTTTTTTCTCGAATATTTGGCGCAGTATACTGCTTAAGACAGAGTTATTCGGAAATTGTGTGTGCAGATCTTATGCAAACTATCGTAGCAAGTGCAGAGTCGGAAACATAAATTGAATGTGAAAATATATAACATGCTATATAGTTATATAACATATCAATCTGTTCGAAACTAGTGTTAGTACAACATTTTTAAGCAGATTCACAATACCGTCTTCGCCAGTAAGAATTTTTGTAGAACAAAATAACGATGGCGTTATTTTTAATTTTCGCAAGTGAATTATAAGTAGTTACTATTAACATATAAATATTACGTTGCAATACGTTTTCTACAAGGTAAAATAACCAAATTTTGGAATGTGTTGACGTTGTTGAACAAAATAATATAAAACAATATAAATTGCATTTAAACTGACGTTTTATCTGATTTTCGGCTAATATACTATTCCGAAACGGTTTTTTATTCTATCATCGTAAGTTATTGTAGAATTAACTAATGAATTTTGTTAGTGCGTTAGAGTTTACGTTAAACTTATAACTTTTCTTACCCATATTCGATCAAAATAAAGTAACAGAATGTTATTGTAATTCTGCTTTCGTAACAAGTTGGATTATAAATATAGCAAACATATTGAAAAGATCGATGTGCAAATGCACAGTGGTCCGAATCCAGAATTTAGGATGACAAAAACATTTGTGACTAAACTACTGGTTCTAGAGATTTCATGTCTTCGGAACAAATAATCTGTGTCGATTGGGGCATCTTTTAAGATGGGTGACACTAGGGTGGTCCTTATTGTTTGTACGATCTGAAAATTATTTTCGAAATAAGAAGAGATAGAACAATGAAGTGTTCCGCAAAATTGTAGTACAACCTTTTTTAAGCATCTTTGCTGAGGACGTCATATTTGTAACTTTAATGGTTTTAATTTTACAGCTATTAAAATGTTGTGTGATAGGGTATCCCTAACAAAATCAGTTTTTTCGTTATAACTTTTTTAATAATTTTTTTCCGTCAACAGCGTTTTCACAAAACTTTTAGAGCTTATTGAGACGAATATTATATAGACATATTTGAGATAGCTCATTTAGATCAAAAGTTATGAGCATTTTTAGCAAAAAAACACAAACTTTTCAAATGTTGATATCTTAAAATGGAGCAATTTCTTCTTTTTGCATTCGAAAGATCATAATTGATAGTATGTTTTATGAAAAAATCTCAGAGGTCATTTTTGTTTAACTCATTTTATTTTAGTTTGAATATTGAGAATATTACTACTATTTGTAGCATTAAAAGTAAAACGGTCAGTGCACTGCAGTGTAACCTAGCAACTATTTTTAAAATAAGATCAGATAGATAAACAAAAACAACATCTCAAATAAAACCTCTCGAGTGTGGCGAAGGGCCCGCTGAGTTGTTTCCGATGTATTTCGTTCCGCCTGAGCCGCGGAAAACCTTTCCAGCACTACGTCATAATGTGGCGAAGAGTCCGCTGAATTATTATTTTAGTCACAGCCTTGGTAGAATCCATTTGGGAATCGAAAAACCTTCCCAGTGCCCTACTTAAGTGCGCCGAAAGGCCCATGCATGCTGTTAATTTGTCACGAGTAATCAAGATCCGGGTAGCATCCGGAAGATCTAGAAATCTGGAACATTATTTGACCTATTTTTCAACAAGATCATAGGGTCCGAAGTAAGCAGCAATTTTTTTAATACATCTTTAATATTGGCAACGCTGCTAAATTTTCTTGAATGGTTTTCTCGAAACTTGCCGATAGACTTATTCCTCGTTTCTAATGCCTCCGTGAAAAGGCTTTAGAAACGAGGAATAAGTCTATCCGCAAGTTTCGAGAAAACCATAGAAATACATAGAGTAGAATGGGGTCAAACAGGTACGGGTGTACAAGAAGTATAGGGCAGTATCTTTGCAATGTTATTGCAGAGGTAGCTCGTGTTGCGTGAATTAGACACACGGTAGAGAGCATCGTTGACGACTATCATTTCGGCTGTTGCCGTGAAGCAGCTGTATTAGTTACGACGTCGTTTATGTTTTCGCGTGTTGTTCTGCGGAAACGAATTGTCTTTCGTCCTCAGTACATTACATTTAATCAACGTAAAAAACATCAAGTGAGTTGTTTCTTACGTAAAAATTAATGTTGAACAAGAGTATTGTGTTGGTTTTTTGATATTTTCGTTTTTGAAAAAGATTCGAACATCAACATGGAACATATTTACGCTACCAACAGGAAGAAAAGCATGCTTGACGATAGACGAACCAAGTACCAAAGGTTTATGAAAGGTTGGAGATAGAGGAACCAACCGTACTCGTGATCGTAATTCATTCTCGTTGCTTCCAAATAGCCTGCAAAAACTTGGGAGTTTATTTTTGCTTTGCTATTGATAACGGCGAGAATGATACCTAATCGTTCCAATAAATCTGCATTCAAACCCGTGATCTCACAAACTCCATTCATCAAAAACTTTTCTTGTCGCGTTGCCATCATTGGAATTGCCTGCACTGAATAATGGCTCATTAATTCGAAGGCTCGATCTTTTCTTTAACGATTTGTCGTCTTTCCAACACGCCACTTTGGTGTTTCCTTCTCAAAACGTCGTCATCGACCACCGATTCTTAACATTTCCTTTCGATCATGCCCATATGATCCTGCCTAGCTCTAGCTTTCCGTTCTAAGTTTACGAATGATTAACTTTAGAATACCTATCTGTTTTTCGATTTTAACATCTTTCGTTTCTCTTATTCATAAATTTTCCGAAAATAGCTAACAAAGTTGATACTGTAAATTAAAAAATGTGTGACTAGGATGGCTAGCCAAACATCACACTACGTTCTCCGCTGTTCAGATGGATTGATACACGACTACATGAGAAATAACAACTCAGTGGGCCCTTTGCCACACTTGGTTTTATTTGAAATTTTGTTTAAATATCTGATCTTTTTTTCAAAATAGTTGCTAGGTTACACTGACCGTTGCACTTTTAATGCTACAAATAGTAGTAATATTCTCAATATTCAAACTAAAATAAAATGAGTTAAACAAAAAAGACCTCTGAGATTTTTTCATAAAACATACTATCAATTGTGATCTTTCGAATGCAAAAAGAAGTGATCAATTTCACTTGCCCCATTTCAAGATATCAATATTTGAAAAGGTTGTGTTTTTTTTTGCTAAAAATGCTCATAACTTTTGATCTAAATGAGCTATCTCAAATATGTTAATATAAATAATATTCGTCTTAATAAGCTCTAAAAGTTTTGTGAAAACGCTGTTGACGGAAAAAAATTATTTAAAAAGTTATAACGAAAAAACTGATTTTGTTAGGGATACCCTATCACACAACATTTTAATAGCTGTAAAATTAAAACCATTAAAGTTACAAATATGACGTCCTCGGCAAAGTTGCTTGAAAAAGGTTGTACTATTATTTTGCGGAACACTTCATTGTTCTATCTCTTATTATTTCGAAAATAATTTTCAGATCGTACAAACAATAAGGACCACCCTAATGTCACCCACCTCAAAAGATGCCTCAATTGACATAGATTATTTGTTTTGAAGACATGAAATCTCTAGAGCCGGTACTTTAGTCACAAATGTTTTTGTCATCCCAAATTCTGGATTCGGACCACTGTGAAATGAGAGCGATGCAGTATCTTCATGGGATTCAGACCCAGTAAGGGTTTATGAGCTATAGATCTAAAATGTGTCCATCGACTACTTATTTTTCCTGGAAAGCCTGATCAATTGCGCACATTTTATGTGATACGGCTTTTTCGGTATCTTACTCTTATTGTGCAAAAACGCTTCCGCGCAAAAGTACATCAGAAGTACGAATTATCCTCACCCTGGGCCGCCAATACAAAATGTATGACTGTCTTCAGATTGTTTCTGATCACGAGATCTTTTCTTTCATATCAATATGTTAAACTTGCATTATAACTGATTAGTCTTTAAGCGAGGAGAGGATTGTAGGAATCGATTCAGCTGTCTACTAAATAGAGCGACGAACATGTATGTTAACTCGTAACTCAACTTCTCCGAACAAACTATACTATAGTTCTAAAGTTTTTATGAAAAATAAAAATTATATACAAACAAAGAAATTCCATTAAATATTACAAATATCTAGAAAATGTAGAGAATATACTCTAATTATGCCGAATAATGTAAATTGAACTTCTGGTTTTGATGATTAGGTACGTATATTATTCAAGATTTCGTAAAAATCAGAATCTGGGTGATATCTAAATTGTCGGTTAGAGAATGGCGAATTCCGTCTGCCACTGCGCGCGAAGCATGGTCCGAAAATTACGAGCTTGCAACTTCTTGTATTAAACCTAAACCAAATCTTATACCTAATTGGAATGAATTTTGACATTAAGGAATCGATCGCATAATGAATTATAAAATTACGATTGTTGACTCCTTTTCCCACTTAAACCACATTCAAAAATTATAAATAAATACTAGTTTTAGGCATAAAACGTCCAGAATTCTATTGCCATTAAGAAACTATAGACCTTTAAGAAATGGCAACAATCTTTCTGTTTACTACAAGACTTCGGGCTCATAATTTTCGAACCATGTTTCGCGTACAGTGACAGACGAAATTAGCCGTTTTGAAGCCGCCAATTTCAATCTCACTCAGATACTGTTTTTTTTTCGAAGTATTGAGTAATAAACCTATTTAACTATTAAAACCGAAAGTTCTTACGCTTTTTAATTTTTCCACAAAAAATAACAAAACTTAAAAAGAACCTCCCCTTAAGATGTTTTTAATCTATAATTCTATATAAAAAGATTTTTTTACAGAATGTCTTTGTAAAAAACTACTACAGCAGAAAAATTAAATTTTCGTGAGAAACAAAATTTAGATAACCCAATTGTAGTCGCTTTGGCTACTTTGTGCTCCATATGAGAGGCTTTTTTAAATATACGTTGCAAACGGAAAGTATAACCACATACCTTGTATAACTTGAGAAATTTCAATATGAATTCAATCCTTTTTATCATTTATTTTATTTAATTAACTAGCTGTTAGTCCCCTTTGTGATGTTTTTTCTTTCAACTTAATTTATGCTTTATGCTATAGCTCTGCCTTGAACACAGCGCTCCATTTCACGACCGACGTGCGCGCTTACATTAAGTCTGTCGGGTAATTTTGCACGCAGCATTTAGTTCTCGGAGATATGGCATTTGCCTATCAAAATCAGTTTCTCCCTACTCCGGGAAGCGAGGTGGAAAACATTAAAGCCACCACACCAGCTATTAGCAGCATTCCGATATTCGTTTTAATTAGGTAGATACAACCAACACGCACAAGAACAGCAAGCAGCACCGGTATCGAAATAGCGTTCACGAACGGCTTTCACGAGAATGCGGTTCCTTATATCTTGCGAATTTTCATGATTTTCATGATTCTAGACTCGGATGATTCATGCGAGTGTGGACTCACAGCCTAAACGAAAATTTGTTGAGGAGAATGGCAAATGAATGAACCTGTGCTGTGAGTTTGTTTATTCTCTCTCTCTCTCTCCCGACGCTCTCACTCTCTCGGGCTTGATTTCGGCTCTCGTTTTCAATCTGTGCGATGGTTCTTTCAAGTACACTCAGGTTTTTTTTTACGCGGGGGATACGAGCCGCGTAAATGAAAACCGCGTAAATGAAAACCGCGTAAATTTCAAAATCCGCGTAAATGAAGACCACTTAAATTTAAGAATCCGCGATAAAGGGAACCTCATTGATCGATACCGCGTAAATTTCAAAATCCGCGTAAATGAAAACCGCGTAAATTTCAAAAACCGCGTAAATGAAAACCGCGTAAATTTCAAAAACCGCGTAAATGAAAACCGCGTAAATTTCAAAATCCGCGTAAATGAAAACCGCGTAAATTTCAAAAACCGCGTAAATGAAAACCGCGTAAATTTCAAAATCCGCGTAAATGAAAACCGCGTAAATTTCAAAATCCGCGTAAATGAAAACCGCGTAAATTTCAAAAACCGCGTAAATGAAAACCGCGTAAATTTCAAAATCCGCGTAAATGAAGACCACTTAAATTTAAGAATCCGCGATAAAGGGAACCTCATTGATCGATACCGCGTAAATTTCAAAATCCGCGTAAATGAAAACCGCGTAAATTTCAAAAACCGCGTAAATGAAAACCGCGTAAATTTCAAAAACCGCGTAAATGAAAACCGCGTAAATTTCAAAATCCGCGTAAATGAAAACCGCGTAAATTTCAAAAACCGCGTAAATGAAAACCGCGTAAATTTCAAAATCCGCGTAAATGAAGACCACTTAAATTTAAGAATCCGCGATAAAGGGAACCTCATTGATCGATACCGCGTAAATTTCAAAATCCGCGTAAATGAAAACCGCGTAAATTTCAAAAACCGCGTAAATGAAAACCGCGTAAATTTCAAAATCCGCGTAAATGAAAACCGCGTAAATTTCAAAATCCGCGTAAAAGAAAACCGCGTAAAAAAATACCGCGCAAAAAAAACCGCGTAAAAAAAAACTTGAGTGTATTGCCTTTTTAATAAATCTAGCACCGAAAGCCATTCGGTAGATGAGTTGAATTAGCATTCAGGCGAATGAAAATTATACAACCTTGGACTCTTTAGTGCAAAATAATCCTCACGTTTTCTGCAATATGATTTCTTTGAAATTTTAAAATTGACAAGTTTTCAATCCCAGATAACATGTAAACTATTGATGCACGGATTTTTTTCTACAAAATAATTAAAGTTGTGTTTTCGTATGAACTGACTGGGAAATTTTTTAAAACATTTTTTTGTCATTTGACTTATGTATCCTGAAATAAGCAAAGCCAGTTTGAAATTACTACGCTTTTAATTGGAAGTATGATTTAGCGTAAAACGTTTTTAGACGAAAATGGTGCTTATTTTTTGTAGTTTAAAGATACCTTGAGGGTTTTTCCGGTCTTAATTCCCCCCGAATGAATAAAACCTGATTTTAATTTCTGCACAAGCTGTTGGACAACATCACCGGCTGCTTTTTTCCAGTATCTAGACATTGAAATAGCATTCTTAGCCCTGTTTCCATTCTATATATTCAATGAGTGTGTAGATTTGAATTAGGTGGAATTCCAATATACTTCGATTGCCCGAAAGTCCTGATGGCACCTTCTGGACAGCAGAGAAACATCTGTTTGAATTCTGTTTGTACTGGACATAAAGAGGTTTGACCATTGTGGTAATCATACTCGGGATTTAATTTCTTTTGTGCAAAATTAATTCTCTCTTTGTTTCCATCGCGTGGCAATTTATGAAAACATTAACATTTTTCAAAATTTTTGCTCGAGGTCTCAAGAGAAAGACATTGTAAGCGAATTGCAGTCAAAAGCTTCCGGAACCGACCACAAAGAGCACTGTACCGGATAAGAAGAAGCATTACGATTCTACAGTCGCAGAACTCAAATGATTCTAACTTTTTTGAAAATTTTAGTGATTATGTTGGGAAAATTTTGTTAAAAAATGGTGAATCTCAACATACGTGCTACTTCAATTTTAACAGATCGCCTGCTATAAAGTTACCTTGCTTCAGTTATTTTAAGACCAATCAAGTTTTTCTTGAAGATCAAAAACTCAATAAAGCTTCAATGAAAAGTTTTGCTGAACAATAAAACAAAAAATCAATAAAAAAGTACTATGAACTGGTGGAAAAATTTGTTTTTTTTTGTATGGGCGTAATCAGATCGAAATATTTACGAAATATATTATTTCTCTTTCTATCTCGCCAGGATTTGGAAATGGATTATGGCCCACTGATGACGTAAATTATAGTGCATTAAAAATTGCTGGTTGTCTACTGATCACTCTTGTGGGCCTCTCTCCCCCGCGCGCTACATGCCCATGCATGCATGCATGCTTGTAAAATCCGTACAACTCGTTGCTTCAGGGTCATTTTTCATTTTCTTTTCTTCATCGTAGCATTTAGTAAATCTTTAGTAGTTGTTTGGATTTATAGTTAGACAACTTCAATTAATCTTTTAATCTGATTACTAACCCGCAAGTAGTATTGTTATAAGGTAATGGTCGTCATTTAACTTCTCGTTACCCGTAGTTAGTGAGGTTATCACTGACAAAATATTCTGTCAATTGGCGTTGTTTGCTAAACAGAACACGGAAGAGTATTTTTTAACCGATTTTGAGGCACTTTATGTCTCGATAATTATCACAGTCGAGTCTCTAGATAAGCCATCCAACCATTCCGAATGCAGTTTTTTCTATCGATCATCACGATCGCGTGGTAGATCACTTCGTGCAGTTTTTCAACTTCTGAATATCATTTTCCACTGCTTCTAACATGCTAGTCCATAATTTCAAGCCTTTTGCGCCCCTGTCATGATGGTCTTTTTCAGCGGCTTCAGCTCACTACACTGTTCCAACATATAACCACCCTGGCAACAATTGCTATTTTATGGTACTCTTGAAGTCCTGATTAAAACTTAGAATGCACTTGTAGTGTACTATAAAACTAGAAATGCTACTTCGGCATTGTGAGAAATATGCTCCTAATCTGATTTCGCTCATCTGTTATTCGTTGGCACCTCGCATCGAATCAGTTTCCTCAGGTCTTATTCAATAGTCGTGTGACTGCTGAACTGCTCGCCTTATGAAGTTGCTGCTACGTTGAAATCAGGCAATCTCAAGCGCGGAGACTGCTCAACACGATCCCAATACACCGGAGATGCTCATTAAATGTATAACGATTTGACATGACCCGAATGAAGTCACGACCCTTATCCAACTCCTTGAACCAAGGTTTGTTGATCCCTAATTTTCGAGCAAGAGATACTGAAAAAAAAATACTGAAGCTATGCTATATCACCTTCCAATTCCTAAGTATACGCCATTTCATTACCATTCTAATCCACGTTTCCGCCTTCTCATTACCCAGAATGAAGCAATGTGAAAGAACTACAGTAATCTGGTATGATTTTTCAGATAAAGCACTCAGGAACTCCCATATTTTCTCTAGGAAATACAAGGAGTACTTTTCATGCTTCATCGAACGGAGAGCCTTCTTGGAACTGTAAAGATGTGGGCATGGTCGTTGATAGATAAATAAAAAACCATCAGTTTTGTGGGGAGAATGTTTGCAGCACAGCCTCTTTTATAATCGCCCACGCCACTACAGTCGTAATAACAAGCAGAGAAGTGATGCATAGTTGTCATCATCTAACGAACGTTACAATGATATGCGCACTACAAGGCTCAGCGTGAGCTGCTATCGCCGAGAAAGGATTCTTGGTTCCGAATATCCTGATCAACTGTTGAACCGAATGCACAACATAGGGCTTAGCGACCAGACGAAACATTGTCTCTCTCGTTAATTCGTCGACGAATCGGTGCCAATAACCGCGTTTTTCAGCCTTCATCAATTTTTCCATTTGTGTTTGTAACGTCGCGAATATTTGGAAAAAATCGGGCGATCCATCTTTCCAAAAGTCCTTATAGGACCTTTTAGCATGCAATAATGGACACTAATTGAGGTCGAGTACAATAATAAATCTAACGCTCTTGGCCGCGGTGGTGAAGTAGGAATTCGTGTCATATCTACCGTATTCAAGATGGTCATATTTAAATTGTCGTGAATAGCATGCAGTAAGATAGATTAGTTATCATTGTGAAGACAACACCTTGGCATATCGTAGGAGATGAAATCTTCTAGAACCAGCAGAAATGCGATGTATATGGAAACAATGTTAATAAGTCTGTCTGCAATTCGGGCTTGACAAGCGACAACTTCAATACCTGGTACCGAGCAAAGGTTAAACTCCTCCATACTTTTGTTTCTCGGCCCTGACGAATAATATTAAAATTCTGAAAGATGTACGCCGGAAGGTAACCAAATGCTTTGTGGAAAATGATAGAACTGAAATACAGGTACACGTGGAGTTTTTGGTGCTCCTTGTGAAAATTCCTGCTAGTTTCTAAGATTTTCAAGATTAGGAGCCACTTACTTCGGTTTTGTAACAGCACCCATCAAGGGACACTCCTAAGCCTATACGAGGAAGCTTAGGAGAGGAAATGATTTTCTTCTTTCGAAAATGTAGGTATAGGCACATTAGAAGATGTTCCCTCAATGGAATTATCACATACTCGCTTTTTACGAGGTAGCATAGAAGTTAGTCAAGCCCGGTGGCGTAGCAAACTTTTACATTTCTTCTCGAAGCTTTCCTTAAGAGAATGCTTAAGTTTTTCCTCACATAATTTATATGTGGGATGTGTCGAGAGTTCATGCGGAGTCTACCGGTAGAAATCGCTTAGAATCTTACTACTCACTCGGGAAAAAAAGTTTCACCAGCGCTGCGTTAGTGTGAGTAACAATGTTTGCATCAACTTGTCGCACATTTACCAATGCATATTTCTTGCTTGTCCTATTCCTTCGTCCCATAGCTTACTCTACTGCACCGTTCTCGCTCAACGGGCAAGCTTACCGTTTTTTATGAACGTGTCCACTGGAAAACAGACAGAGAAAGAATGACGGTGAAAATTCACATTTATTGGAAACACTGAGAAAAGCTATGTCCTCAAGCAGGAATCGAACCTGCGATCTTCCAGTCTCTAGTTGGGTGCATTAACCACTCCGCCGTCGAGGAGCTGTGATGATGCCATCACATGTTCCCAACAGTTTTTGTGATCACCGCCGCAGCCTCCAATACCTCCTAATTGACCCATCGACCCTCAATGTCTCCTATAAGCAGATCGTCACCTCTCCCTCTCACCGATCGGGACAAATCTCTCTCGTTTATCTATTTTTAGGTCCAGTGAACTGCGCTCATGGCACTTTCGTGAAACGTTGGTAATTTTAATCGTTGATTTATTTTTCATTTCACCAGTCGTCACTTTGACGAGTTATGAACAAAAAACAAACAGTTTATAGAAATATGCTGGAGTGCTGTCAATATTATCAAAAACTATCAAAATGTCTTCTATTGCACAGGCTTTGATGGAATGTAATAAGATCGCGAATTTTTTAAATATCATCTGCGGATACTGTGAGACACGTTTGTATTTTAGTGTTATTTCAGCTCTGGACGATAAACTGAAAGCCACCTTGGTCATTTATTATACTTGGTCCGTTAGGGGGCATGCCGAGACCATAATTTTATCCGTGGCACTTTTGTGAACCATTGTTAACTTCAATCGATGATTGTTTTATTCATTTTTTATTTCACCGGTCATCATTTTGACGAGTCGCGGACGAAAAAAAAACAGTTTCTGGGAATATACTGGAGTGTTGCCAGTATTATCATTAACTCATAATGTGCTCTATTGCACTGGCTTTCATCTACCAGCACTGCAAGACTCATTTGCATTTTAAAGGGTTAATTCGGGATGCTAATCTGAAATATGCTTAGGTTCATTTGCATTCGGTCCGTTAGGGGGCATGCAGAGATTCTAATTTTACTCAAGGCACATCCGCGAGCGATTGATAATTTTAATCGTTGATTGTTTTATTTATTTCTTATTTCTCCGGTCTTCGTTTTAATCAGAAACGCGCACAAAAATTATTTCTGGGGGTATTCTGAAATGTTGAAAATATTATCGGAAAGTGGTAAATTATTCTCTATAGCACTGGCTTTGCAAAACTTTGAAGCTTGACACTGGTTTCAGGACCAATCGAAAAGTTACCTGTTTTCCGCAAGAATCACAATTTGGTGATGTTACAGGAAGGGTTAAATTTCTAAAATCGAACCGATCTGACAGTTTCCTCGTTTAGAATTAATTCCGCAACTTTCTGATTTATATACGTAACTTTTAAGTATAATTCATGAGCAGATACAACATTCTCATTAAAATCATTTGCTGGGCCTACGAGACTCATTTGCATTTTCAGATGCTAATTAAGCTGCTGATGACCTGAAACCCCCCTCAACACTTTGATTTGCGCACAATGCGTTAGGGGACATGCAGAGAAACTATTTTTACAATCCTAATTTTACCCAAGGCACGTCCGTGAGTAATTGTTAATTTTGATTAACAGTTCCATTATATTTTATTTCATCGGCCGTGACGAATCCTGCACAAAAAATGAGAATATGCTGGAATGATACATCTGTTAAAATATTCTCTACTGTGCTGGCCTTGCATTATTCTGTAGTTTGAAACTTTGCAGAACTGGTTCCAGAATCAATCGAAAAATGTCCTGTTTCTCCTGGTTAAAATCCTTGACAATGAACCTATCTGAAAGTGTCCTTTTTACGATGTACTTTGAAACTCCCCAAATCATCTATTTACAGTAATGACCCATTTTTATCAACCCCTTCGTGAGTTCTTTTTCAATCCCTAGACATAGCTTTAATCCCTTTCTGATTATTTGGTAAAAATGTTGCTCCCTGAAGGGTTTTCTCAAATTTGACTTGGTTCGTCTGCTAGAGCCCATCAAACGGATTTTCGCATGAGGCTGACAAAATCGGGAGCAGACAAAATTGACGGTTGATAAAATCGGGTCTCCCCTGAATTTGGACGTCGTTAACTGAAATACACGAATACAAATAACACACTCATTAAAATTATTTGCCTGGCCTGCGAAACGCGTCTACATTTCGAGGCCGGTTGCTTTTGAAAATTCCGGTGGATCATTTTTTGAAGGCGAAAATGTATCCGAAGCTAATGGAAGTCACCTTAGTACAGTTTCATCATGTGCGAAATTCTGTGCTAGGCCCACAATACCAAATACAAGATGTTATCATTTCCCAGGCCACGCAATGCACATACGAATTCTTTGATCCATACGTGCCATTATTATAATCAGACGCGATACAGGGGAAAATTTTAAATTGGAATCAAGAATTTTGCGTTTCGACTTCGTCTATTCAGAATTATGGCGCTTGACTAAGGCAAAAGACTAATGCTGGTCCAAAATTGGATACTTTCCTGCACAGTACGTTTGGGGGCATGCAGAGACCGTAATTTCACTCGAGGAGCTTCCACGTGTAATTGTTTTATTTATTGAATCGTTGCTGAAGCAACTAACAAAATGACAAAATTACAGAGATTTCTTGCACTTTCTGGAATATTCCAAAAAAAAATCCCTGAATACAGTAAAGACCCGTTTTTATCAGCCTCTTGGCGAATTTTAAGCTGATAAAATAGGGACACTGATAAAATCGGGACATATATTTTTCTGTCTTTTTAATAAACCGAAGCTCTTAAAATATTCTTCTTTGATCCTTTGATATAGCCTTGCAACCTTTTCTGATTATTTACTTTAAGTTCCACTTAAGGGTGTCTGACAGTGCAAAATTAAAAAATTAATATTTTTATTTTTGCATGTTTCGGATCTCTAAAATAAGAAATATATGCCCAAGAAAAGAATTACTCGAATTCAACTTGGTTCGTCTGCTGGAGCCCATCAAACTATCAATTTTCATATGAAGCTGATAAAATCGGGGGCTGATAAAATCGGGTCTCCACTGTATTTCAGACAAATTAACATCTATTATTTTTGGAGCTTTTAGAAATATCGCGGTGTGATGTTAATTAAATTAAAAATTTAAGCAAAATTCTAAAGTTTGACACTTCACAGAACTGGCTCCTAAACCAATCAAGATCAGCTTTCTAAGGGATCAATCTAAACTATGACGATGATCTAAAATCCAACTTAGTACGCTCATTTATGCTCAGTATGTTAGGGGGCATGCAGAGATCCTATTTTTACACATGGCACTTTTGCGTGCAATTGTTTTATGACTTTAAATTTCAGCCTTTGCTTTAATTCCAACCTGGTCACAAACCCGGACATGCAATTACAATGATCCACATATACTTACGCCCGCGATCTCGCCAACATTAAAAGGCCTTGGTAACTTAGTGAACGTTTTAAAAAAAATTCTTAAGAAAGGAAAAAAACAAAGACTCATGTCCAAACAAGGAATATATAAGCTTACCGTGCTAGTTCATTGAGCGAACTAGTGCCAGCTTACCGAGCTAGCTCTTGGTACTAGAAACTATAGCTTTGATGTAATGTAATTATTTGTTAGTACCTAATATGTATCAAATTTACATTGAATATTTATTTCAAAACAAAGCTGACAAGTATAAAAACAAAGCAGTACCTTTAAAATAAAACAAAAGCGACATGTTGTCACATCATAAAAATTGCTCTAATTTTCAATCTGCGATAGCATCAAAAAAGGGGGACACCAGAAAGATTTGAGAAATCTCCTCTTTTTCCTCTTCTTGTTGAAATTGGGGGAAACTCATTCTCGGTCCCGTTATATTGAGTAAAAACGAGTGGCGAACGGAAACGTCTTAAGTGGCTGAGAAATGTGCGCCCCACCCCCTTTTTGACACCGCAGGAAAACTGGGTCGGAAAAACAAGCGTGCAAACTTTTCGCCACCTTATCACTAGCCCGCATGGAATGGGTGGAAATGTTTGTGGCAGATCGAGTTCCACCAGCAAAGCAGTTTCCATGCGCTGTACGGAGAACTGAGGATGGATAGATAACAAGCTGCAGTAGTTCCCGATGGTTGGAAAAGCAAAAACGTGTGAATCGGTTCATCATTAGTTACTTATGTATACATGTAAAATTTGTTTACGATCCATCCGGATTGCTAATAAATGTCTTTGAAAGCTACTTTTTCCAATTAGTGTCTCTTTCCCTGTCTACAATCGGCATGTCTCTCACTTTATGGATTTAATCAATTTCTCATTACGGTCTCGTTGGAAACTACAGGGCACTGTCATTTGGAGACAAACTTTTGTTCGGCTATAAAACGTGAATTTTATTTTCCTTCAACGCTGCTCAACCAGCAGTCGTATTCTAAGAATATCTCTTGAACTGCTTTGCAATGGGTAAAGTTAGATGTATCTCCTCTTTTTTCCCCAGAACCACCCCTCTCACCCTTGACTGAAACGAGAACATGAACTTCGTCGGGAAACTCTTCAAATGAGACATTCACGTGTACGACGAAGACGACCAACTTTCCGTGAGTATCGTTAATAGATCGGTTCAAGTATGAAGAAGAAAGAAACCGATGATTGGAGGGAAAAATATCGGAAGTCAGCATATAGTCGTACAGACGTCGTCGTCATCGACGTCGTCGCACAAAAGGTATGCTCAATTTATGTCCGGTGAGGGGTGGTTGGGCGGCGGAAGGAACCGGAAAAATCGTTTAGGAAACGGTAGGAAATGAAACGGGAAACCTCAGCGGACGGGACAGGAATCGGAAAATTGAAACATGAAAAACATTGATTATTAGAAAAGTTTTTCAATAACAAGATAAAGATAATGAGTTTCTGCTACTTCAACTCTCTTTGTGCATTTCGAGAAGCAGTTCAGCGTCGCGTTCAGCGTACAGCGCGAAACTATAATTTTATGGTGATTAATAATTTCTTAATGAGTTATTTCTGGGTTCATTTGAAGAATACTCAGTTGACGATCCCATTGTTGAAAGACTTTACAACTTTCAGAGTCAGTAGTTTAACGACCTCGATAGGATTATGGCAAACTTGAACACTAGTTCAAGATCACTTTCAGTAACACTAGTTCAATTACATGCCAAAAGTAGGCGATGAAATTCGATTGAAGGACGAACGTAAAAAGAAAATGATTGATCATAAATCGCAGTTGGCCCCGATTGATTTTCCCAGTGGTAACTATAGTAACGGGATAAATCGGCGCCTAGCAGCCACGGTTGAAAGTGCTTCATCATTTGTTCGAGGAACAAGAAAAATGTTGACTGGCTGCTATACAGCTAAAAGGATGGAGTACATCATCACTCAAATCGGGCGGAGAAACTAGAATGGTACTAGTTCTTCGCCTTTTCATCTATCATCATCTCTTCATCATTATTATCATTACAACCGGCAATGCGGCAGCGGATCTGGTCAAAAGTGATGGAAAGCACAGATTTTGTCTATTATGCGGTGATTATGGTGACGGAGAGGGCCACTGAATCGAATCTGTCAATCAGAGAAAAGATCCGATTGTGTCTGACGTTTCCATCAGAGTAACGACAGTTCTGAATTGCTACCAAACTGTGTATCGTTTTTTGTGGAAAACTGGAAACAGTTAACGACGAAAAAACGACCTGAAGTTGAAAATTGTTGTAGTAGCATTCCCCAGCTCGTAAATTGTGTCGGTTCTCTTCATACTGAAAAGTGACCAAAAATTTGTCCGAGATAAAGAGAAGCAATAAAATTTATACAACTTTTGCTTCTGGTTCAGTAAACCTGGCCAAGTCGGTGGTGATGGTGTCTTCATTGGCCCGTTGTTGTTCTGCACAACTGGCGGAAGCAAACGAAAAGCGAATCGTCCACTCACCGCAGTGAAAGTTGGTTTCCGGTAGCTTAAATGCAATGTTTGAAACTGGATATCGGTGCAGTCTACTGCTGTCTCATTTTAGCTGATAACGAACCGGGGGAAGTGATTTAATAGTCTAAAGCAGATGTAGTTTAGTATGTTTGTCGCTGTAGCTCAACGTGTTTCACATTAGATTCTTATTTCCATCTATTAGTTATATGTAGCTTTGAATTGAAATTGACAGGTATAAACATCTAATTCTAATAATAATTCGCTGTGAGCGAGGCTAACGTTAGCATATAATACACCTTTCACCCAAGCCTCCTTTGTTCTTTATAAGAACGACGTTGAACTTAGCATGCTATGACATAATAATCATCTTCAATTTGAAGAAGAAATCAAGTAATACAAATTATAAGGGTAGTTATTTTAAACTGGTTATATCACCCAGTATCAAAATAACTACTAAGTAATTTTAAAAATGATCGAACTTCAGGTTTCTTAAATTTAATACACTATATAGACGAGTTAGCTTGTGGGACGGGTACAGCGTAGTTGGCAAGTCAATCGCCTTCCACGCAGTTCGAGTTGGGTTCGATTCCATCTAATTTCATACATTTAATATTAACAAAACAGGCAAATTTTCTCATGTCCTTTAACATCGTCATTGTAGTAATAAAAGAAAAAATACGTTTTTATCCATTTAGTGCGCGTTAATGGAAAACGCGCATAACTTTTATATTATAAGTTTTTATGTGTTTATTTTTGCATATGATTGATTATGAAATATACGACAATATTAGGCCGAAATGACATTGAAAATCGATTGAAAAGTCACAGTTATTTTTTTACATCATACACAATTTTAATTGGAAGAACAACTCATCGGCAGAATCGATGCTACCAATCGTGTCGCATTAATTTTTTTTTTTATTTAAGGACCTTTTTAACCAATGTCATTTAGGTCCGTTGAGAAGCTATATGTACATTTCATTTTTCAAAAATAAATTTAGATTCCGTTGTATAGTTTGATTTCTTTGAAGAATGTGAGAATTTTCTCCGCTCTTTCCTGATCGTCCGCCAGTGCTTCCCTCATGTTAGTCGGTATTCCTGCGCGCGTCCGCTCTTCGATCAGTCCTGTGCAGTTCACGATTACGTGTTTCACCGATAAGGCGTCATTGCAGAATTGGCATCGAGGTGCCTCACTCCTCTCGAGTAAGTAGCTATGTGTAAACGCTGTGTGTCCTATTCGTAGTCTCGCTAATTTTACACTCTCCTGTCTGTTTCTTCCTGTCGCCTTGGTAAAAGGTATGACGGTGTTTTTAATTTCACGTAGTTTGTTAAACTGTTCTTGGTCCCAATTCCGTTGCCACAAGTAGCATATACGATTCTTTATGACAGTTTTAAATTCATTTATGTCGATCGCCTTCTCGTCAATCTGTTCTGCTTTTAGGGCCTCCTTCGCCTCTCGGTCCGCCCTTTCATTCCCTGTGATTCCGATATGGCTTGGAACCCAACACACAATCACTTCTGTTCCGTTGTTCTTAGCTTTCCTGTACAGTGCTCCAACCTCATCTTTCCATCTACTCAGAGTTTTCCACCTTTCAAGAGACGTGAGTACGCTCATGGAGTCGGTGCATATGAGAAAGGCTCCAATATGCTCTTGGTCTGCCTGTTGGAATGTTATGCCTCTCCCAAGGTGCAATACCTGGGCGCGTAAATCGTTTTAGCTTTGGCAGTGTTAATTGAAGTTCATTCAACACTTTATCTCCTCTGGATCCTGTTGAATTCACTTCCTTAGCCGTGCTCGGCATTGTTCCCCAAAGCTCTCCACTATCCTGTGTCTCTTCACTCGATGTGAAATCATCATTGCTTACCATCTCATTTTCCCTGCTGGTAGCGTCGTCCTGAGCATCATCGATGGCTCTTCTCCGCGCCGTAAATATTGCGGTTCTCTGCTCGAACAGAGTGCGTATGTCCGGGATGTCTGTTTCTGCTAGCAAGCTGCTGATAGGACTCGTATGGAATGCTCCTATTATCGTTCGAAGTCCAGTATTGTGGATAGTCTCCAGTCTTTTCAGTGAAGCTTCGTTCATTCCTGAAATTACCGTTGCAGCGTACAGCAGTTTTTCCAGTACTGTTGCGCGATACAGTTTTAGTAACGTACTTCTATCCCCTCCACAGTTCCTCGCGGCTACGCTGCGTATAAGCTGTATCCTTTGCTGGCAACTGGCTCTCACTTCTTCTGCATGTTTCCTAAATTGTAAGAATTGGTCAAAAGTCACTCCTAAACATCTGTGGCTGTTGTCTCGTGGAATTGTTGTACCGTTCAGTTGTAGTGCATTCGCGTTTCGTGGTTTGCGAGAGCGCAGATTTCTAAATATCACTGAAGCACTTTTTTCGGCGGATATTTTGAACCCGGTTTCCGCTTCCCATATCTCGATCATGTCTAGAGCGGATTGTAGTTGGGACTCGACTGCTGTTGCATTTTCTCCGCTAGCGAGAAGAACTATGTCGTCTGCGTATATTAGACATTTTACATTCGGCGGCAAGTATTGGGTTATAGTGTCTATTGCGATTAGAAACATGCTTACACTAAGCACCGATCCCTGACAGTGTCCTGTTTCCATCACTTTTTCGTTGGAGAACGCGCCGTTCGCTAGAACTCGAAACGTCCTGACACTTAGCATTTTTTCCAGGAATCGGAGCATCTCCCCTCCAATATTCCACTCCTTTATTCTCTGAAGAATTAGTCTCCTCCATGTGGTATCGTAAGCTTTGGTTACGTCCAAGAAGACTACTTGCGTGTAGTGATTTTTGGCCATCGCGTTTCTAATTTCTTCCTCCATTGTCGCAAGATGGTCGACCGTGGTTCTACCTTTTCTGAACGCGTACTGATGCTGGTGGAGCAAATTTCTTGTTTCAATCAGGTGGATTAAGCGGTTGTTTATCATGCGCTCAAAGACCTTGCCCATACAGCTGTTGAGATATATGGGTCTATAGCTTCGCGGGTCCGTGCGCTCTCCTTTCCCCTTGTAAACTAGTACCACTGTTGATTTGGTCCACTCTGCGGGAAAAATCGATTCTGACCACAGCCGATTGTATGCTTCAAGGAGTTGCATTTTACAGTCTAGCGGTAAATGACTGATCATCGCGTAATGAACATCGTCGGGGCCGGGGGTAGACCCACGGAGTCCTTCCAGCGCTTCTTCCAATTCGTGAAAACTGTAAGCTTGGTTGTACTCAGCTTCCGGTTGTTCTGGGATGTCTAGAGAAATTGCTTCGTTTCGATTTTTTCGTTCCAGGAAGTCCGGATCGTATGCAGCATTGCTAGAAATCTCTTCGAATGAGTTTGCTAGAAGTTCTGCAATCGCTGGATCCTCATTAGCGGTGTGTCCATTTAGCGTTATAGCATTGATGCGTTCGCTTTTCCTTTTGCCCTGTATCTGGCGGTATTTACTCCACATTTCTTTGGTAGGTGTTTGTACGGTGAAGCTATTCGCCGTTTTTTCCCAGCACGCTTTCTTCGCATTTAGAATCGCCTCTCTGGCGGAGGTTCTAGCCTTGCGAAATGCTTCGGTAGCCACTTCCTTTTCAGTTTGCTCGTTTACTGATTTCAGCTTCCTTAGAGCCTTTTTCCTTGCTTTGATCTTGGAAGCTATGTCGTCATTCCACCAATGGACGCACTTTTTGCCTGTAAAACCCTTTGTTCTCGGAATAGCTGCATTTGCTGATTTGAGTATCTGCTGCGTGATTTCTTTGATTTGGTTTGCAGCATCGTTTTTCCGTTCGAAATTCACTGAGGATTGGTACAGCTCCCAGTTAGCCTTTTCGATTTTCCATTTAACTCGCGTCTTTTGTCGCAGGGGCTCTCCAGGCAAGGTAATGCACATAGGTATGTGGTCACTACCATGAGAGTCGTCGTACATGGACCAATCGAGTAATCCTGCTAGGTCAATCGAGCAGCAAGCAATATCAATGCACGATAAGGTCCCTGTAGCATGATTGACGTGGGTGGGTTCACCGGTGTTCAACACGGTTAATTCACTCTGCTCTACGAAATCCATTACGATCTGCCCGCGTGCACTGATATTAGTGGAGCCCCAAAGGGGGTGGTGGGCGTTCAAGTCTCCAACCATCAGGAGAGGGTTTTCTGTCTGTGAGGTCAGCTCAGTCAATCCACTGCAGGTAACTTCTTCACTGGGTGGGAGGTAGATGTTCATTATGTTCGGGTTCAACGGTTGGCCTACCTTGATGGTCATGGCTTCAAAGCTAGTGTCGGTGTGTGCTTCCTCGCTGTCTATTCCGTTTTTGACAGCAGTGATTATGCCGCCAGCGGCTCGTCTGCCACCTTGTCGCTCACGGTGGTATACGGTATACCCATTGATCTTGGGGGCGTTACGAGATGAACACATACTCTCTTGGAGGCAGATAACTGCCGGATCCCTTTCTTTGATAATTATGTCCAATTCTGCTTTGCTCGTACTTAGTCCCTGAATGTTCCAGGATATCACTGATAGTGGTTGCGTTCGGGATGCTTCCTTATTGTGGTTGGCAGAACGTCTGAGTGACCGTCGGAGCACAGGTTGGGGTATAGCGTCCTCGCTCCCGTCCTCAAAATCGTTCTCTCCTTCTTGAAGGAGTGGGGAGGCTACTTTCTCTTCACTCTGCCCCAACCAACCTGTATCGTGTATCACGTGGTTCTCTTGTTCGTTGGTTGTATCGTGCAGTCCTGCATGCGGGGAGGGTATTTCATTATCGTTAATAATTTCGTTATTAATATCATCTTCGTATCCGTTGTCAGTGCCAATATCGTCGCCAGAGATTTCATTTAGTGTAGGTTTGGTTTGTTCGGTCATTTCAATGTTTTCGCGGTCTACCCCTTCCCTTTTTGACAAGGATGGGGTGTTTTCCAGGCTTCGGTATTGCTCCCGTCGATTTCTCGTCAGCACTTCCTCGGGGATCGGTTTCACTGTCCGTCCCTTGAATTTTTCTTTTCGCAGCTGGTGCCTTCACTTTTTCATCCTTTTTGGCTCTGTCTTCCTTAGAATCACTTGCATCGGACATCGTCTGGTCCTGGTAGTCTTCAGATATATCGACGTACTCCATACTTTTCATCTTTTTCATTTCTTCCAGCTCTTGTTTCATTTTGTTGAATTCGGCTATCATTTTTTGCATTTGAGTGAGTTCGCTGCGCAGTTTCCGGATTTCAATGTCCTTTTCTGTCTCCTTTGGCAATTCCTTGAGTTTAAGAATTTCTTCTTTCAGCATTCGAATTTCTTCATCCTTCCTTATGTTATTCAGTCTGTCTTGTGCACTGCAATCTGCTGCGAGTGATTGCTGTCCGTTCTGTTTATTGTACTCCTTTCTAGCTTCGCTAAACGATATCCCCTTCTCGATCTTCAGCTTTAGTATTTTCTCTTCCTTAATGTACATGGGACACACCCTGCTGGTAGGTGAGTGGCTACCTTTGCAGTTTTTGCAGTGAGCTGGTTCTTTGCACGCGTCTTTCTCAAGTTTGTGAGCACCTGAGCAGTTTTGGCACACAGTATTGCCGGGACATTTGTCTTTTGTGTGGCCGTAACTGCAGCAGTTGAAACAAATCATTGGATTTGGGATGAATTCTCGTGTTTCCACTCGTAGGGGACCAAAGTAAATGTGCTTGGGGAATGTAGTTCCGTGGAAAGTTAGAATCAATGTGGGCGTGTTCACTCGAGTATTTTCTATCCGTCTTGTGATTCTACGAACATCTATCACCCCCAATGGTGCCAGCTCTTTAAGTAGAACTTCTGTTGGCACGTCAATAGCATCTCGACAACTCAACACGCAGCGTACTCGGTTCAAGATTGGGTGAGAGTCAACCACAACCTCCGTACCATCGATCAATTTATGCATGTTCATTAGCTTTCTCGCTTGTTCGGTACTTCTGGTTCTCAGAACATATTTGGAACCCCTATCCTCTGTGTGGGCTGATTCAATTTTTCCTCCGCAGATATTCTCAATTGATTTGCCTATAACAAATGGGTTTTTTGGTAGTAGCCCTTCCCCAGCGGCTCGAAGCTGTAGAACTATTCTTTGTCCGTGCATGCCAGAGTGGTCCATCCACTCAGGCAGCGTTCGTTCGTTGGCGTTTATTCTACCGGTTTCTGGTGGATCACCTGGCGGTGGGTCCCCCAAAGAAATGGCACTTGCTGACGCCATTTTGTCAGCAAGCCCTGTCGGGGTCGTGATTAGGCGACGATCAGCACAGCAGATTTTCAATCAACGGGTTTCTCGACAAATGCTTTGGATGCGTTCTTGCCTAAGCAAGTAACGTCTACCCTTTAACCTAGTTTTAATCTGATCCACCCAAGGGTTAAAGGTACTGATGGTCAGTTATGCGACTCCGCCGAGGCGGATGGCGACTACGCTTTTTCCTTCAACTATCCCGGCCAAGCGTTAGAAGGTCCAGCCGAAATAGGAACGTTTTAACCTCGTTAATGTATCCTGCCCAATGCGTTCAAAGGTTCTGACAGGTACAATGCGCACCAACGCAAAAAATTTTAAATGTGGTTTCTTGGTACTTTGTGCGTACTCGCAAACACGTGGTCTACCGCAATCGGCTTCTGCTTTGATGCCTCCAACGGTCAAAGGCAGGTGGCTCTCGGAGTGACAGAGAGCTCTGTTTTGTTGGAGCTTTCAATTGCGACTAGCTGTGGGCGGGCAGAGCCTAGTTGCATACAATGTTGCAAGCAAGCCTGCGAAAGCTAATCGGCTTGTTGGTCTTGTATGGGTGCGTACTTTGCTTCACTGACAGATCAGCTGACTAGTGTTTTCTCCAGCTGAGTGAAAGCGAAACCCGGGGTTCGATTTCACTCTTACACACACGGAGCAACGCGCACTCCGTAATTTCCAACTTCACCGCCTGTTGAACTATTATCACCACTACAATTTATCACCGATCTCGACCGATAAGAACTCGAAAATAAGAATCGAAAAACTAACGAAACTCAGTACTGCTTTACTGTGGCACAGATATAAACAGATCTGTGTCGCATTAAATAAAATTCAAACTCATTGTTGAATAAAGTAAATAGCTATAACTTTGAAACTAATTCGGATTTCGAAAGTCTGTTCAAATTGTATTTTTTTATTTACCATTGTGAATCCATTAAAACAAATTTTACAGAAAAAGTTCGACTGACGAAAATTTGTTTGCACACTTGGGAGATTTAGACTCATTTTGCAATTGGTTCAGAAGGGGTACGAGATGAAAGGTCATGTAGCCTTACATCTATATAATCATTTTCAATACATATATGGTCAATAGAGTGGGGCATGGTTATATGAAAAAAAAATATAATTTCGCTCCGAGTAACTTTTTGGGTACCATTTAGCTCCCAGAACAACTCTCCAAATTTTCAGATCGATCGGTGGAACTATATTTTTGCGCCCACTGTTTAAAGTTTGCATGGGAGTTCGCATGGGAAAATCGTATTTTGCAAAATAATTCTGCCAAGAGTCGCCCATTACCTCCTAAAAATAAATAGATGACTGATTTTTATAGAAAATTTGTCAAGGGAACAAAATCTATAAGACAATGAAACGATCTGATGTTTGTGGAAAAAGTTGTTAAGCAATAACCGATTGATACCCTGAAGATTGATGAAAATTTTACTTTTCATAGCGTCACTGCTGCTGACGGTCGAATTATATACAAAATCTTCAACTTTCCCTTATTATGTACAAAAGAAGCCACAATTTATCCCTCAAAACTCTTGCGAAGAGGCCAAACAGTATAGATAAATGATTTAGACATATTAAGAGAAGATCGAAGCAAAATTGCATATAATTAGGCAACCAACAGCAGTGCTGCTAGAAAAATTGTCAGAGCAGCAATCGGTTTCTGCTTAATTACTTTTTTCTGAAGCGTCAGATCGTTTCGTGGTTCTCGAGACATTGTTTCTTTGCTAAATTGCCTATACAAGCCACAAAACAATTTATTTTTAGCAAGTAATGGGCTACTCCTGGAGGAATTATTTTGAGAAAGTTAATTTTTCCATACAAAATCCCATGTAAAATTTAAACAGTGGGCGCAAAAATATAGTTTCAGGGATCGAGCTAAGAATTTGCACAGTTGTTCTAGGACTCAAAGGTTGCTCGGAGCTGGAATCTATTTTTGTTCCACCCTAATGGTCAAGGCTTCTGTCTGTCACGTTATAAGTTTACGCATATTTCATAAGATAAGTACGTGAAAACGAATAAAATCCGAATCAGTTATTTTGCATCATGTACGGTTTTCGCTTTATTGTCATTTTAATACGTCTGTAACGTTACACAATTTTTTCGCAGTGAGTTTGGAGGTCACCCGACTAAATTGCATAGGTCTGTTCCGTTGGCCTCCAAATTTGCGTAAACACAGCTTTAAGTTGAAGTTTGGAAAACAAAGTAGAGTTTGGTATATAGTTTTCCTGAAGAAAAACTTTTTTCCGAGTTTATGGAATATGCTCATTGATCTGTCACGTTACAACGAAAATCTGTCACGTTACAGTTGTATATTTTTATTGAAGCAAGGATATCGGGACAGTCATACACAAAACATCCTTACTCCAGAAACTGAGCATTTACAGGAAATTTTATGTTCATTTTGAAAAACATATTGGTTTTAATGAAGAAACGTGAATAACTTTTGAAAAGGTCGTAATTTCACGAAGAAACACTTTATGTCTAAAAAAATCTAAAGTAAATTGAAAACAGCTTCATTTTAAAGTGCAATTTTTCATGAACATTTTGAATTGAAAAAACATTTTGAAATACATTCTATAACTAAATTATTTAAAGACGTTGCAAATTGAATGAATTTTTGAAATATGTTTCAAGTTTTTCTTATAAAATCTTTTATTGTCATTTGCTCCATAAAACAATTATATTTAAGACATTTGCGATTATATTTTAAACGTTTTATGTGTTTTATGTTTGGTATTTGTGAATAACTTATTAGAAGGGCGAATTTTCATTACTTGATATTTTTATTGAAAAAAAAAAATGCAATATTTTGGAAAATTTTCTTTGGAGCATTTTGCTTCAAAATGACATTTAGTAGCAATATTGTATAAGAAAATTATATTTATGACAGGCAATTACTAAGAAATTTAGAAACATACTTGAAATCGTTGATGAAAATGCTTTCTTACTAACAGTTTCTTCATAATGCAATCACGGTTTCTTCTATTTTTAGGCTTTTTTGTAATTGCATTTTTATCATTTTTCTTGCTTATTTTTGAAAAAATGCCTCATACAGAGGAATTAATTCCCAACAACTCGCTACCGATATTCGATCAATATATTTTAAAAGTAGTGCTTCAAGATCTCATACGGCCTGTTTAATTATTATACTTGAATAAAAAGGGTTTGTTTAACTGTGGAAAATACTTAGTCTTCCATACAGATAAATTGTAAAATGCTTTATTAGAATAGAAGATGGTCACCATGTTTGACGTAATTGAATTGATCTTGATGGAATTGCTTAACAGCAGAAAATATCTGTCGAGTTACATGAGTTCAACTGTGTTTTCTCAAAAATGAATAAAACTTTAAGGTTTTCACAATAGTCTTTCAAAAAGTAGACTCAAAGTAGTTAGAAAAAACGTATGTTAGACATTCTGTTAGTGTGGTCCATAAAACTTTTTGGAATTTTCGATCTGTCACGTTACAAAGTTATTTATTTTTCATTACATCACAATTTAAAATAAGCATTCATCTATTTTCACCTCAAATCTTCAAGCAATATCATTAAATTTAAATTAAACTACGATGGAAAAATGTGGTTCCAGGCAATATGTTGAAAATGTCGGTTTTATTAACCTTTTCATCTCCGTGCGTCGCGTTGCGTTTCGTAAGCACGGTATACTTCGTAGATTGCAGAATGATAACTCTCATTTCCAGCCAGACTACTTGAGGAGCATTGTTTGGGAATAACAATTGATCCAGTCCAAGTGAGAGTTTCGCCTGAGAGCCACCATTGCGGGCCACGACCATCTTTACCGTAACTTGGAATGAGAAAGGAAGTGTTGATGTGGTACTTACTTAACGGAAGGCCCCGACTCAGTGACACTCCCATAAGTACCACAGATTGGGTAGTGGGTGGGTTGTTAGTCAGGATTCGCTTCAAGCAAGCGATGCGACTGAGACTATATTTTCGTGCATGTTTGAATAGTTTATTGACTGTAGGATACATAAATCTTCTAGGCGTTTAAACTCTGGCTAATCGTTTATCGAGATTGTTTCATCGAAAACAACTTGATCTCCGGACAGCCGGCTGTCGGGAGTGTTGTCGACAATGTAAAATGGACCGTAAACAATGAGGTTAAAAGTGGGATGGTGGAACATTCAAAAATTATGTCACGCGAAGATTACCCAATACTAGCTAATTCTCTGTCATATTACTACGTTATTTTTCCCCTTGGTCTAATACGAATCAAATTCTTTTAGTTTTTCCTTCGTTTTGTAGTGGCACTTTTACGCTACTCGCAAAAGTGTTCATGTTCTATGGAATTTTCTTTATACATGGCGCAATCGTGCGTAAAACGGTCGATTGCGTCAAAGCACATGACGTGCTCCCCTCCCATTTATGTCACAATTAGTCATATCTCTTCCTCCTAATAGCGTGGCAGAATTCATAAATGGTCCTTATTGGTATAATCACAAGCATATTGAGATCCCGTAACATGAAATTTGCCACCTCGTTCGAGTTAAACGTTCCGATATTACAATGAAGACGAGAAACAGAAAAAATATAAATGCTGCGTTCCTAAACGAAATTAACATCATGCACGAATCAAACACCCCTCGTTTCCAAACAGTACGTACTTATTCTTAGCTCAGTATAATTGACTGATGAGTTAATGGACTAAAAGTAAAGCATTAAATATGACCATAAAACATGTGTTCTTCGTGCTGAAATGATTGCCGCAAATTGGTAATTGGATTTGAATTGATCTTTCGAATTGTCAATTCTCCACCCAGACAAGACCAGGTCTTTCACTCAGACAAGACCATGCGTATTTCCCACCCGTATTAAAGACCCAGTGGATCCGTTTCCTAGTTGGTCAAATAAACACTAAACAAACAAATAAATTAGTTTGTTCAGTCTAAAGAAATGTCAGCTCGATTGGCATCAACCGGCGGAATGCTATCAAATGAAAGTACATTTAAAATTACATTCGACAAAATATGTGCAATTCAGAATATAACGAAATGAAGATTGCTTAATTATTTGCATATAAAAAAGATCAGAAAAAACTAGTTGCATAACCAAGGTGGTTCATTTTCAAAGATAGCACTGCAGATGAATCACTATATAAAAATTAGTGATAAGGGACGCGGACGAAAATAGCTGACCACCGCCTATTAACCTTTTTATCTCCTTGCGGTCTTTTAGTCTTTTTGAGATCATGCAAGAAGCTTCAACAAGTTTAAATAAATGATAAACATAAACAATTTTTTGGACTTGCCATTCATATTATTCAATATTAGAGGACATGTACGAAGGGAAGAAAAAAGTTTGGCGCAAAAAATGATAAAAAAAATCGCCTTTGGTTGCCATTTAGGGAGCCTTGACCCTATACGGGAATCTTAATTCCAACGTTGTTACTTTCAAGCACGTGTTTTAAGTTGCAAAACGAAACGCTCGGCTTCTGCTAACGTGTTAAATGATATTAACACTGCATTGCGAAGATGATAATTCTGAAGGTACAAGACTTTCGTAAGCTGTTGCAAAGTTCAAAGTTTCATTTTTTCATTCAGAAGGTATTCCACTTCATAAAAACTCGGTCGTATTGAACAAAATTTAAGACAGCTGCGTTATGTCGAAGTTGAGCTTTTTTGTCAACTTTACTCATGGATAGAAGCATAATCTGATGCTTGCTTTGTTTTCGAGACAATGCACACTAGATCGAGAGGCCTGTTGTTCACTTGGCTAGCTTGTAGGTTTGTCTGCGGCAGAGATGGAAAGCAGATGGAAAATTGCCACTTTCGCCGGTAATGTCCCTTCGTAGATGTTGGTGACAAACTCACTAGCTGGCCATATTAAAAACAGCACATCATGGTCACATTCCGTACACTTGAGCTTATTTATTGTAACGTAAAGGATCGGGTTTATTAAATTTTATAATTATACATTCATATTCTGAAACGTCATCTACTACTAAAATAATCTATGCCATTAGGTTCTGGCTTCTTCATTGGTTTCGCTTCGGTAATTCGCAAAGGTTGCCCAATCTGACGGAAACGATAAGACAATATCACTGGTGTTACATCAAGTATTGGTATTGTTGGACTCTGGACCAAGGCACCTTCATCGCACAGCATCAATTCATTCGTCGTAGGATAAGTTTCTACAATGTTTCTTGATACGGAAAATATTGCAATCGTCCGATACAAATTATGATCGAAGACTGGTTTTTCTACATTTATTTGAAACGGTTCGTGCGTTTAGCTTAATTGAGCTGTGAATCTTTTATATTCATAGAAAATGTAAGAAATAAAACAAAACAGATCAAAATTTAAAAAAAATTAAAGTGAAAAACGATTACTGTTTTGTCTGGTCTGGGCACACTGCATGCCGTTACGCGAGTGAATCTTCTTTCTTGGTGGTCCTGAATGAGGGACACTTCCTTAAGCTCTAGTTCCCTCTTCACTTTTATCAAATGTACCACCTCGTGAACTGTTGGTTTAATACGGGTATGGGCAAAGTCAATGGCGATTGTATTTTCTCTTAGTGGGCGTACATTATTTGATTAGCTCACTCGCCGTACTGTGATAACGAGCTTTTGCTGTTTTTAGCGTTTATAAGTAATGAAGTGACGTGGATAGCATTTATTCATTTCCGTTGCTGAGATCAAACGGTGTGTTTTTTGTGTCTGGCCTGATTAAATTGAAAAGACGGACTGAAGACCGGTTCTCCTGGGTTGCTCTTCTCCGATTATGTGGATTAACGTTCTGTTGAAGAAACCTATTGAATAAATTCAATATGTGACATTTTCCAGGATCAGGCTGATTCTTCAAAAAGTTCAATTTGATTCAGTGTGGCCCATGTTCATCATTTTAACATGATGGGAGCAAAGATAAGAATTCCATCATCGGAAAAGTTAAGCCAAAATATCAGATTTCCGGCGTCGGGCGCCCAGAGACTCCCAAAATCGTGACTTGCGCGCAAACTCCGGCATAATTTTGAATCGAACCCCTTATATCTACTAACAATCTCCCTCTTTCTGTGACACTAGCGGAGTGCGCAGTAGTATACACTGCTTCTAGCAAAAACAAGTGTCGGACTAACATTGCTTCCATTTACAGCTGCGATCTACGCTCGAACCTTGCCGGTGTCGCTGTTGATTAATAAATCACTTGGGATTACCACGGATTGTACACTCAAGGATGATTTGCTGCTCCTATAGGCATAATCATCTAATCCAGTGATTCTTAACTGAAAATAATATTTTGATAGCATATAAAATCGATATTTATCCGTGGGGGTCCGCTGCAACCCAGAGTGTCTTCTAGGGGGTCCGTGGTACGGAAAAACGTTGAGAACCGCTGATCTAATCAATTCTCTGTGCACTTTTGATCAGTAATGATGTATCAACCAAGGGTAGTCGAGCAAGCTCAAGCTCAAGTATTAGTGGAAGTATACATACAGGGTGTTTGGTTCACGATGAAGAACCTATTGAAGGGTGATGATCGTATTTGGGGGAAAAATCGTTCCACATTCGCTTTGCTGTTGAGGCTGTAGAGAATGCAGAGCCTAGTGTCTTGGTGACCCAACAACAGAAATATATATATTTTGATGTTGTAATGGTAAAATTGTAAACATTTTGAACTAGTGAGACATTTGACCCAACGTTTACCGAATATAGAAAATATCTCCATCGCTATCTTGCATGCAGAGCGATCAGGATTTGTTTTAGGCGAGGTAAAATGTATATAAACAATACACTGTAAACGAATCGAAAATTTTAATTGATAATATCCACATCGAAAACATTGAATCGATCTGATTTTAAAGTTCCACTAAATGTTGTTATTTTTCTCATTTCCTTGTCCGGCACGCCGAGCTTCAAAAAACGTCCGGACAAAACTGCATTTTTCTACGGTTGACCCCATCCCCAAAGCAACAATGTCATCCACCCAGTCACGGAATCGTGGCGTGAATCCTAAGTGCGGACTAGCTGACTTGGGCGATGGAAAATTCTCTAGCTTGCCCTCGTCACGGCGACGTGCTACAGCGTAAGAACACGGAAAGGATTATGAGTTTCTTTTTAATTTTCTTCATTATTTCATCCTGCTACTGTCTCGGACAGGCGGCGGAACGAACTCCCCGATCCAGTCGAATTGTGCGATGTTTCTTTCAACAGTGGCAGCGCTGATATCATTCCGGGGGTAAAGAAAAGGAAGTGATTCTTTGTGGGATTTTCTCCGGTCGATTTTTCACACTTCCCGCTGGTTCCTGCCCTTTTTTTTCGCCAACAGCGCGGTACAATTTTCATCCATCGTGTGCTATAAAAACTAAGTAGACGGATAAGAGAAGAATCCTGAAAATGAGATTGCTTCAGCTCGGAGATTTTCTCGGTTCATGGCCCACTTGGTTGACGCCTTCTGCCCGGCTTGCTTCGACTTAGAGGGAATGTTTTTTTCTTCTTCTTCTTCTTTTTCCGTTTATGATTCTCGGGGGAATTTCACTCACTTCACTCGCTGTCGTCTCGCAATACGGGTCGTTGGAATAGCACTATACTATCCGCCGGCCAGATCCGTTGTTTTGCTTGCCTTCCTCATCCGAAGCGTCGTCGTTCGTTCGAAAGATTATATCTTTGCTCATTGAAAGTTCCATTTAGCTGAATCGGATGTATTTCAACCAGAAGCGAAACATTTGACGGAATGAGTGTGGGAGGGGGGTTTCGATAAGTTTCTAAGCTAGCTACATCCTGTGCGTTTGCTGGAATCGTTGGCTAATATTTGTATCAATATGGCTAATAGTTAAGTGGGTAAGCTTGGTGTTTATGATTAAGAAAATACTTATGTTTTTTCAAGATTGAATATCGAATAACGAGATCATAGTAGCCCTGGGTGCAGGACGCAAACATTTGCTTCTGACGTCAACATTTCAAATGCGTTTTTTGTGATTTTTCGACTAATTTCTGATTTCATATCCTACTGAAAAGTGATGTTGAAGACGTTGGAATGCAACAGAGACGTTCGCAAAAGTGAGAATTCTCGGTGCATTCAGTTCCGCATGAGCTATTAGGGCATTGCAAAAAAAAAAAAAATTGAATTCTCAAAGGCCCGCCCTCTCATATTGTGCCAAATGTCAAAGTAAGCTCAGATGCCAAATTTCACATCATTTGGACAATTTTAGACCCCCGCCCACTTCGCTTGAAATTTTTTGAAATTGGTACTATGGGAAAATATGGAGGAAAAATACATTAAATGCTATAACTTTTGAAGTAGCAATCAGAAAATTACAATTTATACCTCTTTCGAAAGAAAATAATCTAAGTATTTGAATGAAGATATATTTGTTTCTTGAAAAATACGGGAAGGTGGGGTACTGGGTCATTTTGGCCCCAAAATCCCCTATTTTTAATGATTTTTCTGCTCCGTGAGGCAAATCATACATATTTTGTAGTTGTTCTAATGTGAAAAAATCTCAGAAATCGAACGGAACCCTTTTGACCTTAGTTCGAATACGAGAAGTTGGGGTTATAGGGCTTTTTGTCAGTCATATTCAATTTTATCATTTTCTCATGCATATATCTCCATTATTCTTCAATCAATTTTCATAAAATGTAACTTATTGAACGTGTAAAATTCTGCGGAATAAAACAAAAATAAAAACGTTAAAGGTAAAATTCAGAAACATCAAACTTTTTGATATTTACTTTACAAATCTCATTTTTTTTCATTTTTTGTCCTAATACCTCAACTTCCCCTATTTTTCCAAGAATGAAACTTTTCTCATGTGATCCCTAAGCATATTTTACACTAAAAGTAGTAAATTAAATAAGAATTTTGTTGTTAAATGGAGTTAATATGTGCGATTTTATGATAAAAATGTGAAATCGACATTATATGTCAGATAATTTGATGTTCCTGAATTTTACCGGTAACGAATCTATTTTTGTTATAATCCTAAGGATTTTCCACGTTCAACAAGGTATAGTTTATGAAAATTGAGTGAAGAATAATAGAGATATATTCACGAGAAAATTATGAAGTTTAATATGAATGACAAAAGGCCATTTAACCCCACTTCTCGTATTCGGACAAAAGTCAAAAAGGCTCCGATTGATTTTTGAGATTTTTTACATTAGAAAAACTACAAAATATGTATGATTTGCATCACGGAGCAGAAAAATCATTAAAAATAGGGGATTTTGGGGCCAAAATGACCCAGTACCCCACTTTCCCGTATTTTTCAAGAAACAAATATGTCTTCATTCAAATACTTAGATTATTTCCTTTTAAAAAAGGTATAAATTGTAATTTTCTGATTGCTACTTCAAAAGTTATAGCATTTAATGTATTTTTCCTCCATATTTTCCCATAGCACCAATTTCAAAAAATTTCAAGCGAAGTGGGCGGGGGTCTAAAATTGTCCAAATGATGTGAAATTTGGCATCTGAGCTTACTTTGACATTTGTCACAATATGAGAGGGGGGCCTTTGAGAATTAAAAAAAATTTTTTTTTGCAGTGCCCTAATGAGCTATTTTTTTTTTTTATTCATTTCGTTTATTTGATAGGCACAAATGCGTTAGCTTGGCGGTGCCAAATTCTTTTGTTTTTACATTTTGTATATTTTAAAACTAGGAGGTTACAATGTTGAAATATTTTTTTAAAAAAGAAAAATTTTACAGCTATCTTAAGACTAGAAATAAGATTCTATATACAAGAGAGGGGGCGAAAGATTTTTTTTATGAAAAATTTTTAAAACAAGGAATTCAATAGTAATAATTTTTAGGAAATATTTACAGTTATCTTAAAACTAACAATATAGTTTGGTACACAAAAGGGGGAACAAATATTTATGAGAAAATTCGCAGGTGTTTTAAGACTAGGGATACAATTCTATTTACAAGATGGGGGACAATAGTTTTAACAAAGAGGTAAAATTACAACTATCTTAAAACTAGGAATACAGAATACAAATTTGAACTTTTTTAGCGGAGACTTATGCTTGGTCAAGATATTCAGAGGGGGGCTGTAGAAGCAGTTGTATCAAGGACAGGGGAGAGAAAGCGTAGATGGTGACCGGGAGAGAAGAGCAAAACTTGCAACTTTCGCTCAAACGGGAGATCAGCGAAAGATTACCGCCTCAGTCTAGTAGGTCGGATTGGCGGATGGTATTCTTCGGACCCGCGGGGAATCCTTCAAAAGTCATCGGACCTTGAGTCGCTCTCGCTTCAGTTTCCGTAGTGGTAAGTGCGACGGCGGTTACATAGTTGCAGTCTGGAGCTGATCGGTCCCACAAGGCAAGAGAAAGCTTCTAAAACGAGAAATAAAAAGAGAGGGGCTAAATTGGGATATTTGACGTTTTTATGAAAGTATAAATAAGGGACATATAGGGGAAATCACGATTTGCCAGTATATCTCGGACTGGGACATTGGGTGGTCTACCTCGGGCCCGAAGGGAATCCTTTAACTGAGACCTGGCGTCCAAGTACCCGGCGCATACCCAGACAACGTGCTCGATGTCGTGATATCCCTCGTCACAAGCGCACAGACTACTCTCCGCAAGTCCAATACGCCGCAGATGCGCATCCAATGTGTAGTGGTTGGACATAAGTCGGGACATTACACGAATAAAATCCCGACCCACATCCATCCCCCTGAACCAAGGCTTCGTTGATACCTTTGGGATAATGGAATGTAGCCATCGTCCAAGTTCACCATTGCTCCACGAGGTTTGCCAACTGTTGAGTGTCCTCTGACGACAAATACTAAAAAATTCGTTGAAGCAGATTGGTCTTTCGTATATGTCACCATTTAATGCGCCCACCTTTGCTAATGAGTCGGCCTTTTCATTGCCCGGGATAGAGCAATGAGAGGGGACCCAAACAAAGGTAATTTGATAAGATTTTTCAGATAACGTACACAAGGACTCCCGTATCTTCCCCAGGAAATATGGGAATTGCTTTTTGGGCTTCATCGCACGAAGAGCCACGATAGAGCTGAGGCTGTCCGAAAAGATGAAGTAGTGATCTGTGGGCAGAGTGTCGATGATCCCAAGGGTGTACTGAATTGCAGCTAACTCTGCGACGTAAACTGAAGCGGGATCATTGAGCTTGAATGAAGCGGTGATAGTATTGTTGAAGATACCGAAGCCAGTGGACCCATCGAGATTTGATCCGTCAGTGTAGAACATTTTGTCACAGTCGACTTCTCGGAATTTATTATAAAATATATTGGGGATCACTTGCGGGCGTATATGGTCCGGGATTCCACGAATCTCTTCCTTCATGGATGTGTCGAAGAATACAGTAGAATCAGAAGTATCTAGGAAACGGACACGGTTGGGATTGTACGAAGAAGGATTGATGCTCTGTGCCATGTAGTCGAAGTACAAGGCCATAAATCGGGTTTGAGAATTAAGCTCGACGAGCCTCTCGAAGTTTTCAATCACCAACGGGTTCAGAATGTCGCATCGGATGAGCAATCGATATGAGAGTTCCCAAAATCGATTTTTTAGCGGAAGAACGCCCGCCAGCACTTCGAGACTCATCGTATGGGTCGAGTGCATGCAACCCAAGGCAATGCGCAAGCAACGATACTGGATTCTCTCCAGTTTGATGAAGTGTATGTTCGCAGCGGAGCGGAAACAGAAACACCCGTACTCCATCACCGACAATATCGTTGTTTGGTACAACCTGATCAGGTCTCCTGGGTGAGCACCCCACCATGTTCCAGTTATTGTTCGGAGAAAATTGATCCTTTGTTGGCATTTCTGTTTCAGATACCTAATGTGACATCCCCAGGTACCTTTAGAGTCGAACCAGACCCCGAGATATTTAAATGTGAAAACCTGATTGATCGTTGCACCCATTAATAAAAGCTGGAGTTGCGCCGGCTCACGCTTCCTAGAAAAAACAACCAACTCAGTTTTCTCCGTGGAGAACTCAATACCCAGCTGAAGAGCCCAAGCAGACAAATTGTCCAAGGTATTTTGTAATGGTCCTTGCAAGTCGGCAGCTTTGGGTCCTGTAACAGAGACCACCCCGTCGTCTGCAAGTTGTCTTAGCGTGCATGAATTGGCAAGACAATCGTCAATGTCATTCACGTAGAAATTGTAGAGCAGGGGACTTAGACATGAGCCCTGGGGAAGACCCATGTAGCTAAATCGCGATGTTGTTAAATCGCCATGCGAAAAGTGCATGTGCTTTTCAGACAACAGGTTTAGCAAAAAGTTATTTAAAATTGGCGAAAGACCATGCTGGTGCAGCTTCTCTGACAGAATGTTGATAGAAACTGAGTCAAAAGCCCCCTTAATATCCAAGAAGACTGATGCCATCTGCTCTTTGTTAGCATAGGCCATTTGGATTTCTGTAGAAAGCAACGCAAGGCAATCGTTCGTCCCTTTGCCTTTGCGGAAGCCAAATTGTGTATCTGACAGTAAGCCATTTGCTTCAACCCAATTGTCGAGGCGAAACAAGATCATTTTCTCGAACAACTTCCGAATACAGGACAGCATTGCAATCGGCCGATACGAGTTGTGGTCGGAGGCTGGTTTTCCTGGTTTTTGGATGGCGATGACCTTCACTTGCCTCCATTCATAAGGGACAATGTTACCCTCAAGAAACTTGTTAAATAAATTCAACAAGCGCCTTTTTGCAGTGTCAGGCAGATTCTTCAGCAAGTTGAATTTGATTCTGTCTAACCCTGGGGCGTTATTGTTGCACGATAAGAGAGCAAGTGAGAACCCCACCATCGAAAACGGTGTTTCGTTCGCGGTATCGTGAGGAGACGCGGCGCGGCACGTTTTCTGTACCGGGACAGAGTCCGGACAGATCTTCTTGGCGAAAGCGAATATCCAACGGTTTGAATATTCCACGTTCTCGTTGGTACTATTACGGTTACGTATACGTCGAGCCGTACCCCAAAGAGTGCTCATCGCTGTTTCTCTCGTTAACCCGTCGACGAACCGGCGCCAATAACTGCGTTTTTTGGCTTTCATTAGACTCTTCATTCGCCATTCTAACGACGCGTACTGTTGATAGCTAGCGGGTAACCCGTCTTCCCGGAAGGCCTTATATGCAGTGGACTTTTCCGCGTATAGCTCTGAGCACTCTTTATCCCACCACAGGGTGGGAGACCGTCCATGGGTATTCGCGCTGGGTACTGGTTTAGTCTGAGCTTGATTCGCACTGTCGAGAATCAAGCCAGCCAAAAACCTGTACTCTTCCTCCGGAGGAAGTTCTTGAGTGGATTCGATTTTAACGGATATCGCGGTCGCGTAACTCTTCCAATCAATGTTCCGTGTGAGGTCATACGAGACATTGAGTGTTTCCGATGGTCTTGAACCGTTAGCAATTGAAATCACGATAGGCAAATGATCGCTACCGTGGGGATCAGGGATCACCTTCCACCTGCAATCTAACTGTAGCGATGTCGAGCATAGCGATAAATCCAACGCGCTTGCGCGTGCTGGTGGTGTAGGAATCCGCGTCATTTCTCCCGTGTTTAAGATGGTCATGTTGAAATTATCGCAAAGATCTTGGATTAATGTTGATCTATTATCATCATGAAGACAGCCCCATACCGTACCGTGCGAGTTAAAGTCTCCCAGAACTAGCCGCGGTGCCGGTAAGGATTCCGTGATATTACAAAGCGTTCGGTGCCCTACCGAGGCTCTAGGAGGAATGTAGATGGAAGCAATGCAAAGGTCTTTACCTTTGATTAAAACTTGACAAGCGACAATTTCAATGCCTGGTGTCGAAGGGAGGTTAATTCGGTTGAAAGAATAGCACTTTTTGATCCCCAAAAGTACTCCTCCATAGGGGTTTTCTCGATCCAGACGAATTATATTAAAGTCGTGGAAGTTGAGATTTATATCGGAAGTTAACCAAGTTTCACATAATGCGAAAGCATCACATTTTAAACTATTTAGTAAAAATTTAAAGGAATCGATTTTCGGGAGGATACTTCTGCTGTTCCACTGTAGAACAGTGATCGAATCGGTGACCTCGTTCGATGACTTAGCCATCGAAGGATACGATCGCTGCAAGGAGGGGCCATTTAGTAGTCAACTGCTTCAAAAATGTTTGCACTATAGGGAGAAAACGTATCAGAAGGCTTTTAAGAGGATCAGTAACATTGAAAGCTGTGAAAATTAAGTCCACTATGTCAGAAAATTTCATTAGTCCGCTACTGGACTGAGTATCTGTTTGAAAAAAGGGGACACTTGGGGTTTTTGGTGTCCCTGGAAGTGGTGGGTACTCCTTGTTAGAATTAATATTTCCAAGTCCTGGAGCAAATTGCTTCGGCTTTTGTGCATCACTTCCGTTGGATTTATTGGTTGTAGATGGCGCACTCTGAGTGGACGACACCTTGGCACCCTTACGAGGCAATGTAGGGGAGGCTGGATTTCTCCTCTTCCTGGATTCCCCTGGGTTAACCAATGATGTTCCCTCTTGTGGGTCGTCAGATTCTTGCTCAACGCCAGCCAAAAGAGCAAAGGAATTTTCGGAAGGGACAGATGGCGAAGCATTCTTTAGCATTTCTGCATAAGAGTGCCTCGAGCGATCCTTAAGGGAGCGCTTAATTTTATCCCCGCGCTGCTTGTACGCCGGGCATGACTTAAGAGCATGCGGAGGGCCCCCGCAGTAAATACACTTCTCAGTTTCTCCACCGCAAGCGTCATCCTCATGCTCTCCCTCGCATTTGCCGCACCGTTTTTTATTGCCACAATAAGTGGCTGTGTGGCCCAGTTGCTTGCAATTGCTGCAGTTCATTACCCGCGGTACAAATAGGCGAACAGGTAGGCGAACCTTATCCAGGAGGACATAGTTGGGAAGAGCAGATCCGGAGAAAGTCACCCGAATCGAGTCTGACGGAGAATAAGTTGTCTTATCATTTTCAGTTTTTGCGGAATACAATTGCTTGCATTCCAGAATTTTCACCTTTTGAAGTGAAGGGTCCTTAAAGCAGCCAACCCCGTACTTCAACAGGTCTTCGCACTTTAGACCCGGTTCGGCGACGACCCCATCGATCTCCACAACTCTACAAGGCACATACACTTTGAATTGCTTCGTAAAACGCTCGCTGCGAGCAATCTGGTTTGCCTGGTCGAGGTCATTTACTATAACGCGTATCTTATTAGCTCGAACACGTGTTATCTGAGCCACGGACGGGTAGTTGGCAGTCAGCTCCCGTGAGATTTCTAGAATATTGGGCGATTTCGTGTTGGGCCGGAAATACACCACCCAGGGTCCAGTCGAACTGGCTGGGTATGTTTTAATACGGGGAGGACTGGGGGAATCAGGGGAGGGAGTAATTTCGGGTTTATCCGGTATATCCATGGGAATATCATTCCCATCCAATGTTACTTCGCCCTCGGCCATTTAGGCACGAGGATAACACGTGGTGTAAACGAGAGATGAAACTTATATTCAGGGGAAAGGGCAGAAGTAGAGACCGATCGGGGAAAGGGAAATGAAAGAAAAAAAAAAAAAAAAGAATACTTAGCTTATATAGCGGCGATTCCGGCTATTCTGGTATTCACTTCACCAGCCTGGGCACCGGCGAACAAAGACTGCCTCGAACAATGGTTGACCTTCACTGACAATTTATTCTTGTTCACTTTATGCACAGCACCAGAAAACGAACTGCTTCGATCGAGAGCTCGGAGAGTTATGACCCTAATGAGCTATGCATTTGAATTGTTTTTGTGGACTGGAATACAGCGGTCAACTCTTTCAGCAGAGAAAGTAACCAATCGGTGGTACCAGTGCCTGGTGAAGAATATCTAAGAAAATGTGGTGAGATCGGTCCAATTTATTATTTTGTTTTATTGTTTGAAATTAATTTTTTTTAAAATCCGCATACATTTCAAAATGCGTGAACTTGTTTCACAACTAAGATTTTCATCTATCTTCAAACTTTTAATATATTTCCACGAAGTTTTCTTCTGTAAAAACTATTTCGTCCAATTGAAATAGTTTGCACAAATTGCAACAACTTCCATCAAGTGCCGGAGAATTCATTCATCCCCTGATACTTCTTTGAGTCCACTTGAGTGCGTGCCTATTTAACTCTTTTACAATCTTTCAACTAACCACCCACTTGCATTGAGCCACTGTGGCTTTAGCTCTGCCGACACAGAGCCCTCGACTTTGCCATCGGCATTCGTTCGACATTGAACAGTTTGATACTTCAATGCCAGCCTTCCTATTTGCAGAGTGATCTTTCGCCCCAAGACCGAAGATGCAGCAGCACATTGTACATCAATACATAAGCAGTGCCACATTATGTGCAGCATTTGTGTTACCCCTATATCTATGCAGTATCTTCCCTGTCGAACGAAACTTATCTCAGTATGGCAACAGGAAGGAAGTAAATTTTAATGTTTACATGCTTCGTCTAATGTGCAACTGATCCAGCCAGTGCTCGACCAGCAAACAACGGCAGCTGCGGGATAAGCATCTTGGTCTCATATCGCTTATGGACCGTAGAATCCTATCCTTCCCTTCGCTTCGGTTTGATTCGATACACAGAAGAAGAAGTGAATTTTCTAGAAAATATTTAATTTTGATCGAATGAAGGGGATGATTCAATCCGCATCCCTGCAGCATATCAGCATGGTTGGACCCCAGTCGATCAATGAATGGGATACAACGACGACGACGGCAATCTGCTCGGATGCTGCAAGAAGGACGTAACACAATTTGATGTAAGTTGGCTCGTGGCTGATGCACTACTGGAAAACACGGGTTGGAAAACTGTTTCGCCTCATGCAACGATACTTTTGCGGCTTGCTGGCTTGTTTTGTTGTGGTTCTTGGCTTATTTTGTTGTTACTCAGTGAATCAGCAACACATGTGCCGACATGGAAAACGAGCGTTGTTCTGGAAAATCTAATCGAAACAGATTTATGTCCAGAAAGAAGATTCAGTAAACTGAACTGCAGTCTGGCTAGTGTCGGTCATGGAGATAAAGCTGAATGTAATCTGTGTTCTTTCTATTTCATAGCTGCTTTGCAGTCTGCTATTTCCATGCCATCGTTCAGTCAGTGCGATTCTTTATTGCTGTTGTGATGGAACAAGTGAACTTTAATTTTCAATAATGCCAATTTAATCCAATCAATTACAATGTATCAATGCAACTTATTCAATACATGTCCAATTCAAACACTGGATCCAATCAACGGATTCGCTCTGCTTTGCAATCATCCTCACTCTGCTGAAGTGGGTGGAAATCCACTCGTGATTTATACTTAACACCTAATAATAATGACAATTATTATATTCACGCGTGAATTAACCACTGGGCTCCAGGATGAAATGATTATACATGAAATTCCTGGTACACCCTCTTTCACCCATTCAGTTCATTGGTTTATGGATTGTACGGTTGAGTGCGTATTGTTTTGTATAATCAAAAATGTTATTACTGCATGTTTTCCCATTCAGGTCTATTCGACGTTAATCATGAGTAGAAATTAATGATTGTCTTTAATATGTTCAATTGACCACCATAGGCAATACTGAAAAAAGTGTGTCGCCATGGAAGAAGTTTTTTTATGCTTTAATAACCCGTTTGATTTGCGTGATGCGCAATTGGTTGCAAATGAGATATTCTTCGGTTTTGATTATTATAAGCTATTATAATCCATACAATACATTTTTGGCACGATGGTTTTAACTAGCCTATTTGTAGCTAATCATACTGTTGGGTAACTCGCTACAACACTCAACCAATAAAAATTTTGGACATCCCCAGACGTTACCAAACGTTACTACAAACTTTTCCCACCAATAAATGTACCCATACTATACGAATTACACACTTGAACTTGAACAACCAATCGAAGTACACGCGTTTCATTTATTATCCCTGTGTGGTGATACCCTTTACGTTCGCTCGTTTCCTCTGAGTGAGATTGAAATTACTTTTCGGACATCGTTGCTCCCGCCAGCTCTATCGACATCGTCGCTGACAAGATTCGTCATCCGTCCCATCGTGAAGCTGCCAGGATCGCCTTCATTTTTGGTGCCGAAACCCGGGACTGCCAGGTCATACAAAGCTCGGCCGATTTTTGAGGTTAGCGTGGGTAGGCCTCGAACAATAGACATCACATTTCGACGGAGTATTCCATCTTTAGCGTCGAATCCACGCAATCTTCAGATCGGAAATTATCATTAGTGGCAGCCCCACTGGCCTGGAAGCAGCACGGCAACGGACAGATCGGACAGTACGCAGGTTCGAGCGACCACAGGTAACCTCACTGGATCAGTAAAGGTGAGTGGCATACTATACTGAGTGGCTAATAAAGTGTGCGGCAACATGAAAGAAGCCAAGAAAGTTAAAAGGCTTTTAGTTCGACGGAACAATCTTGTTGGTTCCGTAAAATTGATTAAAGAGTTCGATGCAAATTTTGTGTTCGATCGAGATTTTCCACAACTCAAATTTCGACTCGAAAAATTAGACAAATTATGGGATGAATTTAATGAGGTACAGGCAGAAATTGAGTGTGATGAGGAATTAGAAGATGAAATATCATCCGTACGTATTGCATTTGAGACGGATTTCTTCCAACTTAAAGGATCCTTAGCAGAAAAGTTTGACGCTGTTGTACCCGTTGTGAATAGGGCGCCACCTTCACCCACCGCTCCACCTGCTCAAGCCGCTCCCATTCGTTTACCAGAATTGAAAATCCCCGAGTTCAATGGAAGTTTCGATGAATGGATGAATTTTCATGATCTGTTCATCACACTCATCCACACCAACCCACACCTTTCATCAGTGCAAAAGTTTCAGTATCTGAAAGCTGTACTGAAAGGAGAAGCATTACGTCTAGTTCAGTCTCTAACCGTATCAGCGGTAAATTATACTATCGCGTGGGATACCTTGAGAAGACGTTACGACAACAAAAATCTACAAATCAAACAACATTTTTCGGCCCTTTTGTCTACTCCTGCTATCCGGAAAGAATCGGCAGCTGCACTTTCGGATCTGGCAGATGAATTTGATAAGCATGTTTGTGTACTGAACAAGCTGGAAAATTCCGATGATCACTGGAATTCCTTCCTTATCGAGCTGCTAAGCAGTAAATTGGACTCTGTTTCCCAGAAGGAATGGGAATCACAACTGGACAATGAAGGTCGTCCAGCGTACAATGACCTGATTACCTTCATTCAAAAACGCTCTCGTATTTTGCAATCACTAACGCTCTCCCAATCTTCGCAACATGTCGCTAAGCCCGAGTCGAAGCTGGAGCCTAAAGCTTGGCGTAATAAAACCTCGATATATCACTCTAGCAGTGAAAATCTCTCAAAGTGTACTGTATGTAAGCAAACGCATCCGCTGACACAGTGCGACGATTTCAAGAAGCTATCTCCACAAAAACGGTTCGATGTGGCCAAAAAACACGGCCTTTGCTTAAATTGTCTACGGTCATCGCATATGATGAAAAACTGCACTGCTGGCTCATGTCGTACGTGCAACAAACGTCATCATACACTGTTGCACTTAAACTCAACTCCTCAGAAGACAGACCAGACTAAGGATAAAACGGCTTTATCGATTCAAATGGTCCAATGTGATACAGCCCCACGATCGGCATCGGTCGTCGAACCGTCGTCGTCGGGTTCGCAAAGTATACCGTCAGGGTCGGCTCACAGCTCTTCACAGGCGACAAATTGTCAAGCTGTCGTTCCTGTATATTCACATTTTTCGAAAAACAGTACGTCTGCTGTCTTCATGCTGACCGCATATGTGAAAGTTAAGAACATCGACGGTCAATACATTCATGCTAGGGCTCTATTGGATTGTGCATCCGAAGCCAACTTCGTAACCGAATCTCTCGCACAAGCTCTCCGGTTAAAACGCGCACCAGCAAATGTCGATGTGTATGGCATCAGTCAGTCTGTAAAAAGGGTAAAACAGCAAATACCCATTGTTGTGTCATCTCGTACTGGCCCGTACACTACCAGTATGAACTTTTTGATTCTACCATCTTTAACGAGAATACTACCAACTGTCGATGTAGATGTATCAAAGTGGATTATCCCTCGCCACCTTCCTCTCGCTGATCCAAAATTTAACATCGCCCATGACGTTGACTTGATAATCGGTATAAAATCATTCTTCGCCATCCTAGAGGAAGACCAAATCAATCTTGGCAATGGCTTGCCAGTACTTCGTAAAACTGTTTTTGGATACGTCGTCGCAGGTGAGGCGTTTGAAACGAATAATACTAGTGTCGTCTGCAACGTTTCCACTATTGACAACATGGCGTCAATAGTTCGCAAGTTTTGGGAGGTGGAGAGTTTCGAAAGCGGCAAAGCCCTTTCTCTCGAAGAGCAGTACTGCGAGTCACACTTTTCGAAGACCCACTTTAGAGCCCCTGACGGTCGGTACGTGGTTCGTTTGCCGATTCGTGAAGAAATGTTGCTTTCTTTGGGAGAATCATTCACGGTTGCGAAACGCAGATTCAGTGGCATTGAAAGGAAGCTTAGTATGGACCCACAGCTCCAATTAGAGTACACACGGTTTATGGAAGAGTACCAATTGTTGGGGCATATGACCGAAGCTGTGCCCGATCACTCAAAACCCTATTTCTACCTTCCTCACCATGCAATCCAGCGACCAGAGAGCACAACAACCAAAACACGTGTCGTTTTCGATGGCTCATGCCGAGGATCCAACAGTCTGTCGCTAAATGACCTGTGCTACATTGGCCCTACTATCCAACCTCCACTTTTGTCCACATTGCTGAACTTCCGATTGCCGAAATATGCAGTGACAGCCGACGTGGAGAAAATGTATCGGCAAGTCATCGTTAATGCCATCGATCGTCCTTTACAGCAGATTATCTGGCGGAACTATCCAAATGAGGAGCTGAAAACTTATCGATTGAACACCGTGACATACGGCACAGCACCAGCGCCGTACCTGGCTACTCGAGTCTTGAACCAGTTGGCAGAAGATGAAGCCAACAACTACCCGCTAGCATCGCCGAAAGTGAAGCAAACCTTTTACGTCGACGATCATCTGTCGGGAGACGACGACGAACAACGATTGATCGAGACCAATTGTCAACTTATCGCTCTTCTTCGTTCGGGAGGATTCAGTCTGCGAAAATGGTGCAGCAACAGTGCAGACGTACTCACTCACATTCCCGAATCGTTACGGGACACTCGTACGGAGTTTGGAATCGGTATAAACGATCCGATTAAAACGCTTGGACTCCAGTGGCACCCAGTTCCAGATCACTTCAGTTTTAATGTTCCTGTTTTCGGAAGTACCGAACCGATAACAAAACGCCTTATTCTCTCGGAGATGTCACGTCTATTCGACCCGCTCGGACTTGTTGGCGCAGTAATTGTAAGCGCAAAAATATTTCTTCAATCGCTTTGGTCCCAACAATTCAATTGGAACGACCAGTTACCAGTTGAGCTCCAAAATTGGTGGATAAATTTTCGCTTCGAAATCAGAGAACTCAGTTCGCTCTACATTCAAAGCCGGGTTCTCGTGGATCATCACAAGGTCATCAGTCTTCACTGTTTCGCCGATGCATCCGATCGCGCATACGGAAGCTGCATATATGTGAAGACAACGAATGCTGACGGTACATCGAAGAGCAATCTGCTCATCTCAAAATCACGAGTCAGTCCTCTAACAAAATTATCCACTCCTCGACTGGAATTATGCGCGGCTGTTCTCGCAGCGCAGTTAGCAGAGTTCGTTTTGGAATCAACAAAATTAAACTGTCCAGTGATATATTGGACAGATTCTACAATAGTACTACACTGGCTCGCCTCATCGTCATCGACCTGGAAAGTGTTTGTGTCGAATAGGATTGCTGAAATTCACAGACTTACTAGGGGAAGCTGCTGGCGCCACGTACCAACCAATCTTAATCCAGCTGACCGGATCTCCCGTGGCGTTCTTCCATCCAAGTTGGTTGATGACGAAATCTGGTGGCACGGCCCACGCTTTATCTGCACCGAGCCGGAACATTGGCCACCAAACTGCATTCAGCTCTCACCACTCCACTTGCAAACGCGGGAGCTCGAAGCTCGCCATACGGTGGTAGTAGTAGCCACTACAAACTCAGCTGCACTTGAACTCATCGAGCAGCATTCCACACTCTCTCCCCTGCAGCGAAAGGTTGCCTGGATTGTGCGGTTCGCTTTTAATTGTCGTACCAAGTTGCCTGAAAATCGTCGTATTGGTTCGCTTTCATGCAAAGAAGTCGATAGCGCTCTAAAGCTTTTGATTAAACAAACACAAGCACATTATTTTTCGTCAGAGATTCGTTTTTTGCAAAATCACAAAGGATCAGTGCAAAAGCTAATATCGTTTAAATCGCCACTCAAAACTCTCAATTCCGTTTTAGATGTAGATGGTATTCTTCGAGTGAACGGACGTCTCCAAGAGCTTAATGCTTCATTCGATACTAAGCACCCTATGATCCTGCCGAAAAACGCACATCTCACGCTTCTCGTAGCAAGAGCAATACACCTACGGATGCTCCACGCAGGTCCACAGCTGCTCTTATCAACGATGCAGCAACGATTCTGGCCAATCAGGGGGAGAGATATTGCAAAGAAGGTCGTACGAGAATGCCTAGTGTGTTTTCGCTGCAAGCCGAGCACTGCTAGGCAGATTATGGGCCAACTACCTGCTGTTCGACTGACACCGTCGCGCGCGTTCGTCTCGTGTGGCGTTGACTATTGCGGGCCATTTTTCGTGAGACCACCTAGTCGTCGCGGTTCGTCGGTGAAAATATTCGTCGCTACTTTCATCTGCATGTGGTCCAAGGCAGTCCACATCGAGATGGTGTGTAGTCTGACGTCAGCTGCGTTCATCAACTCACTAAAGCGTCTCGTCGGTCGTCGTGGTCGCGTGGCTGATATTTATTGCGACAACGCACGTACATTCGTAGGAGCCAATCGCCTGCTTCAAGATCTTCGGTTGCAATTCAACGCAATGCATCGCTCAGACGAAGTCGCAGTACACTGTACCGAAACAGGTATCAACTTCCACTTCAACCCAGCTCGGTCACCACACTTCGGCGGCTTGTGGGAGGCCGCAGTAAAGACTTTCAAATACCATCTCTACCGGGTGATGAAGGACACATTACTCACGATTGAAGATTTCAACACGCTGATAATTCAAATCGAGGGAATCATGAACTCTCGTCCACTATCCCCGCTCTCATCAGATCCAGCAGACGTCATTGCCCTCACTCCTGGGCATTTTCTTGTGGGAGAACCTTTATATTCTCTCCCAGAGCCGGATCTTTGTGACATCCCTATTAATCGTCTCAATTCATTCCAGAAAATGCAACAACGGCTTCAACATTTCTGGAAAGCTTGGTCACGTGATTACATTGGTCAATTACAGAATCGAAAGAAGTGGCCGACTGTCATACCAAACATCGAGGTTGGGACTATGGTTCTGTTGAAACAGGACAACGTTCCACCAATGCGCTGGATTCTTGGTCGAGTCGAGAAGGTGTTTCTCGGCCCTGATGGACACGTTCGTGTGGTCCATGTAAGGACTGCAAACGGAAGTTACAGGCGGGCAATTACCGAAATTTGCCCACTACCAATTGAACAACGCGGTCATCACAACAACCCTGCAGTTACGGCATCAGCATCACCACCCACTGAGCAAGGAGAAGCTTGGTGATTTGTTTGAAAGTGCCTTTCAATGCTGGCCGGCATGTTGGGTAACTCGCTACAACACTCAACCAATAAAAATTTTGGACATCCCCAGACGTTACCAAACGTTACTACAAACTTTTCCCACCAATAAATGTACCCATACTATACGAATTACACACTTGAACTTGAACAACCAATCGAAGTACACGCGTTTCATTTATTATCCCTGTGTGGTGATACCCTTTACGTTCGCTCGTTTCCTCTGAGTGAGATTGAAATTACTTTTCGGACATCGTTGCTCCCGCCAGCTCTATCGACATCGTCGCTGACAAGATTCGTCATCCGTCCCATCGTGAAGCTGCCAGGATCGCCTTCACATGCTTTTGAAAGATTGTGACCGAAATCAGTTATGGAGTTTGTGTTTCGACTTCGTCTCATCAGAATCTGACGCCAACTTAGTGTCAGGACTATGCCAAACGAAATGTTTCGATTTCATCAGCTTAAACATGAACTCAAACATCATGTAACATCACAAAAGCAAAACCGAAAGAATACTTCGCAGTGAGACAATTCGTTTCAATACTAAACTTTCTAAGGATGCTGATATTTCGTATCATTGCTTCAGTCGATACCAAAAACCATGGGTTTATGGAATAATGATAGTAGTAATGACAATTGTGACTTTCTCAATCTGGCATTCATGTCCTCTATCTGTTAGTATTTTTGTAGTCAGAAAAGTGCGCGAACCATAGGCGGCTCCATTCGGCTCACAAAGGGGGGTCCATCTTTCTGAAAAAAGTGTCGAACTTTGGAAACTTATTTCTTAACACAAATCATATTTAGAGATATACGAATAGTTAGACGAATCACATCATCCTTGAATGCTTGAATTCTTTTTTTCTCTTCTAATCGTCATGGAGTCCATTGCGCTAATGATTTTGGTAACATAAACAAAACGTGGTGAATGTTTTTGTTTTCCAGATAATCAAGTCCAATTTTACGCAATCGATCAGGATACAATGGGCGATGTGAAGGGTTTCACTATAACAGGTCTGTTTGCAATACAAACTAAGAAAGCATTTACAGAAAAACGAAATAATATTTTAATATTAGCTTCACATTTAAATGTTAATTTGATTTCAGTTTATGATTTTCATTTAAGATATCAAAGTCAGTTCTCATTTTGTTGCGCTTTATTTGATTATTTATTTTTCCTCGGCAAAACATGAAATTGAATACTTGCTTTATTATCAATAAGAAATTATCAATATAAAATTTCAACATCTCAATGAATTTTCAATTTACTTTTACTGATTACACAAATAGAAATTCTGTTTGATGTCATGGGGCAATTTTTCTGATCAACATCGTCCCATATTGGAGCTAGTATTTTCAGTATAACCGCAGAAAACGAAATCAGGAACCAACTAACACAAGTCCAAGTGTTGATTAAAACACATTGAATAAAGGTCGGTCGGTTGAGAAGTGTCGTTTCTCACTCGTTTACCACAATCGATTAAAATCTAATATCTTAATGCAGCCTTGGAAGGATTAGAGTAACTCGGTCAATCTCAGTTGAAATGCCTATAGGTATCACACAAGTAAGTCACTTAGGTCAATTGATTTTTTGTTTATTCCTTAAAAATCTATGCCATTATGACGAAAAAACTGAACACTGAACTGTGCAGCCGATTCGAGGAGGCTATAAATGTCACCGAGCAACTAAACAACCTAATAGTAGCCCAAAACAACACGAACTGGCCAGAACTCGTGCTCGTTAGCTGTACGACCAGGTGCTGACTGCTAATGAAATTTGATGGATGTGTCTTGGTCGACGATGAAATTTATGCGAAAACCCATTTCAAATAAAACCAAATAATAATGCAAAAAATCAGCAGTTCCATGATGACCCAATTACGTAATGACCTAATCTAGTCAGCTGGCATAACAGCAAGAACTTGCTTCAATGGCCGACAATGGGGTCCAGTTGTGTGTGTGTGTGTGTGTGTGTTTTTTACTTCATGGTAAAGCTCTTACGCTGACGCAGCACACGTTCAATAGTTAGACCATACTTCCGATTTCGTCCATTGTGTGCCAGAGTGAGGGACTCTGAACAGATATTTGATTGATCCCCCGGATTTCATTTGAAATGACTATTTCAGGGGGAGGCTGTGCTCATGCACTTCACTGGATTCCAGGTCCAGTTGGTCGTACTAGTTCGCTGGTCTCATAACCGCCATATCAGTCCTGCACGGCATGGTATTATTCATGCGCTCTTCTCTGTGTTGACCAGCTGGATGCTTTGGTCGATCCAGTGATTCCAGTTGGAGGGTGGCTTTCGGTTTACTGGTACCCCGACGACTCTATACTGGTGGTTTGTCGTGTTCGGTGGTGGAGCTAGCCTCGGCCGATGTCTGTCCGACGATTCTGGATGGAGGATTGCGTCCGGTTCACTGGTGCCCCGACGATTCAAGCCGGCGATTCGCTACGGACTAGTCCCTGACGGTGGATCTTTGCTACTCCGACGAAGAGTTTCCCGGCAGTGGAAGATTTTCCAAAACCGATGCTACCCGGGCATATTCCGAGGGCGGTCTGGCGATTCTGGGTGGAGGGTTGATTTCCAGCCCACAGGCGCACCGACGCCCTTTGGACGGTGCTACTTCACGATTTGCTCGAGCTAATCCCCGGCGGTGGGCATAGCCTACTCTAACGCAGAAATTTCTCGATGTCGAAAGTCCTCTCGAAACTGTTATGATGCTGGTCGGTTAGGTGCCAAGGTCAGTCCTGCGATTCCGGAGGAGGAGGACTTCGGTTTCCCCGAAGTCCTAGTCCTCAGCGGTGGATTTTGCCTATTCCGGTCGCGCCTGCTGGTCTACCTTCTCTCTCTTCAGCCTCTTCAGATTTGTCGAGAGCCAAGGTACCGGCGATTCCGGTCGAAATGTAACTTTCGGTTCATCGGTGCCTCGATGACCCGAAGCCTTGTACTGCTACATTGTTGGTCCTTGCTTCTCTCACCTTCGTTGCAACGCTGACATGATCTGCCCAGATAAGAACTGTGTCATGTGGAAGTTCACTTTACCATGTACTTCTACTTCCTCTAGTGATTCGTCGATCACTTGGAGCATCACGTCGTCCGCAAAACCGACAATCTTCACGGACCTGGGGAGGCTCAGCTTCAGCACTCCGTTGTACATAGCATTCCAAAGAGTATTGAACCCTGTGGAACGCCCGTTGTTTCGGTTACATTTCTTTTTCCGGGATCAGTTTCGTAGATCAGTTGCCGGTTCTGAAAGCAGCTCCTCAGAATCCTACAGAGCTACTCGGGAACACTCAGTCTGTGCAGCGAATCAGCAATTGTAGCGAACTGTCATTGTTGAAGGCGTTTTCTACGTTCAGTGTCACCACTGTTTACTTATAATGCGTCATTCTACTTATGAGTGTGTCATTTAACTTCAGTTATCACCGGATAGATTTCTGTAGGCAATGGCATTTTGATTCTCGTCAAGTTTTAACTCTACATTAGTAATATTCTATACAATAGCGACGCGCGTGAAACAGGACACAACGTCCTATAGATGGACAACAACGAGCCCGTCGAGATTCCCGAATTTTCGTTATCGATATTAACGGTACGGTTTGGGAATGAGATTGTGAGCCCAAAAACAGAAAATCTGTTCGCTTCAGTTTAACCCATTTAAAACAAAAATCCATTCTGAAGCTTCTCTATTATAAACCTTCGCTTATCCACCAACATCTTCAACACCCCCCAGATTCCAGTAGATGCCAATTCAATTAAGTTTTCCCGTGCTTTAAACATACAAAAACATACCAGATGCCTTAGTGCCAAAAACACATCACGTATATCCGAAATATAAAACGTGTGTGCCAATAGGCTCAATACCCTACGTACATACCAACCACTAAAAACATTTGGCGTCTTAACCAAGGATGCAAAATGCCTACCTTTTCTACGGCTGTAATTTTTTTGCCTACATTCTCATTTCTTTTTCGACGCTGCTGTCGTTCGCTAGTGCATGACGCCCAACGATGTACGGCAGTCTGTAAGCAAAGCAGTAACATGACAAAAAATACTGCCCCCAGTACAGCCACCTGACGCGAGCGGTATATCTTCTCTTTCCTTATTTTACACTTATTAATATTTTAATTCTATTCAATATTTTTAATCACAAACGACGACAATGAATGCGGTTCGTTTACGCCACGACCGGCATCAATGCTTACGTGTGCGGGTCTCTCGCTTTGACTATGCAGAGAAAAATGTACAAAGCGAGAGAACAAACTTTACTACACCACACTCTGACCGAGCAGTCAGCAAAACAGAAATGTATTCTACTGCTGTACGGGAAAATGTACTCGGTTTGGCTACCGTTCTGGCAAGAGCTGTAGCGGGCTGTACGGCTTGTGCAAATGTAAATATACCGAAAAAAATGCAGTTTACCGGTACCGTTGGCATCCCTGGTCTTTACAACCGAACGCGCACACAATCATAAAAATAAATTAATTTGTCCCCGTCCCAACGCAAACACACAAGCGGCATACAAACACCCTGCAATGTTCAAACCAAAGGCTTCCCACCCACCCACTTTGCAAATCATCGTGTATACACAACTCGAGCATATTGCGTGCTCTTCACCCTGCTGTGCGATTTGAATCTGCATACACGAATGAGTTCGTTTATGCAAAGTTTGCCATGCCATCTGTCGATATGCACAGGTAGAGCAGGTGAATAAAACGACTTACAGGTGCGAATTCAAATCAGCGTAGAGGGACGGTTGCAGGTAAGTATGATTTCTTCCACTTTACAGGTACGCGCCGAGTTCGGTGAATCGACGAGCGGCACAGTAACACAGGTAAGTAAATTCCCTTTTTTTTACACTTACTGACACTATTTTATTTGTCTAAATTTATTCACCTTAAATTATTTATTTATTCACTAACTTACACTATTCAATTTAGCTTTAATGTATCGATTTAAAATCGCGCACTCGCAAATGAACTGCTCACTTATTAGATTGTTGATCGGTTTGACGTTTTGATTTCAGCTGACGACTAAGAGGCGCGACCACGGACGGCGCCCCCTTTTATAAGTTTTAACCGGGAGCTGGTTGCAGAAGATAGCTACCACGGTTTGGGCATCGATAAAACGATCGATGAACGATGGAGCCATTGGTCGTTTGCATGCGCCGCTGAGATATAGGTGGCGCGCTGTTACCATTTTTCGTTTTGCACGAACATACTGCCCCCGTCAGAAAGTTCATTCCTTTCTGACACGCCAATAACGTCGTCGATGATCCCAGGAGATATCTCGATGAGTATGCCGTGTATGTTGTGTTGTTGTTTCGTCACTCGAGCGATGTTGTGTGTTGATGACAGCAGCAACATAAAATTAACCACAAAAAGAAGACCCGGTAGAGGGTTTTAAATAAACTAAATTAGTTGGACAGGTTCTTACCTTGCCCAACTGGTATGAGGGCCTTAATGTTTTTGTTTTCAGGTGCTGCTGGCAGGAACAAGTAAGTAAAGTCGATGACGATGAAGGAAGCGATGATGTGTACATTGACGATGTGTGAATCGGAAGGTAAGTGATAAAATTTGTAGTGCGATAATGTTTACTCTGTCGATAGGTGGTTTATCTGGTGCAGATGAAGTCGGCGGCAGGTGTTTACACTTGTCTGATGATCTCGATGACAATTACCGTCCGTCGACAGGAACATGAAATCCAAAAGAGAAGACCCGGTAGAGGGTTTCAGGAAAACTAAAATTGTTGGACAGGTTCTTACCTTGCCCAAACAGTATGAGGGCCTTGTATTTATGGATTGCAGATGCTGTAATGCGATGATGATGTTTGCATCGAACAGATAGGTGATTAATTTTTCTGGTACTTGTCCGATGGTTGGATGATGACCGTCCATCAGCAGCATGAAATAGGAAAACAAAAGACCCGGTAGAGGGTTTTTGGAAAATGAAGGTGTTGGACAGGTGCTTACCTTGTCCCAACAATATGCGGGCCCTAATTATTTTAGCTTTCAGGTGCTGCTGGCTGGAACAGGTGAGTATCGACGATCGTGCTGGAAGTTGATGATTCGCGAAGAATTTACATGTTTACAATGGGTAGGTGTTGAATTTAATTTTTCTGCTGCTGATGAAATTGGCAGCAAACAAATTTTTATTCCAAGTGCCATCGTTTCCACAGCTGTTGGAACATTTTTTGAATTTGCTGCCACTGTCGAAGTCTGTTGAAAGGAATGTCGGTGACATCTATGTCCGGGACAGCCTTCAGCGCAGCTCCAGTGAGAAAATGACCTGGTGTGAGTACTTCCAAGTCGGTAGATTCGTCGGACAGTGGCACAAGCGGGCGGGAGTTGAGGCAGCACTCGATTTGTGCTAACAGAGTTTCCATCGAGTCGTAGGCGAGCGTGTGCGTTCCAAGTACTCGAACGAAATGCTTTTGAGCAGATGCTATTGCGGCCTCCCATAGGCCACCAAAGTGTGATGCTCGTGGGGGGTTAAAATGCCAACGAATTCCATTTTCGGCGCAGTCGCGGGCGATTGTTTGCTGATGATCCTTGCTTCGCACTATTTGACGAAGTTCGTTGGCTGCTCCTACGAAATTGCGGCCGTTGTCGCTGTAGATTTCGTTGCACAGTCCGCGTCGGGAGACGAATCTGCGAAGTGCTTCGATGAATTTCGCTGTGCTTAAGTCACTCACCAGTTCAATATGCACAGCTTTCGTTGCAAAGCATACAAAAACTGCAACGTAGGCTTTGGTGGGTGCAGCTCGTCGATGGGGTGGTTTTAAAAGAATTGGTCCCCAGTAGTCGACGCCGGTCGATGAGAATGCTCGAGCTGCGGTGATTCGCGCTGCGGGTAGTTCAGCCATGAATTGCTCAAGCAGTTTGGGACGCGCTCGAAAGCAAATCACACACTTGTGAACTGTTCGTTTGGCCAAACTTCTGCAGCCTGTTATCCAGTATCGTAAGCGAAGAAGGTTAAGCAGAAGTTGGGGTGCTGCGTGTAAATTCTTCTCGTGATAGTGGCGAACGAGTAGGACGGAGAAGTGATGAGAAGCCGGAAGAAGAATCTGATGTTTGCTGTCGTACTGCGGCCTTCCCCAATCTACCGCCGATGCGAATCAGCTGATCTGTGCCGATAAAGGGATGAAACCAACGGATGCGAGATTTTGCGGATACAGTTTGTGCTTGTTGGAGGGCCTTGTACTCGTTGCTGAAGCTTTGCTGTTGGATGAGTCTGATGATCGTCGCTTCTGCTTCCTTCTGCTCGTCGACTGTGAGATGTGCTGATTCCGCTCGTGCTGTAGAAGTTTTCCGACAGTTCTGAAGAAATCGTCGACAGTAAGCGGCTACTCGAACCATATGCTGGAAGTTGGAGAATGTTTCAACGAACTGGTCGACGAATGAGGGTTCAACGGCGGCGGAAGTTACTACTGCTGGTACTTTTCGTGCTTCCATGAGGACTTCGGGAGGCTGATTAGCGTTCGGTTGTTGAATTGGCCAGTCGCGTTGGTCACTCTGCAGCCATTGAGATCCTTGCCACCAAAGATCGTTTTGTAGAAGGGTTTCTGCGGGTATTCCTCTGGAAATGTGGTCTGCTGGGTTTTGCTGGCCTGCTACGTGGTTCCAAGAGCAGTTTTGCGTGGCGGTCTGAATCTTGGAGACTCGATTGGCCACGAACGTTGTCCAGGTCGACGGAGAAGAATTTAGCCAACTCAGCACGATGGTAGAATCGACCCAAAAGAACGTTTCAGTGTGTATTTGGAGCGATGACGTCACCTTCTCGTAGAGTTCAGCAGACAGAAGGGCACCGCAGAGCTCGAGTCGAGGAATGCTTTGTTTTTTCAGGGGTGCGACCTTCGATTTCGCAGTCAGCAGACAAACTTTGACTGCACTAGAGGCATCTGTCGAGCGGACGTAGACACACGAGCCGTATGCGTGTTCCGAAGCGTCGGAGAAGAAATGCAGCTGGACTGATACGGGATTGGCGAGAAGAATGCAACGGTCGATGCGCAAATCGTTCAGCCGATGGAGTTGCGATTGGTACTCTTGCCAGCGTTCTTTGATGGCGGTCGGTAGTTCGTTGTCCCAGCTCCAAATCTTGCCGTCGTCGTGCTTCAAGGTCCAGAGAGTCTGCATGAACATTTTGGCGGTAGTTACGACGAATCCGACAAGTCCAAGCGGATCAAACAAACGTGCGATATATGACAGTGCGATGCGTTTCGTAAGCGGTGCATCTGTTGTTGACGGAGGAAGCTGAATTTTGTAGCGGAGCTGGTCGGTGGACGGTTCCCAGTGCAGTCCAAGCGTTTTTATGCACGGATCTCGGTCTAAGTCGACTGACCCTTGTACAGCACGATTTTCTGCTGGGATATCCTGTAGTACTGCTTGTTCGTTGGACGCCCATTTGCGGAGTTCGAATCCACCCTTGAGCAACAATGCGTCGAGCTGCTTGCGTAAAGCGATTGTTTCTGCTACGTTGCGTCCACCGGAAAACAGATCGTCGACGTAGAAATCCTTGCGTAGAACTTCAGCTGCTTCAGGGTACTCGTCGCGTTCGTCGTCGGCTAGTTGCTGGAGAACTCTCGTTGCAAGGTATGGTGCGCTGGCTGTGCCGTATGTTACGGTCTTTAGTTCAAAGGTTTTCATCGAAGTGTCGGGAGAAACTCGCCAGACAATTCGCTGCAGTGGAGTGTCCTGCTCGTCTACCAGGACTTGGCGGTACATCTGCTTGATGTCGGCGATCAGCATGACTGGGTGTGTTCGGGCTCGCATGATAATTGATCGCAGGTCTTCTTGCACGGTTGGTCCAACTAGAAGCGCGTCGTTCAGCGATGGTCCGTTGGGGGTTTTACACGACGCGTCAAAAACTACCCCCCCCTACAGCATGATGCGGAAGATGGTAGCATGGAGTGGGAGGATTCTCGTAGTCCGTTACGCGCTGCATGTGCCCTAGCGCGTGGTATTCCTCGACGAAGACTCGGTATTGTTGATGTAGGTCGGGATTACGGACTAGACGACCTTCTAGCTGGTGAAAACGTCGTAGAGCGGTGCGACGGTTGTCGACGAGGCTAGACAACACATCTTGCTTCAGTGGCAGTCGAACTATGTATCGCCCTTCGGTGTTGCGGGTTACCGTGCGACGGAAGTGTTCCTCGCAGGTGGCTTCTTCGACGGAATAGCACGGAGAGGCGTTGTCTTCCTCGATGGACCAAAACCTTTCCATTAGACGGTGCACGTCGTTGACGGTGGCGACATTTGCGACGATTGGAGCAATCGGTTGACCATGAGAAGACCTTCCCGACACTACCCAGCCAAGAACGGAGTTCACGAGTACCGGAAGGTTATCGCCAAGCGGAATTCGACCAGAGACCTTGAACAAGTCGAAGAAAATTTCTGCTCCCAAGATGAGATCGATTGGGTTGGTGCTGCAGAATGACGGATCAGCTAGCTGTATACTCGGCGGAATCTCCCAGGCCGAAGTATCAACAGAAGTCGACGGCAGATCGATGGTTATTTTGGGAAGAACTAGAAATTCCAAGCTAGTCGAATACCTTCCTGTGCGAGAGCGAATTGTGGTTGACAATTTGTGCCTAGCATGCGTCGACGATTGACCGATGCCAGCTATCGGAAGATGGACCTTCTTCCGTTGCGCTTTGAATCGCTGGGAGAATGATTCGGTAACGAAACAGCATTCGCTACCGGAATCTAGCAACGCACGTGCTGTGTGCTCGCTTCCACTGTCGTCGACAACGATGACTACAGCAGTAGCAAGTAGAATTGCCTTCCGTCCTTGACTAACGGAAGCGAAACTGGCAGGCTCGATGGTGGCTGACACAGATGCAGTGGGTGGATTGCTGGTAGATGCAGCAGGCGTAGACCTTTCATCTGTGTAGTTGGTTGTCTTCTGACCTGAGCTGGTTGGTTGTTGACTGGAACAAAGCTGAGTATGATGCTTGCCCCGACACTTGCGGCAGGTACTCGTTGACGAACAGTCCTTCGCTTGATGACCCTTCCGCAAGCAGTTCCGACAGAGATGATTGCGACGAACTTCCTTCTCCTTATCCTCCGAACTCATCTTGGAAAACGTCGAGCATTGATAGAGTGGATGATGGTTGTTGCAGACGATGCACTTCCTTGTGTTGAACTGTGCTGCATTGTTACTTGCGACTGGTCGTTGAGAAGACTTTTTCGCTTGGCCGGAAAAAGGGACATCTACCGTACTGCCCTGGATGTTCTGCAGAACGGTGACACTACGTTGGATGAATGAGGTCAAGTCCTTGAACGAGATGGCATCCTTCGTCGTTGAAAATTCCTCCCAGTCCCTTCTCGTCGTCGGATCGAGGCGAATGCTCAGCATCCGAATCAGCAGAATGTCCCAGCATTGGACCATCTCCCCCAACTGCTGAAGAACCTTGACGTTGGCCTCGAATTTCTCCACCAGTGAATGCAACTCAGAAGCATACTCTTTTTTCAGCGAAGGGAACTCGAACAACGCATCGACATATGATTGCTTTAACCGCGCAGGGTTTTGAAAATGTTCGATCAGCAAATTCCAAGCCACCACGTAATTGTTTGCGCTGAGTGGAATGGTTTGAATTAGCTTCAAAGCGTCACCCGACAATGACGAACGTAAATAGTAAAACTTCTGTATGTTTGAAAGTTCTACCGAAGAATGGACCAGCGAAACGAATAAATCGTGGAAATTTAACCAGCTATCCAAATTCCCACTAAAGACCGGAAGTTTTACGTCAGGCAAGCGCACCTACGATGACGACGAAGGGCCACGACTAGTTGATGGAGAACTAGAGACGCTCGGAACTAAATTTTTATTTTTCGCCAGCAACATTCCCTTGGACCGGTAGTAGGCCGACTCGAGCTTGGTCCGTAGCTTTAGTTGCTCGTCCAAGTTAGCTTCGTCGAGGGACTCCAGCTCCATCTGGACTATGTTGAGGTCCTCCCAGAGCTTGATGATGCTCTCTAACCGTACTGGTACTTGGATGGCATCCCTTTCATCGTCGAACTCGAATCTAGTAATGGCGTTGAATGACGTCATCAAGCTCCGTTGTCTTAGCTTGAGACTCTTGATGCGACGCTCGGTGGACATCGTAATGGCGGAATGGATCTGCAAAGCAAAGACCGCGTAGCACAAACGAGAAGCGTGAAGGTTTTGGAACCCTAATTACCTGTGAAAGGCAATGCGTATGCCTTGTATTTTTTTTAATTAGCAGCGTCCTGCTTCTCTGTCGGGTATATAAATCCAGTGGCAATTAGCGTAAGCGTTCCACCAGCAGAAATGAGCGAACGGAATCGTCCTATGTTAGTGTCGATAGCAGCAATCTATTTCCTCTACCGTGTCGTGTGGGTGAATTGAAACCCGGCTGGAACGGGCGGTCCGCCAGCCAGCAAACTTGGTGGACCAGTGGGTAAAGGGACTGCGTCGCAATCAGTAGCAACAGGCACTCACAGAAGGTAATGAACGGGTTCTGAAATCAGAAGACCGCGCAGCTCAAAAGGGAAAATTAGCGGGTAATGGAACCCTAATTACCTTGGCAAGGCAATGGAAATGCCTTGTAATTATGATATTTCCTCCAGCAGTTGCAGCTGCGGTCGAAATTGTCTCCAACAATTGTTTAGAAGTAGCGTCTTCTTTCCGAACAAAGGCTGCTATTCTGAAGGACTGGTCGCGATGGCGTTCCCGACAAGCGTCAGGGATGGCGGACGTAGTGGCGTCAGGCGAGCGGTGCAATGGCGGACAAACGGAGTTCGACGCTTATCCGGTTCGAAGGACCAATGTCGATATGCACAGGTAGAGCAGGTGAATAAAACGACTTACAGGTGCGAATTCAAATCAGCGTAGAGGGACGGTTGCAGGTAAGTATAATTTCTTCCACTTTACAGGTACGCGCCGAGTTCGGTGAATCGACGAGCGGCACAGTAACACAGGTAAGTAAATTCCCTTTTTTTACACTTACTGACACTATTTTATTTGTCTAAATTTATTCACCTTAAATTATTTATTTATTCACTAACTTACACTATTCAATTTAGCTTTAATGTATCGATTTAAAATCGCGCACTCGCAAATGAACTGCTCACTTATTAGATTGTTGATCGGTTTGACGTTTTGATTTCAGCTGACGACTAAGAGGCGCGACCACGGACGGCGCCCCCTTTTATAAGTTTTAACCGGGAGCTGGTTGCAGAAGATAGCTACCACGGTTTGGGCATCGATAAAACGATCGATGAACGATGGAGCCATTGGTCGTTTGCATGCGCCGCTGAGATATAGGTGGCGCGCTGTTACCATTTTTCGTTTTGCACGAACACCATCACTGCCATGCCCCACTTATCGCATCGTCCGGACATTATTGTCCAGATCCTACTCGTGCGAAAATCGAGTAAAGACTGACGCAAACGAACACGCGGTATAGCCTTCCGTATCTTTTTATTTTTACTTTATTTTTATTTACGTGACTTTAGAAGTTTTTTTCAATCGTCACGCCGCTTAGTATATATTTTCATTTCATTGAACAATTTTAAATGCTTTTCAGTAAGTTTTCTTCTTTCAAACATTTAATAAGTTTCACTTCATTTGCTATTCCTAATATTTCGCCTGATGTGTTTGATTTCTAAAATGTTTTTCTCTGTTGTGTTTGTTTTGTCTCACCGTGAGGTCCTCACCGCAGCACTGAGGTTTGTCTTCTTGATCGAGAAGAAAGTTGTGCGTCAGTTTCGTATGGCCTATCCTCAATCTGGGAATTGCAGTTTGTTCAGAACAGTTTGTCATATATTTCTATGGTAATGTCGATGATTTAATGTTTCTGGTGAATTAATTTTCCAAGCCAGCCGGAGTAAAGATTTAGTAGATTTCACAAAGTCTTTCGCTGGAACAGGTATATCAGTGCATTCCTTCGTTCGATTTTCGGCGGCTAGGAAGTCAGCCCGTTCGTTCAGTATCTGATTGAGTTGCTTAGGTGCTCCCTATTGACGGCTCTGCCGGGGATAGCTTGACTGATGTATGGGAGTTTTCACGTTTTCCGAGATCTATTCATTTTTGCTTTTCAATAGTGTACTTTTGAAATACAAAAACAGTATAGCAATAAAACATATTTTCAGTTAATTCCGAATTGTTTGGTGATAACCAGACGGAAATCCGTTCATAAATATCAAAGTTATTAGTGTTAAAAATAGTGACGCAAAAACGTGACATCGTTTGATTTTAGATTTTGGAATGACATCATGCCCCAGATAGTGCAGTAAGACATTTTCAAAAATGTCCCGGGATCCCGGGAATACATAAAAAAAATTCCCGGGATCCCGAGAATACATAAGAAAAATAAAAAAATGACTTATTTTCTTGAAAATAAATGAATAAATTTAAAAGTTTTCGAACCTGATTCTGTATATCTGTTCTGAAACAGTTGTCAGAAGATATCGGCTTAATAGACTACACAGCATTGAATCATTTGATAACTCTTCACTCAGTTTATAGAATATCAACTTCTTTTGGTTGATTTTTTCTTGAATTCACCTTGGGTAGTTGTTGTAACGGTATTTAATTAGCAAGGGACTGGAAGGTGAAGTATATTTTTAGCTATTAAGAGCCATAGTACTCAAGGGAGAGCAAGGAGTTAAAGAAAGACAGTTTAGAAAAGCTTGGAATAGGGGTATATGACCAAGCTTACAGTTTCCCGGCGACCTAACCTTTTTTTTTTTTTATTCATTTCGTTTATTTGATAGGCACAAATGCGTTAGCTTGGCGGTGCCAAATGCTTTTGTTTTTACATTTTGGATATCTTAAAACTAGGAGGTTACAATGTTGAAATATTTTTTTTTACAAAGGAAAAGAAAGTTTACAGCTATCTTAAGACTAGAAATAAGATTCAATATACAAAAGAGGGCCAAAAGATTTTTTTATGAAAAAAATTTAAAACAAGGGATTCACTTTGATATACAAGAGGGGGAGTAATAGTATTTTACGAAATATTTTACGGTTATCTTAAAACTAACAATATAGTTTAGTACACAAAAGGGGGAACAAATATTTATGAGAAATTTCACAGAAATCTTAAAACTAGGGATTCAATTCTATTTACAAGATGGAGGACAAGAGTTTCAATAAAGAGTAAAAATTATAGCTATCTTAAAACTAGGAATACAGAATACTAATTTGAATTTTTTAACTAAAACTTATGCTTGGTCAAGATATTCAAAGGGTGGCTTATTTCCGCATCAGTGTAGCAGCAGTTGTATCAAAGACAGGGGAGAGACAGGGAAAGAAGAGCAAAACTTGCAACTTTCGCTCGAACGGCGGGGGGGGGGGGGGGGGGGGAGGGAGATCAGCGTATCAAATTTGCGCCTCAGTCTAGTAAGTCGTCGAGTACCGGATTGGCGGATGGTATTCTTCGGACCCGCGGGGAATCCTTCAAAAGTCATCGGACCTCGAGTCGCTCTCGCTTCAGTTTCCTTCTATGCAGGCGTAGTGGTAAGGGCGACGGCGGTTACATAGTGGCACTCTGGAGCTGATCGGTTCCACAAGGCAGGAGGAAACTCTAAAAACGAGAAATAAAAGAGAGGGGCTAAATTGGGATATTTATCGTTTTTATGAAGGTATAAATAAGGGACATATAGGGGAAATCACGAGTTGCCAGCATATCTCGGACTGGTACATTGGGTGGTCTACCTCGGGCCCGAAGGGATTCCTTTAACTGAGACCTGGCGTCACAATACCCGGCGCACACCCAGACAACGTGTTCGATGTCGTGATAGCCCTCGTCACAAGCGCACAGACTACTCTCCGCAAGCCCAATACGCCGCAAATGCGCATCCATGGTGTAGTGATTGGACATAAGTCGGGACATTACACGAATAAAATCCCGACCCACATCCATCCCCCCGAACCAAGGCTTCGTTGATACCTTTGGGATAATCGAATGTAGCCATCGTCCAAGTTCACCATTGCTCCACGAGGTTTGCCAACTGTTGAGCGTCCTCTGACGACAAATACTAAAAAATTCATTGAAGCAGATTGGTCTTTCGTATATGTCACCATTTAATGCGCCCACCTTTGCTAATGAGTCGGCCTTTTCATTGCCCGGGATAGAACAATGAGAGGGGACCCAAACAAAGGTAATCTTATAAGATTTTTCAGATAACGTACACAAGGACTCCTGTATCTTCCCCAGAAAATACGGTAATTGCTTTTTAGGCTTCACCGCACGAAGAGCCTCGATAGAGCTGAGGCTGTCCGAAACGATGAAGTAGTGATCTGTGGGCAGAGTGTCGATGATCCCAAGGGTGTACTGAATTGCAGCTAACTCTGCGACGTAAACTGAAGCGGGATCATTGAGCTTGAATGAAGCGGTGATAGTATTGTTGAAGATACCGAAGCCAGTGGACCCATCGAGATTTGATCCGTCAGTGTAGAACATTTTGTCACAGTCGACTTCTCGGAATTTATTATAAAATATATTGGGGATCACTTGCGGGCGTATATGGTCCGGGATTCCACGAATCTCTTCCTTCATGGATGTGTCGAAGAATACAGTAGAATCAGAAGTATCTAGCAAACGAACACGGTTGGGAGTATATGCAGAAGGATTAATGCTCTGTGCCATGTAGTCGAAGTACAAGGCCATAAATCGGGTTTGAGAATTAAGCTCGACGAGCCTCTCGAAGTTTTCAATTACCAACGGGTTCAGAATGTCGCATCGGATGAGCAATCGATATGAGAGTTCCCAAAATCGATTTTTTAGCGGAAGAACGCCCGCCAGCACTTCGAGACTCATCGTATGGGTCGAGTGCATGCAACCCAAGGCAATGCGCAAGCAACGATACTGGATTCTCTCTAGTTTGATGAAGTGTATGTTCGCAGCGGAGCGGAAACAGAAACACCCGTACTCCATCACCGACAATATCGTTGTTTGGTACAACCTGATCAGGTCTCCTGGGTGAGCACCCCACCATGTTCCAGTTATTGTTCGGAGAAAATTGATCCTTTGTTGGCATTTCTGTTTCAGATACCTAATGTGACATCCCCAGGTACCTTTAGAGTCGAACCAGACCCCGAGATATTTAAATGTGAAAACCTGGTTGATCGTTGCACCCATTATTAAAAGCTGGAGTTGCGCCGGCTCACGTTTCCTAGAAAAAACAACCAACTCAGTTTTCTCCGTGGAGAACTCAATACCCAGCTGAAGAGCCCAAGCAGGCAAATTGTCCAAGGTATTTTGTAATGGTCCTTGCAAGTCGGCAGCTTTGGGCCCTGTAACAGAGACCACCCCGTCGTCTGCAAGTTGCCTTAGCGTGCATGAATTGGCAAGACAATCGTCAATGTCATTCACGTAGAAATTGTAGAGCAGGGGACTTAGACATGAGCCCTGGGGAAGACCCATGTAGCTAAATCGCGATGTTGTTAAATCGCCATGCGAAAAGTGCATGTGCTTTTCAGACAACAGGTTTAGCAAAAAGTTATTTAAAATTGGCGAAAGACCATGCTGGTGCAGCTTCTCTGACAGAGTGTTGATAGAAACTGAGTCAAAAGCCCCCTTAATATCCAAGAAGACTGATGCCATCTGCTCTTTGTTAGCATAGGCCATTTGGATTTCTGTAGAAAGCAACGCAAGGCAATCGTTCGTCCCTTTGCCTTTGCGGAAGCCAAATTGTGTATCTGACAGTAAGCCATTTGCTTCAACCCAATTGTCGAGGCGAAACATGATCATTTTCTCGAACAACTTCCGAATACAGGACAGCATTGCAATCGGCCGATACGAGTTGTGGTCGGAGGCTGGTTTTCCTGGTTTTTGGATGGCGATGACCTTCACTTGCCTCCATTCATAAGGGACAATGTTACCCTCAAGAAACTTGTTAAATAAATTCAACAGGCGCCTTTTTGCAGTGTCAGGCAGATTCTTCAGCAAGTTGAATTTGATTCTGTCTAACCCTGGGGCGTTATTGTTGCACGATAAGAGAGCAAGTGAGAACTCCACCATCGAAAACGGTGTTTCGTTCGCGGTATCGTGAGAAGACGCGGCGCGGTACGTTTTCTGTACCGGGACAGAGTCCGGACAGATCTTCTTGGCGAAAGCGAATATCCAACGGTTTGAATATTCCACGTTCTCGTTGGTACTATTATGATTACGCATACGTCGAGCCGTACCCCAAAGAGTGCTCATCGCTGTTTCTCTCGTTAACCCGTCGACGAACCGGCGCCAATAACTGCGTTTTTTGGCTTTCATTAGACTCTTCATTCGCCTTTCTAACGACGCGTACTGTTGATAGCTAGCGGGTAACCCGTCTTCCCGGAAGGCCTTATATGCAGTGGACTTTTCCGCGTACAGCTCTGAGCACTCTTTATCCCACCACAGGGTGGGAGACCGTCTATGGGTATTCGCGCTGGGTACTGGTTTAGTCTGAGCTTGATTCGCACTGTCGAGAATCAAGCCAGCCAAAAACCTGTACTCTTCCTCCGGAGGAAGTTCTTGAGTGGATTCGATTTTAACGGATATCGCGGTCGCGTAACTCTTCCAATCAATGTTCCGTGTGAGGTCATACGATACATTGATTGTTTCCGATGGTCTTGAACCGTTAGCAATTGAAATCACGATAGGCAAATGATCGCTACCGTGGGGATCAGGGATCACCTTCCACATGCAATCTAACTGTAGCGATGTCGAGCAAAGCGATAAATCCAACGCGCTTGCGCGTGCTGGTGGTGTAGGAATCCGCGTCATTTCTCCCGTGTTTAAGATGGTCATGTTGAAATTATCGCAAAGATCTTGGATTAATGTTGATCTATTATCATCATGAAGACAGCCCCATACCGTACCGTGCGAGTTAAAGTCTCCCAGAACTAGCCGCGGTGCCGGTAAGGATTCCGTGATATTACAAAGCGTTCGGTGCCCTACCGAGGCTCTAGGAGGAATGTAGATGGAAGCAATGCAAAGGTCTTTACCTTTGATTAAAACTTGACAAGCGACAATTTCAATGCCTGGTGTCGAAGGGAGGTTAATTCGGTTGAAAGAATAGCACTTTTTGATCCCCAAAAGTACTCCTCCATAGGGGTTTTCTCGATCCAGACGAATTATATTAAAGTCGTGGAAGTTGAGATTTATATCGGAAGTTAACCAAGTTTCACATAATGCGAAAGCATCACATTTTAAACTATTTAGTAAAAATTTAAAGGAATCGATTTTCGGGAGGATACTTCTGCTGTTCCACTGTAGAACAGTGATCGAATCGGTGACCTCGTTCGATGACTTAGCCATCGAAGGATACGATCGCTGCAAGGAGGGGCCATTTAGTAGTCAACTGCTTCAAAAATGTTTGCACTATAGGGAGAAAACGTATCAGAAGGCTTTTAAGAGGATCAGTAACATTGAAAGCTGTGAAAATTAAGTCCACTATGTCAGAAAATTTCATTAGTCCGCTACTGGACTGAGTATCTGTTTGAAAAAAGGGGACACTTGGGGTTTTGGATGTCCCTGGAAGTGGTGGGTACTCCTTGTTAGAATTAATATTTCCAAGTCCTGGAGCAAATTGCTTCGGCTTTTGTGCATCACTTCCGTTGGATTTATTGGTTGTAGATGGCGCACTCTGAGTGGACGACACCTTGGCACCCTTACGAGGCAATGTAGGGGAGGCTGGATTTCTCCTCTTCCTGGATTCCCCTGGGTTAACCAAAGATGTTCCCTCTCGTGGGTCGTCAGATTCTTGCTCAACGTTAGCCAAACCAGCATAGGGATTTTCGGACAGGACAGATGGCGAAGCATTCTTTAGCATTTCTGCATAAGAACGCCTTGAGCGTTCCTTAAGGGAGCGCTTAATTTTATCCCCGCGCTGCTTGTACGCAGGGCATGATTTAAGAGCATGTGAAGGGCCCCCGCAGCAAATACACTTTTCAGTTTCTTTGTCGCAAGAGTCATCCTCATGCTCTCCTTCGCATTTGCCGCATCGTTTCTTATTTCCACAATATGTGGCTGTGTGGCCCAACTGCTTGCAATTGCTGCAGCTCATGACCCGCGGTACAAACAGGCGAACTGGTAGGCGAACCCTGTCAAGGAGGATGTAGTTGGGAAGAGAGGAACCGGCGAATGTCACCCGAAGCGAGCCTGATAGAGAGTAGGTAGTCTTACCTCCCTCGGTGTTTGCGGTATACAATTGTTTGCATTCTAAGATCTTAATCTGTTCAAGAGAGGGGTCCTTAAAGCAGCCAACCCCGTGCTCCAACAGTTCTTCGCATTTCAGGCCCGGTTCGGACACTACCCCATCGATTTCACAGGCCACACAAGGCACGTACGCTTTAAATTCCCGCGTAAAGCGCTCACAGCAAGCAATCGCGTTTGCCTGGCCGAGATCACTCACTAGAACACGTATCTTGTTTGCCCGAACACGTGTTATCTGAGTTACGGCCGGGTAATTAGCAGTCAGATCTCGAGAAAGTTTTAATATATTAACCGGTTTCTCTCCGGTCCGAAAATATACCACCCATGGCCCAGAGGAACCTTTTGGGTACTGCTTTATACGGGGAGCAATGCGAGTATTAGGGGGATCAGGGACTTCCATGATTGCATCAGATGGTATTTCGCCCTCGGCCATTTAAGCACGAGGGCAGAGCGTTATATAAACGGGAATGTGTCTTATTATTTGATTACAAGGTAGAGTAAAAGTAGGGAAAAGGAAAGAAAGCAAACGAGGAAAAAAAATAAAGCAAAACTTATCTGCAAACAACGTCGATTGTTCCGCACCAGCGAAAACAATGTACTGGATTTACTGTCGGCACCAGCAGAACGGCTGCTAACGAACGAACAAAGGATGACCTTGACTCACTAAAATTTACACACCGAGCACCACTGTGAAATATAACGATCCGTTCCGTTCAAAGGTTGGGAGACGTATGACCTAACCTTTTGTCTTCTACCGCAGGAGTCAGGATCTTTTGGCATTAGAAATGCGAATCACCCGAGTCTGCGGCATGTCCGGACGAGCGTTCATGCTGTCGGAACCGACAAAAAGTTGTTTCACGGATAGCTTAAATTCTGCTAATCACGATTACGACTGGGACGATATCCTGAACGCACCTGCTGAAGTTACTATCCAAAATTGGAATTCGTTGCAGGGCATTTCGATTGGAACTGATGAGTCCACTGTTCCAGGGTAGTGTGCGATCAAATGAAAAACGTGATATATCGAGTTCGTTCCCGGCACAGTTGGATCAGTATCACTCCGAATTAAGATAGAGTCATAATATCGCGGATAATGGACCAACTACTCAGCGATGGGTGAAGTCTACCTACGATTTCTTGTTATGGGAACCGAACTGCTTGGTCTTAAGGCAATTCACAAATACTGCATCATTGAAAGCGACATTAAAAGAGTTTGAATGTGCATAATGTTGGAAAGATACGCGTTCTGTTCTTCTATTCATACCAATTTAAATATGTATGTATGTATAATTAATATAATAAAATTGATATTACAATTCCAGTGTAACACATAGGACGAAATATGCATTCTATGTTCGAACCAAATATTTGCTCGTCGTACGAATGAGTAAATAAATATACAAATGTTTAATATCTCAGACAAAGATTTAGATTTAAAATTAAAAAATTATTTCTAGTTCTCTGTTTAAACATTTCTAATTTAAATCGTAAAAGAAGAGTACCGAAGCTTTCGTTTAGTTAGTGTTTCACCAATACTGATGAATATTTCTTTTATCCAAAACTGAAATCAACCCACATTCAATATAATTATCTCGAGCTTGGCATCTTACAATAGCACAAGTCCTCGCAAAGCATCATAGCAGATCAATAGCTGGCTGGCGGAAACGTTACCTACTTCCTTCGAATGTTCTACGACAGCATCCGGCTCCTATCAGAGTACATTTTATAACCCATCCGGCCGGAAGTTTACTCCACTAACCGTTAGCAATAAACACATTGGAGTTGAAAATTGGAAAATAGTTTTCCTCCTTCGTCAGCCCTCGCTGCTCGGTAGTTAGTTGGCAAAACCACTAACCCATAACCCAACAGCAACCAGTTTCGCGGTTGGCAGTACTGTACACCTCATTCTCTCCTTCTGCAGTCCTACCACCCCCGCCTCGCGGGCACCGGGAAAGACTCCAATTATGTATGTAGTTAGAATTACCAAAAAACCGCAGGCTGTGATGGAATAGAGTTATTGCCAGCAAGTGGAGTTGAGCTACTCGAGCGTAAAATAAATAGGGAAGTTCATTGCGAAACGTAAACACAGTCAGTTGGTTTACGGGGGGCCGAGTTAATGTAACTAAACAGTGTGGCCGAGTGAAGCGGGAAAAAGTTGTAATTTGTTATCATAAACCGGAATACATTTTACTGTTGCCATTGTTGTTTGTGGCAACAATGGTTAATTTATTTAACTTCAATTGATTCGAATGGAGACTCGAATATGAGCTGGGGAAAAGTTCAAGAGTACAAATTTTGATGAGAGGAACGTGAATAGTCAAAATATCAATGATATTCCAATTTTTTTTGAGATGAACCAAGTTAAAAGGAAGTAGTTGCTTTTTCGGTGTGGAAATGTTAGAATCGTCATGAAGCAATCATAAAAAAAATCACGATGACCTTTAGTTAACCTTCTTCTGGATGGATTGTTATCATTTTCGAGAATCATTTTAGGGAGTCGCCCACGAAGAGTACAGCAATAAATTCCTTTTGGTGTTTTTTGCCATTTATTTGCTTTCGTAAGAAACCTCGCCTGCAGCAGTTAGCTGCCAAGTGCTGATGCTTTATAAGGATGTTGATGTAGAAGTAGAAAGTTTTCGGTTTATTCAACCATCTGAAATGTATTAACTTTGAGTTGTGATCGGGTAAGGAAATGAAATTGTTTAAGGGACCTTTCGATTTTTGAAATAAGATGAAATGTGGAATTTCCGAATGGCGACCATATGGGATCAATCCTGCTTCATCACGTACTTTCGAGTTTTTGAGAATTTTTTGCAATTTGGGAACCACTTGCATCGTATTCGGAAATCATTCTTAAACGAAAATTATCCAATATTTTGACCGGAACAGTCAAAAGCAAAGCTAGGAATACCATTCTGGAACGATTTCCAGAACTCACATACAAACACCCAGGAAAAAAGTATACCAAATATCGTAAAAATTAGCTAATAAATGTAAATGTAAATTATTGAAATAAAAAATAAAATGCACATATTTTTTCAACGTATACTATATTAAAATGCCAATTACTAAGAAGACTCTCCATTGGAGGTCAGATCCGTAGATTTTGAGTTTAATGCACATGAATCCATTTTTTTAAAAGATTATGACATGTGAATTTTAAAAATTTTTGAAGTAACTTTATTTAATACTTTTCAGTTTTACATCAGAAAATTATTTTGTCTTTAGGAATCTGTTTTTGCCTTTCTTATATAGAAAGGTTATGCAATCACTCTGAAAAACGTCAACCTAATCCCGGCCAAATTTTTTTTTCGACTCGCATAAGGTTTCTGGATTTTAACAGGGGCGTAGTTGATGGTTTACGGAGAGGGGTTACACCCCCTCATCATCTTTAAACCACCACTGTATCACAAAGCATACCAATTTAAGCTGGGGAGTCGTTCGTTCATGGGACTTTCGCCCTCCTCACATACCCACCCCCGCATGACAAAATGAGTTAGCAAGCAGATAACATTGATCTAACGCTGATTAGGCTAATGGAGTATGATATTTTTTGTTTCAAGTGTTTCACCGTCGACACGTAGCTCATCAAGTTCGTGGCTGGCATGCCATTGTGTATAAGTGCAAAGTGTACTAAGAATGTAATGGACATTTCCACAATTATGTTGAACATAAAAAGCCTCCGTGCCATAGTTTAGAGAAATGAGAAAGGCACAATTGCACCGCTAGGTGGATTAAAACAGGTTTTTTTTTTGGTTTTCACTGGAATTAGCACGTCATAAACAACATAATTATGTTCAAGATCTTCTCCTAATACGTTTAGATACGATTCTTTGCATCACGTCTTTATTAGATTTGCACATAATTATTTACATACAAAACAACAAACACCGACTCTGTTTTATACTTGGCTAGCGAGCGGAGCGAACATTGGTTTTTATCGGTGCGAGAAGAAAAGGATGCAAGCATTCCCGAGTAGAGTTTGACGACAAATTGAAAACTAAACTTGACGTTGTGATGTTCGGCAGTTACTCAGATTTGTTACTCAGGTTGTTGTCGTTTTGGCCGTTTCAACGGTTAAAAGATCAAAATGGAGAGCATCAAAATTATCCTATGACAGAAAACTAATTCTGCTATCAGTGAGAGTAAATTGAAAGCTTATTGAGATGTTTAAATTTTTCTTGATAACAAAATTTGTATTCACTTTGATGGTTTCACCAAAGAAATATAAACAGAGAAAATTCTTCTAAGAAACAAGGATAGCAAAATGAGATCAAAATTTGAAGTCATATTGAAAAAATCTAAAACTGATAGCAGAATAAGATTTCAATTTGATGCTATTATCAAAATATGATTTCTACTTGTTGTAATTTTGATGTTCGACTTTGCTCGGGTTGCGCTGCATAAACTCGTTAGTTGGTGTATGCAAGAACCCGAAAATATCCTTCAGGTACTTTAATACGAAATTTAAGCGATCAGTTCATCCACTACTAGATGCTGAAGTTGAGCTGGACCTTACTTCATTGAAAACCAATTCGATGTCCTTCTTGGAGAACTCGATACCCGACTTTACAGCCAGAGTGCAAAAATTTTCAAAGTTACTTTGCATTGGTTTCTGCATATCTGAAGCTCTGTAACAGAAACCATGCCATAATTCGCCAGTTGTATTGGTGTTCATGAGTTGGCAAGATATTTGACAATGCCGATCAGGCAGAAATTGTAAAAAAGGGGCTTGAACAGGAGCATTGTGGAAAACCTATGTAGCAGCTTCAAGGTATACCGTATCGCTATAAGAAAAGATAATGTGCATTTCTGACAACAAATTAAACGAATAGCTGTTAGAAATTGACGGTTACATTGATCCGAAATGAAAATTTCCTCAGAATCGTAAGCGTATGCTAGTTCAATTTTCACTAAAAGCAGCGCAAAACAATCGTTCGTAACCTCCTCTTTGCAGAATATTGAATTCTGATAACAAGCCGTTTACCTTAATCAAATAGTCTAGGCCTCGTAGAATAGCATCCATCGGCCAATACGAATTGTGGTCGAAAACTGGTTATCCCAGTTTCTGAATAACAATCAATACTATTTGTCTCTAGTTCCGTGGACCAATGCTCTGTTGCAGAAACCAGTTGCATAAATTCAATCATTGACTCTTTTGTGAATCAGAGAGATTCTTCAAAAAATTTAGTTTGATTCTGCCTGACCGAAGAGTATTATTTGTTCGTGTGAATCGAGTACTGATACACAACCATCCACTGTTAGGTCCCTTGCAAAACTGACTCAGACATCACTTCGTTTAAAGTTTAATAACTTCTTTTAACAAAGCCGGATTTACTAGCAGTCTTCGACAAAGTTGTAGACAATTAAATTATCTTTCTTATTTTCACTTACAGTGATAATACGATGCATACAGTACTACCTAGCGGCGAAAATGCTAGCTGGTCCGGTAGTTAGACATGTTCGATTTGCTCCAAATTTAGTGCAAGTACTCCTGGTGGGACTAAGAATCGACTCAGAGGTGGGCCGATAGGGGTCATTTTTTCCTGTCACTATACTCTGGAAATATTTCGCTGCAAATCAACAAACAAATGACTCTTTTCTTAGATATCAGAATAAACATTTACTGATAACTCGGCTGTGCGGGAAATTGTCAAGCTGAAGTAAGTGTGCAGGGAGTACCAGTGATATGAATGGAGAAAGTTTTGTGCGAGACGTAGGTTTCGGAATTTCCGCTGAATACGCAAATCGTAAGAGATCCCATTTACAGTCGCAAATCGCTTTATATTCTCACGGCTATCTTCGTTATCAAATACCACTAATTTCACTAGTCTTCCAATATATATGAACTCGTTGAAAACTTCGTACCTCTATCGACTACCATTTACTTTTTTTTCGTCAGATTTCTTATTCAGTCCGATTTTGGCAGGCCCTTCTGTTGAAATTCACAGACTTCTTCCTTTTCTGTGCGTCGCACCGTTTCAATACCGCTAACGTAACAAACGAGTTGTATGTTTCTTTGGCTATTGTGAATCTTGTTTTCGATTTAACCTACTCAGTTTTTCAGGAACAATTTCTGGTATTATGTGGCACCGCAGTTCGTTTCGTTGCACTGAATCGTGCACTGCCTTGAAATCCACAAACAGATATTGAGTTCGTAACTTTTATTCCCAAAATCCAGGGCATTTTTTGAAGGAGCAACTATTGAAATCGGGATCCATTGCTTCGTTGTATTGGTTCGTATAAATGCCAAATTTCACATCATTTGGACAATTTTAGACCCCCGCCCACTTCGCTTGAAATTTTTTGAAATTGGTGCTATGGGAAAATATGGAGGAAAAATACATTAAATGCTATAACTTTTGAAGTAGCAATCAGAAAATTACAATTTATACCTCTTTTGAAAGGAAATAATCTTATTATTTGAATTGAGATGTTTTTGTTTCTAAGAAAATACGGGAAAGTGGGGTACTGGGTCATTTTTGCCCCAATATCCCCTATTCTTGATGATTTTTCTGCTCCGTTATGCAAATCGTACATATTTTGTAGTTTTTCTAATGTAAAAAATCTCAAAAATCGATCGGAGCCTTTTTGACTTTTGTCCGAATACGAGAAGTGGGGTTAAATGGCCTTTTGTCATTCATATTAAACTTCATCATTTTCTCGTGAATATATATCTATTATTCTTCACTCAATTTTAATAAACTATACCTTGTTGAACGTGGAAAACCCTTAGGATTATAACAAAAATAGATTCATTACCGGTAAAATTCAGAAACATCAAATTATCTGACATATAGTGTCGATTTCCCATTTTTATCATAAAATCGCACACATTAACTCCATTTAACAACAAAATTCTTCTTTAATTTACTACTTTTAGTGTAAAATATGCTTAGGGATCACATGAGAAAAGTTTCATTTCTGGAAAAATAGGGGAAGTTGAGGTATTAGGACAAATGATGAAAAAAATGAGATTTGTAAAGTAAATATCAAAAAGTTTGATGTTTCTGAATTTTACCGCTAACGTTTTTATTTTTGTTTTATTCCTCAGAATTTTACACGTTCAATAAGGTACATTTTGTGAAAATTGATTGAAGAATAATGGAGATATATGCATGAGAAAATAATAAAATTTAATGTGAATGACAAAAAACCCTATAACCCCAACTTCTCGTATTCGGACTAAGGTCAAAAGGGTTCCGTTCGATTTCTGAGATTTTTCACATTAGATAAACTAGAAAATATGTACGATTTGCATCACGGAACAGAAAAATCATCAAAAATGTAGGTTTTTCGGTCCAAAATGACCCAGTACCTCACTTTCCCGTATTTTCCTAGAAACAAAAATATCTCAATTCAAATACTAAGATTATTTCCTTTCAAAAGAGGTATAAATTGTAATTTTATGACTGCTACTTCAAAAGTTATAGCATTTAATGTATTTTTCCTCCATATTTTCCCATAGCACCAATTTCAAAAAATTTCAAGCGATGTGGGCGGGGGTCTAAAATTGTCCAAATGATGTGAAATTTGGCATCTGATCTTACTTTCACATTTGTCACAATATGAGAGGGGGGCCTTTGAGAATTAAAAAAAAAATTGCGATGCCCTACTTAACATAGATGCCCTAACACCTTCTTCGAACTTGTTCAAAGTTTTCGGAGTCGCATTCAGTAACGAATTAGAAAATATACCTCACTGAGATTTTTCAAATTACCCTCGAAACATTTATATCGTATAGATATGAAGAAGACATAGAGGGGGTGAGCGTAGCGTAGTTGGTAAATCGATTGCCTCGTACGCAGCGCACCTGTGTTCGAGTCCCGACCCCGCACATAGGGTAAGAAATTTTTCATAAGAGATTTTTCTAACCCGAAGAGGCGAATGACCTTAAGGTTTAAACCTCTATAATCGAAATAAAAAAAAGAAGATATTATAAATTGCAAAGTATCTTAATATTTGTTTCACCTTCTTCGACTGTGTACTGTCCTGTAACACTATGTATAACAGACTTTTTCCGATTAGAATAATCTAATGAGATATTCAAAGAAGTTCAGTTGTAGGGTTTGATAGGGTGACCATATCAGGCGAGTAAAAACCTAGGACAGTCAAAATGGGACCCCCCTTCCGTTACCTCTATCGAACGTTCATGATGAAATACTCCCTAGGTTTTCGCCAGTTATAATAGAAATTCTGTGTGTCCGATGGACAGAGCTCTGCCAGAATGTCTTTCGAGGAATTTTAATGTCCGTGCACTTTTTCGGATTAAAAACACATCTGGTTCTTGCTAAACCACAATCACCGAAGGCTTCAAACCGTTGCACAGTGGGTTTTTCGCCGAAATCGTGTAATCTATTAATTACGCCTAAATCGTTAAATTTGGATCAATGGCGTCTTCGCAGGATTTTGCTGAAACTAAAAGCCCTTTCATATGGTGTTGTTATTTTAATGATTTATATACCTATAAGTGAGATATATTTTCCAACTTTCTTGCAAGCGCATATATCAAAATAATGTCTTCGACGAAGTTGTAGAGCAAGCTTTTGCTGACAACTTTGCTGAAGACACTAAGTCTTTATCTTTAATATCTGCGACATTATGGCTGGTTGTTTGTGGATGGTCTTTTTAAGGTGAATTTAATAATATAACTTTTGAAATATCATTCTGATAAGTTTGAGATTATCAAAATGAAAAACTTTTTATGCTACAAAAATGGCTTATTTCTTGTATTTTCAAAGAAATTTGACATTTTTTGAAAAATAAGGTGTTTCAAATGGTGATTGGATGTTAACGAGAAAACAGCTGAGTTTACGTCAATAGTGATTTCAAACTACTCATAAAAAATCACGAAATTTATCATTTGCTATGATTTTCGTTAGAATACATTATCCAACGTCTTTGGAAAAGTTATGTAGATTGCTTTTACGAATATCTTTGCTGAATACAAGAAGTCTCTTCTTTAAATGCTTATGAAGTTATAGCTCGTTATATTTAGATGAACCCTTGAAATTTTTTTTTAATATCTTTTCTATTATCATACCTACGGGTTTCATATATGCTACGAAGTTATTTTAATCGTCTAAATACACAATTTTTATTATCTCGAGTATTTTCGGAGATATTTGACATTTTTTGAAAAAAAAACAATAGTTTTTTTTCAAATCATCTATAATTCTACTCGATACAACGAGGGACAAGTGAACTCTATTTCATTTCATAGTGTTGATGTAGCATTTCTAATTTCAAAGTTCGAAATCTTCATGGATATCTGCCCGCGGACTACAACTCATTCATATGCCACGTTCATCTGAATGGCTCATAGTTTCTCTTCTCAATTTTCATATGGAAATAAAGTTGTTTATATGAAAATAAGGTAGTTGAAAAGAAAAATAACGATGCACTGTTGAGAGATTTAAAAAAGATATAGCATTTCACAATTGAGAGATTCAAGTGTATGATTAGGCATTGCCTCTCGTACTGAAAGTGAATTTACGTTGCAGTTATTGTTGTGGTCGGCCGTTACTGCGACCTGGACCAGAGTGAATGAAACGAAGACTTAAGCAAATCATATATTTTAGGTTTAGAGGAGAAAAAAAAACAAGACAAATCAAACGTTGTCTTCAACTTCCCAGGACAGCCAGTTGAAAACCAGGACATGTCCTGGGAAACCAGGACGTATGGTCGCCCTAGAATTTGATAATGTTTAATGAATTTGTTTTGCAATGAAAAAATTATCCAGTTTTACAGTACTATAATAAAATTCCAATTACTAAGAAGACTCTACCAAAATGTTTCCATGTAACAAACAACCATGCGCTTCCTTCTAAGTGAAACGATCAAAGCAGTCACAGTGGATGCCGTGCAGTAATTAATTACAGATACGAATTTCAATTTATTTTTATTGGTAACTGACACAAGACGCACAAAGAAGTAATCAAATTTATCAGCTTCTACTGTCGAATAGCTTTTTGTCGACAGCTTCTTCAAACACGCAAAGTAGCGACATAATGCTCCTTTCGCCATCAGTCATGTTGATTGTCGAAAAAAAGTCAACGTGATCGTACTCGCCCTTGTCAAATTTAATTGAAAAGCGTTCAATGGAAAACAGTCAGCTTCTCTGATCGAATATTGCCAAATTTCGTAATCTGGCATTGCTTTTGTTGGCCCCGCTCTCTCTCTCTCACAGCGGGACGGGTCACCATTCAATCAACCACGTCTCGGGCATTGTCCTCGCGACACAAGGGGGCATCCATAATAACGTTCGTTCTAGCAAACGAGAGCTGCATCCTAGTAGGCCGAGTGGACCACAATAGCGCGGGATATAAGAAAAATCGTCACGGAGCTCACCACAAAAGATGAGGCGATGAGTTATGAATTTTAAATTGAACCACAAATCGAACAACGGGAAACAAAATCTTACCGAACAGAAGGTGGAAGTTTGGCTACTGTTTTCTTCTCCGAACAAAGTTAGCAGCAGAATTTCCGCATCCACTCCACGTTCCTGGAATGAAAAAATAGGGAAAATATCATTAGTAATCGAATGACAAGCTTTTCTGGACTGCCGAGGCAAGGTACTTTTTTTCTATATACATATATGTACGACAGTGATCGGACCGGTCATTAGCGGAAAAAAGCCGCTCTTTCATTTTGTGCACCATTGAATGTTGTATTTGCAGAGCTCGGTAAGGTAACATGCTGTATGCTGTTTGGTAGACAGTTTCACTGCAGTGCAGTTGTATACGTTGCCATCCAGCAAGCAACCAGGACGGGCGGAGCGTAGCAACCATTCTGCTTTGAATCAACATCCGTCAGCAGTCAGTGCGCCCGAAACGGATTGTGTTTTGTGGACGGTTACATCAAAGTCGGCCACATTCCGAGGTAATTGGGTAAAGTTTGGTATGGTTCGAATAGTTCGGTTAAAAAATGTTACCTTCTTTGAGCATGTTTACGTAAATATTCTGACAACTTGTAGAAAACTGTTGTTGTCAAATGTAATCAATCCATTTTTCTCTGTAAATTCCGGCATTCAGCTGTCGAGTTCTTTTCACAACCAAAAAAAAAAATTTGAATCAAAAACTGTGTCGCTTGTTGGCAGTTGGTTTTGCACCGCTGACTGCTGCCAGTGAAGCAGTAGGCCGGTAGAATGAGGCTTGCGAAAAAAAGGTCGAAAATTTAGTCTGTTCTGACAGACGGACGGACAGAGGGATCGATTGGGGAAAAAATATGGCTGTCGGTACAGAGTGGCATGGTGAAGTTAACAGCACACGTTCCAACTGCATAGACGGAGACGGCTGTTGCAGAATTTGCAATGAAGAATTAATGTTCGTTTGGGTGAAGGAAGTAACATGAACTGAGCTAGAGGATGAGTAATGCTAGCTTTTTTTAGACGCGTATCATGTCATCGATGTTTGCCAAACTAGTCTGTTAGGGAGGAAGTTGATATTACGAATCAGTTTGTTTTGAAGGTTCATGTAAAAAGGATTTTCCTTTGTATTGATAATATCGATTTCCACCCACCATTTATTGGGGGTTATGACTGATTCAGAAATTTGTGTAGGTAGATTTTGGTCAAAATTCTTGATCTTTTTGGAAAATTTTTAAGTTTAAGTTTTATCTATTTAATATAACCGATTAAAAGTTTAGCGGTACAAATATACGCCAACATTTTATAAAGTTACCATCTTCTTTCTTTTTCTAGTATACGACTGCAATCGGATAACATCGATTTTTCAAAATAATAATCAAATACAACATGTTTCTTACTCAAAATAATTTAGCTTAACCATTTATTAATATCAGCAACGATAACACAACATAAAAGTACGATCCACAGTAATTCACAACCATTTCACTCGTTATTACAATGTGTGGAACATTGCGAGACACTTCTGTCAACTCAAAAACAGTCAACAATACAGCAGTTAAATAATCATAGCAACCCGTGTTTTTGTTTTGTTGAACACCATGTTACATCGTGGTATATTTCGGCACAGGCTATCACGCTGTTTGCTTGCTTGCTTGCAAGCATAGCTCGATTCGTGACTCACCCCTGACCCGTGTTTTTGTTTTGTTCTAGCTCGCCTCAACCGAATCACGAAAAAAGGTCGTTCACCAGATAAATTGGTTAAGGAGTAGCTATTGTAGTAAAAACTTAGAAAGGTAAAGAAAAGTTCAAATCGTGAGAAGCACAAGTGGACAACAGGTAAAAGCAGTGTTGCCACAATTAAATCTGTACTGAGAGCTGTCTTCTTTTCTATCGAAAAATCTGTATCTACTCTGGATAGAAACGTATTGATTCATTCCAGATCATTTTTAGTTTTTAAGCTCGCTTTATTAAATATACGATTTTTGTCCAGAATTCAGTGTGTTCTCTGGGGAATCGAAAAGATTTTTTCATGTGCGTTTCTGACATGAAACAGATGGGATTACTTGCTAAATATAGTTGTCACAGAAAAATGAACGTTTCTTTTGTTATCACCATGGTAACGAAATAACATCGAACATTGACGTATGAATTTTGGTTTTAGCATAATTTTTATTGTTCCAAAATATGAGGTTCTCTTCGAACCGATTAAGAAACATTTGAAACACCCTCACTTTACCAATGCTACGCCCGCGACTTTATTGCGTCCTCTTCTTTCAATAGTTACTAGCCCCTAATAAATTTGAATGTTGCTGGATCGTCTTTCAATTTCTTTCTCTTTAACTTTTCGATTTGCGCTGGCCTTTAGGGACGTTCTTGAATGACCTCGCCAGAAAAAGATCCAGCTAATGATAAAATGAATGTCGAACTAGCTTCGTTATCGAAGACACCATATAGTCACTGGAACAAACATAATCCAATAAAGTATTCCAAAGGGTTCCAAAGATCTAACTCAGAAATATTCAGTCTTGATAGATACCTAGAAAGGTCGCCTAAATGAGCACAGCATTGTGATATGCTATCTAAAGCAAGCAAATGACATTACAGACGAGAATTATTTTCTAAAGGATTGCTGTGTCTACATGCCCGTCCACAAAGTAGAGATAGACGGCGTGTTGCGTTCCCTTAAAAGTCGCTCTAAGCTTTGTGCCTATTGTGTTATTGCGAGCACGTTTCTAATTTGGAAAAAAATAAATAATTCTGCCATTTTTCAACCAATTTCGATCATAAATCGGTCGTTGGATGCGGATGTAGTACAGAACATAACATACCGTTGAAAACACTTAAAGAATTTTAAAAAAACTGACCGCGCAGAAATTATTTTCGTGCTGAAAGTCCTGAAAATGTTTTTTGCTATAAACCAAAGTTTTGAGGGTATATTAAATTAATCAATTTTGCGTTGTATTTGACGAGATCTACAACCTTTCCTTTTTTTTATTTTGTAGTACCGCGTAATCAATTAAAAATTTTTGTTTCGAATCATTTCTCTTAGTTAGAGGACTTCCACATCTCCGGTGGAGCATACTGTCATTGACCGGACACACAAGTAGTTTATGCAAAAAATTACGAAATATTCAAGATTGCTTTAAAATTAAAATGAAAAAAAAATGAGAATTCTTTGTTGTTTACGGGTGCACGACGTTACGCATAAATACGTTAGGCACAAGTTACAAAACAAATGTATAGCTATCTGGTATTGTAGAAATTTTTTGCGTTAGAAAAATTTAAGCTATACAACACAGTCCCATCATATAACTAAGTTGACTAACTCTGTCGAAAACATTCTACCTCGCATCAGACAGTTTACGTTGTTTTGTCTTTGATTGCAAAAAGAATCGTTGGAAAGAATAATATGGTAGGTAAGTAGTGTAGAAGCAGTATTATTTGGATGTTCATTGAACAAATTATAATAATAATATGGATCATTCTTCATGTCATGAGCTGTTCTTCATGACAAATATTTCCCTCTTGGACATAAGCATCATGTATGTAAACACTAATCACGGCATATGTATATTTTAAATACCTAAATACAAATGAGTTTATCGCTAAAAGCGTTCGGCCCGCTTCTTTTATTTATGCAAAGGTTTCTTTAGGTTTATACAGCGCCGATCGAAGTTGGTCAGCTTTCCGCGTAATTCTATATAAAATATATAAACATTCACGGTCATACCACCCGACGCTATCAACGGCGAAAAATGAGTTTCTTTAAGTGATACTTCAATATGATAAATTATGCCCAACGTATTTATGCCAAATGGGGTACGAACGAGCCTAGCTCTCCTCCACAGTTATTCGCTAAGGAGAACGAATCCGGGCGGACAAAGGTTCCCTCTGGGAAGTGCACTACGGTGACTTCCGGGATCGCTTCCCGATCAGAATGAAATAACAAGATTATAACAGAACACAATTTTTGTAACATATTGTGTTATAAATTAGGTCTCGTTAGTAGTTAAAATAACAGAAAGTTATAACAAGTAATAATGCGAGATATAATTTTGAAATATTTCTGTTATGTGTTTCTGATCGGGTTGCGGCGAGCAAGTCGATTCGGCGATAATTCGCCAACGTCGCTAGGGAGGTTCCAACGAAGGAGCCAAGCTCGCCTCCCTAGTTAAACGCAAAGGACCGCTGGCGGAGCAGCCAACGCCATTCCGGGACAACTCGGCCGGTCGGACGAGACGACCCACCTTTCTGCCCAGCAGCAGTGGAGAGAATTATTAGAAAATAAACACGGTAAACTTATTAATTTATTTTGTTTGTTTATTTTTTTGTTGTGGAACGAAAATCCCAGATTCTGTAGAAGCACCTAGGCCGCCCTGAAAAGAAGGGTCCGCCGGGCTAATATTTACTTACATGCTTGAAATTACAAGTCTTAATTTTTTCCGAATAAATATATTTCTAGTCACTTTGGTCATGAAAAGGGGTCCTTCGGGTTCATTTGTTGCTACACAGTAATGTGTGTGGCAAAAATGTAGTCAAATCAACTAAATCCTCGCTAATTTGGTTGTACAATAGGGAGAACTCAAACGAAACGTGTACTATTTATCCTAAGCCTCTCTACTAATTGTGACTGTCTTTGAAACATCAATTGAATTGTACTCTGTATAGAGCAAAAATAGACAACGACAAGTTAGAAGAAACATTGTACTTGCATCCCCCATCGAGAGTTGGGTCTTTGGGAGACTTCTTTTCCTGGATCTAATTCGTGGATATTTTTGGGCTTTGGGCCGTTATTTTTCACAATAGTTCCTTCCAATACAACGAATATGTATTTTCAATAATATTATCACAAAAAAGGTGTTCTTACTTTTTTCATGACATTTTTCCGAATATTTCATTCAAAATTCAATGGAGATACGGAGAGTTTAAATAACGCACGTGGACTGTGTCTTTTCAGAATTTTCATCTTCAAACATTCATATTAAGTGAAATATTTTTCTGATACAGACATGAATTTCCTTAATTATAGTGTATATAAAAGCTCTGAATAGAACTGAATTAAATTGGAGTTGATGTGGTTTTCGATTTTTGGTCTACCCATAGTGCAACGTTTCGAAGGAATACTCCTTTCATCTTAAGGGTGTGGGCATTTAAAACTAGGTATAGATTTCTCATAATACAAACACTTTGCAAATTTTCTCAAGACTACAAATATTTTATCCTTTTTTATTTCGACTAATATGTAGTCACATCGTCGCTGTTGTGCTAGCGGGTAACCCGTCTTCCCGGAAGGCCTTATATGCAGTGGACTTTTCCGCGTACAGCTCTGAGCACTCTTTATCCCACCACAGGGTGGGAGACCGTCCATGGGTATTCCCGCAGGGTACTGGTTTAGCCTGAGCTTGATTCGCACTGTCGAGAATCAAGCCAGCCAAAAACCTGTACTCTTCCTCCGGAGGAAATTCTTGAGTGGATTAGATTTTAACGGATATCGCGGTCGCGTAACTCTTCCAATCAATGTTCCGTGTGAGGTCATACGAGGTATTGATTGTTTCCGATGGTCTTGAACCGTTAGCAATTGAAATCACGATAGGCAAATGATCGCTACCGTGGGGATCAGGGATCACCTTCCACCTGCAATCTAACTGTAGCGATGTCGAGCAAAGCGATAAATCCAACGCGCTTGCGCGTGCTGGTGGTGTAGGAATCCGCGTCATTTCTCCCGTGTTTAAGATGGTCATGTTGAAATTGTCGCAAAGATCTTGGATTAATGTTGATCTATTATAATCGTAAAGACAACCCCATACCGTACCGTGCGAGTTAAAGTCTCTTAGAACTAGCCGCGGTGCCGGAAGCAATGCAAAGGTCTTTACCTTTGATTAGAACTTGACAAGCGACAATTTCAATGCCTGGTGTCGAAGGGAGGTTAATTCGGTTGAAAGAATAGCACTTTTTGATCCCCAAAAGAACTCCTCCATAGGGGTTTTCTCGATCCAGACGAATTATATTAAAGTCGTGGAAGTTGAGATTTATATCGGAAGTTAACCAAGTTTCACATAATGCGAAAGCATCACATTTTAAACTGTTTAGTAAAAATTTAAAGGAATCGATTTTCGGGAGGATACTTCTGCTGTTCCACTGTAGAACAGTGATCGAATCAGTGACCTCGTTCGATGACTTAGCCATCGAAGCATACCATCGCTGCAAGGAGGGGCCATTTAGTAGTCAACTGCTTCAAAAATGTTTGCACTATAGGGAGAAAACGTATTAGAATGCTTTTAAGAGGATCAGTAACATAGAAAGTTGTGAAAATTAAGTCCACTATGTCAGAAAATTTCATTAGTCCGTTACTGGACTAAGTGTCTGTTGGAAAAAAGGGGACACTTGGGGTTTTTGGTGTCCCTGGAAGTGGTGGATACTCCTTGTTAGAATTAAAATTTCCAAGTCCTGGAGCAACTTGCTTCGGCTTTTGGGCACCACTTCCGTTGGATTTATTGATTGTAGTTGGCGCACTCTGAGGGCACCTTGGCACCCTTACGAGGCAATCTAGGGGAGGCTAGATTTCTCCTCTTCCTGGATTCCCCTGGGTTAACCAAAGATGTTCCCTCTTGTGGGTCGTCAGATTCTTGCTCAACGTTAGCCAAACCAGCATAGGGATTTTCGGACAGGACAGATGGCGAAGCATTCTTTAGCATTTCTGCATAAGAACGCCTTGAGCGTTCCTTAAGGGAGCGCTTAATTTTATCCCCGCGCTGCTTGTACGCAGGACATGATTTAAGAGCATGTGAAGGGCCCCCGCAGCAAATACACTTTTCAGTTTCTTTGTCGCAAGAGTCATCCTCATGCTCTCCTTCGCATTTACCGCATCGTTTCTTATTTCCACAATATGTGGCTGTGTGGCCCAACTGCTTGCAATTGCTGCAGCTCATGACTCGCGGTACAAACAGGCGAACAGGTAGGCGAACCTTGTCAAGGAGGATGTAGTTGGGAAGAGAGGACCCGGCGAATGTCACCCGAAGCGAGCCTGATAGAGAGTAGGTAGTCTTACCTCCCTCGGTGTTTGCGGTATACAATTGTTTGCATTCCAAGATCTTAATCTGTTCAAGTGAGGGGTCCTTAAAGCATCCAACCCCGTGCTCCAACAGTTCTTCGCATTTCAGGCCCGGTTCGGACACTACCCCATCGATTTCTACGGCCACACAAGGCACGTACGCTTTAAATTCCCACGTAAAGCGCTCACAGCAAGCAATTGCGTTTGTCTGGCCGAGATCATTCACTAGAACACGTATCTTGTTTGCCCGAACACGTGTTATCTGAGTTACAGCCGGGTAATTCGCAGTCAGATCTCGAGAAAGTTTTAATATATTAACCGGTTTCTCTCCGGTCCGAAAATATACCACCCATGGCCCAGAGGAACCTTCTGGGTACTGCATTATACGAGGAGCAATGCGAGTGTTAGGGGGATCAGGGACTTCCATGATTACAGCAGATGGTATTTCGCCCTCGTCCATTTAAGCACGAGGGCAGAGCGTTATATAAACGGGAATGTGTCTTATTATTTGATTATAAGGTAGAGTAAAAGTAGGGAAAAGGAAAGAAAGCAAACGAAGAAAAAAATCAAGCAAAACTTATCTGCAAACAACGTCGATTGTTCCGCACCAGCGAAAACAATGTACTGGATTTACTGCCGGCACCAGCAGAACGGCAGCTAACGAACGAACAAAGGATGACCTTCACTCACTGAAATTTACACACCGAACACCACTGTGAAATTTAACGATCCGTTCCGTTCAAAGGTTGGGAGACGTATGAAGTTGCCGAAGTATTATTCCCAAACTAGTTTCATTTAAACAACTACATGTTTTGTTTGATGATTTCTGAAACATGGCTCTGCCTAGATAAATACAAAAGAAGTTACGAGAATCCCCAACCTTCCAGCTCGGAAAAGCAAATTGGACGTATCTCTGTGTTCGAGCTCTATGCTTCTTGACTGCACGTTGAAAGTTATTTAAGATCCTTATACTGCCCATGATCGCATATCAGTCCCATAAAGATAGGAAATCCCATAAAAAACGGGAAAACTATGCGATCATGGGTAGTATAGTAGTGATCATTTGTCGATCGCAAGTACTATTTCCAATGGTTAAAGTCCAGTAGAACATCCACAAATGACATAGCATTTTTTAAGTGATTGTCAACATCCCCCTCCCCCATCGTAGCCTTTCGTCATAAATCCGAAGTTAATCAACACTTCTTTTCTAGGACAGGACTAAAAGTGTTTGCTCAGAAACACAAATAGTTTGAGTTTTTTGGAGATTCAATTCAATGGAGGGTCAATCAAGCGCTAGCTTAGTTCTGTCGCTAAGTTGTCGTCGAATTCTGATGAGACGAAGTCGAAAGATTAGGGCTCTTCACGCGCAGATATGGTATTAAACAAGTTTTCTCCTCGGTGGGGATGATGATCTTGGAAAGTAATAATCAATTTTAAGTCGTCCAAATGTTGATCGTAAAACTTTTTAATGATCTCACGAAATTTTTAGTCGTTTTGAAAGCAGAGGATTTAACAATAATTCATATTTATCCAGGTATTGCACGGATTTGTTCGGATCTTTGTCTGGTTTCACTTAGAACACGTTAAAGAAAAAACACATTCAGACACATTCGGTGCGCTACAACATGGCCAGCCTCTGAAAATACAACGTCTCATTTGCTCGATAGTGCAGCTGACTTTCTTAGTTTCAAGGAAATCTGATTCAGGTGAAGAACATTCGATGGAGGTAGAATTAAAAGAAAAAAAAAGAAAAATGAATATATTAAGGACAAACGAGGAAAAAATAAAAAAATATGTACAATGGAATAAAATGAGAGAGCCCGAATCCAAAGCAACGAAACAACAGAACACGGACAAAATTAATACAATGCAAAAGATAAAATTTGGAATATGTTACAAATTTGCAGGCATATCAACATAAAACAGATTGAATTATTGTATGAAAAAGGAAATTAGACAAAAATTGAAGAAATAGAAAAATATTTGCAAAATGGTTAAAATAAAAAACTGCTAACGAACGATGAAGCTCGAACGTTCATCAAATGACCATGTTTTATTGAAATATACGCTATATACGAAAGTCTTTATAAAATATACGAGCACCATTCGTCAAACCATCAACGTCAAAAGAGCTTCAATAGAGGAGGAGTCCTTTTTGCTATACGTCAGATAATTGTGGATCATCACGACGTTCTCGGTCTGACTATTTAGTAACAGTATCCATGGCCGCCGGTTTCAGGAAGATTTACTGAACTTCTTTCGCTTCCAGTTGATCCAGAATCCGGAGCTGTACGGATTCAGTTGAACCATCGCGGGTTTTATACAAATAAGTTTGAGTTTTTCTCTGCGGTAGCAATGCAAAAAATTATATGCTATTGAGCATGAGCATGATGACCGTACAATTCGTAGTTGCTACTCCGTGATTGACCAGAACAAGCGAAATTGCACAGAGAATCAACGAATGGGGCCTGGAAGCAGCTATTCATCATCAATGTCCACGTTTCGAGAGTTCTATACATTCAAATGTCAATAACGGCGCCGGCCACATCCTTACAGTCATCGGAGACTGTGTATACCTCTGCATCTCCACGTTTGCCACGTGAAGGAGTTTTTGTTAGTAGGATGGGGTAAAGAGTTACACAAATCTGGGTTCACCTTGATAAGTGATACGATCTATGCAACTCTCAGAAGTGTTATCATGTGTTTATTGCTCTGGGCAGCCGGCTGCCGAGAATTTGATAGATTTATCGTTTGTTGAATCAATTTGTAAACGAACGGTTTGCAAAAAAAGCAACTTAATTTCCGGACTGCCGACAGTCGAGAGTGTTGCAATGTTATTATTCCTTGTTTCTTTATTCCGGCAAAAAAACGATATTCCAAGAAAATTCAATATTATGAAAAGCGATTACCTTTAGCGTCTTAAGAGATCTGTTGAAATATATGCGGTAATACCTATGTAATTGAAGACTTCTAAATACAAACACTATTTATCGTATATAAAATTTGGTATTTATATAGCAAATAAAATGACAATTTCTTTCTCCGCAAATAATTGAATAAGATACCGAGTGTTATCCGCGTGCGTTGTTTCTCCTCCGGAGATCGCATAAACGGCTCACTCAACTAACGGCCGCTAGTGCTCAAAGACGGTATAAAATAAACACTACCGAAATACCTGAAACGACTAGCTTTTTATGTCGAATATATAATTGATGACGCTAATTTTTGTAATACATACTAGAACAAGATTGGAAACAATAAGAACGAAAAGAAACTAACCTGTCACCTTTTACGTCGATAATCAAGCTAGAATATTTTTATACTCATGAAGAAATATATTTAACATGACAATCAATAATATAGTGAATGCACTACTTTAAAGCAAGTGAAAGTATTCAATGTAATGAGAACAATTAATTTGATTTAATTTAATTGATTTATTGAACTAAAAGTTAGCCAATGAATATGACAATGAAGCATGTGTTTTTCGTGCTGATATGACTGCTGCAAATTGGTAACTGGCTTCTGATTCTCAACCCTCATATATGATTCAACAGTCATCATTTCACTCATGCAAGATCATGCGTATTCCTGACGCACAATGCCCAGTGGATTAGTTTCCTGGTTGGTCAAATAAACACTGAACAAATAAAGAAATTAGTTGGATGAGTCGAAAGAAATGTCAGCTAGATTGGCATCAACCGGCGGATACGTGTTCCCTTACAATGCCATCAAATCAAATAACGTTTTAAATTAAGGGACACGGACGAAAATAGCTGACCACCGCCTGCAGAATAAAGATTTGTAAAAGCGTAAAAAATCAAAGTAGGGTTTGTAACGGCTAATCAGGTATTTCCATGCTACCCGTGAATCGACCCTGAGATCTTTGTTTGAGTTTCAGCAAGAAAAAAGTAATTATGGCTGCATGGTTTAATATGTTATTTAGTCTGCTAACTTTGGCCACTAGGAGTTTTGTGTAAATATCAAGTGACTTGTAGTTTGAATGAATACATGACAAATTCTTCGAACAATATACAACCATGAAACTTGGAAACTTCTTGATCTACGTTACTGAGCCCGTGTACATTTTGTTTTTGTAGCAGAATATTTCGCGAAAATATATCGAGAATGTATTTTATTAATAGCAACAATATTGCCGCACAGTTGGCTACTTTGTTGATATCATTCAAATGTTCAGATTTCGATATTAGAAGAAAACTAATCGATAAGTTGCAAATGTTCAGATTTCGCATCTGCTGGTTATAATTATTTTGCTAGTAGGTGTTTTTGCATGTAGCACGGTTGTCAAACTTGAGTAACGGAAGAAAAAAGCGATTACGTTACATTTTTCGTTTTCTTTAGCATAAAATACCAATATAGATACAATGGTTATACATTTCGCACTTTTGACCAATACTTAAACATATGTCAAAACTTCTAGTTTAAACTATATTTTTTTTCTTTTTTTTATTTCGACTAATATGTAGTCACACTTTCTTTTTTACCTTTTAACGACATTCAATTAGCTTTTGTCTTCTGCTGATTTTGCGCATTTTTATGGTGTGTTTACCGCAAATACTCAACTACTCATTTAACCCTTCGGAAGTCGCGCTTATGGCCTACTGAACGAGCAGCCGCTAGCAACCTAAGACGAACTTCCTAACTTTTCAGAGCAGCGTGCACTTTCAGTAGCGCAACTGCCGGAATGTAAACATCGTTGGAGAATATTGGATTTGGATTTGTGGGCACGGTATAAATAAAACAAATGCATTATTGTTGGATCCCTAACGCTACTGTTTCGTTAGTAATGGGCAATGTTTCAACTCTCTTCGGTTTCCCCTATTGATCGTTAAAGAACTTTGTTTATACCATGCTATATAATGATACGTAAAACGTTTTTCTAGTTTGCCCCGAGGGGCGAGGACTTTAAGCTTTACCAAGCAACTCGTATTAAATCATCAGCAGAAAAATTTATAATCAGCATGCAATAAGTCAACACCATACCCACTACATAGCGTAGCAACCGGTACAAATCGAATCGTCAATCGCATCCGCATTGCCGCTTGCCGGATAAAAACGAACCAAAGAACACACGTCAGTGCACACTCCAGAGAATACACCGTAGTGCAATCTAGTGCGCGCGTGTTGGTGAATTTATTTGAACACGCCACAGAAAGTGTTGCCACAATTAATTCTGTACCGGGAGATGAAAAATATTCGTCTTTATTCTGTGAAACCAAACGAGAAATTCCGACTCGAAATCGGTTGTTTTATTTCAGTTGGAATTTCGCTAGGAACCAGTCAGAATTCCAGATGAGTTTGACTGGATAATGTCAATATCAGCTTCAGGCACCATCATGTGTATGCTGAGGGGGGCAAGGAAGGGACAATAGCTCTCCTAATTTTCAGATTTTTTTTTGTCATGGTATAAATTCATCTGTCATAGATTTAATGAAAACTCAAAACTATAAAATAAAACTATTTAGTCATCAGCATCACGCAAAACACGAAAACTGCCCAGAAGTCGTCATTTCAAGATATTAAAATCGAAAGATCGGTAGAATCATTGCATCGCGAGCAAACGAATTAAAGTGGGTCCTGCTGTCCGTAAAATTTATGCATAAAAAAGGAATCGTTAAGGTACGAGAAAAATTAATTGCGATCAATTAAAAAAAAATTGAAGAAAATAGGTTGAGTGGTTTTTTGGCAATCGTGTTCACGAAACCATTTTTAGAAAAAAAAACGACTTTTCGAGATAATCCAGTTTCAAATTACAAGTTACCACTGGTCTCGGTACACGATGCGCTGTGACTTTTGATCTATTTCTCGGATTTCTATAAACTTTTGGGAAAACATTCTCAAGGAGTTGTACTTTCAGATAAAGTAATAAAAAAATTCGACATTTTGAAAAATAAAAAGATTTGTAACCCCTTAACCTATACCACAATAGATCTAAATACTGGTCGCAGTGGTTCGTCTCCAACAAAAAAATCACCCTTAACAGCCCCTAATGAAAAAAGCTGCGCACACCTATGGCTCTAGCTGCAATTCTCGCGGCCACTTTGTTTGCAACCAAAGGCTGCTGACAGAGTGGCGGTGAGAAGCTTAGCTGGGGCTGGTAATGTCAATAGTATGCGAGAAACCTGCTTGTAGCAAATCAAATGGAGCATGTCAGAGTAAAGGTAGGCACTCCGAGAAATTTCGTTCGGTTTTCACTAACACCTCATCACATTGAAATGCTGGAATCATATTTTTTTAAATATTGCATTCTAATGTCAGCGTCAGTTTAAACTCAGACAAGTACCAGCTTCACTTCAGATTTTCGTCAGTTGTCTAACTTATGCATCGCAGCGTTAAATTATTTTTACTCTGCTGTCATGTAAAACCAAACTTCCCGTGAACATCGATAAGCATACTTCGTCTCGATGTACAAATTCGCCTCGAACATCGAACCCAAGCGAACTACGTGCAAACTCTAGTTCAAACATTCGTGTCCGTACACCGAATGTGTACACGATAACGATTCGAACAAGCAAAAAGAGTCAACGCTATTGAGTGTAAGAGTGAGAAAGAGAAAACGAGTGTCATGAACCTATGTGTACGTACATGGGATTTGGTTGTGCAGGCGAACATATGCGCGTGTTTTGGTACGAAATAGCGGGTTTGAGTTCGTACACGAAGTGTGGATTTAATATGAGCATAGAACCAGAGCGAACATTATAAAACAATTTGTACCAATCTGTAGAAGAGAGTGGGTACGCTTGATCCCACTTTTCTTTTTTACTCATAACTTTTCAATTAAATAAAAATTTCAATTGCATAATTCGCCATCTTGTAGTAAATTCGAATTGTAAGAGCTATGAATTATGTATAAGTCAGAATACTATGTCCTGTCAGTAATATGACCACTTTTGAAAATCATGCCAAAACGAGGTTTTTATAAAAACGTGTGGTAACTTGATTCCCCGCCTACTAGGGCTAAAGAAACAAAGCACACTATGACCTATAGACACGAAAGTTCAGCTAACTACCTATCCTGACAAATTAATGAATAAGACTACCTTTTTAGATGCACAACAAACTTTAATCACAGTAGACAGTCAAGACAAGTATTTGCGGTTAATCAGTGCTGTTTAACTGGCCTTTTCAACCTTCAATAACTTATACCATCATTTGTTCACGGAAAACATTAAGATCAATTAATAGTACCAGGTACGTTATGAAAATGATGTTTTTTTTCTAATTCTATAAATTTCGGAAGTGTTTGAGAGAGCTAATGATAAGGATCAAGAATACTTGTGTAGTGAAACTTTTTATTCGAAAAACGTGTTTTTCTAGGCAACAGCCCCTAGAAAGTAATCATACTTGTAAATATTCATAAATTATTAGTTCGACGATCTCATACAACCGTTCAAAAAATTTGTGAAAAGATCTTCGAGATGGATTTAAACAAATATTTTCTAAAATATTATACAACTTTTCCAAACCAATATGTAATACATCAGATTTGTTTCTTAAACATCATAAACGACCAAATACTTCATTTTCTTTTTATATTGTGATAACTTTATGCGTATAGGTTAGGAGATATGGCCAGGGAACCAAATATCCCAAAGGATCAAGTGTTCTCACTCTCCCCTACTTTTTACAAAAATCTGTAATCCGTACCGTACAGAAACTGTACCAAAAACACATAAAAAATCTGTACCTTTCTAGATAAATCTGTACTTGTGGCATCACTGAGAGAATCTAAAAAGGGCAAGAGACCGCAGTTCTCCAGCACCCAACTACTCCATCACCAGTGCTTGCTTGCTTGAAATCGGTCTAAATAGCTCTGAAAGAAAGAGCGTTCTGCTTTTTCTGTTCTAACATTCCTGACTAAGGATGCAAAATGCCTACCTTTTCTGCGGCTGTAAGTTTTCTGCCTACATTCTCATTTCTCTCTCGATGCTGCTGTCATTCGCTAGTGCAGGACGCCCAGCGCTGTACGGCTGCCTGTGTGCAAAGCAGTAACATGACAAAAAACTACTGTCCCCAGTACAGCCACCAGACGCGAGCGGTACAGTTTCTCTTTCCTTATTTTACATTTTTTAATATTTTCAATCTTTTTGATATTTTTATTCAAAAATGACGACAATGAATGCGGCTCATTTACGCCACGGCCGGCATCAACGCTTTCGTGTGCGGGCCTCTCCCTTTGACTATGCAGAGAAAAATGTACAAAGCGAGAAAACAAACTTTACTACGCCACACTCTCACCGAGCAGCCGGAGTACAGCAGCAAAACAAAAATGTATTCTACTGCTCTACGGGAACATGTACTCGGTTTGGCTACCGTTCTGGCAAGAGCTGTAGTGATGCATCACTGTAGCGGGCTGTACGGCTTGTGCAAATGTAAATATACCGAAAAAAATGTAGTTTATCGGTACCTTTGGCCTCCCTGTTCCTAACACTCGCTCGTACTCTTTAGTCTCGCCCAAAAACAAGTGAGGTGCCTCCGACGGTTTGCGCTGAAAGGTTGCCACTCCGCTGCACCCTCCCCTGGATCCGCCACTGAGGCCATAGAAACCGCATGATGCCTGCAGAAAGCGTCACGGCAATTGGCGAAAACGAGAAAAACAGATGCAAACTGATCTGTACTCTTGAGCAGCATGGAGTGTGTCGACAGACGAAATCTAATTTTGAGCATTTTGATTTTTTAATAGGGACAATAATAAAAACTTCAATCGAAGTAGGCAGTTGCGTTGCGTTGCGTTGCGTAAGCACGGTATACTTCGTAGATTGCAGACTGATGACTCTCATTTCCAGCCAGACTACTTGAGGAGCATTGTTTGGTAATAACAATTGACCCAGGTCAAGCGAGAATTTCGCCTGAGAACTACCATTGGCCACGACCATCTTTACCGTAGCTTGGGATATGAGAAAGGAAGTGTTGATGTGGTACTTGCTTAACGGAAGGCCCCGACTCAGTGACGATCCCATAAGTACCACGGATTGGGTAGTGGGTGGGTTGTTAGTCAGGATTCGCCTCAAGCAAGCAATGCGACTGAGAATTTATTTTCGTGCATAAGAAGTTTGAATAGTTTATTGACTAGGATACGTAAATGTTCGCGATGTGAAGGTGTTTAACCTCTGGATAACCGTTTATCGAGAGTTTGTTTCATCGAAAACAACTTGAACTCCAGACAGCCGGCTGTCGGGAGTGTTGCCGACAATATAAAATGGACCATAAATTGATTTAATTTAATTGATTTATTGCGTTGCGTAAATGACATTTTCCGAAACCCCCCAATCAATATGCCAAAAAAGCTTCAATCGAAGTAGGCAGTAACCAAAAAGTATTCAAATTGTGTGAACTGTGTGTTGTTTGAATACTTTGATGAAATTCGGTTAAAAACGGATCACCTTCTTCGCACAGAACGTTTCATGTAAGCTTAATACTTCCAACTACATGAGTCCCTCGTGCTTCCTCAAGCTAAATATTATTTTCTCTGTTTTTCTACATCTGAGAATGGGGCGAAAATGACACACAACTTTGAAACATTCATGTTTATGGAATAATAGTTCCCTCATCGAGTAGAAGTGAAAGTAGAAGTGTAATGAGTTTCCAATGCTTGATAGCAAAGCATATGAAATTTGGCAAAAATCCAATAATTTTAACGCTAATGCATCCCATTTTCGTTGACAGTCCTTATCGCCTATAGAGTGTTCGCTTTGCCATTCATGGGGACACACAAACAAGCGACAGCACATGATCAGCAATGAGGTCACGTTGGAAGTGAAAATGCACGCCTGCGAAGTTTTTAATTAAAAAAATCTTTTTTGAAATGAGACTCGCATAATGATTTTTGCTTTCCGAAAGTATTAAAGGGACAGATGTTCAAACGGACACAGCGAAATTTCGATCGGCGAAATTTTTTTAAATCGAATAACTACCGCTTGCCATTGAAACTCACTATCCCCACCGAAACTGGTTGATCCATTAATCCTATTAAAATAGTGGTTCTTCCTCGACGCTAACAAGTTTAAATAGCGAAAACGAGCGCATAATATAAATAGTGCAACCGGCTCATTATCCTCCAAAAAGCCAACTTTTACTACCACAGAATTTAATGCCACCACGAAGCGAATTCAAACTCACCCGACCGGAAACATCCGTCGTGCACACCGAGAGAGAGAGAGAGAGAGAGAGAGAGGGATCCTCTTCCGGAAAACGGCTAGCGAAACAACTGCTTAACTAATGCACAAACGCGTAACGTGTCGAAAGCGCGATGTTAAAGCTTTTATCACCAAGCACATGAGTATGTGTGTGTGTTCCTGTGTCACATTTCCCGCCTCAATCAGCAAGCGATGCGTGCACGAAGCGTAGAGTTAATTTTTGCCCTCCGCCGTTGCTGTCCGTAGCCTACTGCCACAAAAAAGATATGAATATGATCATGATGAAAATCTGTAATTTTATGTCATTTTTTTATAGACGCAAACGGTTGCCTCTTAATTTGCACAGCAATTTTCAACTTCCTGCAGGTATGTAATGCGGTATTTGTTGTTACTTGATGATTGCAACAAAAAAGATGGTCCCCATGGCGTGACTGATTAAATATGATAATTTTTAAACTCAATTCAATACTTCGGGGTACATATGTAATTGAATCAGCATATATCTGCTATGAAAATTTATTACCGAAAATCATGGTGAAAAATATGAATATTTCTACAGTAATAATTAAACAATGGTGGCTTCCCTGTTTCGATCAATATGATAAAATATTAATTCTTCTTCAGCCCGAACCAGGAAAACGTAATGTCTACGTAACTGAGGTAAGCTGTATTTAGTCAAACTTAAAAGTAGTACTTCCTTATCTTGTCAGAGAACTTCCAGAAATTTGTTGTTAAAACTACCGTCGCGCCAACACTGCAGAAAAATCCCTGTCCCGCGGCAGCTTTCTCATAAACACTCCCAGCTCAAGTTTCACTGCTTTGGGAAACGGAGAATTTACGCACACCGTGGAGAAAAGCCAACTACGACTGAAACTGATAGGATAGTCTAACCGACAGCTTGAAGTGCCAGCAGCAGCACACAGACAACACACACCCCCGTCTGTTGTGAGTAAAACAATAGGAACAAAACGTCGGCAGCGTCGGCGAAGAACACTTTCTGGGTCATAATTTTCCACGTTTGACTCGGGCAGCGCTCCCGGGCTCCTCGGCATCTCTTAAGTGTCATCTAGTTTCACAAAGTGCTCGAAGCAACGCAGCAGCGGGAGTCTCGAGAAGAAGAAAAAAAGTTGTTCCCCCAAGAAGCGATATCGATAGAATGACAGCTTGTTTAAATTTAGCAGCTTTCTTCATCTGGATCAGGGAGAAAGTTACTCGATTTTTTTTTCTCTGACCCCAGTTCTTTCTTCTAGTTTTCAACACTCTTTTATTTCGCCGAACCGTACAACTGGGGGGGGGGGGAGGAGAAAGAAGTTTGTCTCGGGTGTCTAAATTGCTGTGACACCGCAGCAGCGCAGCAATAGAACCAACTTTCATCGGTCTGCTAGGGGGGTTGGAAACGATGCGGAGAAAGTTGAGCTACTGGACCGGAAAGTTTTGGAACGATAAAAAGGACGCTCGTTGGCACATATTGGAAAGCGAGACAATGGCAGCAATGGTAGAGTGAAGTTGAAAATGGGTCCTTTTAGATCTAGTTGCGCGACGAACTGTTCAATTAGATTTGAAAAAAATAAACTTCGATAATCGCCGGGAGGAGGTTAGTTTCTATTGCGGTAAATGAAGATGGGTGAAGACGATTGAAAATTCTGTTAGAAAATAAAACGAAAGTTCAAAGGTGAATTATTAGATTGATTGCGGCGAATGAAGTATGCGAGCTCAAACCAACTTCTGTGTCGAAAATGTTCCTAACGTTAGTGGTTAAAAGCTGTCGGGCGGAGTAAATTTGCTCTATTATGGTCAGTTGGCGTTTGGGTTTCAGGAACTTGAATTGTTTGCGGTTACACTTCTTTAGGATGCTCAGAACTGCAGGTGACGTGTTGGCTTTATGATTTCTGTGGTTTCTACGAATTTTGTATAACAAGGGGAAGTTTCTACGAGAGAAAGTATAATTTAGAGTCTCTAACAAACAACTCCTTCTCTCGCATAAATCAAATAATTTTAATACTTATTAAGGAAGGGGTAACGTGAATAATCACTTTCTTGCGATTTTTTTTGTAAATTAAGGTGAATCAAGTCTATTTAAAACTTTTCTTCATCATGATGCATTATTTCAATAACATTCAGGCACGTAGCCAGAGGGGGGGGGGGTTGCTAGAGGGCTAAAGCCCCTTCCGAAATTTTTCAAAAATACATTTAAAAAAAGGCGACTTTTAACAAAATTTATTGCTTACTTGGTTTGAACAAATTATTGAGAAAAGTTGAATAAGGCTATTTCCCACCACCAAAGGCAATGGTCACGAAATTCAGTGTGCTTTATGCTTTTGCTCGAGCCAGTGCGAAGCGAACGACAAAAACAGTAACTTTTATATTGTGTGCCTTGTCTGAACAATACAAGAAACTGTTACTTTAATTATTGCTGTAGTAATTTGTCGAGATCAGTGAGTAGCAGAAGCAAGAAGTGGTGCTCCAGCCAAATACGGTGATTATAAAATTATTGATGATTCGCATAGGACCGAGCATTCATAATGTGGAACATTTCCTGAAGGTGTAAATGGAGGTTAGACTTTCGGAAGCCGCCTTTATCGAATTCTACCATGTCAGGCATTTAGCGCTCAACAAATTAGCCTAGACGAAACCATTAATTTCGAACAACTTAAAACACCTTATTGTGTGTGACAATGCTGCAATTAACCCTAGAACGTTGCACTGGGGTACAAATGTACCCCAAGCTTTGATCGCATTTTTCGCAGGTAAAAATGCAAACAGAAGAAATGTATAGTACATCATTTTCTTTGTTTTTTAATTGCAAAAACAGCTGTGAAAGTGAAATTGAATCAATGATACATAAATTGGTTTGAACAAAAATAGGGAAAAAATCGCGGTTTTTGACTTTTTTCACAAAAATTGCTATAACTTTGAGAATTTTCAACCGTTTTGAAGAAATCAAATGATTAAAGAATGGTCTAAACGGTATAAAATCGAATTTTGATACTTTTAAAAAGTGCAATTATTTGGAAGAGTGAAAGTTTATAAATCATGTTTTGGAAAATACCACGAAATGGGGTGGAAATTGAAATGAAAAAAATATTTCTGACCAGGAACACATTGGTAACACGCAACGTTACTGTTACAGCAGATACTGTGTGCAAATTATACTTGCGAGCTATGGTTTTGAAAAACTATAAAAAATACAACAATAAAAATCAGCAAAAAAAGAACGATTTTATTTCTACTTCAAAATTAAATTAGTTTATTGAATAAATGATTCAAAACGATTTTATAATACTAATTGCTACTTAGGTAGTAAATCAACCAGTATTTAAACTAGTATTGTCACGAGTCACATTTTACGGACAGCACAACACCTGACGAAACGCTAACGGTAATCGTACACTGGGGTACAAATGTACCCCACGCCAACTTTGACACCTGCTTCCACGAAGGCTATAAGCAAACTGGCTATACCACCTTTTCGTACTCTTACTAGGAACTCTGAATTGAATTATGGTTAGGGCCCCAGGTCGATAAATGCCGAATTCTCGTCTTCACACGGCTCCGAAGAAGGCGTGGGGTACATTTGTACCCCAGTGCAACGTTCTAGGGTTAACATTGTTTTAAGGCGAATAATTTGTTTTATGGACCACATATCTAACTATTTTCGCTGAAGAGTTATGAGCACTTTTTCGCCAGAAATGGTGTTCTTTGGAATAACAATATCACTCATTGGGATAAACAAAAGATAATTCTTTTTCAACTACCATTAAAGTTTTGATTAGAGTTATAATTGAGTAAAAACTGGCCAATACGTTGTTTTCTAAATGTTTATAAAGTTGAGTTCAAAAAATCTATTTTTGATATTAAAAGTACTTATATCTGTTGAATAATACAAGCAAGTGTTTTGATATGTTAGAAGAAAATATTTGTCTTCAAAAACTCTGAAAAACATCTGAAGGATAGATTGAAAAAAATGTAAACTGAAAAAGTTATATAAAATATTTGAATTTTCATGAATTAACCCTCTGTAATATGTTTAAATTACTTCCTCGGTAAACAACATAAAAAATATAGTTTCGTATTCATGATAAAAAGTTGCATTTTACAATACTTTTCTATTATTTTAAATAGTGGGTAGGGTGGTTCTAAATTTTTATCAGAAAATCAGAGTTAAAAGTTAATCAGAAAATTAACTTTCTAATGGTTCAAAATAGAGCTTCGCTGTCTTCCAGAAAATTGAAGAAAATAAAATCTTAAAAACTTCGTCGAAGACACTGAACTCAATCTTGTACTTTTTATTTCACAAGAAATTTTCCAAAAAATAATAGGATGTTTCTTAAAGAATGGTTTTGTTTAGATAACTTTTTCAGTTTTGATTTTTCATTAAGATCACTTTAGAAATACTTTCAGATATTTTGAAGAAGAACAATTTGTCTCAATGTACCGAACCTCTAGCTTCTCTCGCTAGAAACTTATATATGGGTCATTCCACGCGAAGTGATCAAAAAAAGAAGAGCGAAACCCCCACGTATCGACCGATTGCAGACTTCCATACGATTGAGCATCGTTATACAGCAACTTAGCGACCACCTAATTCGGGGTCATCTAGTAAACCACATGCACATTTAGGTGTGGCCACTCGCTACAAACGTCCGTGAGTTTTTTTTATTAAAAGAGCAACATGCATTTGAAGTGAACAGAGCAACAGTGGTTTCGAATATGAAAATCATTAAAAAGTCCGGACTTTGCTACGTTTAAACTGATGTTAAAAATCGTGTTCTTATCCAATGATCATAAAATTCAAATTCAATTCAATACATGAGAAATTTAGGAAAAATATGAAGCAAAAAAAAATAAATTTTTGAGGTTTTGACCAGCCTCCAGCCACTGTGCATCGTTATACAGCAACTTAGCGACCACCTAATTGTAGCAGGCTCCGTCCGGCGTCCGTGAGTTTTTTTTTAATTTTTTTTTCAAATAAAGTCAAATTGTGAACATGTTTTCAGCCGGCCCTACTCCAGCATTCCTCTTTCTTGACCCAGGATATTTAATGTACCGAAAACGCCATGCAACTATGAAGGTCCGATTACTACGTGTTCTGTCAGCATAGCCAACTATGGATTACTTTATGTGGTGTCAATTAAGTGAAACATATTGCAGCCTTCAATAATTTTTATCTTCCCAATTGCCATTTGAGAAAAATTTTGTATTGAAACAAGATATAAAGCCATTCCTGGGCAAGTTCCACCAATCCTGTAACTCGATCGGAACTTTCTGTCGCTCCTTCAGGGTCCTACGGTACAAAACCTGCCGCACCAACGTCGAAGTCTCAAAGTCTACGAAAAAACCATCAGATCCAGAAATGTTAACAACAAAACCTGCCCACTGTGCAGTAAAAAAGCCTCCTTCCTCGTATCGCTCCCGATTAGTTGCCGGCGCGGGGAACCCGGAACCCTTCCGGGTAAGTCCATATAACCTCAGAACCCACCTGAACCAAGCTGCTGCTGCCTTTACCTTTTCTACAGAAACACCAGCAACATGACAAAGACCCTCTAAACGTCTGAACGCACGTCCACGGCGGACTCGTTTCCACTCGTCCTACCGACTTCCGCAAAACGTCGGGATGTCGCCGTTGGATCTATGATCGGGCGGATTAGCCCATCTACAAAGATAACGTTTCGGATGCCCTCGATTGAGACCGCGACTATTCGGCGGAGGAGCTTGTAGAGGTCATGATACAGACTGCAAAGCACCTCCAAAACGAGCGGTTTGGAACTTAGAAATAGCAAGGGCGATCAAAATTCGATGAAAACTTTTCGATCTCTTAAAAATACTCCCCGCTTTCCATCATCGATGGGATGAGAGATCGACGAATTTTCACAGCCTCAGGAACCAGGCCAGCTAGGGGATCGAAAAGGCCAAGGAGGCCAGCTGGGCTTACTTCCTGGACGGGATCAGCTCCGATTCGTCGACTGCAGATCTGTGGCGAAGAGTCAATGCCCTAAGTATCAAATGAAGGCAAAACGGCTTCGTATTATCGGTCAACGGTACCACTACAGCTGAGACCGCTGAAATTGCTAATGCAATCAGTCAACACATTGACCTTCTTTTTAAGGGCTCCTGCCTCAAAACAAAGGTGACCATAGAAGCCACCCCTACAGCATTCATACCAGATGCGATTGGCACGGGGAAAACGATGGAAAGGATGGTAAGCAGTCTCCTGATGAGCCTCCTCGAGAAATAAAATCTTCTCGACCATCAACAGTTCGCATTCCGACTCGATTCAGGCGTTCATCTAGGCTACCTCGGTGGAATACCAAATGACGCCATAGCCAACGACTTGCATGCAGACGTCGCCATGCTAGATTTTGCCAAGGCCTACAACACGGTATGACGTGAAGGAATACTTCGCCAGCTACACCAATGAGGTGTTCGCGGAATTCTTGGCCGCTTTGTGAAGTAGTACTCTTGGAGGAAAGCAGTCGAACCTGTTTCGACAAGCTAACGTGGTTCCCCAAGGGTCGGCGTTGGCAGTTACATTATTCTTGGTCAGCATGATCTCTCTTTTGTCACGCTCTCGAAAGATACATAGGGTAAGGTGGGGCAAATCCGACCTAGTAAATGGTTTTGGCTGTAAAATGCTCATTTTACATCGGATCAAGTTTATATTATATACCAAATTAAAGGTTAGACTCCTGGGCAACTTTCTGTATATATCATTTTATTTGGATCTTCGGAATATCTTGATATACATTTTTTCCAAAAATGTTCATTTTTGCTGTTTTCAAAAGTGATGGGGTAAACCCGACCCCCTATGTTTTTGGTTAATTTAGTGCAGATATTACTCAAATTGTATGGTTTTTCAATGATAAATCAATGAATGTTGTGTTATTGAATTGTAACATGAAGAAAATGGAGCTCAATATCAATCTTGGAATGCTAAAATCACGAGCTGTAGCACGTAATGATATTCCCATTTGCATCGGAGCAATTGCTTGTCGAATACTATAATCATCACGTTTTTGTGTCTTTCGTTTGTAATTATGAACCATTTTGCATAAAAATAATAACTAATAACAAATATATTTCAATTTGGTAAATAAAATTTTTCTTAGAAAAAAGCGGTCGGATTTACCCCAATATTTAGAGGTCGGATTTGCCCCACCGTGTCATTTTTCATTACGATGCAATTAAAAAATATATGAAAAAGATTGAACTAAATTCATCTATGCACTTTGTAGGACTTAAATCAAAGAATTTAAATCCATTTACATTTATTATACAATCACTTTAACAATCAGAAATATCCTGTAGTCAATGATGCACAAAAATCAAATCAAAAATTGTAAAAACCTATTTTAATCCACCTAGCGGTGCAATTGTGTCTTTCTCAATCATAAATCACGAGAATGTGTGCGTTGTTTATATTCATTAAAAACTTTTAAATGCATATATTACATTTTATTATTATACATCACATGACAACCATATACAGGAAAATAAATCATTATTCGAGTTCTAAAATTTTGTAAAAGAAAAAACAGCCACGGTAATATTGAACTGAAAAAAGGTGCGAAATCGGCAAAGTCTCAAAAAGTCGATTTTTATAAAAAAAAATTTTTTTCGAGATAACATAAAATCTCGACGTTTCATGCATTTTAAAGATGTTTGGCATCAAAAATACGAATTCAATTTCTGAAATTTCATGGGGTCCCCCCTTTGGAAAAAAAATTTGAGTTCCGGCTTATATGGGAATTTCATATGTGACCGGACGATTTAGTCTATATTTCCGGACCCATATAAGCGATCCGTACGAAATTTTATAGACTATAGCTATCATTTGGGACTAAGTTTGTGAAAATCGGCCCAACCATTTCAGGGAAACTGATGTGAGTTCGTAAATTTTGAAAGATGGCCACTTTTCCCGGGCACTTACGGAACCGTCTATGGTGGTCAATGTAGTCAACGAAAGTTTGTTTGGCCGTCGGTGACCTAGAACTGCAAAGTTAAGTTATTTGAGAGACATTTTAGCGAAATTTTTACCTTTTTTGCTTCCATCGGAGTATCGGTTTGAATCACAATTTGCTATGTGATCGCACGCCACAACCAGTAACTCCGGAACCGGAAGTCGGTTGGGGATAAAATTTAATAGCCATTTACAAGGACGCAACATCTTTCATTTGAGACTAAGTTTGGTTGAATCGGTCTAGCCATCTCCGAGAAACCGATGTAACTGTTATTCTGAATTTGGATACGTCCGCCGGGGCTTCCAGAATGATGGTGGCCAAAGAGACTTTGAATGGATGTTAGTGACCTAATACTACAAATCGAAGCAGTTGTGGTCATATTTTGGAAAAATTTTCACCTTTATACATTCATTGCAGAATTTATTAAAATCGACATTTTCTGCGTGATCGTACTCACCACCCTGTAATTCCGGAACCGGAAGTCGGATCCATCAGAAATTCAATAGCAGCCAATAGGAATGTTGTACCTTTCATTTGAGACTAAGTTTGTCAAAATCGGTTCAGCCATCTCTGTGAAAAATAAGTGACATTTTTGGTCACATACACACACAGACGCACGTACACACACATACATACATACACACGCACAGACATTTGCCGAACTCGACGAACTGAATCGAATGGTATATGTCACTCGGCCCTCCGTTAAAAAGTCGGTTTTCAGAGGAATTGCAATACCTTTCTATTGAGAAAGGCAAAAATTAATGTCAGTAATTTTGTTTTAATTTCAATAAAATATTTATTAACTTTTTTTATTGAAACAACAAATAAATTTTATTGAATTCAATAAATAAATTTATTGTCTCCCGACCAATAATTTTATTTATTGAATTTAACCCATATTTTTATTGATCCTACAAATCTTTTTTCTGCGTGTACGATTTGTTTATATGTCACTGAAATTGGTAGATCTATCATATGCAGAAAAAATGAAAAAAAAAATCAAGGAAAAATTTCATTAACCTTAAATTTAGCTTTGAGTTTTGCTTTTCACTCAAACTTATAAAACTTGCCGAAAAACAGGAGATACGTTTTAGTCCTTTTATGTACATTCAAATGCAAATAGATTAAACTAAAACTTCAATTGACCAATCTACCCAAATTGAAACGCAAAAAATGTTTTAAAAGCTGTGCAAGAATTTTCAGTTTAAAAACCTCTTCTGTTCTTTTGTATTTTCGATTACTTAACATATCTTAACAGAAGTTTACGCACACTCAATACAGCTTTATAGTTTCCGTACAACCGGCATTCGCGTCATTATATGCATTTAGGCAACCGTCGGAAGCTCTAAAACAATTTCGATTAAACTTCAGAACGTTGTCCACTCTCTGCACTGCGCGACTTCCGAAGGGTTAAAATCGATTTTGCTACTTGAAGTAACAAGCACCAGATCGTGTTGGTAGTCGATTAATTGATGTCGTCGTCCATATACACGGAGATATTAATCCAAATTTTCTGCGTCGGCTTCACCTTTGAACGATATCAGTATAACATTTCCGATGTGATGAAACTGGATAAAGAAAATTTTCGTAATCTCCATTCACACACACCACCGAAGATGCAAACAACAATGGTTTCGGTTCCCAGAAACATGCCAAGGAATCTAGTCACCAAATCCTTTCTGTGGCGTATCCTCAGATACATGTAGATTGAAATTAAACAAAGAATTTTTTTTTATTTTTTTGAAACCGTGAGAGAGGGAGACCCCAGTGGAAAGGATGCTGCATTGTTAAGTAAAACCCTGTTATACACATCATATAAGATGGCATCTTATGTGTCACCTTGTAGAATATCCCGCGCTTATGCAGTTTAAGTCATTCTCATTTCGTTCGTAGTCTAGTTAAGATCGTTTAATAAAAATAATTGTTAACCGAACAGTTCGAGTATTATTGAAGAATAACACTAGTTTACAAGAAAAATGAAGCTTCAAGAAAAAGTATTTTTTAGACTAATTTTGGGTCGCTGAACACGAAAACAATATTCATTTTTTTGTTCAAAGAAGCGATTTTGTGATTTTCTAAAAAAAACTCGTTTTTGAGCACTTTTTGTAGTTTTTAGTCGATATTTCTTGTCAAAATCACTCAATTAATTTAGTCAATATGCAGGTTGAAAGAAGCCGAGATGCCCTTTCCCAAAAACATATAATATGTGTCGATCATATGTAAAATTTTAGTACTGCAAGCGACCAAAGTTTAAAAAAAGTGCATTTTGACCATTTTTAAAAGTTACTCATTTTTAAATAATTTTTTTACCGAAAAACAAATTTTTTTCGGACCTTTTAGAATCTAAGATGACAAATAATATGTTTACGTTAATTTTAAGCCTAATATCACTAACATCGGATGGAAAATGTTGATGCATTGAGCGAAATGGAAATTTTATGATGTTAGCGGACCCTGCCCTGGTGCGGCGGTTTAGAGGGTATAGCACTGGTCTCATAAGCCAGTCGTCAAATATTTGAGTCCCTATCGGGACCATATGTTTGTCGAGATTTGATCTACGCATATTATACATGTTCGGAAAGGGCACATCAATACCTTTCGAACTGTTTCGATCGGATCCTATTTGAACAAGATAACTAAAATAGTACCCAAAAACACTTTTTTCAAAGAAACCTTGAAAATGATTCTTTGAAAAAAAAAAATGGATTTGGTTTTCGTATTCAGCGATCCAAAATTAACTGAGGAAACACCTTTCTTCTTAGCTTATCGCGATTACCTTAAAATTGTTAAAATCTGTCACATTAGATTCTGAAAATATGAAAAATTATTTTTCTGTAATAAAGAATAGAGCAAAATCAAAAAAGCGGAAGCAAAACAAAAACGTTTTTTTAAACTCGAACTTCTTTGAAAGATAAATAGAGTATTATTTTCGTATTCATCGACCCAAAATTAATCTAGAAAACACTTTTTCTCGTAACTTCATTTTTCTTGTAAACTAGTGTAATCTTATTTAAGACCAAAAGAGATATGTGAAAAACAGAGAAATTTTCACTCGGTGCCTAATAACATCGCCAGTTTTTGTCGGATTTTCGTGATCTTAGGCTTTAAATTCACGTGAGAAGTTTGCCTGTCACAGAGGATTTTAAAAGATTTTTTTTGCTGATTTTTTACATTTCTTATAAAAGAAATGTATAGAATTCGCCCAAACTTTCAAGATTTTTTCCGAGGCCCGGAGGGCCGAGTCTTATATACCAATCGACTCAGCTCGACGATTTGGGACAATGTCGGTGTGTGTGTGTGTGTGTGTCTGTGTGTGTGTATGTAACGGACAAATTCTCATTCGTGTTTCTCAGCAATGGCTGAACCGATCTTATCCAAACCAATTTTAAATGAAAGAACTAAAAAACAGTATGAATGCTATTGTTTTGTTTTTGATTCTGATGTTTAGTTTCCAAGATATGAATGTTTGAATGCGCAAAAATGGCGTTTTTTGCAGTTTTTTTAAATTATCTGCCGAAATTGACCATGTAGATTAACAATTTATATGTTTTTAGACAGCTTCAACGAATACCTTTCGAACAAGCTATAGATTGTTGAAATCGGACTATTATCAAAAGAGATATTTAACATTAAATGCGGACGAAAGATTTTTATCATTTCCCATAGCCAGAAATATGACTAAAAACATGTAATCTATTATTAACGCCAAAACGGCTTATTTTAGGTCAATAGTATCTTCGGAGAATTTAATGGAGGCAATATGCCCTTTCTTTTGGTATTGTGCTTTTGCTGATTAATCCCCCTATGAGTGAGATATTTTCACAATTTTTTTTGGAAGTGATTATATCGAAATGATGCCTTCAGCAAATTTGTAGCTCTCACTTTTGCGAATAACGTTACTGAAGACTTCAAATATTTATTTTGAATACTTTAAAAGTTATGGCTTGTTGTTTGTTGATTACTCTTTGCCGCCTATTTATTGTTCAATACAGTAATAATCCATTGAAATAAGCCAAACATTATTTCGATAAAACGAATTTTGTATTTCATTTTACTATCTACAACCGCTAGAAATAATCACCGAACACTTCCAAGTTATCTGGAAGGAACTTGATAACTTATCAGTATAAAAATGTTCATTTGTGCGAACCTTCTGACTGCAATTTTGCTAACTTATAACCATCGGATCGATCTGAAACATATCGGAAAATGAAAAGCGAAATAAATAACTCGAAGCAACGGCGTAGCCAAGAGAAGGTTTTGGGGTTTAACACCATACAACCCCCCCCCCCCCACAACACCCAAAAAAAATTGGATTGAAGTTGAAAATTTATTGATGCAGACTGATTTAATTCAATATTACAATAACAATTATCTGATCAGTAGATTGATAACCTGTTGTTGTAAACATCATGAGGACTTTTGATAAATTGTCGGAATGGGGTCCTGATATGTAACTGATCTCTTGGTCTTGATTTCACAGTTGTCTAATAGCATCAATATCAAATTCCTGTCTGAAAACATTCCAATAGAAAATTCCAGAGTTCTGTAATCAATCATAATCCTCAGATTTATTTTCAAATTGATCTCGTTTTTGTAGAGATGTACTGTAATAAGAGTCTTTATTTAATAGGAAGCGAAGTTAAAATTGATTTAATTCTATGAAACATAGAACTGCTCAACGAAAAATGCATAAATTTCAACAATTGCTTAAAATGTTTTTGCCTTTCTCATTCACTCTAAAATTCGTCGATCTAATCCCGACCGGGAGGACCGAGTGTCATATGCTAATCGACTCAGTTCGTCGAGATCGGAAAATGTCTGTGTGTGTATGTATGTCTGTATGTATGTGTGTGTATGTGTGTATGTGGAAAAAATGTGACATCTGTTAATCAGAGATGGCTGGATCGATTTGCACAAAGTTTGTCTCAAATGAAAGGTACAATCTTCCCATCGGCTGCTATTGATTTTTTTATTGATTGGACTTCCGGTTCCGGAGTTACGAGTTGAAGAGTGCAATCACACAACAAATTCCCATATAAACTGAAATGAAAAATTTTCAAAATCAAATTTGTATTTTTGATGCCAAATGACATTATAATGCATGAAACATTGAGATTTGATGTAAACTCGAAAAAATAATGTTTGACAAAAATTGATTTTTTTGGACTTTGGTACTTATTTGCTCTGTTACTATTTTCTGAAAAATTAATTCTGCATAATTTTAAAACTTCAAAAATTACGGTTTCGGAATTATGCCGCTTAGACATTAAGATCGATTTTCACCAAACCCCCACCAATTGTAAAATTGGTATTGTAAAAAAACGTAAGGGCGATACTTCAATGCTGATAGGTGGGACCGAAAAAGTAAACAATCGCCAAAGGGACTATATACTATATATACAATCATTTTGTCAATTTCAATAGCAAACACAAATTTTAATTTAATAATTTCAAATACTTCATGAAGTTTTGGGTTTCGATCACTGAATCATGCAATCTAGGATGTAAAAAACACAATAGTTCTAAATTGGAAATAAAACCAAGTCTGGAAATATGCACTGTTGATTTTCTTTGAATGCACTATGAGTCACAAGGGCGATTTTTCGGTACAAAAATCAATAACTCCCAAACCGTTCATTTTAGAGAAATTATGTCTGAGATAATATTTTTGGGGATGAAATTCGCTTTCTTTTAAAGTAAAATGTAGCTAGGGTGGTCCTCTCAAACATTCTTTTCGAAAAATTATTTTTCGAACAAAATGGTATAGCAAGGTACTTACTTTAGCAAAGTTGTAGAAAAATGTTTTTCAGTTAACATTTTCAAATGAATTAAAGTTATAGCACTATCGGTTTTTATGTTATAATTATTTTTATTCTTTAACTTAGGGTGTTTCTGAAAAAGTCAGTTTTTTAACTATAACTTTTTAAATAGTTAGTCTATCTTCATACTCTCTATGAAGCAATTTTAGTACTTTTCATTGCGCATATTTCTGCTGAAGAATGTGAATCGATATCATTTTTCGTTATCGAGTTACGATCATTTTTTTAAATAAAAATGATAGTTTTCAATGTCCTCTAACTCAGAAGGTTGCAATAACTAGCAGCTAAATTTGTACTCTTTTGAAAGTGCATCAAAAATACTATAAAATATTTCAAAATCAAAGTCAGCATTTTTGCCCTTCGATGTCAAATATAAACAAAAACACCACGAGTCGTGACAGTTTAATTGGTATCAATCTCATTCATGAATCGAATCGCAGTAGCCGACGACTGCTTTGATCAACGCGTGTAGTGCTTTGTATTATTAGTGCTGTTAAAATGCATAAAATAAAGTTGTTCGATCTCTGGAAAGTGGCCAAAGGTGAAAATAAAAATAAAATAAAAGTTGTGTTTGAGGAAATAATGAGATAATTTGATGTGGGACAAAATGAAAAAAATAAGTTCACTCAGAATGCAAAAGCTGTAACAATTAAAACATGTAAAAGGTTTGATCAATTTTGGAAAGACAGTAATCGAATTGAGACGAAAGTGCTCGATAAAAATTCGAAATATTTTGAGAAGCCGTTAACAGTTCCTACAAAAGATTCAAACTGCACTTCCTCCCAAACCAGCATTCACAGAAATTCGTCGCTTACTTAGAACAGAATGAAGGGTAATCCTTAATTCATTTGCTTTTTAAGGCAAAATGCGCTACATTTTATATTATGTCAACACTTCCATTACCAACAAGTTTCATGAGCGAACAAGGAGCTGAGACTCGGAACGATCGACTGAGTCACGGTAGAAATTGTTCAAGAGTCGCGAACATGGAAGATGTTTTCTTTAGAGAAATGGACTCGTCTAACGTCTAACGCCGAAGATCCCGATACAGTAAACGCACTGAAATAAGTTCAATATTAAATGAGTTAGTTAGAAAAGAGACACGATTCAGATAACTATAACGACGACGATGCTGATGATGTTGATGATTGTGATTATAATAATTATGAGGATGACGATGATAATAAAGTAGTTACGTAGAATAGTAAAATAAATATCTGTCTGAGCCTAACGTTTTCAATATTTGTGTACATATATTTGACAAGCTCAAAAAATCATTTAACAACTCGACTTTTTGATCTAGTAAAGCAGGTTCTAAATGGCAATGACCAGACCCTTAAAAACAGCCGTATGCTGATGTCATTTAATCATAATGTTGATGTCAACATTTTTCGCTGAATGACAAAAAAGCAAAAGTTGATTTTGAGATATTTTACAGTATTTTTGATGCACCTTCGAAAGAGTACAAATTTAGCTGCTAGTTTTTGCAACCTTCTGAGTTAGAGGTCATTGAAAACTATCATTTTTATTTAAAAAATGATCGTAATTCGATAACGAAAAATGATATCGATTCACATTCTTCAGCAGAAATATGCGCAATGAAAAGTACTAAAATTGCTTCATAGAGAGTATGAAGATAGACTAACTATTTAAAAAGTTATAGTTAAAAAACTGACTTTTTCAGAAACACTAAAATGACAGCCTAAAATAAAGAAGAAAAATAATTATAACATGAAAACCGATAATGCTATAATGCTATAACTTTGATGCATTTGAAAATGTTACTTGAAAAACATTTTTCTACAACTTTGCTGAAGTAAGTACCTTGCTATACCATTTAGTTCTAAACATAATTTTTCGAAAATAATGTTTGAGAGGACCACCATAGCTACATTTTGCTTTAAAAGTAAGAAAATTTAATTTCCAAAAATATTCTCTCAGACATAATTTCTCTAAAATGAACGGTTTGGAAGTTATTGATTTTTGTACCGAAAAACTGCCCTTGTGACCCATAGTGGAATGGTGGGTTTTTTCAAGAAAAAGCGTTGATTTCTTAATTCTCAGTCGCGTTGGAAATTTGAGTAAAGTATAAACTTCAAATCGATTAAAAAAATCGATTTTTTTTGGCTCAGTACAATATACATAACCCCTTTAGAAAAATCAGTTTTCCCACCACAATGCATTGATTGAGGAATTTAGATATTTTATTAACAGAGCATTAGCAATAATTCGTTTGTATGTCTATTTTATGGGCCATTTTTTCGCCTTCCCATTGATTTGGTTTGAGATTTCTAGCACTGATGTTGTCCTATGCTTATTTGAGTGATTCTCTGAGTCCTGCCACTATCCCATGTAGTATGTGTTATCAAAAACATCGCGAAGCATCAAGTTTTAAATGTTCTCAAACAATATAATATCCGAAGAGAGTGATAAGAGTTATAAGAAATGTCTCATCACACTGTTAGGTGGATTAAAAGCGTTTTTTTATGAAAAATCAACCAAAAATTAGTAATTTTACCAAACACTACTTTTTTTGAATTTGGTTGCTTTTAACCCTAAATTGTTGATATTTTATCCTAACATGTTATACATTTTTGGAATGGGCACATCAATACCTTTCGACTGGTGAGTCGTTTGTGTTAATCGAAAGATTTGTTCCTGAGATATTGGCCAAAAACTGCAAAAAGTGCTCAAAAACACCTTTTTTAAAAAATCACAAAAACGGTTCTTTGAAAAAGAAAATGGATATGATTTTCGTGCTCAGCGAACCAAAATTGACTTAGAAAACACCTTTTTTCTTAACTTCATGCAAATAACCCAAAATTTGTAAACTAGTGTAATACACACTGAGCTTTGTATATCCTCTGGGGTCTCACTCCGTAGACACATGCATTGTTTGTTACCTTTACTACTAAAGTCTTCTAATCAGTTGAGAGATGTCAGATTTGCAAATTTGCAGACTTTTAATTTTAGCTGCAGAGTTTTTCGATGACGCAGATATTTGCAGATTTTTTTTGTTTGGTTGCAGATATTCACAGATTTTTGAAAATAAAAGCTGTTGGTTACACTAGTTTCAAATTACAACTTTATCTACTTTAGGTTTTTCCTCCATAAGCTATTTTTATCTACTTATCTAGGACTATTAATGCACTATTTTCATTTAATATAACACATCATTAATAAGTCATTTTTGGTCAAGAATAGTTTTCTTGACATTTTTGGTACTTCTGAGATTTTTTAAATTATTATTGCTGACATTTGAAAAAAGTATCTGGCATCTCTGAAGCAGTTAGACGTTCTTATTTTAAAGACGTACACTGTTTAACACAGTTGTGCTGAAGCGCAAACACATCGCCATAGTTTCCCGCAAAATGCGGGTCAAATTTCGCTCGGTCCCGTTTTCTCAACGCCCGAGACACGCGAAAGCTGCAACAAACGAATAGTTTAGCTGCAAATATTTGACAACAACAACAACTCTCACTAACAAGCACAAAAAATCTGACAACTTGTCTGGCAGCATAAAATACTCCCGCGATGCTAAAAAGTGCAGAGTTTATCGTTTCTTATTTGTGCTGCTGCTGGGATTTAAATTTTGTGCAAATAGAATTGGGGATGTTTGACGGTAACAAATCCGATGAATAGTTGAAGTTTGTACACAACAATGTATGGAACGTTTTCGGAATTCTTTATTTTGAAGGATAAACGGTGAAAAATCGAAGTACAAATTGATTGTTAGAATAATCAATATTTAGGTTTCATGGCCTGATCAGACATCACCCAAAAATAATTTAACTTGAATAAAGTTCGCTTGTTATCGAACCTTACAGCACATACTGGATAGGGCGAACAATAAAATTAATTTTGACTGCTTTTATTTTCCCATTCAACCAAAATGGCTCCTGCCAGCCATGAAGTGAATATAATTTTACGATTCCTATTAATTGAGCCATCCTCATACTTCAAAGGATAAAGGATCCTTTCGATATGAAAAGCCATAATATCATCATTATCATCATCATCGTCAAATTGTAAAAAGGTCTTATAGCAGATGAACTTTTACCTCATTCTTTGATACCCACATACGTCCCCCTTTCGCTCGTTCGTTCGTCCGGAATTGATTTTGGCGTCGGAAATGGTGGGCCAAATGCGATCGGGATCTAAAATTTCGCGTTAGATCTCCGGATAGAAGAGAAACCAAGGCGAAGGCAATTACCGAAATTACTTTTCCTTCTGGGTAGGTTAGGAACGCATAATCAACAGAGACAAGAGGGTAAAACATGATTTTAATTAGATGGTTGCTGTGGTTACCGGGCGTCTCGTTTTACCGCGTCAATTGGAAACGTCATTCTCGCAGCACCTTCAGTCACACCACAACCGTTCTCGCGAATTCACAAGACGGCTGTATGTTGAAAATGTAAACCAACCACTAACTTTTAACGGGGTGGAAACTTCGTTGGACCGTGCCCGCAAGGAAGAAATGTTCACCAGCTGCCAGTGGAAAAACTAACATCAAAGTAGCTCGGGGAACCTTTTGCCCCCAAAGTGTAAACAATATTGAACACTATACACAGTCGAAGCGAACGGGTGTTAAATATTCTGTATTGCATTTCGATCCATTTTCCAATGGGAACCCGCAGAAGCCAAGTTCTGAAGAGAGAATCCATCGAAATGAATTGCGTTTCTTACCAGTGCTACCAGGCCGCCGATCAAAGCGTGTTCCTCCGTTTCGCTTGTTCATCGAAAACCGACGTAACGAGAAGAAAAAGTTTTTCTCCCCCTTTTTACTCACCACCCAACTCACCACGGCGTCGATGGTTGCTGAGAAGAAAAAAAAACTTCGAAGGTTCAGGCTTCTTTGCGAACTCGAACTCTAGGTGTAAATTTTTTCTTTACCCCCAGACAAAGTAGGCGGTGGGTTCCCAAGAAGAAAAAAGTGAAGGAAAACAAACAAACAACATCCATTTTGGGATGGAGGGAGGCCGGAGAAGTTTGTCCGTCTTGTATTGCACACACTCGATGGCATCGTAGAGGGGATGAAAGTTGCGCGATTTTTTTTCTTCTCCTGCACAGTCTCGGCGTGATTTGGCTTATTTGGGAGACTGTGGCGCAATGCTGGGAAAAAAGTTTCGATCGATGAGGGTGAGCGTAAATGTGGAAATAGTACGAGAACAAAAAAGAAAACAATTCGCCTGTATTGCAAGTTGAGATTGGTTGTTTTTGTGACCGTGAGGAGTTCGTTTACTTCAGTGGCACTTGGTCTTCAAATGGAAAATAGGTTGCACTTTATTGGCTTGCTTCGTTTATTTGGTTTCGAGTTCAACACAAGGACGCTGCTTTATGTGAAGGAATATAAATCGGAATGATTTATCGTTGAAAAGAAAATCTATTGTCACATTACTATCGGTTTGGGGTCGTTAAACTTGAAAGAATTATGTTGGATGAGGTTCGGGAAGGCGGGTGGTTCCACTGGCACATAGAACGGCGGGCGGGAAATTCCGGAACAGACTCTCAGACTTGTGGATCAATTTAACTATTATCGGATGTAAATTAACGTAACGTAACGTGGTTAACATAAATTCACATAACGCGATCACTGGAGGATGGAGGGTAATCTTCAGTACAAATTCAAATAACTTTCACGAAATCGAATTAAACTTTATTGCGTTAGGACTCAAGTGTATTTTACGATCGAAACTCTGCGGTGGTTGGATCAGGACTGCCATGAAATATATTAGGCGATTATGTGGACACCTTGCGTACCACATCTTGCATACAACTAACTGCTCGAATAGCTATTTAGGCGGTATAGGTTTGTCATCAATTAAGGGTTGCGCCAAATGCTAGGTGCGTTTCCAAAAACTGTTCTACGCCACCGTCATTCGACACAACTACTAAGTGAGCCCGAACATCGCCCCCCACCTTGAAATATTTACTTTCAACTATCATACATCATATCACACTAATACTAAGACCTAAACCAAACTAAAACTAAATCAATGTAAACGTGAAGCGACTGAAGCCGTCCGCTCATTATCGTGATTTATCGGCCTCATCACACTGGTGTCACGATGCGCTGAACCATTTGCTGCAGACTCGTCGTAGGATTCACAAGGAAGCAAGCAAATTTTAGTGATCGGCCGCTTTAGGACGCCGCGAGCGGTTCGTAGTTTACAACTCTCGTAAGCTGATCCGGTCCTGGATGGATGAAGAGAATTCTCGCGAGCGGCCATTTCACTGGATGCTGAAATTCGTCGACGATTACCACGAGGCGTCCAATACGTAGCTCATTGTTTTCTCCGGTTAATTTTGTGCATTTTTGCATCTCTTGCAGATACTCGCCGCGCCAATGATGCCAAAATTGCTGGAATAGACGCTGCATGGATTGGTAGTGGTTCAATCTGCTCATCTGAACGTCCATTATATTGGTTTCTGGTATGAAGTGCATTGTCGACCCAATTAGAAAATGGGCCGGAGTGAGGCAGGATAAATCGTTCGGATCTTCGGAAAGTGGCACCAATGGTCGAGAATTTATTGCGGCTTCGATTTCTGTCAGGACTGTGTTCAAGTCCTCGAATGACAAACGACAAACATATGATTTTTAGCAACCTTCACTACAGCTTCCCATAAACCGCCAAAGTTGGGAGCCTTTGGCGGATTTAAGTGCCAATTGATGCCTTCGTTGGCGCAGTGTGACTGAATGGCTTCCCCTTCGTTGCCTCCGAGCCAGTGGTATAGGTGCTCGAGCTCGTTTTTGGCACCCTCGAAGTTCTTGCCGTTGTCCGAGAAGATGTCAGTTGGACGACCTCTCCGGGCGATGAAACGTCGTAGCACGGCTATAAAGGCTGGCGTGGAGAGGTCGCTTACCAACTCAATGTGAACGGCCTTTGTACTAAAGCAAACAAATATACAAATGTATGCCTTCGCTGCGTTTGCTCTCTTGTGGATAGGTTTCAAATATATTGGGCCGGCATAGTCCAATCCACTAGCAGTGAACGGGCGGCTTGGAGTAATTCGAGCTAGAGGTAGTTGCCCCATATATTGACTCGCAGGAACAGGACTCACTCGGGCGCATTGGTAGCATCCTCGGATAATGCTTCTCATTAGGCGTCTTCCATTTATTGGCCAATATTTCTCCTTCATGGCAGCAAGAGTAAGCCGACCGCCACCGTGCATAAGTTTCAGGTGATAGTGTTTAGCGAGGAGGCGGGTATAGGGATGGAAACTTGGTAGAAGGGCTGGGTGTTTATGAAGGTAGGGCTGCTCAGACAATCTTAACCTCCCTCCCACTCTTATCGTTCCCTCCGGGTCTACAAAAGGCTTGAGAAGTCGAAGTGAGGAATGCTTGGAAACTGTTCTGTCCCTTTTCAAATCTTTGATCTCCTGCTTGAACACATCATGCTGAGCAATTCGAACGAGAATCGATTGGGCGTTTGTCAACTCCTTGACTGTAAGCGAAATACGTAGGGGTTCATTGGATAACTGCGTCCGGGTTTTCATGAGACATCTTTGGGCAAACCGCAGACAATAAGCTGTAACGCGAACAAGTCGATTGTGCGATGAAAATCGTGAAAAGTAGGGATTGTGCAGTGGTTCTATTTTGGCGCTAGCAACTACCACCTTTCGTCTTTCTTTTCCATCGTTGGGGTAATCGGGAATGCTCGATGAAGGAAACTGTTCTTGGATGAGGGATAACCAGGCGGGACCATGTTTCCAAACTGCGCTGTTTAAAAGTTCACTTGTCTCCAAACCCCGTGATACTAGGTCAGCTGGGTTTTGCTTACTAGCAACATGTTTCCATTGCGCTCCGTGGGTAGCAGTCTGAATAGCCGACACTCGATTGGCTATGTAGGTTTTCCAGGTGTTTGGCGGAGATTTCAGCCATTGTAATGTAACCATGGAGTCGGACCAAAAAAACGATGAGGCGATGTTGATCTGCAGTGCTTGGATTATCCTGGAATGGAGTTTTGCGGCAAGATCAGCAGCACACAACTCCAGCCTAGGAAGAGTAACCCGCTTGAGCGGTGCTACACGAGATTTTGAAGCCAACAGTTGTACTGAAATATTGCACTGAGTGTCGATGGATCTTGCGTATGTACATGCTCCATAGGCTGTTTCGGAGGCATCTGCAAACGTGTGTAGTTGAATCTCGGCGTTCGGCAGAAAGGCATAGCGGCTCACTCTAAAACCAGTTAGCAATGGTAGCTGCTAGGAGTATCGTTTCCATTTCGTTGCTATGTTCTCGGGAACTTCATCATCCCATCCACAGGACTCCAACCACAGGTGTTGCATTAGAATTTTTCCGCGTATTATAACTGGAGCAATCAGACCCAAAGGGTCGAAAAGTTGTGAAATTTCGGAAAGTATTGCTCGCTTTGTCAACTTTCCTTTCTGGCTGATGTTAGTATCGAATCTCAATATGTCTCTTTGAGGTTCCCATGAGATGCCGAGAGCTTTGACAGTTGTCAAAGCTCTCGGCATCTTGTCGAACTTGTCGAACTTCAAAGATGAGTGAGTTCCAATTTCATCCGCCGAAAGGCCCTGTAGAACCTGGAGCTTGTTCGATGTCCATTTTCGCAGAGAAAATCCGCCTTTGGATAACAGTTCATTCAACTCAGATAGTAGTTGTGTTGCTTCTTCCACTGATTGAGCTCCGGCGATGAAATCATCAACGTAAAAGCCTTTCCGCAGAGCTGGGCTTCCCAAGGGGTACGACCTTCCTTCGTCTTCGGCAAGCTGTTGGAGGGTTCTAGTTGCAAGAAACGATGAGGAAGCGAGGCCGTAGGTAACTGTTAGAAGTTCGTAAGTTTGTATTGGTTCTTGCCGACAGAAGCGCCATAATATGCGTTGGAAGGGTGTATCATCGGTATTTAGTTTTACTTGACGGTACATTTTTTCGATGTCCGCGACCAATGCTACAGGATATGTACGAAATCTTAGAATGATTGAAAGTAAATCGTCTTGTACTACTGGTCCTACCAGCAGTGCGTCATTAAGAGAGTGACCTGATGACGTCTTGGCTGATCCGTCAAAAACGACGCGAAGCTTGGTTGTCGTGCTTGCCTCTTTGACAACCGGGTGATGTGGGAGGAAACATTGGTTGGAAACAAATTTGTCGTGGGGTGGAACCAGGCGCATATGTCCAAGGGCTATGTACTCATGAAGGAATTTACTATATTCTTTTTGCAGCTGGTCATCGTGGTACAACCTTCGCTCTAGTGATTCAAAACGTCTCTGTGCAGCTGCTTTAGACTCCCCAAGCATTTCTTCGAAGTTGGGGTGGCGGGGAAATCGCACCACGTATCTTCCCTCAGAATCTCTGGCAACATTCGCTGCATATAACTGCTCACAGTTTTGCTCATCTATGGAATAATTGGATTGGTTTGGCAGCTTTTCTGTTTCCCAAAACCGTTCTAAACTTTCCTCGAGGGTAGCAAGCGAAACAGCGGTAACGGAGTGATGCAAAACTTCATGTGAGGGTTGAAATATAGTCGCTGTTCCTGAAACTAACCATCCGAAGACGCTGTCCACTAACGTCGGCAGGGAATTGGATAGCTCAATTCTTGCAGCTGTTTTAAAACATGAGAAAAAGTGTTCGTTTCCGATAATCATATCAATACCGGCTCGTTTGTTGAAATTTGGATCAGCCAAAAATAATTTCTCGGGAAGACACCAGTCATCAATAAGCACGTCACAGGCTGGTAAGTTTGACGTTACCTTTTCCAAAATCAAGAAGTTCACATCCAAAGCGAAATCTTCCTTGCCAGATCGGACTTGCGTGGAAACGGATTGAGTTACATGTTGTGGCTGGTTACCTATTCCCTGAATAAGCACATTCGCCCTTTTTCGCTTTAACCGAAGGATTTGTACCATTCTTTCGGAAATTATGTTTGGCTGCGAACCACAGTCCAGCAAAGCTCGAGCCAAATGTTCCTTCCCATATCGATCGACTACAACCAGAACCACCGTCAGCATTAAAATACTCTTCTCGGCATCAGGCAGCGGTGAATGGTGGCCAGGTTTCGCTAATTTGACGGAAGTTGTCGCGGAAAACATCGAAGATTCATTAATGGGACCATCGCGCGTTTGTGTCGATGTTACTGGGTAACTTCCTGAGGATGAAGGGACAGTATTTTGATTAACTCGGCTTAAGTTAACGGCAAATGCTGAATGGATGAGTGAGTGGTGACGTCTTCTACAAAATCTGCAACTATACCTGGATGTACAGTTTCTCGCATAGTGATCGGCACGGAAACAATTCAGACACAAGTGATTTGCATTCATTAGACTCATTTTCTCGGCTATCGGGAGCCGTTCGAACTTTGAACACTTTATTAAGGGGTGGTGTTGGTCGCAGACATAGCATTTAAACGGAACATTCTCAGTCGCTACATGAGACAAAATATTTGCATGAATGGTCTTTTCCGAATCACCAATGCATGCTGAGGATGCGGATGGAATTGCATGGTGTTGATTGACCGAAATCGATTCCAGTACCCGCATGCGACGCTGAAGGAAGCCAATTAAACACTTGTAGGTGGGCTTGTCTAAAGTTGATGCGTGATCCTCCCAAGCTGCTAACGTGTCAGCGTGTAAACGTGTGCAAAGAAGATGCTCCAGAATAGTGCTCCATGAATCAACTGGCTCGTCCAATTGTCCCAAAATCTTCACATGTCGCTCAAATTCATCAACAATCGCATGCAATGTTGAGGCAGTCTCCCTTGCCATTTCTGTAGTAACAGCGCTTGAAGATGGCGTTTTTTAAGTAAATATTCGTTGGAGTATCGGTTGGTTAAAGAGTCCCATGCCAGTTTGTAGTTGGCGGCACTAATTCCGATGGATTCAACAATCTGCGCTGCTTCCCCTTTTAAAGCTGCGCGTAGATAATGAAATTTTTGGATATCTGCCACGTCAGGATTCGAGTGTATGAGCGCGGAAAATGTGTCGTGGAAAGCTAGCCAGTCTTTATAATCGCCAGAGAACTCCGGTAACGAGATTGTAGGCAGTTTTAGACCGTGAAGAGCGGAGGTGGACCCTGTGTTTGTGTTGTGAGGGAGATCGTTGTGTGAACTGATAGGAGGAGGGATTTTAGAGCAAAGGAAAGCTTTTATTTTGAAGAGCATAGGCTCAAAATGCGCACGGAAATTTAAATTTCTCACCAGACCTTCATTCGTTTCCTCGCCATCCTCTAATTCCGTCTGTACTTCCTCCAGTGCTTGCCAAAGCATGTTCAAATTTTCCAAGCGTATGGATGCCTCGAGTTTGTCCCGTTCCTCATTGTATCGTTCCATGAACTGCTCGGCGCGGCTCAACGAAGCGAGCAACGTAGTTCTCCTCGTTGTCAATTGCTGCTTGGTCCTAAAGCCTTCCATCGTAGCAAAAACTGTTCTACGCCACCGTCATTTGACACAACTACTAAGTGAGCCCGAACAAATTACAATTGTGTAATATCTTAAAACATTTTCCATGGAAATAATACTGATTAGAAGAAATGCTGTTTTATCGATAGGCCTGGATGACAGTATTAACAAAACTTTTTGATAACAGAGACTTACTTGTAAATAATCTAGAATATAATTAAGAGCTGTTTTATGATTTTTAGTAGTAGAAATCCATCACTTTCGTCAAAAACCATTTGGCTGCTATAAATATATTGGAATCAAAGTCTTAAAAGCCTCGGCGAATATTTGAGAAATACCTAACTTGAAGTAAATGTGCATGTATATTCACTTAAAATGAAGGAAAAATGAGTGTGTATTTAAAATAGACTGTATAATTAATGAGTACCCAAGTCGAAAATGTCTTTCCATTTACCAAAATCAAGCGAAAACGTTGAAAGAATGATAGCATGATAGGTGTCCGTATTTCCTGTGTTTATTGCATTTTACTTGTATTTCGTGAAAAATGTGGCTTCACATTATTTTTTTTAAATTGAAATGAAAATCGAAAATGACTGAGTTCCAACAAGAACGAGATTGAGAAGCTGCTTCTTCTGCTACTTCCTTTCGTAGAATCTAAAACAGAGAGGAGTCTTTTTTGTCTTGTTTTGCATGTATTTAGCGATGAAGTAGGCCGCGAAAGAGGAAGGATAATTCATTGAATTTTATCGTTCATTGAATAGATAAGAAAATTTCAGGCCCTGATGAGAATCTTCAAATTTTTGACGACAAGTATTATCGGCTCATTCATCAACGGTCGGGTCAACGGTTACCCCGCAGCAGGTCGTGGTGCGGCTTCTTTCTTCAACAGAAAGTCGTGGTAGCCGGACTCTCGCAGTCAGTCCACCGTGTCAAATTTTACTTCGCGAAGTTTTATTTCAGTACCGCTGATACTATTGATTTCGGATAGCTGTTTTTGTTAGATTAACGGCGTCTGCCCCCGGAACGGATATATCCAGTGCAGTAATGCCCCTGGCTTCTCCTGCGATTCTGTCTGCCTCTTCGTTACCATGGATACCAGCATGACCCGGAACCCAACACAGCTTGATTGGGCGGTTTCGAAGCATGTTCTCAATCTCCTGGATCATCCACGGGTGCTGGGAAGTGTCAGCTTCGATTGCTGAAAGACAGCTAGCCGAATCTGACATTATTAACAGGTCTCTGGACGTGTGATACGCAGTTAGCGCTACATTGGGGCGGAAGACCAACCGATTGTTGATAGTGTTCTCCAAATACTACCGCGCCTACTGTCTTTGAAACCATCGGTATAGACGACAATTGAGCGACTGAAACGATCTGTCAGCACCCCTGAACAACTGGACGAACTATTTCCGAAGAGCCTCCAGCTTTCACGTGCTTCTTTACGTCCCACACGATCTGGGGTTTGGATTCGTACCACTTCCGGGCGGTTAACCGCGTGCGACCACATCTGTCAAACGACCGGAGACTCGATACACCAAGCGAGGATCAGCGCTATCCTTGCTTTTTCCATCATACGAATTGCCAATCGTGCAATGGTTTGGAGAACGAGTAGCCATAATGGCTAGGATTGGGCTCGTGACATATGCTCCGGATGCGAATCTTATCATCCTATCATAGGCAGGTGCGAGAGCTTGGATGATGACATCTCCTCCTCTGCTCACGAGCCCCATGCCGTAGAACAGTCGAGAGGTAACAATTGCTAACCCGATTTACAGTAGAGACGCAAGATGACCACGAGGTAACTTGGCACCGATCATCTTCAGGATACGCAGCCTGGATTCGCAAGCCTTCTTCGTAATTTTACAATGCGCCTTAAAGTTGAGCGATCGGTCGAGGGTAACACAGAGGGTTTTCAGCAGCGTTTATGTCGGAACAGTTACACCATCTATTTACCATTTATCGACGGCTTTCACTGCGGATTGAAGTTTCCGAAGGAGCGATTGGTCTTTCTTCCCCCATACTAAAAGCAAAATGTCGTCAGCGTACAGCAAGATCTATACGGAATTCGGAACCAGCCACGAGAAACAACGTAACCGTAAGTGCTGAGCCCTGTGGGACACCATTTCTCAGCGGATGTGCTGGCGACAAATGCCCCTCCACGTTGACCTGGAACGTTCTTTCGACCAGAGAACTGTTCAGGATGTTTAGCATTCTCCCACGTATCTGCCATTACCGTGGTGTTCGTAGGATGCCATATTTCCAGGTGGTGACATAAGCCTTAGACAAGTCAAGCGAAGTTATCAAACAGTGTTCATCGCGGTCAGGTAGAGACCTCTCTAGTTCCGTGAAGTATGTGTCAGTACCCCGACTCTAGCTCGGTAGTGAACCGTCTATTCACCATCCGCTCGAATACCTTCGCCATACAGCTCATTCACGTGATTGATTGGAAAGCAGATGAACCCGAATCGCTCGAATTTGGCTTTGGGATTGGCACAATTATTCCAGTTCTCCAACAGGATGAGAATACGCCACTGCACCATATTCTGTTGAAGATCTAACATGGCAATTTTCTTCGGCAATGGCTTTCGCTGAAGCGTTGGATAACCGATGCAGTCCGGTCCTGAAGACCCGTTCCGCCCTCTGTCGAGTGCCCACAGCAACTCATTCAGTTATATATGCCGTCGGTGTCTGGCGAAAATTGTATTCGGTTTCGTTCGGCCTTTTGCTTCTTCCGTTGGAACGGTTTTGGATAGCTGGAGGTTCGGGATTATAGTTTTGTGCCACTTCTTCAACTACTTCTTCCGGCTTGTCTGTGTATCCTTTGGATCGTTTAATGACAGTTGAGCTATCCTTACGTTTCCCCTCTCAGCGTGTTCACTGTCTGCCACATCTCTGACGTAGTAGAACCTGGAGATATCTTCGCGGCAAAGTCTTCCCATGATCGCTGCTTAGCGTCCCGGATTGACCTTCTCGCTACCACCCGCGATTCTTGGAAGCTTTTAAGTGCATCAGCTTTTCGTGGGTCTTCTGTCTGGATACGTCTCAGTGCTCTGAGTGTTTTCCTACGTTTTTTTATGGCTGCTTTCACCTCTGGACACCACCATGGAACAGCTTTAGGCCTTACCTTACCAGCATTGCGTGGTATTGCAGTGTTTGCAGCAGTGATCAACTGCTCGACGAACCGCTCTTTTGAGATATCGACGCCCGGTCGTATAGCGCTGGCAGTCAGCCGTTCGTAAGCTGTCCAATCCGCTTGAGACGACTATGGGAACCGTTGTGGGTATCCGGAAGCGTTCGCCAGATGAATTTCGAGGCCACAGCTTCGGAGCAGATCGGTGAGATCGATGGTTGATGTGGTACCGGAAGCTGGATCTATTTGGGTATGTCACCCGTTGTTGCTAATGACTAGCTGTTCCGTCAGTTTATCTGCGCTGAAGTAGCCTAGTGCGGTAGGTTTCGTGGAACTCCAGCAAATATGGTGCACGTTAAAGTCGCCTAGTACAAGCACTGGACGTGGAAGCTTTGCGAGGAAGTCACCCAGCTGTTCTTGACACTGTTAAGTATTGGGAGGGATGTAGATTGACACCACCGTCATTTGTTGTGGCAGTTGGATCCGAACTGCGATTGCTTGTATACTGGCATCGACATCGATTTGCTCAAATGGTACACCATCCCGGATGGCAAGGCCTACTCCTTGTTGCCAGTATCGACAACTCCCAGTTTTCAGCGTAATTGTTACCGATGAAATCTGCTGGGACTACTCGGTTGTTCACTTTAGTTTCCTGAAGCGCTATCAGGCTCGGTCCGTACTCGCAAATCAGCTGATGTTGGTTCGCAGACCCCGGATGTTCCATTGAATGGTGAAGCATCTGTTGTCTCGATTGGCGAAAGTCACTGACGAAGACGATGTTGACGGCGAAGGTGATTACCTGGTGTTTCGTTGGTACCGGGACGTTGTTGTGCCGATTTGAACCGGGATATCGGTGATCTGGTGCTCTTCCCCCGGTCGATCCCTTCATGGTGAAGTGGGGAAGCTACTTTCTTCTCAACTTCCCCAAACAGGGTAACTGCTGCTCGCATCTGTAACGGTAGAAGCCGCAACGGAATTCGCTCCAAGATGATTTGAAATTGGACTGACCTGTGGGACGTCTAGCCCCACAGTGCCAGCCGCTGTCGAAACTACTACACGATTACTTCCAGAACTACCGACAGCGACCGGCACTGGGGAAGGACTTTGTGCGGTTTTTGTTGTTATAGCTGTTCCATCTCGAAACGATGATCTCGATGGGCCTTCGATGGGTGCGTATCGTCGATGTTGTTATTCAAATCTGAAAGAACATCAAAACAAGCAGTACCTACGAGAGGATTCACAACTTCGAAGCTGACCTTAGGAAGGTCCAGCCCAACAGTACCAACCGCTGTCGTACAAACTACACGAACACCGACTGCGATCGGCACTGTGTAGTTATGCTCGTGTTCTTGGAGATGACGATCGGGTTGCTCTGGTTTGTGGGTTTGTTGGTTGAAGTGGTAAAAGCGGTGTTCCTATCGGCCACAGAGGTGAATTCACTATCAACGGGTTGGGGTATGACGGCCCGGATCTTGTGGTCAGTATTCGTGCGTGGTTTGTCGTTGGTATCCAAACGTTGATGAAAATTAGAATTATCGAAGAGGCTGGCTAGCAGGCGTCTCGGTAATCTGGAAAATATGCTGTGGCCCGGTCACCCGATACCAACCAAATGGACAATAAAGGCGAAGAAAAGGAAAGATCTTACCTTATTTGCCCCTTCAACGTCGACTTTTCTAAAGTGTTCCTACCATTTTGGGCCACACTGTAGGTAAACAGAATCGCAACTACCTTTTCCGCTTCCACGTTGCCTTTAATGGATAAAACGCGCAAAACAAAAACCACTTTGCAATTTTTTTTCCTTTTTGTCGCCGTTCCAACACTTTTGGCACGCACTGTGGCGTCCAATTCGCACTGTACCACACTGTACCACTCTCTTCGGCAGATCAAAGCAAGCAAAAAAATATTTTTCTTTTTTTAAAAACTTTTCCTCAATTTTCCAACTTGAAAAAAAACTTGCTTCCAGCCCACCGTCACAGTCACACTCGCAGCCGGCACAGCCAGTGAATGAAACTGGCCGGGCAACCGCTCTGGCAGCCACAGCGATGGCTGTTTGTTTTGATTTTCTTGCCGTGCAGGTAAACTAAAATCCCTTTATTTTAGCCGTTTCTTCACCGATTTTCATAAAACTTTCACGGTTAGTCACTGAAAAACCACTTCACTCGTCTAACCGCACTAGTTTGGATCGCGGCGATTGCGAAAAACACGCCAAAAACACTGTGTAAAAATCGAGAACGCGCGCTGTTTAGACCGTACGGAACGGTGTTTCCAACTCAGATTATCGGATTGTTGTTAACAGTGTTGCTGCCACATTCGACTTCCGCTTGACGAGGAATGCGATTGAAGTTTAGTTTTTATCTATCCTTACATTTATTTAATTTTATTTCAGAGAAAGATAAGAGAGTCCACTTAACCGCCCGCAGCCGCTAATGTCCTCTTTCAATACTCTACTATACACCGCTTGTACCCAGAAGACAGCAATAAACGAGCTTAGAGAAAAGGAAGGAAATTATTTTCCGCGTGACTTGTTGCCATTCCGTTCCGCTTCAAAGAAACCTTCATTTACCCGAACAAAGGCTTTGATAAAACTTTACAGTTCAGAAAGTGCAACATTTTAGGTTAGAATTAGACACTATTTAATTCCATGAGTTGAAATTTAAAGTGTAGTTCAAAAATTTGTTTCAATTTTGCAGCCCTGTCTCACAAACTCTTAAGCCGAAGATTTTCCCCATCTTCAGCACAATCCGTGCTCGTGGGCTTACAAAAAGAACAAATTTACGGCTCCAATGAAATCCAAGAGGATTTCGCACATGCTACCCGAAATGTTCCCGCGTGGCAGCATCGTCTGCTGCGGGACTTTTCAAGACACGACTTAGCGCGTTGAGCTCGTAAAAATCGAATAAACCGACTGCAAAGCAGCAGTGAGAAGCAATTAAGCACTTTTCCTCCATCAACATTTCCACCCTGAAAGATGCCTCAAATTGCTTAATTCGCTTAGTGCTACTGAGATTTGAAAAGGAAAATTTTCTCACTCCGGTTCAGCTTGACAATCAATTATTACACCAAAAAGGAATCTTGATTATAGCTCTTTAGCAATCAAGTGAAAATATTAATTGTAACTTACCTTTTTACACCAGTTTTTGGTGATCATAATAGCCAGAGTTCGCAGAATTACAACAACACAGCACAGCCTAACCTGTCAAAACCAAGCGACTCACTTTCGGGACAAATAAACATAAACAGAATACATCGTTATAGGAGCAGCAGTGTCATGACACACTTGGATAATTTCAACTAAATTTGAACACCATTTCAAAAGAAAGCAGTGTAGTGTAGTGCTGTGTCACAGACTAAACGTCGGAACTCAATTTAAAATATCTGTTTAATCATGGGTTGCTTTCTGTAGCTTCTGTTAGGCAACGTTTTCCGACAAATTTTTTGAACTGGGCCTGACGGAACATTCTATTTCGACCTTTAGGACTTGCTGCCAAAAATAGCCACCTATTTAAAAACGTAGGGAGGTAGTTGAATGGAAAATCGATTGTGCCTGCTTCCACCAGTGTGTCGCCCCGGGAGTCACGGTGAAAATTCAATTTGAATGGAAATGCAAACATCTTTCTCGCTCGTTTCGGGTTGAACCGTTTTGCCGTTCCTTTTTCTTTTCTTTTTTTTCTTGAATCATCGAAGGGTGGAACTTGACGTTATTCACTCGGTGACAATGACAACATTCAATTGATCATTGTATTTCGTTTCCTATCAAGTGACGACGACGACGTCGACGACGACTCTTCTGCACAATCGAGTTCATTCGGAGAATGCGGAAAATCTGGTTGTACGAGACGATACGGTATTGTATGAAATGTTGAGGGAAAAATGCCTATTCCACAGGTGAAAAAAGGAAGGATGCTTGTCCTTATTCGAATGAGATTTTTTTTCTTCCAGCAATGATGATTGGGACTTTTGCCTTTTTCCAAGATGGTAGAGTGTGCTTTGTGATGTGCTTATGATAAACTGGAATCAGTTTCTCCAGAAGTACTGCATACAATCAAAAGAATTCGCATATTTTCAATTATTTTCTATTAACCCTTTCATGCCCAACTTTTTTCTAGTGCATGTAGGGTTTCAAAACTATTTTTCCTTGAAAGCGGTGGAGTCAAGAAACACGAAAAGCCTTTTTTTATAAAGATAGATGCTTCCCTCGCAGTGCTAGAAGCTGCTAAATTTTTACCTTCCAATGCTCAATACAATTCCCCTAGAATATTTACAATAGTCCTACTTGTGTGGAAAACGTAACCAAAGACAGTCTAAATCGATAAGTTTTATCAGTTTTTAATAATATTGCAACATAGCGAAGATATAATAAAAAATCATTTTCCATCGTCAACGTAAACTATCCCTGGCAGCACTGATCCATCGGAATCCAATCAGACGAATTGCAATAACTTCAGTTCTAGAGCTGATCCTTGTAACTATTAATACTCAAATGAAAGGCAATAGACACATTTATTAGCCTTACTTGTTTTTGCGAGCAAATCTTGCCTCAATCAAAAATTATAGTTGTTTAAAAACGTTGTTGTTCACAAACAACATGGGCATGAATGGGTTAAATCCATCCCTGTGAATAGTATTGGAAATTTCTTTTTGGGTTAATTTAAAGAGGGAACTGTTTCCAAAAGATAACTGAATTAGGAATTTTGATGGTGAACCAACAATTCAGTCGCGCAATTGCTTTTCTGCAAGGGTAGATGCGAATGGTATGAAGTTCCGAAATCGGATTCACAAAGATCACACGAATAACACTCAGCATGCTGAAATTGAATTTGCAACATTCAATCAGAATAATGCGAATAAACGACCTACAATAAAAGTTGGAGGAATAGAGCATGCATCGTAGAATCCGCTTAAAGTATATTAGAATATAAAAGTGAGATATAAAATTCAAGCTTAAAAATCGAAAAAAACGATTCTTAGAAAAAAGTTATTCAAGCCGACTTTGAATTTTCAATGTAACGATGCTCGGTTTGGTTTTTGTCCTTTAGTCAGTGGATTCTTAAATTTTCTGGAGATGGCCGGTTGAAGATTTCCAATAGTTCGTGAAATGTTGAGCAATGCTGTGATGAAAAGCCTTGACGATGGTGAGGGATATGGACGAGTGTCTGTTGAGAGAGGCAAACCGATCGGCGTCCTGGTTTCTTCGAATCCCGCTGAGCTCCGGAACTCAGCAGATGGTAGTCAGCTGGCTATAGGTTGCTTCACTGGCTTGAATAAACGGGCGTCGTTATTCCCCTATCCGACGTGCTGATAATACTGATAAAGAATCTGTTAGTATTAATGTAGGAAGGTTCTCTTACCTCCTGCGTATGGCCAGAAGGATTCAAGTTACGTCAGCCGAGATAATGGAGCAGGAAGGTGATAGACGGAGGAAGAGGCCGACTTAAATGCGACTTAAACCCTGGTAGGTCTTAGACCCGTCTGTGTAGAGATTTGAATGATTCGCATATCTTCTTTAAACAGGGCCGGCGGAAAGAGTGGGTAGTATGGGTAGTACTACCCACTCGAAAATTACCAAGGGGGGAATTACCCACTCGAAAGTTTGAAACAAACCAAAACCTGAGATTATCTACGTATGTGTCTTGCGCACAAAATTCTTGCATCTGAAATTCTCGATTTAAAACGATTTCATATTTTTATTCAGATACAAATTTATTTGCTTTACAATTTAAATTTCTTGAGAATATGAGATAATAAGGGTTTGTTTGAAATTTGGAATTATTTCTCATATTTATACTCCTGGGAATACATTTTGACACATCTACATCTTAAAACAAGGAGTTCAGATCGTTGGACAAAAAATATTAATACAATTTTATTCATACTATGGGAAGTAGCTAGAAATATTTTTAAGGACAAGATATATAATTTTTATTTTTTCAACATGAACAATCATTTGATTAAAAATTGAAACAAGGAGAAACAATCACTAGACAATCAATAGACTTTCTATAACCCAGCGAACATTTTGATTCACTTTAATAAGTTGCAATTTGATTAACTGTACTCTTAAACGATATAAATTGATTGTATAAAATGCACAGATCCCTTCTATGTGAACAAAAGTGGAGGCCATATGCGTACAACAAATCGGTATAGTAGAACTATGCGATTTACGACGAATTTTGATCTCATCAGAAGCATTATACAATCATCTAGCTTATCTGTTTATATGTGATCAACTTTACAATCACACATGAAGGTTTATGCAGCTTAAGGTCCCCAATGTGGTAACAAGGAGTATTTTTTTAAAAATAACATGAAAATAAAAAATCAGGATGACATTTCTATAATTCTATTATAAGACATAGGTTACGTTTATAAGAGACATAGGTTACGCCCACACTGTTTTTCATGGGTGAGTTTGGAGTTACTGGAACATCAATTATTAAATTAGCTGCTACGATTTACTTCCACAGTTTCGAACCTGAGATCTTCGTATTCTCAGCATAGCCGCTATGTACTCACCTATTTATACACTGTCAAGCAACGATTACATTTGATCATTTTTATCGCTTTGTGATTACGATCTAAAAATACCATAATCCAACCTAAATATGGCCCTTCAGATACCTTCTATACCTGTCAAATCAAAACCTACATTCTTTACTCAAGCCATTTTTATTGCTCAAATATTGAACTAGTCTGGCAGAGAATTTGCGAAGTGCTATAAGGAGGTGACTATTTTTTTTATCGATTTTGCAGTTTAATCCAATTGCAAATTAATTTCTTTACAATGTTTCAAAATTGTGTTTATTATTCCGCATGTACAATTTAGTTTGAAGTTGTAGTGGACTAATAAATAACTTCAAGTCAACATTGTATTTCGATCACAGATTTGCATTTTATGTGAACTTTTTACAACAAAACATAATTTTTGCTTGCACTATTTGTAATTTTGATTTAGTCTGTCATTATTTGTAATTTATTGTAAACTTTTATATACGATTGCTGGTTTGCTGGGAAAGATGTTGATTCCAACATCATTAGCAGTGACCGTATCAGTGAAAGCGAGGAGAGGGCGGACAAAAAGGACAGGGAAAAAACTTGTTGCTTTGTGGCAAACGAAAGATCACTATCCGCTAGGAACTCTTGGGATCACATTTGTAGGTAGCTGCTAGAAAGTCAACTAAAAGAGAAGATATAAATAAGTTTGGAGGAGACGTGCTCGTACTAGAACCAGGCCGAATGGATTCGTTTAACGGAGATCTGCTGCTAGAACACGAGGTGCACGACCAGACAACATGCTTAATGTCGCGATAGCTGTCACCCCAAGCGCAGAGAACGCTCTCCACGACCCCAATACGCCGGTGATGCGCATTCAACGTATAATGATTGGACATGACCCGAGATGTCACTCGAAGGAAGTCACGACCTTCATCCTTCCTTTTTAACCAAGGTTGGTTGATACCTTTGCGATTCCTAAACTTCCCTTATCCCATGAAATTTGCCAATTTTCGAGCATCCTCTGACAAGAAATACTGAAAAATTCGTTAAAGCTGCATGATATTCTTCAAATATTGCCTTCTGATGCCTAAGTATCCGTCTTATCATTATCATTCTAATGTAAGTGCCACTTTTCTCATTACCCGGAATAGAACAATGCGAAAGAACGCAAACTAATATTTGTAATCGGGAACGATTTTAACATAAAGAATCTATCTAATATTTTCTCCAGAAAAAAACAAAGAGTGCTTTCCATGCTCTATCGATCGAAGCGCCTACTCGGAGCCTACTGTAACGATGTGGATATGCTCGTAGGGAATTATGCAACGATAAGTTTTGTGGGGAGAACGCTTAGCGCGAGTTTCTTTGCTGCCAGATAAATTTGTGTGTTTGAAAAACAATTATTACGTTTATACACATTATATTAATTTCAGCGCGAAACGTCTATCATTTGAATGTGAATCTACGTGAAATGTTGTTATTGCCGATGAAGGGTTCTTAGTTCCGTGTATTCCGATCAAAGGTCGAATCGAGTACACAACGTAGGGGTTAGCTACCAGACGAAATATTGTTTCTCTCGTTAACCCGTTGACGAACCGGTACCAATAACCGCCTTTTTCAGTTTTCATCATCGTTTGCGTTTCTAACGTCGCGTATATTCGGAAAAATTTGGGCGATGCGACGTTCAAAAAGTCATCATAGTGCCTTTTCGCAAACAATTCGGTGCACTCTTTGCCCACAACGGAGTGGGAAACTGTCCACGGTTGTTCGCACCGGGTATTCGTTTAAACGCAGTGTATAGAAACAAGCCAGTCAAAACGTTGTACACGCGTAGCTCTTTCAGTAACATAGATCGGTTATCAGAATGAAGACAAACCCATGGCAGACCGTTGGAGTTAAAGTCTTCTGGAACCAGCTGATGTGCGATGTATATGGAAACAATACCAATAAATCTTTGCTATGATTCAGATTTAACAAGCGACAACTTTAATAGCTGGTACCGAGCAAAGGCTAATCCGATTGAAATAGTAGCACGTTTTGATCCCCAAAACGCTCCTCAATATTGTTTTCTCGGCCATGGCGAAAAAGGTTAAAATTGTGAAAGATCTACGTCGGAAGTAAACCAGGTTTAACACAATACAAATGTGTAAAACGTAGGAAAATAATAAGACTAAAATATAGAGACACTTGGAGGTTTGGATGTCTTATGTGGACTTTCCGAAACGAAACCAGGAGACACTTTCTTCGGTTTTGTAGTAGCGCCCATCAAGGGACACGTCTAGGCAGAAGATGTTCCCTCGACGGGATTGTCAGAATCTCGCTCTTTAGTGAAAGCGTAGAAATTAGTCGTGACCAGTGCTTTCTTTAACATTTCTTTCCAGCGTTTCTCAAAAGAATGCTTCACTTTTCCCCCTATAATGTGCGGGGTATGTCGACAATTCATTCGGAGTCTCTCCACAGAAGAAAAAGTTTTTTTGATTCTCTCCGCATTTTTCACACCGTGCCTTGTTTCTACAATGGGCCCATTTTTTGCAATGACGGCAGTTCAAAAGAGCAAACAAGTAGACGAGCCCCGTAAACATGAACAAATCTGGCGAAAGGCTCAAAATGAAGCTGATGGAAAATAAGTTTTCTTATACTCCTCGATTTTTGCTGAACGCAATTGCTTGCATACCAGAACTTTCACTGACTAACGCTCGGGGATATTGAAGGAGCCACCCCCTATTTCGCAATTAAGGCCCTTCTCGGAAACTACACCATCAATCTCTACTTCCCGGTGGGTACGTAGACGAAATACTTTTTCGTTCGCGGTCAAGTGTTGTTTAGTTAGATCTCGTGATATATCGATGCTGTTAAATGGCTTGCCTTTGGTCCGGAAGTAGACCATCCAGGGGCCGGTTGTATTATATAGAATTTGCATCGAAAATGAGACTTATCGGTATTATTTTTGCCATCGAAGAAATATTCAAATTGACCTCCACAAAGCCTGAAAGGATGTCAGTCGTCGGAGATACCTTTCCATTAGTCAACACTATCATGCCGGCTTCAGTACTCGCGAAAGGAAGGTTTTATAGAAGGGAACGGAAAATCAATGCAACGAAATTAAAAGAATGGAGTGATTGGTACTTATAGCTAGGGAACATTTGTAGTTTCTGTATTTAACAAACACATTTTCGCTGAGAAGTCGGACATACAGCCCTGTTAATAAAGGGTGTTTCCAAATAGCCACCAGATATTATCAGGGAATTTTCCTTTACGTACGTAGAGAAATCACTCCCAATCTTACTACCCACTCGGGAAAAAGATGTTCCGCCGGCCCTATCTTTAAATGACTTCAAGAAATTTGATTTGTACAACTCTTGAAACCGCGGAAGGATGATTTGTAGTGTGATTTTCGCATTTACCGGTGTTGGACATCATCCAGGGAGCCACGATAGGACGAGTGTCGAAGGTGAGGTAGAGCGTCTTTTTCTCTGTGATGGGGACTGGGCCACTGGATCATTATTTATATGCGGTTGGTTGCGGATGATTACTTATATGGAAAAGATCCGTGGCTCGTCGGCATCTGTCGAGACATCCCAGGATAGGGCCGGTGCAGGGGAATAAGCATTTTCCGCAAAGGATTTGCTTCTATGTTCTACCCTGCTGACTGTCTCGGGTGTTATAGACCTCTGCCGTTTTCTGGATGTTGATGGGTTACCAGACCGTGTTCCCGGTGACGACAAAAAATATGGCGAGCTGTCCACTTATCTATTTCTTCTCGGGAACTTTTGTTTCGAAATCTAAAAGGATGCCACTACATCTGGCTATTGAGCTAAGGGCCTGTTGGATTGAAGTCTGTGATCAGTGAGACCAGGCAGTCATCTTCTGGTGCTTTCAACGGGAGACCTGCCGAGACGCTTCGGGTTGCCGAAGAACATGTTCGGAGTTTCAAAGGACTGACATAATGTTTGAGGGAGATATAGTCGATGTCTTTGTTGCCGTGAGGTTCGGCGTTGTTTGTTCTACGCATTTCAGGCAGACAGTCTCCCTGCCAAGTGTCTTGTCTATAGGCGGGGCTGCGGACACGGCCGGATAATCTGCTGCAGGTTGGTTGAAGCAGTTATGATTTTTTGTTTTGACTGAAGAACTGTTTCCAGGTTATGGGGAGCTATAGTATTTACCTAGGAGTTGTCCAATGATCCCGCCGCGGAACCCGCCGGGGGCTTATCGGTATGGACCGGTACTTCCCTGAACGGGGTCGATGGGGGTGAGTAGGACGTTGGACACCCACTGGTTGGTGGATAACTGCTCGATAGAGATTAATTTTGAGGTGTTTGATTTTCTATATCACGCTCCTTCTTCGCTCGGTTTCGAGTTTTCCTTCGGTTTTCAAGATCTTGTTGCACAGTGTTCGTGGTAATGAAAAGATTTCTTTCTAATAGTGTAGCTATTTGATCTTTGTTTAGCTTCTTGACCGGGATCGGCGCCTTAGGTCGGGTGGTACCTGTGGATGTCTTCAGCCTTATATGTTTTTGTAGATCCGAGAAAGCGAGTCGCAGGCAACGTTGCCAAGTATTTCAAACTTAAATCTGCCACTCTCGAGTAAAAATGTCTTCAAAAATGCCCGTGTTGTATCCGGCGGGCTGAAATCTCTCGAAGTATTTCAGCCGAGAATTGACCTACTGGTTTCTGTTCCCATGTCATGAGAGGCGACTAACAACAGATGTGGCTGTGGTCCACTAGGAGGTTGATAACAGTCCATTATCTTTCACAACCCATATCGTAGGAGGCGACTGAAAACTGTAGTCTTCGAGTCGAACTTTTTCTCCATGTCAAGGACTAAATGGCTGGCATGATTAAAATATGCCAGTCGCGCACGGTGTGTCGTGGGTATGCTGTGTTAAGCGAATATCTTATACAGTGGACGTTTGTTTCTTCGAAAATCGTGAGATTCGAACGATGGTCACGTCACTAATACCCACTTCGGGATTCGCTATAGGTGATTATAAGACAACGTGTTTGGTATCTTCTAGTAGCTGTACAATAATTGACGGTGATGAAATGTACAATGCTCTGATGGACCATAGTTCGTGTATCCCAAATTAATCTTCAGCATAGACGTACAGCAACTATGAATCTATCCCAGCTTACTCAGGAGGCAAAAGCTTTCATAGGTTCAAGGTCCGTATTTCCATGAAGGAAACTTCTATGTTGGAAAGGTACTTAACCCCGTCTTCGTAGCTTAGAACAAAATGACATGACAAATCCACGCAAAATGCCTCGTGCATGTAAACTTACGAATAGTGCTAACGACGCATATCTTTTATCCGAACTCAAACTCGTGATATTTGTGCTGTCACAGTCAATGTAAATGTTGATAACATGAACAGGAAATACGTATATTGTTCGTCATATTCACCGCATAATGAATCATCATCTTCTGATTCACCACATATCAATTTAAGAATTTAAGCAGTACAAATTTTCATATACTGAATGTAGCAAATCACCCAACATTGGCACGATCTGGTAGATAAGAGGTGTTAGATGTAACACTCTGCTCTGACTGTACTACGCATGAGTTGGCAAACTGGCTCATACCAAACGAGCTCGAACCGTCGTTATCTGATCATAAGTACATCGTCTTTGATCATTTGAACGCCTGGATGTACCAACCTCTTGCGGTTCTACTGTGTGATAATTCAATTTTGCATAAGTGGTAGAAAAAATTGGATTTAATTGTGTGGACTTTGCTAGATTGTAAATTCCCACTCGTTTTGATGAAACTGTTGATTTCGTGTAGATCCTTTTTGGATTTTCGGGGAATCGAAAATTGTCTTACTTTCCACAGCATCAGGTGTGAATACTGGCAGTTGCGAGAAACGTGCTCCTTCTAATACCACCGCAGAGGTGCTATCTGCAACAAAGCTTCGGTTCAATGTATAGAGTCTTCGAGTCTCAATACTTATCGAGTGCAAGCAAGGTTGGAGAAAGGTAACTTTTCGATTGCGCTGAAGGATGATCTGTTACAAAGATCTTCACGGGTGTCTCCTTTCAATCTCTCCTAACTCACTGCTCCCCTGTTTTAATGAGTTTTGCTAGGTATGGTATTGTTTGGTTCTTTCGTTTTATTGTCGAACAATATAGTCTTCGCTAGAATAAGGTATTCCCTTGCATTCCGTGGAATCCCAAGGAATGTTTGAAGAGTACTGATGTTTTGATGAGGCTAGAATTCCGTAATCCTGGTTCGGGGGCAGTTTGCTGGGAAGTTCTAAGAACCAAGTCGCTAACAGATACTTATACATTTAGTTGGTTCTATGAGTGGCTATAAAACTACCATTAAACCTCAATTGTTACTAGGGCAAGAAAAGGTTGATGGGATGACTTTGGCTATTTCCTTCGCTATCCTTGATCGCACACAGAAGCAGCGTTTGCTAGCCCATTTGGTCTCCTGAGTTGAGAAAAGGCGGTAGTGAAGGGCTCAAAGCAGTACCGTCTTTACGCATGGGCACACTGGGCCAGGGCCAGGGGCCCCGGGCATTTAGAGGCCCCCATCTTAGGATGGATATAGAATTATTCTGAAGGCTATGTTCCAAAGAATAGTAGCACTCAATTGTATATAACTCGTTAACGTGTGAGTAATAATGGATCAGTTGCTCGGATTCGCACATTGTACCTTATCCTATGTGACGTCTAAAGAGCGTCAGACAAGCGGAGTGATGGTAGCGGTTAGAAATGAAGCATTGCATGACCAGAATCAACAAGGTGGTAAAATTTGCACAAGGAAGCTGTACAGAAAGTGGAAGAAGATCTCGAAATTCGGTATACAATCTTTGTTTGGAAATCGATCCGCGCATGTGGAAAATTTTCATTCCTTCATCACATCAGGGATTGTGAATGGACAAATTTACATGAAAGCCTCTAAAAATGATTCCTGGACTTCTTGAGGTCTCACGATACTTTCGCGGCCAGATTAGGCATTATTTTTAGTGAGTACTGACCGAGGACCTGTGGTGATTTTGTTTCGCCACTTTTTTGGTATCGAATTGTGGACCTTGGAGTTCCGTACATTTTGCAGGCCTTGTACAACGCCATTTTACCCTTCCGTATGCTCGAAATGCACTTCTTAACAGTTTCTTCCGAGCATTTTTCACGGCCGGGTTTTCGCTTAGAATCAACCATTGTACTTTGAAGTTTATACTGAACAGTAATTAGGTATGTACAATCACACAAACCACTAAAAAGTTATGCCTAGGCAGTTCTTTGCAGAGTCGTAGAAAGTAAACAAGCTTATAGCCACAACTGGAACAGTAAAAAAACGGCCTACTTCGCACGATGCGAAATAAAGAACACGGCTAGTCAAGTGTACCAGTTGTAGCAGTAGTGTATGCACAAATAAATATGGATAAATGGGGTATATTTTTTCATTTTTAATAAAACTACTTGTATTAAATTTGCCTAGAACGTTGTTTGTTAATATTTATTGTGCGTATTGTATTATTTTTTCTTGAATTGGAAACGTGTATTCTTAGTTGAACTAGTAGTTTCATGGCGGGTACGACAATTTGAAATAAAATAACGATAAAATATTGTAAGACTTTTGTAATGTTATCAAAAGTATCCAAAATAAACAGTACATGTATAAAAGTTCGAGTCTGTAACAAAGAATTTGGTAGTAACCACAGGTTTTGTTTGATAAAAGCGTTTTTTTTCAATGATGCTATAACTGGTGCTATTGCCATAACTGATACTCCTACCCTAGTTGAATTACGATCAAAATTGTTAAATTAAAAAAAAATATTTTGAGAAGGTTGCCTACCCTCATTAGCTGGAACATGTGAGGAAATCACTCAGTTTTTAACACAATTCGTTCAATAACTTTGAGATTCGAACGAATTGTGTTAAAAACTTTGTGTAAAACGATTTTTTTCCTCCAATTATGACAGTCAATCATCCTTCGAGAGATTCCTAACCATAAACCAAACACCCTGTACATACTCATTTTTTCAGTTTCATTCATCTTGAACATTTTGAATATATGATCATTTCATTTTAATCATTTATTTCATTCAACATTTTGGTATTCATTTTTTTCATTTGGGTTTATTTTATCTATTTTTTTGGTTAATTCTTTGGATTCATTCTGATCATGCGTTTTTTAATCACATCCATTTAACTTATTTTGTTAACTGTTTTAATTTTATGCATTATTTTCCTTTGTGCAAGTTCATATATTTTATTCAGTTTCTTTGTTTTAATAATTTGACTACTTTTTCAGTCTTTCATTTCATCCATATTAATAATTTTACAAAATTAAATTTATTCTACTAATTTTAAAAACTTTTTAGTATCGCTGTGGCACTGCTATTCCACTAAAGACGGTTCTGGTTTTATTAACTCGTTTATTGGTATACGGTGTGTCGGCGAGTTATAAAAATCCTGCCGAATATATCATATTAATCATAATTCAATGAAACAAAATGGCGACTTACATTTAATGCCTTAAGTGGACGAGCAGTAGCGCTGGTCGTTGAAAGGATAATCTGGCTGCTTTCTAGATATAATGATATCTATAGTTTCATGTACATTAATATGATTGAATTCATTATCTCATACCTCAACAGGCGGCTAATATTGCTAGTATAGCTAGCTTCCTTCAGCAAAATTGAGTTCAGTGGTTTCCACTTTTGGGTTAAGGCTCAAGTTACCTCAAGGCTTGGTAGTGTGCGTAAGAAAAATTGTGCTCAGCTTTGCCACCAGATTATCCATTTAAATCTTTTCAAAACTCTAAAAGAAGAATATCAGTCGATTTATTAGATCATCACGATTCAATTCATGCAAAATACCTGCCGGAATAGCCATCGGCTTAGCTGAATGGTGCTTTTGAAAATGTGGCTGTGGTTTTTTCATTGCGCTGTTGTGTTGCATGCCCCAGCACGGTGTGGTAGTGTGACAAAAAATCACAGCCACTTTTTCAAAAGCACCATTTAGCGAAACCGATAGTTTTTCCAGCAGCTATTTTGTATGATTTGAATCGTTGTGATCTGATAAATCGGCTGATATTCTTCTTTTAGAGTTTTGAAAAGGTTTAAATGTATAATCCGGTGGCAAAGCTGAACACAATTTTTCCTATCCATACTACCCAGCGTTCAAAACTAATACATGCTCAAAAAAGGTAACTTGAACCTTAACTAGATTAGGAATAATTTTAAGTAATATATAGAAATAAAGTTATGCATTTTCATCTTTACCAACACCTGTCCCTAGTTGTAAGTTGTAATCTTGGATAAATGTAGAATTAAGTATAGACTAAGATAATTAGGATTAAACAATTAAATGTGGTTAACTATCTCGCACTAATCTTCAGGCCTTTCAGTGACAATTCGTTAGACTGTCATGTCGGCAGGTGTCATGTTGAGATCTTGTTTCGCAAAGGGCGCGCGCGAACTTGATCGCTCACAATCGCCTAATGTATCATTTCAAATATTTAATTCTTTTATTATATTTTGTTGTTCCTCTTTTTATTAGTTTAGCAATTCAAATTATTGAATATTGTTTACTTTTTTGATTACATTCATTTTATTGGTTTTATTAATGTTATACATATTATTTATTATTTATTTATTTATTTAATTGCAGGCTTTAACCAACTTGGTCATTCGCCTGAAAGTTATACATATTAGTTATTGTATTTTTTTTTTTCATTTTTTGTTTATTTTATTCATTTCGTTTTTTTTTGTTTTTCGTTTATTTCATTTATTTTATTATTTTATTCGTTTTATTGTTGAGTCATTCTTTTTATTTATTTCAATCAGTTTGTTAGTTTGAAATAATTTAATTTATTCTATTAAAGTCATCAAACTTTTTTTAAACTGTCTGATATTATATTGAATAAGCTGAGCTGATTTATTATTTTATTGAGTTGATTTTTATTAATAATTTCACTCATTTTATTAATCTGTAGACCTTTTCTCACTTTTTTGCAAATTTTGTTTGTTTGTTGATTTTCTATAGTTTATTTTAGGATTTATTTGTACGACACGCGAAACTATTTTCATCCCACCTCTAGTTGGTTGCCTACTTCGCATGAGTTCTGAAAACTAATGAATGATCCAACAGTGATAATGTCTCATCTCCCTGCTAGGTGGATTAAATATTTTTATATTTAATATCCGACCCTTAAACACAATCATTCCTGTTCACAGAGGAGAAATTTGACTCGAGAAAATACCTAGTCGTTGATCTATGTCCGCCTTTGGTCGATGCCTACTTCGATCCAACCTATTCCTATATGCAATTGGCCCGAATATAACAAATCGACTGTGAAGTCCAATGTCCAATGAATGGAATCACTTTTTATCGTTTGCGTTTTCTTGAAAGTGCCAATTTGTTTGTTCTACATTTTAAATTTCTTAAAATTAGAGGATTACATATTGAAAAGATCATCCGGCGATACCGTGAACTTAGACACCAGGTGGTATGGTGATCACTTCTTAAAGGTTATCTGATTGAACGAGAAACCACGAAAAGATTATAAAGCATGTTAACACTTTTCCATTGAAACACCTTCTGGAACATTTTATTCATCCGTGTCCCTTCCTGAATCCGCCTCTGAGAAGGAATGCGGAAGCGAGAAAAAAATGCGCCAAAAACACTCGAACTTTGTACATCTTCATTCAAACAGAACAGCGAAGGACGGCCTTCATCGGAAGTGGATGGGGATTACTCTCCTTGACAATCCTTATCGCCTGCCAATTTAATTAGGTGCGTTGAGTCTAATTTAATTAATTCGAAACTTGCTCGGTTGTTTTGCGTTCCACTCTTGGCAAAGTTTCCTGAGGATATATTGTAATGAAGAAAATTTGGTAAAATATGGAGCAAAACTTTCGAAAGAAATTGTTGGAGTAAAAATCCGCACAAATTTAATTTCCAGAATGATCGATAACTATGGATGTTTAATTTAATTGAAATAGTTCACTTCGTGAACGATGACAATTTCACTATCTGTAAATTAGTGTGATGCATTTTTGGGAATCACATCCAAAAGATTTGTATCAATTAATAACCATAACAATTCAGAGAATCTTTGCTTGACCATCTGAAGAAATGTTGTTGATGTTGAGATCATTAATCTAAAACCACAGCTGGAAATCTCCCCTCCCCTACAACGAACAAGTCAACTTTTTTAACCGTTTTTTCACTAGTTTTCTCGAAACGAAACATCGTAAAGAAGCCAAATTCCAGTCGTAATATGTTTCCCCAATTTATTGGCCTCCAGCAGTAGAGTTATTGCAGTTTTTATAGACGCCTTTTTCCCTGTTTAGTGCCACTGTGCTTTTATACTTTATTTCGTCGTAAGAAAAAAAAATACTTCGAATTTTTGACCAACTATGCAGCGGCTTGCATTCTCTTAGCTGCGGTGGCTCGTTCGAGCGACTTGAAGGGTTGCAATTGCGATTCCGTTAATAGGAAAAAAAAGCTGGATTTTTCCTGTCATTGATTTTTATTGTTAAAATTGTGAAAAATCGCAAGTTCATCAACCATCGAGCAACAAATCTTCATTACTCAGTAAATTTAATAGACCTTCATGAAAATAAATCTCCCAAAACATTCGCCTTGCCATCAACAACAAAACCAGGACGCGGACCAGAATCGAAGAGCTTACCAGCCCACGCTTGTACCCATTTCCATCTCCTCCCGGGGTTCATATCAACAACGGAGGAGAGGCGGAAATGAAAGTGAACATGGCAGCAATAAATCTAGCTGAGCCGTGTATTTTTGCGGCTGTTCGGGCGGCTGCCTTCATCGTCGTGCAACTCTTTTCCCGCCTGATTTAGTGCGGCAGTTAGGATAATAAAGTGTCACACACGGTTCCGCACCAGCAGCACCGCAATTATTGTGAGTTGGAATTGAATCGAGCCGCCGGGGCCGGGGAAAAACGGTATCAAGTATCAATTGACACTTGCGGCTGGTTGTATGGTCGACTCTGTCTCGCACTCGAGGTTGACGAGAGGAAAAGCAATAAATTTCGTTTGCGGTAATGATCTGATTCGAATTGATGGAGTTGGTTATTAGAATAATTCAGAGGGGGGGGTGACGGAGGGTGTAATTGATTAGATTTAAGTGGATTTAAATAATTCTAATTTGGGGTTGATTTCAATTACAACAAGTGTTCATCCAAGTTGATGTCATCCACGCGAGATCTCGTTTGGGAAATAGTTTCAAATAGCCACGAAAAGAAATAAAGATACTCGAATTAGATTCACAAACAATTTCCAACATGGAACAGCTTGAAAAATTGTAGTGTAGGTACTGATATAGTTTCGTCAGTATTTCTCTACACATTAGTGGAGAAGAAAACTTTTGAATAATATAACATTCAAAGATCCTATACGAATGCCACAAGTGCCACAGAAAGCAATATTATTTTCATCCACATCAGATGGCGCAAGAAGTTTTTTTTCAAGCGGAATACTTTGTCGTAAGCATCTACCGCAAACTGTGTTCCTGTACGCTTCTACCGAGGATAAGGTAGTGCTATGAAAATATAAATCATTTTTATTGCAGTAATTTTCAAGTTATTGTTCGGAATATTCTAACCATATGCGAATAATGAGTTTAAGGAGTTCTTCTAAATCAATTGAACAGTTGTTGATGGAGTTTGTGTTATCAATTTTTATAATTTTGAATAGTCATAATAATGAGACCAAAGTATTAAGAACAACGTCTTCTATCTGTGTTCAAATGGTATGATGAAGTGGGGTGTTCGACTGGATTTTTCGTTTCGTTCCGATACTTCACTCTTTTTTAATTGTACTGCTATTTTTATACATGCTTTGCGTGGGACCTAACCTTAAGTTTATCTTTGATTCGAATGTCTCAAAGACCTTCCAAAGGATCCAGGAGAGGTTGATAGTGAACCGCAAGCTAGGAGCTGGACAGAAACTGGGACCAACGTACAAACAAAACCGAGAAAACGCTGATTGTTCATTTCAAGCGGAATCCAAATATTACGACGCAGGACTTGGCCAAAAAGCTGATGCTTCGCAAAGCTTCGTCCAGATGGTCAACAAACGATCCTGTATTGGAAATGTACTAGCATTGCTCAGTGGGACGAGTCCATATATGAATGTTATGCGATATTCTCGCTAGTATTTTTCTCCTATCAGCTGCGCCATCAGAGACATTTTTGGGTGATTTTAAGTGATTTGAACGTAAAATTAATTTTTGGCATTAAACGTGAAATTAATTTTTGGCAGCTTTTTTAAGGGCATAATTCAAGTGTTTTTTGCATTATTTGACTATAGGAACTACATCCGGTTATTTTCGTTTTTCAAAGAAATGGTTGATTTTATGGATTGCATTACTTCACCAAAATTATTCATGTGATAAAATTACACCGTAAAATCGCCAAAAATAAGTCACTAGTTGATTTAGTTAGTGTTTAGATAACTGTTTGTCATGAATTTTTATTGAATTCGAACTTCTAATGCGATAACATCAACGACGCCGTAAATGCCCGCGATCGCACTATACTCATTCGAAAGCTTTTAATTTTCTCTTTGAAATGAGTAGGGTAGACGAGCCCTTATTCATCTCATTAGTCGGGGTATCACACTCTTTCGCGGATAACTCGGCTTTCAGTGATTGGAATGCTCTTAAATCGGTCTCAACATCTTTGCTTCGTTCCTAAGAAGCAGTACAATAAAAAATCTCGCCTGGAAAATGTAAAATACTCCCGTTTGAGCGAAGCGAAAAGTCGAGTTCAACGCACCCTTATTCGTCCTACCATTTGAGCCAATGCGTTGAATAGAGAGAGCAGATACTGCTCTAACTAATGTGTTCAAATGGGTAGGATGAATAGAGGTGCTAAGATGAATTAGGGCACAGTAACCCTATTCAGCTTTTTGTTGGTGGCTGCGTCCCCAAATGCGCACCCCACTTTGACAAGTCGTCAGTCCAATGTCAATTTTGATAAATCATCAGTCTTGTCAAATTTGACAAACCGTCCTTCAGATTCAATTTTTTGATCGTGGTAGGCGTTCACTTCTGCTCTCAACTTAAATTGAACGTCAAATATAAATAGTTTTTCATTTGAAAAACTAAACTGATTTCGGTACGGATCCGCACAGTCAACTGTAGTCCCATTCAACAGCGGCACTTAACTCGAAATGTGGATACAGAACATCTGCTATTCAAAACTATTCGCTACTCGCCATCGGCATACAAAAATCGGTCGACCAATACGGCAATTAATCAGTCTTATAATGTAATTGGGCGATTATCAAACTGAGTAAAACCAATCAGCGATACTGAATCTAGTCGAAACTAATAAGTCAGGTGAATTGCAACCGATTTCTTCGGTAAACGCAGATGCAGCTGTAGCTGACAATTGTCAATTCTTGGTGCTAAATTTTGCTACAAATTTGTATTCAAAATCTGGTGTGAACAAACATTGTTTAGGTCTAGGTTTAGGTACTGTATCGTTAGAAGATGCTTTTCCGGGTAGTTTAAAAGCAAGTTTCGTGTGCTATTATTAGTCATTTCATGTGAGATGAATTTAGGTAAGAGCCGAGGTTCAAATCGCACAATTCTCTCGACACTTTCAAACAGCTGAAAACATGCTTATAAATAAATTCACGAAGAAATTAAAATCATCGAAAAAGGCGTTTGAAAATAAAATAACAAATTTTAAATTAGACGTTTAACGTTATAACGAAAATAAATAAGCAGGATACATGATAGCCGTGAAACTCAAGGCTGATGAGACCGCTTGTCAAAATTGACACCGCTGACGAGTTGTCAAAGTTGACACTGTACAAACGACTTGTCAGAATAGAGTGCGCATTTGAAAACGCAGCCACCAGCAAAAAGCTGAATATGCTAGTTTTGCGAAAACTTGTGATAAGCAGTCAAAATTAAAAAAAAAACTGTGAATGGGGACGCATGGTTATTACTGATATTGAATTTGAATAATCGCTTTATAGCTCGAATAATGACATAAATACATGCACAATTTTCAAATAGCATTGATCTACAAGGGTTTTACTAGTGATTAAGAGTAAGGAGCCGATTGGGAAGTATTTTTTTTAGATGGTAGAGGTATTAAAGATGATTGAAAATCTATAAATATTGCCACTAACTATTATTTTTTGGTTCATAGTGGATGCTGGCGAGACCACTGGGCTATCAGCTGACAACAGTGGAGTGAGTTCCGGACGCGCACACGGAATGACAAGCAGAACTGTCACCGTTCACTGAGACGAGAAGGAGTGATAAGGTGCACGTTGGTTAGTTAGCCAGAATTCTTTATAATATAACCTTGCTCATATCATCTTTATTATCTCAAAATTAATTGATCGTAGGTAGTGCTGTGACCAATATGAACAAAAATAATTATTATTCAATTTTAGTATTATAGTCGTAATCTCATTGGATAGGAAGTTTCGGATTAGAAGAGGGTAGAAACACTTATAAGTGGTGAAATTGTTTCTTGAATTGTATAACCTAACTTATAACCCTGCTGAATTACATTACAGCTTTGAAGCTGTGTAGTCAACTGCTATCAAATCGGAGTTTTCCCCCACCGAAACAATCCTTACCAACAGTGGATTCGCCAATAAGTAACTCACGGTCCCTCGAAATGTTTAACCCATATATGACGTTTATCTTTCGTCTCAAACGTGGTCACTCATTTCTTGTTGTTTGGCAATGGAAATATCAGTCATGTGTGCATGACAACCGAGATGAAAATTCAAACAAAATGAAACATAAGTAATAATTATTAATTATTCAATTGCCATAAATTAATAGTGTTTTCATGTAAATGAAGAGTACGTTCAAAAATATAGCTATCGAACTTTATGAAAAAGTACGAGTGGGTATGTTTCCGGATAATTGGTGTAGCTTAACGATAGTCGAATTGATGTTTTTGTGTACTGCGGATTTTTGTAGGTCGGACTTTTGCGATGCTAGGATCAACTCTGAAGTGGAAGCTTGTTTGGCTCGTTACATTTTGAGCTTACGCTGTAGAATAGTGCAATGCTACAGAGAGCTTTTAAAAGGCACAAAAGAATTGCAAAAATCTTGCTGAAGCGCTCCCGCAAGCGGAACAAGCAATATATCTGGCCATTGATAAAAATGAATGACCTAATAGAAATGCGCAGCCAATGAATGTTGGACAATTTGAGCACTTTGGTTGAGCAATAAAAAACGGAGAGTACGGAGAATACTGAGTAGCGTGGAAGGGCATATTTTAGTCAGAGCACGCTTGTTATTGCTTAGTATTGAGAAGTTGGTCAAAACACTAAAAAGGTCAAATAGTGTCCCAGCTAAAATTGAGCTATTAAAGAACGTTTGATGAGTTGAAAAGATTCTTTTGGGGACACTGAAATTGGAAAGACTCTTTTGGGCAGCGCTGTTGTTGTAGAATATTGGCTGGTTAGTCGCCAATTTAAAGCTGGGGCGCAACGACTTGGATAGGGCGCAACAACCTGGATGGGGCGCAACGACATTGATGGGGTACGAAAACTATAACGCCACTATACGTAAAGTGGACCGGAAAATGAGCGGCGTGAATGCAAACATAACGAAAAGTACTAAATTGGTGCTTTTTGCTATAAAGGGTGCATTCCACATAAAAATTAATATCCGATTTCTTCGAAAAAAATTTCTCACACCCTTTAACAAAAAAAGTGTGTCAATTGTTATTTGTTAAGCTTATTATTCAATAAATTGTACATATACCATAATAACCATAATGATAACTCGTAAACTTGACAATATATGGAAAGAAATTAAAATTAAAGTTGGATTTTTTATTGAACTTAAGAGTTCGGAAATTAGTATAAACAAATTGAATATTTTTATATCTCGATCCATTTTTTACTTTCTAAATATTTAGAATCATGTTGGAAAGATGGTGTAAAAGATTCATATGGGAGTCTGAATACTTCATGAGATAATTTAATAATACCAAAGGCTACTTTATAGTAGACACCCTGTGATAGAAACTTACAAAATGGTTTGTAAATCTGATATGAATTTTGTTTGGTGATGGCAATGCCCTGTTTTTAAACATACGCCCTAAACGAACCCCCAGGAACTGTTACTGTTGAGGTATTGGGGCGGTAGTCTAGTACATAATATGCTAACTCTTAACATAGGCTTTGTTCAATAAGCTGAGCCACCCTAGGGACTGAAATATACCTCTATGAAGGGGTTATATACAAAGTTGTGGCGAAAAAGTGAGCTAAGTTCGTGATTTTTTTAAAGTGCTTAATGCAAATTTTATTCGAAAAAGCGAAAGTAGTAGTGGCAGTACTCTCGAAGTTCGAAAAAACAAGCTGAATTAAAAAAATATTCAAGATTGGCAGAACTCCCCCATCCCCGAAGCGTATTTTTTGGCAGAGGTTTGCAATGAACGGTCTCCAAGCCGAACCGCTCAACTGAAATCAAAAAAGTAAACTGATTATTTAAGAAAAATGTATTGTGGTAAACTTGAACGGAGCGGTTTCCCAATAAAAAAGAATTTCCTTCAAAAAAAATTATGTTGATCAAATTACGTTGAACAATTCAAAAAAAATGAAAATCGGATGAGTAGTTTTTGCGAAATCACGTTCACCGCAACGGTACTTTTCAAAAAACTTAGTTCCGATATAATTGCGTTTAATTTTGTTGTGTTCACCTTATTCGCGAAAGAACCAGCGCGCTGCGAACCGGCTATACTTTGAAATCTAGTTCTCCGACCTGGATAAAATTTCGCACAGATATTTTCAAAAGTGTGTGAATATTCAATAATTTTCATTCGATTTTTTGAGTTCCAACTTTGTATATAACCCCTTAATGATGAAGGTGAAAACTTGATTTTTTAGTGCATGAGCTAAATAATTTCATTTTGCTATTTTAAAAATCGAACGTTGCTTTTATTATAAATTCAAAAAAAAATCAGATGGAGAGGGGGAATAATTCCTTGGTATTAGAAACAGGGGTTCAAGTTAACGGGAGATCAACGGCATCGATTACAGACTCGGGCGGTCTTCGTCAGATGAGTTGCGCGTGTGATGTTTGTGCTGCAAATTCCACGTTTGTTAACATTTTCGACAGAGATGTTTCGTGTCACTTGCATCAAACCATCAAGGATGTACGATATATGTGGAAGAGGACACTTCTGAGAATGATAATAAAAATAAAAGGGGCAGGTAAATCTATATATTGATGGTTTTTAGGAAACTACATACGAGGGACATATAGAGGAGATCGCGGTTTGCCAGTACATCCCGCATCGGGACATTGGATGACCTTACTCGGGCCTGAAGGTAATTTAATAGTTGAGATCTGGCGGAACAATGCACGGCGCATGTTTATGCGATTGGCTCAGTTTTCTCCTTGGAGAATTCGATACCCAGCTGGAGGGCCCAAGTAGGCAAATTGTCCAAGACATCTTGCAATGGTCCTTGCAAATCGACAGTTTTGGGATTTGTAATGGATACCTACGATAGGATCCGCCAGCTCTGTCCCCTGTTTTTGAACCAATTCTGAACCAGCTCGTGATTGGACGAAAGTGACATAGGCAAACCTTCGGCTTGGAAACTAAAAGTACCAAAGGGCTGCTTGGACGTGTTGTCATATTGTGATATCAAACATAAAACGACGATTGTTAACTGTGTTGATTTTTTGTTTTCTCGAGATACCGCTTTCTTTCTATAACATCCGTCAGTAATTATGAAGTGCAGGCATTATTTGGCAGACGAAATCAAACATATTATCCAGAACTGAAGTTCCCGAGAGATCCGGTAGCGCGGTTATCGTGGATTCTGTTCTGTGTGCGGAATAATGCGGAAATGCCTCTTTTCGAAATCAACAGGCTAAGTAGCGAAAGTATGAAAATATTTGGAACTTCATGTAAAAATTGTCTTTGTTCCAGTACCGAGTAAATTGGAAGTACTGAGCAAACAGGGAGAAAGTTATCCCGGAAGTCGCTTCTTGTTCTTCCTTTGGTACTATCGATACAGTTGAATTTTACAGTTTTCAACTGAATCGATCATAGGTGTAAATAGGAGCGTGTATTTTTTACTGCTGTTTTCTCCGAAACGATCACATGTAGTACTGGAACAAACCTATACATTGCTCCAAAACAAAAATTAAGCCTTGCAGAAAAGTAGTTTTAGAATATTCAAAATAAATCCGAACAGAGAAGATTATTCTTGTGACAGAGGTTGCTTGACTCAGAAAGCAACTTACAAAAATGAAGAGACATGAAGATATTTTTCGTAATGTCCAACAACGAATATATATTATTTTGTTTTGCTGTATTCCGATGGAAAAAACGTTATGATCGTTTAAATGCGGATATAAAGACTAAATCTTTGATTTTTCCAGAAGCATGAAATTGGTACATAATATAGAATATTTTAATCAGAACCATACTAGCGCATCAGCGAGTGTCAAAGGGCTCTCCGAGCTATGGGAATATCATACTGGCATTTTAGAGAGTCCGAAAACGCCCAGCGAACAATGAGAATATCAGACTAGTGCTCTCAAGAGTTTGAGATTACCCTACGAGCTATGGGAACAAAATGCTTGCGCCAGAGAGAATCTGAGAGCGCCCTGCGAGCAATGGGAATATCATACTAGCGCCCCATAGACCCATACTAACACCCTAGAGAGTTTGAAATCGGCCTGGAGCTATGAGAATATAAAACTAGCGCCCTAGTAAGTTTTGGAGTGCCATGCGAGCTATGGGAATATCGTACTGGCGCCCCAGAGAATCCGAGAGCGCACTGCGAACTATAGGAATATTAGACTAACGCCCCAAAGAAGCTGTGAGCGCCCTGCGAACTATGAAAATATCGAACTACCGCCTGAAGAGTTTGGGCGCGCCCTGCGAGCTATTGGAATATCATACTGACGCTCGAGAGAATCTGAGAGCGCCCTGCGAGCTATGGGAATACCATACTAGCTCCCCATACAGTTATACTAGCACCCTAGAGAGCTATGAGAATATCGAACTAGCACCCTAGTGAGTTTGAGAGTGTTTATGCTAGCGCTCCAGAAAATTCGCGAGCGCCCTGCAAACTAAGAGAATATCGAACTAGCGCCCAAGAGAGTTCGAGAGCGTCCTGCGAGCTATGGGAATATCATGTTGGCGCTCGAGACAATCTGAGAGCGCCTCGCGAGCTATGTTAATATTTTATTAGCGCCCCATAGTCATACTAGCGCCCTATAAAGCTTGAAATCGATCTGCGAGCTATGGGAATATTATACTAGCGCCCCAGCGACCAAGGATGCGCTCTCCGAGTATCATATGGCGCCCCAGAGAGTCCGAAAGCGAGCTATGGGAATATCATACCTGCGCCAGAGAGAATCTGAGAGCGCCCTGCGGACGATGAGAGTTTCATAATATCCTAGAGAGTTTGAGAGCGCCCTGCGAGGAATATCATGCTGGTGCTCAAGGGATTCTGAGAGCGCCCTGCGAGCTCTGTGAATATCATACTAGCGCCCTGAAGAGCTTGAGAGCGCCTTGTGAGCTATGATATTATATATCATACTGGGGCCCTAGCGAGTATGAAATCATTCTCCGAGCTATGGGAATATCATACTGGCACCCCAGAGAATCTGAAAGCTCCCTACGAACTATGGGAATGTCAGATTAGCGCCCTGCGAGCTATGGAAATATCATACTGGCGCCAGAGAGAATCTGAGAGCGCCCTGCGAGCGATGAGAATATAAGGCTACCCTAGAGAATTTGAGAGCGCCCAGCGTGCTATGGGAATATTATGCTGGCGCTCTAGAGAATCTGAGCGCCCTGCGAGCTTTGAAAATGATAAACTAGTGCCCCTGCGAGTCTGAGAGCGCCCTGTGAGCTGTGAAAAGCACCCCAGCGAGTGCGGAAGCGCTCTCCGAGCTATGGGAATATTATACTAGCGCTCCAGAGAATCTTAGAGCGCCCTACGAACTATGAGAATATTAGGCTAGCGCCCTAGCAAGTTTGAGAGCGCCTTGCGAATTATGTGAATATCGTAAAAGCGCTCGAGAGAATCTAAGAGCGCCCTGCAATCTATGAGAATATTAGACTAGCGCCCCAGAGAATTTGTAAGCGCCCGGCAAATTAAGATAACATATTAGGGAGTTTTGTGAATATCATACTAGCACCCTGAAGAGCTTGAGAGCGCCCTGAGAGCTTTGAAAATGACAAACAAGTGCCCCTGCGAGTCTGAGAGCACCCTGCGAGCTATCGGAATATCATACTAGCGTCCTATGAGTTTTGCAAATATCATATTGGCGCCCCAGAGGGTGTGGAAGCGCCCTGCAAGCGATGGGAACATCAGACTATCGTCCGAGAGAATCTGAGAGCGCCTTGCGTGACTTGTAAGTATCAAACTAATGTTGAAACGCTCTGCGAGGTGTGGGAATATCATACTAGTGCTTTTAAATATCTGAGAGTATCCTATGGGCATATCATACCAGTGCCCCATACAGTCTGGGATCGCCATGTGAGTTATGAAAATATCATACTAGCGCGGCAGGGAGTTTGACAATACCCTACGAGTTTGAATAGATTCACAAAATTCCAATTAGCTGGGATCATTAAATTTGCCTTCCAGAATGATAAGGCCAACGGATTTTTTTTTTTTTTGGCTCAAAAAACTTTTTTTTTCGGTTCCAGGAGCTGGTTAGTCGCCGACTAACCGTGACTAACCGCAACTACAGCACTGCTTTTGGGGTATGGACGTGCCACATTGAAAGCTGTGTTTCGGTCAAAAAAGCTTTTTGCCATTTGTGATGACCAAAACCGAAAAAAAACTCGGAAATCTATGAAATTTTAATGTCAACTGTAAAAAAGAATCTGTCATCAAAAATTGCGACACAAAATCTATGACATTACAGAAATTCTGTGAATATGGTAACCCTGGACAAGGATAAAATCAAGCAAGATGCGAACTTCCGTTTAAATAATGAAAGTGTAGAGGAGACCGGGGCTAGTTGACGGTGGTGACGGTTTTCAGATTTTACCGCTTTGATTTAGGAAGATCTTACAAAATCGAACGCATTGCATTAAAGGGTACACTTTTGGCAACATCCCTAAATTTGATTAAAGTGTTTGTTGCGTTGTCTTTAGACTAAAATACGTGACGCTGAAAACTCGCCAACTTTCCCCGGGGTAAGTTGGCGCTATGTATGTATATGCAAGAAAATGACCAAACAAATGGAGTTTCAATTACACACCTAGAAAAAATAGTGTAAATTTACGTCTCCTGACCCTGACATATACGAGCATCAAAAATGACTTAGTTTTACGTTTGATTTTAATTTTACATGACGTTTAATTTCGTAAATCATGTAATTTTATTCCTCATACAGCGTGTGTTCTGAATGGTAGGAAGTGTAATTTTATGTCATTGCGCATGTAAAGTATATGTTTCATGTAAAATTAAACGGAACACGGTAATGTTCCGTCATTTCGTAAATTACGGTTTGTTGAATTGTGTCATGTTTGCAATTACGTCAACGATAAAATTCAGATTTTTTTGGTGTGTAGTTCAGAGGTTCTTATGGAACGTGCTGAATGTCTTTTAAAGAAAACTATATTAAGCGACATTTGCTATTACATTTCAGTCTCATTACCTCTGCAAAATTCGACGCATATTCCATGTTCAAAAGCAAACTTTCGAAAACACAATATCTGTCGCAACGTCTGCAAAACAAAATGTTTTGCAACAAAAACACATTTGATAAGTGCTCTAAAGGATGACACTAATGAGGGATGGATTATCCATTGTAAGAGTGTTTAAAGAAAGCATTTGTTGCAGCAATCGTCCGTTAGAAAGTAAAATATTACCATTCTGGAGTTTTTCGTGTATTTTGTTATTCTTATTCTAATGTTAATATATGTGAAAGAAACGGTACATTTGAATATTCAGTTGTACAAAATAAACTCACATTAAAAATTTTATGAGCAAACTTAGTTTACATCTCTTAGAAAGCGATATTGTTCACTAAAGGACAGGATTAATTATCCAAAGTAATGATTTTCAATTAACTTATCAGCCACCTTTTTTTTTTTTTTTTCAAAAAATGCTCTTTCAGAAACGGAAAAATATTATTTTCTGTCACTATGACCAGACAATGGCTAAATATTATTTGAATTCATTTGAAATATATTTGAATTCTTACTGCTTTTCGCCAGATGACAGGCAAGCATAAACCGGTTCCGATCCGTTCGCACTAGTAGTGCCATCTTACACTGCCCTTGTATGCAAAAGTGACGTAACGCCATCGACGATATTGTTCAGGAAATCAATTTTTATCTTGCATGGTGCGGGTAAAAGTATGCTTTCGTCTTTTCGTTTTTCGCGTTTCAACAGGCCATTTTTAATTTATATTAGAAGTGCTTACACTGGAAGATGCGGATTTTTGTAGTGAACTTCAAAACACGAAAAAATGAGATTTGACCAAAGTGGCGTTTACGTCACTTTTGCATTCAAGGGCAGTACAGTGGAGCATCTATTGCTTCCTTGTTTCCATCAGGACCCCATGCATCAGTGATCATGCAATGCAATCCGCTGGATCCAATCCCCCAGTGACAAGACGAGATTTCCATCGCTCCTCCTCTCCTTAAATAACTTTCTAGAGTGTTTCTTGGCTTCTATTCTACACGTATTCTTTATGTACTGAATTCTCAGCCACGAACTAATTCTAATAACGGTATCCACTGTAGCGCTTTAATTATTACAATTAATCGAAAAACAGGTCCAAATCATGCAGTGCCGTGGGTTTTAGATGTTGTGTATAGATAGATAACTTCGGTAGTTGTTCGTTCTATTTCTGTACGAACTGGCAGGTTCGACTAAAGATGGGATAGGACTGAAACAGTGAAGGAACTTATAATCAACTACTATTTTATAATCTGGGTTAAAATCGACTGCACTTGCGATTAAAAATCTTCACTCATCATGTAATCCACCTGCGCTGGAGGCAGCTTCGGCCTGCGACGAATCCAGTGCATCCACACTCGGAGATTGTCCGAAGATTCAGCACCTCCAACAGCTGACCCCAAGTAAATTTAGCAAAACTAGTGTTCTCCGTGCTTGAATCACCATCATGGTATACAGGGGTTTTGACTGGTGGCTAGCTTAAACTACGAAGAGCAGTGATCCTTCGCAAGCAATCTTCGGCTATCACGGAATTAGGTCTAACCAATATTCCAATATTTCGGTGTTTCGTAAAGGCATGCACGTTGTTTTTTTCACGCCAGTAACAACATCGGCCGGTCGCTTAACTTACGGTGGATGATGGGATACGATCGCTTCAAGCATACTGATGCCTAACCCAGTTCAACCGTATACCGTACTACTACGTAGTTTATTGTCCACTGAATATTGACGAACTGGACCCAAACATTGATCCCATCAGCACTGGAGTTAATTTCTATTCCTGTCCTGTCGTGACGTTTAGTGGCCATTTTAAATCAACCGACGCACAACTACAAAATCACGACCGATCGAGTCAAATTTCGCCAAAAGAATGATGCTCACGTTCAATCCCAGCGACTGTGACCCTTCGCTCGTTCTCTAGTGTTAAGTTACGCTCTCTCCCCAAGTTCGGTCTTATAAGCCCGATTCAGACGATACATCAGCTACGTCACTGTTCCGTCAGGATAATTCAAATGCGTTTCTCGTGTGCCCGTTCTCGGGTCCCGTACGTCAAAACGTTCCGTTCCGTTGACGTTGTGTATGAATGGTCCATTTATTTGTATCTTATGTAACTAATTCTGACGTTACTCTGACGGGCAGTACTAGTGACGCAAGCGTGACGTATCGTGTAATTCGTACTTTACAACTCGAATGAGCTATTCCCAAAGCTCAGTGAAAGACGCATGTCGCTGACTAGAACTTCTTCGTCATCGTTATATTGAAATTCTCCCTCAATCTTACGCTCTCTCTATCTCCCGACATCCACACGAAACGTAACCGACGTATGTCACCAAAGCAACTCTCCATATTTGAGTTGTATATTACACGCAAATCCACTAATACATTCTTGAAATGGCGCCATTGTCAGAAAATTTTGTTCTAATTTTTTCGGACAATGACGTCACTCGACCTAGAATACCAATGCAAGGCCTGATTAAGTAGACCATATATAGAAGGACTGCGTCGCATATACATATGAGAAATGTTTCCGATCGTGCGCTCGCTCTCTCTCTCTCTCTCTCTCTCAACTATCATACCACTCATGTAGCCTCGATTAGAGAATCGTGTTCACCTTATTTGCTCAGCATTCATCCCAACTTCGGGCATCATTTCTCGCCATCGTGCTTTGTCTATATCAACAAGACTATTGCACACAAATGCAGTCTCCCCTCTCACCTATATCTTGAAGCAGGAATTCCTCCGGCAAAGTATAGCCTTTTTCGTTCTATGGTAATATACCGGTAGATATTTTTAACCAACTTTAGATATTTAATTACCCAAACCAATTATATACTACATGTCCGATCCTCGTTGAAGAAAATTAGTTCCCACTTTGCATGATTTCTTTGCTTTGATTTATTCGGCTGCCTTCAGGTTTGCTTTGATGATTTTCTTTTTTTCAGTACACTCACAACAGATACATTGAACTGAGGCGCCATCAAGCGGTGAGTGAGATCAAATCTGAAGGGACCAGAGTCCTTCATTCTGAAAACGCAATATGAGCCACGTTTTTTGTAAATCTTCTTCGTACGTTTCATGTCTTTATTATTTGTCTTTGATTGGTGTCCAAATATAATAAGACCATTTTTAATTGAAACAAATGCACAAAAAAGGGTTTTGGATTTATTTTCATTTAAGATATGAAATTAGCAATCTAAGTAACTTAAAACACACCTACGGAACAAAATCGTTAACCATCTTGTGATTATGTAATGTATTTTGTATGAATGTAATTAAACATTCCACCAAATACAAATTAAATACGCCAAGGTCCCATACAAAAGCGTTAGCTTTTTTTGGCTCACCGAAAACTAGATTTAAAGAACCCAATGCTTCATATCTGCTAGACAAGTGGCAAATGTAAAAAAATATATTAAAATGGCAACGCGTTTGGATAGATCCGATCGAAGCATGTCGTTCTAAGATATAATTTTATTTTTGACAAGTAGTATTTTTTATTTTGTACAATTTTGTTTTATATCCGCGTTTCTACCCCGGGACTAAGTCGAAAAACATTATAATCAGCATCCGCGCGCTACAAAAATCACTTTTTCAATCATGGATTTTAGAATTACTGTTTTTTTTGAACCACCTGTACGGATCGTTGCACGTTGGATCCACCACTGTTTTGGAGATTATGCTGTGGGAGTAGTAATGCAACTTCCAGTGTTTCAGAATATCCAAACGTGGATTCGAAAACGGTAACTATTGCTTCATGCTCAACAGTAATGCTCTATGGATCGTCATTATGCTTTTTTAGTCCGAGCCGCATTGCCCAACCCGTCCGAAAACTTTCACAGGCTTTTTAAAACTCAGCCCAAATAACTCCGACAACCACCCGCAAAACAGAAGTTTCCGCAAGAAGATGTGACTTTACCGATGCAACAAGGCTTATCGGTAGAACCGACTCTATTGCTGGTATCGCAGGGTCGGCTAGCTACCGGGTAATCAAGGGCTACGCGGATCAAGAACAAAGATCTAAGAACATTCACTTTTCTTGAACTTTTTATTCAGGTGTATTTGTAGTGTGTGGGTGTGGGGTGTAATTTACAATTTTTACTTTAATGTGGCGTGTGCACTACTGCTATCACTCAACGTACCATACTTTTGCTGCTTCTGTTGATTTGCGTCGCGACGCTGACGATGCCGACGGGCGAGATCCCCTCGCGGACGTCGGCGAAACTGGCCGGATGAAGGCCCGGTACGATGGTGATCCAGATGCAGCGGGTGGACGGACCAGCGGGCTTTGCTGGCTTGGATGCAGGCAGGCGTCTTCCCTCCTTGGCGAGCATCGGCGTGACCGCGGCTAACCGCAATGGCCACCACCGAGAGGGGACCCTCCTTTGCGATTAGGGCCTTTGCCCGAGGGTATGAAGCGGAGGCGCGCAGCGCCGGATGACGAACGACGGTCCTTTACAATTAGGCGCGGAATCCTCCCGGATTCGCGTGCCGAACCGTGTGCTGAACGATTTGATGCGGCGCTAAGAGGCACTAAGAGGTCCTGGTGAAGAAAATAGCAACGCGAAGTTGCTTAATGGTCTGCTGGACTCTTCCGGTCAAAATCCGAATTACCTGAACCAGCCGTAAACGTTATAACACACTTCCCACCCCAAAGGGGGGGGGGGGGGGGTATACACTTAACTTCACCGGATAAAATATACTTCAGCACACGGACGCCTGATAGAAATGAGACCAGAGTTTGAAACTGCTGGCCCTTTTATAATAATTTTGAGATGCATTTCCCTCCAATTTTTATCCCAAAACTATTTTTAAAACTCCAGCATCGCGCGTCTCCATTCTTCGATGTTCAGCTACCCACCGAGACAAGCTGACAGTTTGCAGCGGTACGCACCCTTTCACTACCCTGCTTACTGTTGTTGTGTAAATTAGTACAAGAAACGTAAAAGTTCTACAAACAAATAATATTTACAACAAAAACCTAAGCAATGGAACCAACGGTTACAAAGACTAAACTACACTCCGGCTAGTAGAACTCCGCTGAAGGTTGCGAAAATGCTACCTGTTGAGAACGGTTTACTGATCAGTATGAGTATAATGAAAACGAATATCCCTATACGATTAGCAGATCAATGCTGCAATCTCCTAATGTACCTCATCCATTAATAACATAATCGTAATGATTGGTTGGCTAGGGTAGAAGGCTCCGCTGCCGGGCAGGAAGGTGATTATCGATCTGTAGAGGTCGTTTGTCCTGATAACGTAATAGCTTTTGTTCCAGGTAAATTCTTTGAAGCGAGACGTGCATATTTCGGAATATTTTCCTACCACTGAATATCAGGAGTTCTTTTTCAAAACGGCTAAAGATGGTTTCGGTCTATGGAACCCATCCTATTGGATACTGGGCTTGAATCACCGAGTTTCTTTGTATGGGCTGACTGAACTAATTCTACAAAAATAGAAACATTATAGGATAGTTTCAATACCCGTGGTAACTGGAACCACTCTGGAACAAATAGGACGAAAATCGTTACTCTTCTTCCGGTAGCACGCCGAGCAAGCGCTTTGCTCCAAGGCAACTTGTATCAAGGATCCTTGATACAAGTTGCCCTGGAACAAACTTCATGTCTCGTCCAAGATTTGATAAAAGAAATGAGAGGGATGATTATATGCAGCTGCATGCTGCTAAAAATTGCTTTGCGATTAATAAAGTTGGCGATAGTCCTAAATTTGTATTCGATACTTTTGATTTGAATTAACCGCGTTGATTATTCTATACGATTATACGATCACTCAGTGTGTGAGCAATAGGATACAAAAGTTATTGAGTAGTAGTTTGTTCACAGTTTCAGTCATCCACCAGCTAGAACAATCGAATATGCTCAGCAGTACTGGCGACTCCAGGGGTAGGCACTAGGGGGTACATCAACTTCCTATTCAACCGTAAAGTGATCTAGTAGGAAAGCATGTCTATACAACACTTTCGTGAATACGATCATGGGCAGTAAATGTCTGTATTGTTTATTAGTGTTCGTCTTGATCTGATGTGAAAAATTGTAATTATAAATTGTGGGCAATATTGTCGGCAACTATTTGATTAAGCTTAATAAAAGAAAATATACATTCCACTTCCTTTATCAATTGTAAAACTAAATGATTATTTAATTGTGTAACGCACATAACACACGACACATGACATACAAAGATATTGGAACAGAAGTAATGGGATATTGCATTAACGGATGGAAAAAGGAAATATGGGGCGAATGACGCGGAATATGAAGTGGTAAAGGGGGGAAGGGGGGTGGTGAGGCATGTAATTGAATTTGCAATTAGTTAATTGCGATTAAGTAGGTCCTTTACACTTGAGACACCAAGCACTCGAGAAGTGTAGTTTTCGAATCAGTTCAGTAAGTTTACCGCATACTCAGTAGTTAGTTACACGTTTCATCTTTACTAGCTATCAGTGCAGTGTGGAAGAGATTCTGCGAGTTTAGGGTAGTTCGAGTCAGGTAATATAACCTGGGCTAAAAACCCAATGCCATATAAGAACCCCATGCCTCCTCCTACTCAACAGAGAACCTATTAAGCTTTGACTGGAGGTTTGTACGACCAAAACACACCGATTTCCAAGTTCGTGACACCAGCAAAATACATGAACCAGACCCAAGTCACTACCACATTTCTGCCTGGCTTCGAAGGCCACCGCGAAGGTCTCGACCAGCAAGGATTCATTTTGTCTCCAACAGTTAATGAGTTAACCTGCAACAGCATACGATCGTCGCTCTGCTACTAAACCATCAACCGCAATCGACCATCGCCCAGCGAGCCATCCAGCAATCACATACGACCGTCATCCACCATACGCCCATCACGATCCACTCGAATTCCTCCCCAGCGCTGCCCGGCCACCATACACCTACATCACACACCGTAAGGAAATAAAATTGACTAGGACAGAAAAATCAGTGTTTTGGACTTTTGATCACTGCTACGACCCTGTAAACTGGAGAAAACCCCTGAAGGAAAAGCCTGTTTGGTTTCGTCCGGGATTGACGCATGGAATGTAACAGATACCAGGATACTTTGTCAACCTGTTGGAGGTAGAATTAATCAATTGGTTGATCATCTGTTACTGCCTAATCATTTAAAACCTGCAGTACGGCCGTCAATAAACTTCTCCTTCCAGGTTGTAATATTGCTCTCATCGCGGTTTCGATTCCGCAGCACAAGTCGCATCATCAGAAATGATACTTTTCCTAGAGTCCTCAAGGTTCTAATTTTTCCTGATTTTCAGCATAATAAACAATGTCCATGGTGACGCACACGATATTTTTTTCAGTTCACAGTGCTGCCAGTTTTAGCACCATTTCATCAAAGTAGGGGAGAGGGGGTAACAATGAAACACATTTTTTATGCGATTTCATTTTGATGATAATACATGTTATTTGTATAGCTAAAAGTGATACATAGTTTCACTCTGTTGTTAACTAATGCATATATTTTTTCCAGCTGGTAAAATTCACTGGAAATAACTTTTTTTGGGTAATCAACAGTCGGTGGTAAAATGTACCAGTGAGCCCCATGGGTAGGAACTATGAAACACAACGTCGTCTACAGTGAAATATTCTACTTGCGAATTTCATTCTTTTGTTTTGACGAATAAAGATCCTAAAGCTTCCTATTAAAGTTATTTTGAGACGCAAATTGTTTGTTTCCGCAAGATATCACTATATCATCGCGTAATATCGGACCACCATATATGCATATAAGATGCAATCCTGAAAGAGGCGATAATTTCTACAAAACGTGCCCAAATTGACAAACTTTCCATTTAATGAAATGTATTTATCGTGGAAAATCGGAACCCATTCACATTTTAATATAGATCACAAAGACAATTAATTTTCACTGTTCCCCATATATCATCGTTTCACAGCTACCCAATGGGTCTATTTATGAAGATTGTCAAATTGCACAGAACCATGACAAGTTACCAAAAAACTTTGTTCGCGGCAAATGTTGAGCATAAAATTTGCTACAAATAGCAGTAGAATAAACATTTTTCTGGTGAACGGTAACTCATAAAAATGAAATAATGATTTTTATGGCAAATTTACTCTGACTGTTATAAAACAAACAAATATCCATTAAAAGAGATAGAGTTATCAGAAATCTTCCAAAATATAGTAACACGTGTAAAGAATTAGAAACCATGAAATATGAGGGAATGAGACGATTATGTTCATGCATTATGATTTTATTGCGATTGTTTCATAGTTCCTGCTGATCCACCGTTACCCTCTCTCCCCTACATTGTCACTTTGACAGTGTACCTTTCCAGGTACAGGGTAGCGTAAAACGTGTCCTCGAAAAATCATCAGAGCATTCCGTATTAACATATTTGTTTTTGATTCCACTAAGATGCTCAAAATGTTTGTTTTGAAAATGATAGAAAATGTAGCTTTCATATCAAGTAATCCACAAATGAATAAAATGTTCAAAACTTAGTAGAAAACATATTATTTGATCCGTAAAACAAAAAATTCATTTCTGAAGCCCATAATAAGATGTCAATTAATTCGTTTCAGTATGAAAAATAAATTCCAAAATTACTATTGAAAAAAATCATTATAAAGGAAAAAATACTTACTTTTGAGCCACTCTACTAAGTAGTAAAGTTAATGTATATTTTTATAATTAAAATCGAAATCCAGCGCACAAAAACTTCTTTAAAAAAAATTTGAACCTTCACAACAAAATAATTTTTTTGAGTCACCCTAACGCATAATGATTTTTTTTTACATGTGTTAATATCAAAAACGATATAGCACACGAACATTAATATACACAAATTTTAAGAACGATTTCGCAAAAAATATATTTTTGACGCACCATAATGAATAGTAAACGCTTATTTTTGACATGTTATAATATCAAAAATCAGCGTACCAAAATTACATTAACCCATTATTGCCCAACTTATTTTTCACGCGCAACACAAATTGTGTTTTCCAATCGAAGAAAAATTATGTGGTCATTCCAGTAAAATTATTTTTGTACTCAAAGTAGCTGATATAATAAGGAACAACCAGTGAAAATTTAAGATTAATCGGTTAATCGGTTCCTGAGATATCGTGATTGCCGCGGATGAGTTTTTCAACAGAATACAACTCCGAGATAATCGAGTTTTACTGTCGGTACAGCGAGTCAACGGTCTAGCGTATCAAACACTACGCACCGCCTACGCGTGGTCAATGGGTAGCGGTCTATGAATAGCTGTAACTCAAGTTGTAGTATTCCGATGTTAATGAAACTTTGAGAAAATTTTCCTCAGCGTATGTAGTTTCAGAATATCTAATTTACAAAAATTCGATTTTTTTCATCCTAACAAAAATGTGTAACCCCTTAAGGGAAAATTGATTAAAAACAAAACATAACCACCGGTTTAACCACTCTAACTTCTCTAAACATATTCTGCAAGAGTATATGAACAATATTAACTCGTTAATAATGCCTGTTCTGCGTTATTAATTGAGTAATAGGAATTATTCTTAGCACCTACTATATATAGTAGGTTGGGCAATAATGGGTTAAATCGTCCTATTTGAACCGATACGGCAATGTTTTGACTTTAGTCCACCTTTTGTTCTAAGTCGTGCCACTGTGCATTGGCGTGCGCACGGGGAGCTAGGGAGGTTGTAGTTCCCCCTAATGTTCTGGAATTTTTAAAAAAATTTAAAAAGCATGATTGTAATGTTAAAGACATACCTGAAACATGTGTAATTCACTCACTGTAAATCTCATTTTGTTTAAGCAAGCCATGTAATCGTAAAAAACAACAGTTGGTGCAGTGTTCCGATCAGTAGTGCAAAAAAGCTGCCTCCCACTCAAACCAATTCAAAAAACCCAGGCCTACTACGACTTTAAGATGAAGATATGTGGAAGCTAGAAACGCACTCTTGTTGCTAGACACCGACTCGCTTGTTTACATTGAGCAAAAATGGAATTACAAGTGAAAATTCAAACGAACAAAAAAAATAAGTGACTGGCAGTCTCCTATGACAATCATCTCTCAATCAGAGAGCTAGGATCGAAACAGCTGCAAAACGTTAAATAGGTACTGCTGGCATTAACCCTGAAATGGTTACATAATCACCAGCGCTCAATGTTGTTATTCCAAGCAAGATAGTTATTGTTATTTCACTATTTTCCATTTTATGAATCGGGACCATGTTGGCGGATTTCCAGCATAAACGAAAAAACTCAGCTGGCAAGATAACTTGAGCAGAAGCAGAGTCACCAAAACGTCGATGTGTCTTCTCAGAGGCACCAAAGGGAATTCTTCGGGTCCCGGAACGAACGACGAATTAAGCCAAGAAGAAGCTCTAGTAATCATAGTTTCATCGATGCTAGGTGAGGAATTCCACGAAGATCCGTCCGAAAATAATTAAAAACCTGATCGACCATCTTGGATTCCTATAAAACTTTACATATGGCATCGGCATGGAAGACAAAATATTATCCACAATCAGTAAGATTATTTTGACTCAAGAGCAATTTTTTAAAAGAGTGTAATTTTTTTTTCTTCGATTACTGTATTTTATACAGCAAAACTTTCTGAGAACGGGTTTGAGAGAATGAATATTTATGTGCGAAAAAAAACACTGAAAAAAAATTTGTGCCATTTTCCATAAAAACAAAAATTTGTGTTAAAAATTTAAATTGTAAAAAACCCATTTTTTCTAATTTTTTATATTTTGTCTACAAAAGCATCAAGAGAAAAGAAACATTTTGAATGTAATGGCATGATGGAGAACTTATCGGTAAAAAAGTTTTTCTAACAATAACTTTATACATGTTTTTAAATTTCATGCTCATCGACATACAAAACTGTAATTTTATAATACCTTTTTCAAAAGGCCCATAATATTTCCTGTAACTTTTTCTTTAACATCAACGTAATATTGTAAACCATTTGAAAGCTATACGAAACAATCAAAATATTATTCAACCATAGTGTCTTATGATTAAACTAAATAGTTCGATCATATTTTGGTTGTTTTCGTATAGCTTTCAAATGGTTTACAATATCACCTTGATGTCTAAGAGTTACAGGAAATGTAACATTAGCATGGGCCTTTTGAAAAGCTTATTATTGTTGATGGAGAAACGCGGATAACTTTTGAAAAGGTCGTAAGAAAACAAATGAATTGTGTTGTTAAAACGAAATTTGAAATATCTCGAGAACTACTACATTTCAGAAAATTTTTGTTATTAGAATTTTGATTTAAAATAGCGTTTAGAATCATATTCAAAAAGAAAATTGTATTTTTACTGCAAATAGTATGAAACCTTCTCGAATGGGGGCCATTAACGGTCTCGCGCTTGACTTAGAATGACTTGGAATGACACTGACAAATAAATGGTAAACAAATGATAGAGATGGCTAGTCTTTATTCAGAGAGATTCAGCGTCGTTAAATGAATTCGCCTGAAAAAGCCTCTTTCCAATGAACTGATACATAAATAATCCGCCGCGACATCTCGAAAGTGCGGCCAGATAAGCTCAGCGTTGTGATGCCCTATCTTAAGCAGGCAAATGACATTACTGACAACAAATACTTTATAAAGGACTACCGTATCTGCATTCCCGCTCACAAAGTAGAGATCGACGGCGTGATCAACGACTAGTTTTGAATTCTATTTAAAAGCCGTTTTTGGCAAAATATAAGGCTGCATTAGTGCGCTACCATTGAAATACTTTTTACTGCTTTTGTGTATTTAAAACGCTGTTTACTAACACGAGGATTAAAATAGATTTTTGAATATTGATTATCAACAGTTAAGCATACAAAATCTGAACTGCAAATAATGTGTTACTTTACAGCATAGACTAATGTTTGGTAGTTACATGGATTAGGAATTCTGAAAAGAGTGGCTATTGTGGGGAAAGTAAACATGATCTATTACCATGCTTCGCGTACAACCAGTACCAGGAAAATCAGAAGCGTTCCCTTGTTAGTGGTTTTTAGCATTCTTTTGCATAATAACTGAAGAGAGCTACATTATTCACCCCGACAAAAAACTAAGATCTCTTGGCTCAGGAAAAGTTCGACTCTGATATCCCCTTGTTATCTTGTAATCTTGAGGCAGATGAGATTCCTTGAACAGGTTAAAAAAATCTTGAGGGTCCCCCAAATATAACAGCTTGCGGAAGCACTGATACAAAATCTATTCAAACAGCCCCTGATCTTAGTAATTCTCGATCAAACGAGGAGTAGCGCTTCCAGGAACACCAAAAATCTCGAGTGTCCCAAAATTTTCACCAGAGATTCAACTTAGCGCTTAGGTTGGGAACCGGTTTCTGTTATTCCGGATCTCCTCCCGACACCGAGGAAACTTTAATTCTCTCCGTATGAAATGAAGTTGTCCTTTCGATCTTTTTTATTTGGAATATATAACCGTTTGAACTTTCAGATCGTTCGCCTCTTTTTTCGGGTTAAAAAAATCTCTGTAGGAAAATATCAAACTCAACGTGTGGGGTTGAAAACAGAACCTTTCTCATATAAAGAATGGCTATGCAACCACTCCAAAACCGAGGCCCGGAAGGTCGAGTGTAACATACCATTTTATTGAGTTCGTCGAGATCGTAAAATGTCTGTGAGTATGTATGCATGTGCCAAATAATGTCACTCAATTTTTTTCTGAGATGGCTGAATCGATTTGCACAGTTTCAAATGAATGGTATAAAGCTCCCATAACACGCTATTGAATTTTTAGTTGATCGGATTTTCGGTTTCGGAGTTACGGGTTGAAGAGTGCGGTCACACAGCAAATCCCCATTTAAACTGGTAACCCTATGGTTATATGTAATTAGCCAAGCTGGGCAAACTCGGTATTCATGGACAAATTCTGCGCTGGTTTCGTTTCTACCACGATGAAAGGCAACTGCCATTCAGCATTAAAGACTGTCGATCTGAACCATTCTTCGTTTCATCCGGATTCCGACAAGGAAGCCATCTCGGTCCAGTAATATTACACCTCTACTTTGATTACGTCAATATCACATTACAAGATCTTTCTTTCGCCAGTGACACGGTTATTTTTTTCGACAAAAACGAGATATAACCGATACTGAGCTTCTTCAGAAGGAACTGGAGAGCTTTAGTGCGAAAACACCCAGAAAAATTTTAAATCGAAGCGTCACGTTTGTCCAGATTGTAATACTGCGCAGAATATTATTCGATATACTCCCCCAAGTAACGTCTTAATCGGCTCGCCCTTGACAATGATAGAGTATTCAAAAAATCTTTTATTGGTCTACTTTGAAGTCCTAAAAATAATGTAATGTTGAGTTACTTAGTGCTTTGAAATGGTAGTTCGTATTTCTTTGATCTCTTACGGACTACTATTCCAACGTATTGATTGTGGTACCAGACACGAAAAAAATTCACCATATAGCATTCAAATTACCCTAATATTCTTTACCTACTACCAAAATATCAGCCCCATACTCGTACAACCAATATCCATTGAGTTGGGTTCGCAGCACATGGCACGTCTTGAGACGACCAACGAACACCGACGGCAACAACATACACTACATTTCTGCGGCGATAGCAAGCAACATGCGCGATGAAACACACAAAGCAAAATACCCATACACAGCCGATTCAGTCTCTACTACGTGAGCATCTCTCGCCAGAGAAGATCCACCCATGCCGGAAGATCCGCACAAAGCAAAATTCAAGTATCTAGAGATGTATTCTCGATTAGGCAGACAGCGCAATTGATTGTAAGGTACTAAGGCAGGCTGAATATAATAAAAGCACAGCGTGAATTGGATTGTAGCCTACTTAGGTATTTATCCCAGGCTGGCAGTACAGTTCTAAAGCCCCGTAGTTCGCGGTAGTTGATAAAATATATTTTGAGCAGCCTATCCCTAAGTTACAAGTGAAACCAGATATGACGAAAAAGTTACTAATCGGCATTCGAATGACCCTAGTACTTCGCGACCCATCACTAAAATATCAACGCTGTAACCGTGCAACCAATGACAATTCAACTGGGTTCATAGTGTATTGCTTCTTCTGCGAGAGGTAATCAACGAGCACTGACGCGCGGCACTATACACCACGTCTCTGAGGCGAGAGCGAGTTACATGCGGAAAGATCCACACCAAACATAAAGCAAACATCTATCAATATGCCCCCATCTGGACGTACAACGTGTACGCTTTACTTGGTTGCACCGTAAAGGGTGTCCCACATCAAATTGCACCACGGAAAAAACGATGTAGAAAATTGCCTAGCAGACCGATCCTTTTCAAACTTTCAGACAATAAAATATTAGTAAGTTGTTGGCATATTTATTTCATTCAACAGCAATACCATAACCTTACGATCGCACCTTACGCTCAACTCCACTCATTAGGTTCTTCATGTCTTTCTTAGATTTAACCTCCTTGAGATGCTTCCGTAATGCCTGCATCATAATTGCCCAGTATTTTTTGATGGGCCTTTGTTCCGGTGCGTTGTCGTTGGGTTCATGTTCTTGGATACGAAAGTGACTCCGTTGGCTTGGTACTACTCCAAGATAACATTTGAATAGTGACACGAAGCAAGATTCGGCCAGACGATCGTAGGGCCCTCGTGCTGCTTCAACAGAGGAAGCAGACGTTTGTGTAGACACTCCTTGAGGCAGATCTCCCCGTTTACAGTCACGAACTCTATTTGCCGCATGAGCAGATCGCCTGCTAAATTACGTACTTATTGGCAAACTTTGAAAATTTCTGCTGGGCGATGAAGAACAACCTTAACGTAAGTCTCATCATCGGTGATGAGACAATAAGGTTTTGAGAGTATCTGGGTGTAAAGTTTCCGCGTTCGTGATTTTCCCACCATATTTTGCTGTTCGTCGCGATTTGGAACTTTCGGAATTTCGTACGTATGCAGTCCCTCTCGGTCCTTTGTTTCCTGAGCGAAAGACCAGGACAGAATAAACATTTTGGCCACATCCCTGACCGTTTCGATGAAATGACCGTTTAGGTGAAATGACCGTTTAGGTGAAATGACCGTTTAGGCGAAATGACCGTTTCGGTCAAATGACCGTTTCGGTCAAATCACCATTTAGGCGAAATGACCGTTTAAGTGAAATGACCGTTTAAGTGAAATGACCGTTTCGGTGAAATGTCCGTTTCGGTGAAATGTCCGTTTCGGTGAAATGTCCGTTTCGGTGAAATGTCCGTTTCGGTGAAATGTCCGTTTCGGTGAAATGTCCGTTTCGGTGAAATGTCCGTTTCGGTGAAATGTCCGTTTCGGTGAAATGTCCGTTTCGGTGAAATGTCCGTTTCGGTGAAATGTCCGTTTCGGTGAAATGTCCGTTTCGGTGAAATGTCCGTTTCGGTGAAATGTCCGTTTCGGTGAAATGTCCGTTTCGGTGAAATGTCCGTTTCGGTGAAATGTCCGTTTCGGTGAAATGTCCGTTTCGGTGAAATGTCCGTTTCGGTGAAATGTCCGTTTCGGTGAAATGTCCGTTTCGGTGAAATGTCCGTTTCGGTGAAATGTCCGTTTCGGTGAAATGTCCGTTTCGGTGAAATGTCCGTTTCGGTGAAATGTCCGTTTCGGTGAAATGTCCGTTTCGGTGAAATGTCCGTTTCGGTGAAATGTCCGTTTCGGTGAAATGTCCGTTTCGGTGAAATGACCGTTTCGGTGAAATGACCGTTTCGGTGAAATGACCGTTTCGGTGAAATGACCGTTTCGGTGAAATGTCCGTTTCGGTGAAATGTCCGTTTCGGTGAAATGTCCGTTTCGGTGAAATGTCCGTTTCGGTGAAATGTCCGTTTCGGTGAAATGTCCGTTTCGGTGAAATGTCCGTTTCGGTGAAATGTCCGTTTCGGTGAAATGTCCGTTTCGGTGAAATGTCCGTTTCGGTGAAATGTCCGTTTCGGTGAAATGTCCGTTTCGGTGAAATGTCCGTTTCGGTGAAATGTCCGTTTCGGTGAAATGTCCGTTTCGGTGAAATATCCGTTTCGGTGAAATGTCCGTTTCGGTGAAATGTCCGTTTCGGTGAAATGTCCGTTTCGGTGAAATGTCCGTTTCGGTGAAATGTCCGTTTCGGTGAAATGTCCGTTTCGGTGAAATGTCCGTTTCGGTGAAATGTCCGTTTCGGTGAAATGTCCGTTTCGGTGAAATGTCCGTTTCGGTGAAATGTCCGTTTCGGTGAAATGTCCGTTTCGGTGAAATGTCCGTTTCGGTGAAATGTCCGTTTCGGTGAAATGTCCGTTTCGGTGAAATGTCCGTTTCGGTGAAATGTCCGTTTCGGTGAAATGTCCGTTTCGGTGAAATGTCCGTTTCGGTGAAATGTCCGTTTCGGTGAAATGTCCGTTTCGGTGAAATGTCCGTTTCGGTGAAATGACCGTTTCGGTGAAATGACCGTTTCGGTGAAATGTCCGTTTCGGTGAAATGTCCGTTTCGGTGAAATGTCCGTTTCGGTGAAATGTCCGTTTCGGTGAAATGTCCGTTTCGGTGAAATGTCCGTTTCGGTGAAATGTCCGTTTCGGTGAAATGTCCGTTTCGGTGAAATGTCCGTTTCGGTGAAATGTCCGTTTCGGTGAAATGTCCGTTTCGGTGAAATGTCCGTTTCGGTGAAATGTCCGTTTCGGTGAAATGTCCGTTTCGGTGAAATGTCCGTTTCGGTGAAATGTCCGTTTCGGTGAAATGTCCGTTTCGGTGAAATGTCCGTTTCGGTGAAATGTCCGTTTCGGTGAAATGTCCGTTTCGGTGAAATGTCCGTTTCGGTGAAATGTCCGTTTCGGTGAAATGTCCGTTTCGGTGAAATGTCCGTTTCGGTGAAATGTCCGTTTCGGTGAAATGTCCGTTTCGGTGAAATATCCGTTTCGGTGAAATGTCCGTTTCGGTGAAATGTCCGTTTCGGTGAAATGTCCGTTTCGGTGAAATGTCCGTTTCGGTGAAATGTCCGTTTCGGTGAAATGTCCGTTTCGGTGAAATGTCCGTTTCGGTGAAATGTCCGTTTCGGTGAAATGTCCGTTTCGGTGAAATGTCCGTTTCGGTGAAATGTCCGTTTCGGTGAAATGTCCGTTTCGGTGAAATGTCCGTTTCGGTGAAATGTCCGTTTCGGTGAAATGTCCGTTTCGGTGAAATGTCCGTTTCGGTGAAATGTCCGTTTCGGTGAAATGACCGTTTCGGTGAAATGACCGTTTCGGTGAAATGACCGTTTCGGTGAAATGACCGTTTCGGTGAAATGACCGTTTCGGTGAAATGACCGTTTCGGTGAAATGACCGTTTCGGTGAAATGACCATTTCGGTGAAATGACCGTTTCGGTGAAATGACCGTTTCGGTGAAATGACCGTTTCGGTGAAATGACCGTTTAGGGTGAAATGACCGTTTCGGTGAAATGACCGTTTCGGTGAAATGACGTGGAACCCTTATGAAATCCTACTCAAAATTCTGATGAAGTCGTGCCAATAATTCTGACGAAAACTTGTTCAGAAATTTCATATTATTTAACTCTGTATTCTGGCGCAATACGGCCTCGAATTTTGATGAAATCCTTCATAAATTGAAGTGGAATTCTGATGGAGTTGTCCTCAAGAGTCTGGTGGAACTCTATACGGAGTCCAGTATAGCAATGTGCTGAATTCTGTCGACAGCTAGTTCTGTATTTTAAAGTAATGGTTCCTTTGAAATTTAAGTCGGAATTCTGGAAAAGTCCTGCCAATAACGCAGATAAATAATGTTTTCAGTACTTAAGCGAAATCTGTCACAGTATTAGGACGTAATCTTTCTCACAAAATGGATGGAAGACGAGCTATTTTGACAATCATGAGTTAAATAATGTCACAATTCTGAGAAATAATCCATAATAATGTTGTGTCAGAATCCTGATCAAGATTTCATGAAATCAACTACTTTAATAGTTGAAATCATGACTAATCAGTTTTCCATGAAGCTATAATTATTCAAGTAGGCCACAAACAATCATCACAGTCGAATAAAAGACGCACACTTAACTTACCGTTCAACTTTAATCGCAAAACAACAGGATTCGAAAAATTACCTTCACCCCCTTTCCGTCCAACCCGTTAAACCGTATGTCACCATTTCCAGTGCCACCATTGGCATCATTGGCATTGTTTCTATAGTCGAACAAAAAGCACGAGTTAATGCTAGACTGGTTCCATCTCAACCCCACATTTCAGGGGGAGAGGGACCATTAACGACAGAGCTGATGATAGTTGTTGAGAGAAGGATTTCGGTATTGTTTGTCGTTTGTGGGTCGGTTGGCGGTGTGAAGGACAATAGCGCTTCGCGATGATAACAATGATAAAATTGATGAATATGATGTTCATATAAAGCCGCTGTCTCATCTCGTTGTCGACGTCGTCGTTGTCGTTGTCGTCGTTGGCATGACGATGGCCAGCTGAATAGGATTATTAACTGGGGTGGTGAAGAGGAAACGGGAAGGTCTATTTCATTTCATTCTTTCATTCGCACCAAAACAAGGGCAGCAGCACATTTATCGAAATTTGAGCTTGGCTTCTTTTTAGGTGCGAAAACATAGTAGGCGTGGGGGGAGGTTGAATGCCCATCAATAAACGTCAGCTGCTGGCTGTATTGGAACACGGAGAGGGACGATGATGAGCTTGTACTTTTTTGTCAGATTTATTTAGCTTTCCTCGTTGTCTTGTGCTGCGTAAGTGCGTGTCGGGCGGGGTTTAACGATAGAGCAAGGATGCAGAGAACCCGATGAAGATAAAATGTGTGAGATTCTGACCGAAAAATCTCAGGATTCGTCTGAACCTGACATCAATATCAATATGTATCGACAGTTGCGTGAAGAATACGTACAAATACCCGGTGGAAGCGACGACGCAACGAGTGAATAGGCTTTGTGTTGTTGCTATTTACGTGAAGGAGCGTGTGTAACGTGAGCAGTTTCCTATCCAGGGGAAACGACGGACGCAATGCGGGCGTCGTTTCCAGGAGATGGAAATCCATTTATCATTTATTCACCATGGGTCTCGGTTGCTTCGATGTGATAACGACGTCATGTCAATAGGAAAGAAAGCATTTGGTCTGCAATGTGATATATTTTTGGTTTCAAACCGCCATTTGGAGTCAATTCTGAACGAAAATGCAACCCGAAAAAACAACGTTTAGTTACATATCTTTAACGACAGCTGCACCGGAAAAGATCAACAACAGTACATGACGTAGAGATCCAGTTCTATAAAAGAAACGACATTGAAATGCATACCGTTCAAGACTCAAGACAAATAGCAGTTCAATACACAGCTTGTTTTCCTGTCACATGCCGCATTGTTTTACCATTTATATTTTTCGTACTCTCAAAACAGGATGCAGCTTGGCAGCCTCAATCCTATTTATTTTTAAAAAACAACGACTGCATTCCACCCGCATCGACATGCATGAGTGCTATCTCGTTTGCCAGAGCAGAGTCTCTTCGGTCTACTTTCTGATTCCTTAACAGTTTGTGTTGTAAATTCCGAATTAAGTACAAGTTGGCTGTTATCTTTTCCTATTTCCATCAAGTACCGTGTTGTACCATTTCTTCCGAAAATGTTCGCTCCTTTGAACAAAGTACTTGACTGTTTTTTTTTGCTTTGCTCTTGAGGACATCAGGACAGCAACTTGATATCATACATTTCCTCCTACAACACCATGGCCTGGAGCTTGCGGGTGTTGTAAGGGAAGACTCAAACATCCGGTCGCTCCTTCCTGGCCGGTTCCCTACGCGGCGACGCGATGTCTCCCTTGGCTGGAAGTCTGATGGTCTTTCCGCTTGAGGATATTTATTTTATTTATTCGCTCTCACTCCGACGAACAAAAGTGTTCCACAGTTAGCGTAGCGGAACGAACGAAGCGTGTTGCTGATCCTGATTCGAAGTGGTTTCGAAGTGCTAGTTTTGTGTAGTGCTCGTTTAGAGAAACGAGGGGTGCAGTGGGTACTAGTTGCTGTAAATTTACAGTATAAGTAAGGTTTTAATCTAGTAATAATCTAGTAAGTAATTAATCTAGTCAAATAAGTAGGGTGCTGCTGATATGAATAATCTAGCCATAAACGTTCGTCATTAACCGCTACTAAAAACGCAAGACTAAACATTAAGATTTCTGACAGCTGATTTACAACCACAGATGCAATATATCGCCAAAGTCATTCGTTTTCGAGCTCTCCATCGAGACAGAGGTTGTTTTTTCTAGTCCGTAGTGCTGTGTGAGGCGATAAAGAATAGTTTTAATCCGCATTCAAGGTTATTTTGCCAGTTCGGTTCGGTCCTCAGTCTTTTGTTCGCGTGTGATGATTAAACAATAGCCAGCTGTATAAGCTGGATCGGTTCGTCGTTGGACACCAGTTTAAAGCTAAGTGGTTTTTGTCTTTTGTAACACATTTATTGCTTTCTTCCTAGTTGCTAGTCAACTCAAAGCAGGCAAACGATATTGCTTGCTGTGAGCACTTTACGCGGGATTATAACGTGTATATTCCGGCTGTAAGAGTACAATCCGAAGGCGTCGTAACCGATGAGAGTTTGACGTGCGAGGATCTGCTGAAGTACGGGGTTGGCCGATTCAGAGACCGCTTACTTCAGCCAGTTAAAATACTTGAGTGCAAACGTTTGCACTCAATAGTAGTTGCGGGGGATGGTTCAAAAACGTACCCCCAATCAAACTCTTATCGGGTGACCTTCGCTGGTACCGCTTTGCAAAACTTCGTCCTCTTGCACAATGTTCGTCTGCCTGTGCGTCTGTTTGTGCCGCGGGTCATGAATTGCACAAAGTGTAAACAACTGGGTCACACAGCCACCCATTGTAGCAACAAGGCCCGCTGTGGAAAATGCGGGGAGAATCATCTAGATGATTCGTGCAGTAAGAATGCTGAGAAGTGTCCTTACTGTGCAGAGAATCTGCATGATATCTCGGCATGTCCCGCGTACAAACTACGCGGGGATAAACTAAAACGTTCCCTTGCTGGACGATCCGAACGTTCTTTTGCAGAAATGCTAAAGAAAGCTACACCACCAACCTCAACAAACATCTATGCTCACTTGCCTCCTAACGAGGGCGAGGCTGATGACCCACAAGAGGGAACATCTACTAGGGCGCCTAGAAGTTATAGGAAGAGGAGGAACATTTCCTCTCCTAAAGTTCGTTGTAAAGGCCAGAAGGTATCCCTTGACGGGACTCAGAAAGTCACATCTATTGGAAGTGTTGCAACCAAACCGAAGCAATTAGCTCCTGGTCTCGGAGGATTAAACTCAGAGAAGGAGTTCCCAGCACTTCCCGGAACATCAAAAATCCCAAGTGTTCCTCTGTTTCAGTTCGAGAATAATCGCGGCACTGGAATTATCAAACTCTCGGACATTGTGGACTGGATAATAAAAACTTTCAATATAACTGATCCTATTAAAAGTCTTATGTTAGCTTTTCTCCCTACAGTGAGAACATTTTTGAAGCAGTTGACTGCTAAATGGCCCCTCCTCTCAGCGATTGTATCCTTCGATGGCTAACTCATCGAACGAGGTCACGGATTTGATCACTGTTCTACAGTGGAATTGCAGAAGTATCATCCCGAAAATCGATTCCTTCAAAATTTTAATAAATAATTTGAGTTGTGATGCATTTGCATTATGTGAAACTTGGTTAACTTCCGACATAGATCTCAACTTCCACGACTTTAATATTATTCGCCTGGATCGAGACACCCCCTATGGAGGAGTGCTTTTGGGGATCAAAAAGTGCTATTCCTTCTACAGAATTAACCTTCCCTCGATAACAGGTATTGAAGTTGTCGCTTGTCAAGTAACAACCAAAGGCAAAAGCCTTTGCATAGCTTCCATATATATTCCCCCCAACACCGCGGTTGGGCACCGACGGCTACAAGACATCTTAGAATCCCTGCCAGCACCGCGACTAGTTTTAGGAGACTTTAACTCTCACGGTACAGCATGGGGTTGCCTCTATGATGATAACCGGTCTTCCTTAATTCAGGATCTTTGCGATAACTTCAATTTGACAATTTTAAACACGGGTGAAATGACACGGATTCCTGCTCCTCCAGCGCGCCCGAGCGCCTTAGACTTGTCCCTTTGCTCAACATCGCTGCGGTTAAATTGCACGTGGAAGGTAATTCCTGATCCCCACGGCAGCGACCATCTGCCGATTGTAGTCTCAATCAATAACGGTTCAAGGCCATTGAAATCAATCAATATTTCGTATGACCTCACACGAAATATCGATTGGAAGAGCTATGCTGCCGCGATATCCGACAACATCGAATCTACTCAAGAACTTCCTCCGGAGGAAGAGTACAGCTTTTTGGCTGGCTTGATTCTCGACAGCGCGAATCAAGCTCAGACTAGGCCAGTACCCGGCGCGAACATACAAAAACGTTCTCCCAATCCCTGGTGGGATAAAGAGTGCTCAGACGTGTACGCAGAGAAGGCCGCCGCGTATAAGACCTTCCGGAACGATGGGTTACCCGCTAGTTTTCGACAGTACGCGACGTTAGACAAGCGAATGAAGAGTTTGATGAAAGCCAAAAAACGCGGTTATTGGCGCCGGTTCGTCGACGGATTAACGAGAGAAACATCGATGAGCACTCTTTGGAGAACAGCCCGACGTATGCGAAATCGAAACAGTACTAATGAGAGCGTGGAATATTCAAACCGTTGGATATTCGATTTCGCCAAGAAGGTTTGTCCGGATTCCGCCCCGGCACAGAAGATCTACCGCGCCGCGTCCCGTCACGATAACGCGAACGAAACACCTTTTTCGATGGTGGAGTTCTCACTTGCTCTCTTGTCGTGTAACAATAAAGCTCCAGGGCCAGACAGAATCAAATTCAACTTGTTGAAGAATCTGCCTGACTCTGCCAAGAGACGCTTGTTAAACTTATTTAATAAGTTTCTCGAGGCTAACATTGTCCCACTCGATTGGAGACAAGTGAAGGTCATCGCCATCCAAAAACCAGGAAAACCAGCCTCCGACCACAACTCGTACCGTCCGATCGCAATGCTATCTTGTATCCGGAAGTTGTTCGAGAAAATGATCCTATCCCGCCTCGACAATTGGGTCGAAGCAAATGGCTTACTGTCAGATACACAATTTGGCTTTCGCAAAGGCAAAGGGACGAACGATTGTCTTGCGTTGCTCTCAACTGAAATTCAAATGGCCTATGCTAGCAAAGAGCAGATGGCATCAGTGTTCCTAGATATTAAGGGGGCTTTTGATTCAGTTTCGATCAACATTCTTTCAGAGAAGCTGCACCAGCATGGTCTTTCAGCGACTTTAAACAACTTTTTACTAAACTTGTTGTCGGAAAAGCACATGCATTTTTCGCATGGTGACTTATCGACATCACGATTTAGCTACATGGGCCTTCCCCAGGGCTCATGTCTAAGCCCCCTGTTATACAATTTCTACGTCAACGACATTGATGAATGTCTTGACAATTCCTGCACGTTAAGGCAACTTGCAGACGATGGCGTGGTGTCTGTTACGGGACCCAAAGCTGTCGATCTACAAGGACCATTACAGAATACCCTGGACAATTTGTCTGCTTGGGCTATTAAGCTGGGTATCGAATTCTCCACGGAGAAAACTGAGCTAGTTGTATTTTCAAGGAAGCGTGAACCAGCACAACTACAGCTTCTATTAATGGGTCAAACTATCGCTCAGGTCTTCACAGTAAAATATCTAGGGGTCTGGTTCGACTCGAAAGGTACTTGGGGATGCCATATTCGGTATCTGAAACAGAAATGCCAGCAAAGGATCAACTTTCTTCGTACAATAACCGGAACGTGGTGGGGTGCCCACCCAGGAGACCTAATTAGGTTGTATCAAACAACGATACTGTCGGTAATGGAATACGGATGCTTCTGCTTTCGCTCCGCCGCGAACATACATTTCATCAAACTCGAAAGAATTCAGTATCGTTGTTTGCGTATCGCCTTAGGGTGCATGCAGTCGACCCATACGATGAGTCTCGAAGTGCTGTCGGGCGTTCTCCCGTTGAAAAATCGATTTTGGGAACTCTCATATCGATTGCTCATTCGATGCGATATCTTGAACCCGGTCGTGATTGAAAATTTCGAAAGGCTTGTTGAGCTCAATTCTCAGACCCGTTTCATGTCCCTGTACTTTGACTACATGGCGCAGAATATTAACCCTTCTTCTTACAATCCCAACCGTGTGCATTTCATAAATACTTCTGAATCTACTGTTTTCTTCGACACATCCATGAAAGACGAGATTAGTGGAATTCCGGACCACATACGCCCACAAGTGGTTCCAAACATTTTTTATAATAAATTCCGAGAAGTCGACTGTTCTAAGATGTTTTATACTGACGGATCAAACCTCGAAGGATCCACTGGCTTCGGTATTTTCAATCAAAAGTTCACCGCCTCCTACAAACTCAGTGACCCTGCTTCAGTTTACGCTGCAGAACTAGCTGCCATTCAGTATACCCTTGGAGTCATTGAAACATTACCCGCAGACCATTACTTCATCGTTTCGGATAGCCTCAGTTCCATTGACGCTATTCACTCGATGAAACAAGGCAAGCACTCCTCGTATTTTTTGGGGAAAATACGGGAGCTACTGAGTGCTTTATCTGACAACTCTTTCCAGATTACCTTGGTATGGGTCCCTTCTCATTGCTCCATTCCGGGCAATGAGAAGGCAGACTCCTTAGCTAAGGTGGGTGCCTTAGAAGGAGACGTTTACGAAAGACCAATTTGCTTCAGCGAATTTTTCAGTATTACTCATCAGAGAACCCTCGAAAGTTGGCAAACTTCGTGGAGCAGTGGAGAGCTGGGAAGGTGGCTACATTCGATAATCCCTAAGGTATCGACGAAACCTTGGTTCAAGGGGATGGATGTGGGTCGTGACTTCATTCGTGTGATGTCCCGACTCATGGCAAACCATTACACGCTGGATGCACATCTCCGGCGTATTGGGCTCGTGGATAGTGGTATCTGCGCTTGCGGCTACCACGACATCGAGCACATTGTCTGGGCGTGCACCGAGTACAGTTCCGCTAGGTCTCGGCTAATGGATACCCTGCGGGCCCGAGGAAGACCAACCAACGTCCCGGTTCGAGATGTGCTGGCAAGCCGCGATGTTCTCTATATGTCCCTTATATACACCTTTGTGAAAACCATCAATATACAAGTCTAACTGCTCCTTGTTATCTCCTTATCATTCTCAGAACGCTCTTCCACCTGTATCAAACCATCTGTATCGAATGAGCCAACAAACACGGGACCTACGGCACGAACATAACACGCTTAACTCGAAATGTAGCCGATCCACATCTGAGCCGTACTACGAAATCGTCTGGAAAAACCCCTGCCATCTTGAGGAGGACCACCCGGCGTCCCAGTACATGATTCCCCTGATGAAGGCCACCCGAGTTTGTAATCCATCCGTTGATCTCACGATGCCTGAAACTGAAATAATTTTCTCTCCCTGCCATCTTTGTCTACCCTCCCTCCCCTGACTCTTATACCCAGAAGTAACACCCCTACCCCCCCAATATCATCACGAAGCATTTAGCTCTTCTTGTCTCTTCTAGTTTTAACTATTATATTATATAATCTCGTTGAAATTGCCCAACTCTACTACCCACAAAAATAACTATAATTACGAATCTTTACAAAATTCAATCATGCCCTCTAGATATTCCTAGTTTTAAGTTAGTCGTAAAAAAATGTCCCCCTTAATTAAACATTATTTGCTCCAATAATCTCACTGATAAAAATGTCAAACCATATTGCCACAAAAACTAAATGACCCCCCTAATCTTACGAAAACAATATTATCCCCTTGTGTAGATATATAAGATAGCTATAAAATCGCATTAGTTTCATTTTAAAAAAATCAATATGTAATCCCCTAGTTTTAAGCAATTTAAAATGTAAAACAAAACAAAATTGGCACCTTTAAGCTAACGCAACGTGCCTTATCAAATAAACGATTTGAATAAAAAAAAAAAAAAAAAATATCGCCAAAGGATTTCGGTTTGTTTGCCTCAGGAAATACCTAACCTCAACCGCTTTTTGCAGTGCAAAATATTTTGTTTTCCTCACGAAATAATTCGGCACCGTTTCTTTTTTAACGGGAATAGAAAGGCTTATTATTCCTGTTTGAGACAGCGAAAATTTGAATCAAACGTCTTACAAACCCGTCTCGTCACTATGCTAAGTTGGCCATGTATTGGTATAGGTCAGAAAATGTGACAGAAGTTGCACCAATAGGCTCGTAAGAACGTAAGAATAACTAATTTTTATGCTGTAAAAAATAACACTGTCCATTACTGGAATGTACCCGAAAAGCTTCTCTTTTGCAAACTATTCCAAATCAATAATATTATTGGCTCAAGTTGCCCCAGTATACTGAACGAAGTTGGATTTTGTAAAACTTCTTAGCAAATACCAAACTTCCAAAGTTGCCTATTTTGGAGTTATGTGATGCCAATCATAAATAACTGTTTTTGAACATTCATTGCACTTTTCATCATTTTAAATTTGCACAACTTCAAAATTAGACCATGTATGCATAATTTTGTTTTGCCATTAAATTCAGCACTAAGACGCTTGACTTTTTTTTTACATTTTCCTTATTGTCAATTCAATTCCATCTTCCAATCTTTAATAATTAAAAAAATCGTTTTCGTTCTCAATAACTGTCATCAGCTCTGTCGTTAATAGCTCTGACCACCCCAGAATTGTGCTTTTTGTTCGACTATAGAAACAATACCAATGATACCTGTCGTGAACTCTGCATTTCTGCATGTTTTCGTGGTAACAGTAGTCGAGTGAATGTCCAACAAGTACTACGCTGTTTGTTTTATTCATCGAACCGTTGCTAACGCGTTGCCAACACGCACACATGAGTGAATGGTCTAACCGAAGATCGGCCGATTCACGGCTCACATAAGTATATGTAAACCGTGAACCGAATCGTCTCGCGCATCCATATTGTATTATTTTTCCGCTTGCCGAATTCCTTTTTCCAAACGCATACACACTCGCAGGGAGCAAAGAGAGCGAACGATGGCTTCGAAACTCAGATAAACGATTACAACGATATCAAATGCAGGCATGTTGAATGTATTGGATTCCGCTCGTCTTTACGTTTGAATCATGCATGTAAACCAAAATGTTTTCTCTTTTCAATTTGGTTCATATACATAGACTCCATTTCCCACATTCTTCCCCTTCTCTACTCCTAACAAATATTGTTTCGATTGTGGTCGCTAATAAAACTAAATACGTTCATATTGTGTAAAACAGTCAAATAAGCATACACATACACGGATGCCATTTCGATGTCCAATGGAGTGTGAACCATGAGTTTTCAAAAAAATCTTGCATTGTTTGAAAACCACATTGATACCAATAACAGCGAATGACCCAAGTGGTAAAGGTTCAATAAAACAAACATCACTGACAAAGATTATTAAATGGATTACACATAAATATCACTTCGTTTCCAACAAATAGTTTTTTTACTTAAACTATTTAATATGTTAATCATTTTCCATTGTCAATTGTACTATAAATTCACAAGTTGTTTTACATACAGTTGTCACCCCACCTTACCATTTCCCACAATACCAATGGTTTTTTTTATTTCGTTTATTTGACACGGCTCATAGCGGTAGCTTAACGGAGCCGAAGATCTTTCATGTGTTTACAATATGTAAAAAATAAAAATACAAACAAATATTATTGACTGTCCGTTGGATCTCGTGCGCGCAACTTTTTATTACGAGCGGAGACTTTTTTTCGCGGCTCGCCTACTGCGTCATAGGGACCATCCAATTCTCTCCTGTCCTCCCCATCAAGGTCATTATCGTTAAAAGTGCCTTGGTGCTCGCGACCAGATGTTCTTTCCTACTTCTTGCACTTACGGGTGACCAATGTAAATCCGTCGTCATTGTTATTATCTTTTTCAGCGATGTTGCTTACAGTGGTTTTTGGGGTGCTGGATGCTGCTTTGGCAGTTCTCAATATGGACTGAACAGCTGCCACATATTTTGCAACCTTTTGCGGTTGGGTTATTGGTATTGAAAACTCTTTTTTGGGTTGGTTTTCTGTGGATTCGTTGGCAATCGGTAGAGATGCATTCTCCTCTGTATCTTTCGCGCAAGGTTGTCCGTGGTGTGCAGTCTGATTACAATACTTGCACGTAGGAGTTTGCCTCTCGTGGGTGCATAACGTAGTTTGATTAATAATAGCATTTTCGTGGGTTTTGAGTTTTATAGTCAAGTGGGAGGGGATAGGTCTTTCGATCCGCATCCTCACCACAAGAACACCTTTAGGTGTACTCGGGAAGAAATTTCTCCACGTATCAGGTGTAACGGATTCTACTTCTCCGTATTGTGACATGTGGCCTGTGTTAAGCCAAAGAGGACCAAGCGCCATTTTGAGGTACTTTATCTAAAATCGCTTTAACATCCAATGTAACACCAGGAACTCTAATATCTATTATGTTTTGGGAGCTCAAATAGCAAACGAAAGCAAGCAAGTGTTCTTTGACTTTCTACGTAAATGGTAAGTTATCGAAAAATGAATTTCGGTACGAAAAATACACGAAAAAAAATTATGGCGCTTAGCTCGGTTTGGCTTAACGCAGGCCATGTATTCTGCAACTAGATCAGGAGGGGTACGTGGTGATAGGTCATGTAACTTTACATCTACATAGTCCTTTTCTATATACACGGGAATCTTAATTCCAGCTTTATCACTTTCAGCCACGTGCTTCAAGTTATTCTGCAAAACGACACGTTCGGCTTGGGCTAACGTGTTGAATGATATAAGTACTACATTGCGAAGATGATGATACTATAGATACATAACCTCCTTGAGCCTAAGCTGCATCTTCACCTTCAGCAGGTATTTCACTTTACGAAAACCCAATCTTATGGAACAGAATTTAAAGTCAACGACCGCTGTATTCGGTCGGAGCAGAGATTTTTCGTCAACTTTACTCATGATCGCAAGAATTATTTAAAAGTTCCCTTTGTTCTCGAGACAATGCACACTAGATCGAGAGGTTGCTAGTTGTTGTTCACTTGGTTCGATTGTACGTCTGACTTGCGCAGAAGTAGAAAGTAGACTGTATGATACCAATGGTGGAAATGGTGGCATACGGTTTTACGGACGGAACGGGGGTGAAGGTAACTTTTCCAAGCCAGTTGTTTTGCGATTAAAGTTAAACGGTAAGTCTTTTATTCGACTATGATGATTGTTTGTGACCTGTTTGTCTATTTATAGCTCCACGGAAAAGTGATTCGTCATGATTTCAACCAAACAAGCAGTTAATTTGACAAAATCTTGATCAGGATTCTGATACTACATTATGATGGATTACTTCTCAGGACTATGTTATAATCTAGCTCATGGTTGAAATGAAATCCTCCGGATTCCGATCGTATGCTTTTAAAAAGCTTGATGAAGTTCAAAGCCAACACATTCTAATATTGAGCAGTATTCCCTCAGAATACTGACCAAATTATTTATCCCAAGTTATCGGCAAAATTTTAGCAGAATTCCCAGTTGGATTCCATAAATAACATTCCGTCGCTCTCCAGAATAATCTTTCAACAGAATTCGGAATGATATTCCATCAGATTACTATATAGGATTCCGTCATAATACTGGGTGGGATTCCCACAGAATTTCGGAAATGATTTTACCAAACTCTTATGTCAGGTTGTCACCTCTGATGAGACTTTGACTTGGAGATTTTTACTGAATTGGGCCAAGTGAACATGATAATGCTTTGGAACCAGACCGAATTTCGAATCAAAACGAATGATTACATCTGATCTATGGCGATTTGTCGATTCAGTTTGGCATAGATCACCGGTCAACTTAAAAATTCCAAAGGTATCAACTACTCTTACTGTGGGAATAGGACGAACGAGAATTGTATTTCAGGTTACTTAGCAGAACGTGGATTTAAAACTTTAGCATATATGAAGATGTTTCCCTATAGTTGTAAAGTTATGTACGAAATTCGAAATACCTAGTACACGAATCTTGGCCATCTTGAAAGTAAGGGTCAGTTGAGCTAAACTAATTTGAAGCCAAGCCGTGGTGAAAGCCTTACTAACACTTTTCATATATTACTTAGAAAAAATTAAATCCAGTACTAACAAGTTAAAGTTATCCGTCATCTCACTCGACCCAGAGAAATGGACGTGAAACCCTCATGGAGACTCCGGGTCCTACTCCTAAGAAAAATTCCACTAGAATATGAGAAGGATTCCACTTCAATTTTGTGATAGATTTCATACAAATTCAGAACAGTATTCTGTCAAAATCCAAGACTAGAAGAGCTTCTTTATCATAATTATTACAAGCAACCGTAGGAATCAACCGTTACCCTGAAAATATTTCATCAAAATACGGAGCAGCTTTTCGTTAGAGTCCTGAGCAAGATAACAACAAAATACTGAGAAGAATTCCGTCAGAATACTTAATGAAGAATTTTGTATCTGAATTATTGGCCGGACTTCTTCAGAATGCTGCGAAGGATTCCATAAGTAATATACCGTCAGAATACTAAGCAAGCGTTCGACAGATACTAGAACCACGGCTTAAAATTCTGAATACTTTCAATGAACGATGAAACACACTGGATTCGCCTTTGTCGTTTTGCTGCCTCTTTCATCACTATATACATACAAAGCCAAATAAAAAAGACAAAGCCGGCTTTTTCTTTCGATTCTATGAAAGCGAGTGGCAGAAGTAGCGAGTTTCGTTTTCCTATGACAATACGAAAATTCAATCTAGTTTTAATTTTAAATAAGCAATTTTGATACTCATTTTAATTTTCAATAAACGAAATTATGGCAATGTGCATCATAGAACTGCAACGGAGGATATAATGAAATTGAATTTGCACGTATTCTTTGTCCTAGACCGTTGTCTCATCATTTTCGTTTTCGCAAAGTTCTGGTGCTTTGGAGAGTAGCATCGCTCTCTCGTCATTTTCGCCTGATTTTGGTATACGAAAAAACATTTTTCGACTCTGACTAGAACAAAATTTTGTCATATTGCTGTGTAAGACTTCGTCATAATTCGTGGTATGATTCCACAATAGCACGATTCACACCGAGAAGGATTTCCTCCAAACCCAGCACAATCTTCTGTCAGAATACTGAGTAAGATAATGTTATAATAGCGAGTACCATTCCGTCATAATTCCGAAGATAGCTTTTATCAGTACCATTGTAGTACATCCTCAGAATCCTGAGTAGAACTTCATTAGAAACATTCGTTCAGAAAGCTTTCGCCAGAATTTAGAATAGGATTCCGACAAACTAAAACACTCCATCATAATTCTTAGCCGCATTTCATCCGAAGACTGTGAACGAAATCTCCAGCTGCTCTGGGCAGTATTCTGTCAGGGTGTATATAAAGCTCCATATTAGTGAAAAATTGTCGTTTCCCAAATAGTTAATATAGGTATTAATGACAAATAAACACTTACTCAGTTTCGAAAAAACATCTATGATATTTGTAGGTTTTTAGGAAGTTTCTAAGGCTTTCTTACCGTTGCAAAAATCTTTATAGTTTATAGAAATCCCTAATTCGTATAAAATTCTTGTGGAGCTTATAAATCCCCGAAGCTTAGAAGATATTCGAGATTCTTTTTAAAGGCGCTTTGTTTGACGGGAAGGCGCTTGTTTTTCTGTTCTGTTTTTCTCCTTTAATACTTTAAATTCAGTGCCCAAATTGTACACTCATTATGCAGGAAGATATATGTTTGAATTAAGAAAATAAAAAATCATGCTTTAGACGCATTGCCTCTCTTACTACTTTCATGAATGGAAAACCCTTACAGTTTGTGAGACTTTTCTAAAAATTTCTTGCAGAATATTAATATTATTTATTATTATCGTTAGAGTGATTATGTTATGTTCCTAGTATACTTTCAATGTTAACACGGTTTTTCTACTGAAATGGTCCCTTTAGTACGTTGTAATTCTCAGGAAGTTCAAAGGGGTTTTGCTAAATTTGTGGAGTGCTCTGAGATGTGTATGCCTTCGCTCTATCCTGAAGGGTTTTCGTAGAATTATCCGGAAGCTAGTGCATACTCTGTAATTCATATAAATCAACTGAGTTCATTCTTTGAACTAGAAGGGTTTTACGGAATTCCGTACTATCTTCTTTCGTCCATAGGATCAATATTCTTAAAATATTCTTAAATTCGACAGAATCAATCTTGGAAATTTGTTAGGCTTTCCTTATTATTATAGGAGTGACCTGAGTTTCTTAGAAATCATATGAAGTTCTTGGGATGTATCTTAAGTGTAGAAGTCTGATGTTTGCAGCACTTTGCATTGATTCAAAATGAATCGCAGTTTCTTCTTCCAGATTCCACCTGAACATCACTGTGATAGGTACCGAATAATGCAAACCCTCCGAATGATCGGCAACTGCGAATAATCGACAATTTTTAGGACATGGATGTTTGAGGAAAGATTTGATAATGTTGTAGGCCAGGAATGCATGAAGCGCAGCACGAGAGCCTAACACGAGCTGAGCAGCCGCTTTGAACGAATTAAAAGCAATATGTACTGACACCGCTCGTGCTAGGTATCCTTCGTGCTCGAGCTGTAGGATTCGAAGAGCTAGCCCATAATTAGGAATACAAAAAAGAATATTATTTTACACATTAATGTATAGATGTGTGGTCATGTAAAACAGTCTCATTGTCAAAATTAAAATTGGGAACAAATCAAATTTAAGTTTATGTGGCATAGCCTTTATTCGACCAGCAGAGCAGATGCAGTGTTTCTCATCTTGTGAGCTGTCTGAATACCGTTATAAAAGATAAATACCGCCATTATATTGCCTTCGCCTTTCTTGGTTAGCCTTCTAACGTACAATGGGTAATAGGCCCGTGCAAAAATGACTTCTTCCGCCAATGGTGCGCTTCAAGATGAGATGGATGTCGAAAAAAATCAGCTCCCCTTCTCAAGCTATATCCATGTTCCTCAACCGTGCAATTCGTGATTCTTTTCCAGGGTCACAGACAAAAAGTGTTTTTGAACTATATTTGGCCATGTCAGCAATATCGAAAAAGTCGTCCCGATAAGCTTTGGGTGGTGGTCAATAGTTTGAAGCAGGCAAATGATATTGCTGGCTACGGGACTTTTACGAATATGTACTGACTATATGTACCAACTAATGGGGATGAAATTGATTGGGTCGTTTCAGATTCAAGTTTGAAGATAACTATAAACGTTTGCATTCAGCATCAGTCACAGCTGACGGAAAGTGGACATATCGTCGCTGTTGTGCTATCTAATGACAAACGTCATTTTGGGGTAAACTGAGTTAGATATGCCGCATTACTCGTCTAACGAATCTCTACAAGATGGCGCTTCCAGAATTTTGAAATTTTGCTGGGTTACTGAAATATAGCGAGTAAAGTGATTAGAAATTGTGAGTTTTTTTGCTTCAAATCATTTTATCTTGGGATTGGCTCAAGTCATAATGAAGATTTAGTTGCTTTTATGTGTAAAAATATCGTAGGAACACAATGGCATAATAATTTTCAAAAGAAAAATACATGTATTGGGAGAAAAACGCAGTTTTATCTTTAAACTGGAAATATTGCCTATTTGGCAACATTGTAACCAAAAATAACTATTTTTTCTAGATTCCCTACTCATTTCCTTTAAAATACATCTAACCGATTGTTTATAGATTAAATTAAACCAAAGATATGAATAAAAGTTAATAATTGGTGATTTTTTTCTATGGAAAATTTTTCATGCGCGATTATGACACGTCATACAAATTTTTTCATCAATACACACCTATGACACGTGTGAGTGCGACTTTTGTATTAATTTTCAGTGAAAAATCACAACAGGTCGTCAAACGGTGGGATAACAAAATTCTCACAAGTTTCCTGTCTCATGCCTCCACGCGAGTCTAAGTCTTTTGATGACATTTGGTCCTTAGATCGGCGACGACTGGGTGCTATCAGCCTTCTGCCGATAGTAGCAGAATGAGAGGGTGCGAACAGATCTAGTCGAGAAAACATTGCCGTAAAAATGAATAGTTGATCGGAAATTAGCCCCAATACGAATAATCTGACTAGTATCTATGATCACGGGTCAATACGTATTGAAAATTCGCCGCGTCTGTTTTTATGAACCTAATTTCAAGCTCCGTTATTGCCAACAAGCCCGTGCATCAGGTTAACAATCCTTTATATTTCCCTTCAGTGTTCGTTATTATCGCTCGTATACTTGTATTCCACAAACAATCTGATATGGAAAATAAGAAATACTTTACTTGATTTATAACATTTCGCGCTATTTTTGCCTGTATAATGTGTTATCACTCGGTAGTTTTCAAGGCAATAAATATATCGTAGAGAAGACGCAGCGAATTCTGTCCAAATACTGTTGCAATAAATAGTGATCCGGCCCATTACGCAGATAAGATTAGCTTTTCTAGGCAATACTCCCACGGTCGGCCGTGTGGAGTTCAAATTACTTTTGTTTAGGGAACATAGTATACTCTCGGTAGCCGGCTGCCCAGAGTTTAAAAAGAACCAAAAACTAAACAAGATCTCTTTTTCGAGTGGTCGTGTACTCGAAGACTAACTAAACAACTACCTAATAAAATATGCTTTACAGGTCGCATCGCTTGCTTGGAGCGAATCCTACACCTGATACCCTTCCAAACTACCAACTCCGCGACACCCATGGAAGAGTCTGATGAATCGTCGTCCTTCCGTTGGTGGAGCATCAACACTTCCTGTCTACCTTATACTTTATCCTTCCTCGTGAACGATGGAGATGGGGGCGGCCGGCAATGATGGCTATCATGCTTTTTAGGTTTTAATATTGGTCGGATTGGTATGAATTCCTACTTACCATTTCCTAAGCAACTCTTATTAGATAATCAGCAGTCAAACATGATGAAGTCAGTGTGCAATCCACCAAAATCATCGTCACAACGCAACGCAACGCATTTTCAGTGAAAAATCACAACATAGTCAACCGATCTTCGTAATATTTGAGTAATTTCTCAACTATGTCAACTCAGACTTTTATCAGGTGACCCTCGACGATTCTACCCCACCTAACTACCTCCTCTTTGACAAGGTTCGTCTACCTGTTCACCTTTTTGAGCCGCGGGTCATTAACTGTACTAATTGCAAACATACAGCCACCTTTTGTAGCAATACTCTTAGTTGTGGGAAATTTGGTGGGAATAATGTGTATCGCATACAAAAAGCGCGAGGAGAATCTTCTATGCTATTTTTTGCAGATGTTGTAAACATGGTTACGCCACCGAATTTATTTTCAATTTTAACCGATTTTCCATACTAATTTCCATATAAGCTTTGAAATTTTTGGAGGGTCTGTAGACACAACCGATCGGTACCAAAATTTGCTCAATTACTAAGGGCCATAAAAAGAATCAGTAGAGCCTAGTGGAGCTAAAATTCAAAAATTGAACCAGTCTAATGTATAGTCAACCCGATTCTAGCTGCATCTCTTTTTAAAGACAAAAATGCCAATGTTGTCTGCGATCAACGCCAATGAAAAAAAAAAACTAATATTGAGCATTTGAACTAACATCAATGCGTTATATTATCTTCTTATAACGTTTTATTGTAAACCAAATAGGTTTTTAGATATTTCAGCCTGAAAGTGCATCGATTTTAAATTGGTAAGGGATTTACTATCATTTTGAGGATCATGTCTTTTTACGTTTATGGTCGAGGGCGTGACACTCTTTTATAAAAATATTTCACCTGGTTTTATATGTTTTATATCACCTTATATTTGTTTATAATTATCTATAAAAGTTATAACTGTGTTCGAATTGTTGAAAGCTCGAAAAAAAAAATTCGAACAACCGTTACCATAGTAGCCTTAGTTACGCGTATGATTAAAAACAATGAAAAAATGGAATCGCATCAACAAGAAATGGTAAGTACCTGAATATACGTAATTCACTTTTTTGTCGACAATCCGTTGGTTCCTTCGCTGTTCATCGAACCCGGTTTGACGACAGCATAGAACCGATGAATGATCATCACTGAATCGGATGGGAAAGGTGTAAATTTGGCTTAAAGCCGAATTCAAACCTTTCCGATCCGATTCAGTGACGCGCACTGACCAATATTCTTTCATTCATTTTATATGCGAACATGTCTTGCACGGTGTAGCAAGTGTGAATGCTCGTATTTAATATGTCTGAAAGAATCTTGATGTCCGTGCGTGGGCATTGGCACAAGTTATCTTGATGGATTAGATGTTTTTCTATGTAAAAATGTCTGAGAAACACAATGGCAAAATCATTTTCAAAATAAAAATACACGAAATGTGAGAAAAAAGTAATTTTAGTTTTAAACTGGAAATATAGCATATTTGGCAACACTGTATCCAAAAATCGTTATTTTTTCTAGTTTGCCTGACTCATTTCATTTAAAATGCATCTCACCGATTGTTTATAGACCGAATAAAGCCAAAGATATAAATAAACGTTAATAATTGATGATTTTTTTCTATGGAAAATTTTCCAAGCACGATTATGACACGCCATACAAATTTTGTCAACAATACACACCTATGACACGTATGAGTGCGACTTTTGTTTACATGTTTAGCAAAAACTCGTAATATAGTCAACCGATCTTCATAATATTTGAGAGGTTAATACAGAATAGACAGAAGCATCAATTGTATTCTCTGAATTGTTTCTACTATTTACCAATTGCAAGATATTCAATCTCAAACTTTAAAAATCGTTTTTCTCGAAATGTGCAAAATGGCGCTTGTCATAAGATAGCATAACAGCGACGAAATGTTTTTTTCCGTGAACAAATATGGTATAAGTTATTGAAGATTGGAAAAGCAAGTTAAACAGCACTGATTTACCGCATATACTTGTCTTGACTTTCTACTGTGGTTAAAGTTTATCGAGCATCCAAAAAGATAGTCTTATTATGCCTATAAGTCATAGTGTGCTTTGTTTGTTTAGCTCTAGTAGGCGGGGGATCAAGTTACCACACGTTTTTACAAAAACCTCGTTTTGACTTGATTTTCAAAGCTGTTCATATTACTGACAGGACATAGTATTCGGGTATAAACATTATTCATAGCTCTTACAATTTGAATTGACTAAAATCTGTCAAACTTTGCAATTAAAATTATAAATTCATTGAAAAGTTATGAGAAAAAAACAAAAGTGGGATCAAGCGCACCCACTCTCCCCTATAAATAACCTAAATCTTGCAAAAGAGCTAAATTTTCGCTAGACTTTTGAGATTCATAAATACAGTTGCTTTCGGTGATGCCACGAGTATAATTATATGAGAAATCTTTTATCTCACTACTAGGTGAATCACTTGATGATCTATATATTAAAGTACCATCAACGTTTGCCTCATGATTGAACGCAACGCCTAATCCAAGAAAATAAATACTTGAACTCTAGAAAAATTTTACTATGAGCACATTATTTTGTTTTTGAAATGAACTTGCATATTAATTTTTGAGAAATAGTTCATATATTATAAGGGTAATTCACAAAAAAAATAATATCGAATTCCTTGAATTACGTAGATGTGTTTTCATAACCCGATATTCAAAATCGGTTTAGTTTTGTCCCTAAAACACCAGTAAAGCAATACTCTGTATGGAAAGGTCTCCTTTTATTTAGTGAAAATTGGTAAGCAAGGAATAAAAATACAAAATGTTGAATATCTCCACCGCTCGTGAACGGATTTTGACAAACTATAGCTTGTTAGAAAGGTATTTTTACAAGCTACTTGTGTGCAGCGTTACTTTGTTCGAAAGTTATTTGCTGGAAACCTGCAATGTTTTGACAAAAGCACCCATATCTCAGTCCCAATTTGTCAAGCTGAGTCGATTGGTATAAGACACTCGGCCCTCCGGGCCTCGGAAATAGTTTTCAAAGTTTGAGCGAATCCTATACATTTCTTTTGTAAGAAATGTAAAAATGCATATTTACGATTATTAATCGATTATACTGCAAATGATATTCGTAAGTGCAACGAAATTTTTCGCTTGATTTATGAAATGGATGCGAAAAAATGACGAGAAACGAGAAATAAATAAGTCCATCTGAATACATACAAAAAATCGTATATTTTACAAAAGTTATTGTACGAAATTTATTTGTAGAAGATTTACGAATACAGAAGTTTTTTGTTACCAGAAATCGCGGAAATGTGTCCAAGTAACAAAAATTTGTTTTTGCGGCAAGTTTGCTGGTAAGCTTGTGATCTGGCAGGGAATCTGTAGTTGTGGGCCGAAAACTCCGATTTTAATCACAGCCAGCAATAAGACCGGAGAGTTAAATGTCAATAAATGTTGCAGGAAACGTGTATTGCTCTTCAATTATTCAATCAAGTCAAGTTTCAGGCAGTAAGAAAGCACCACAGGCGAACCACGATAATGACGTAGACGTTAATGAATCCTCACTCGATCTTGGCCGCCAGTCTTGAACGCCTGCCACACGAACGTCTGCCTGAATTGCACACAGTCAGTGAGTCCGGGATCAGCCCCCAAGTCGACGACCTCGTCCAGGTTATCTGCTGAGCATAACTTTAGCAGAATTCTCTTCTGGCAGTCACACTACATGTCCAGCTCACTGTAATCTGTCGTGTTTTATCTACCTTACAATGGCAGCAGAATGTTTGTATACCTGATACAGCTCGGGGTTCACAAGTCTGCGCCATTCTCCATTTTATACTTTGTCGCCGTGTAATATCAGCGATTTGCAAAAGTTACAAAATAAATACCATTTGTTTACATCAAGTCCTGACGTTTTGTAATTCATTTCACTGCACTCAAGCAAGTATAAAATTACAATTCTTTTATTAATTAAGAATTAAGATAATCTGACACTAGCTGCACCTAATAGACCTAATTTCTTTTTGTGCCACATGTAAATTATATTGATGCAAAATCATTTTATCAGAACTAAATTGCTTCTCGAACTAATTTAACTATAGTTCTAATATAAAAAGCACTTACGATAAGTATAGCTTTTTAGCCTTCTCACAGTTCAGTAATCCCTTTTGTGGCATATCCTCATTTAATAATTCCTTTTCGTTTCATAATTTGCATTAGCACTCGATAATGCTTCACGGAACTAATTGTGCTTATTGCAAAATCCGCCTTCATCTTCATTGTTGGCCCACTATAGGTGTGCCTGTCGCCAGTAGCTACCGAGCAAATCTAATGAAAAGCTTTTTTCTTTCTTCACTCTGTTATATTGCCATGGCATCAGCTCAGCACACAGCAACCGGGGGAAACTCTCACTCGAAACAAGTAGGAAAAAGCACTTCGCCAGTTCATTCAAGCCAGCCGTCCGGAATGAAGTGGGAACCCCATTCCTACACCCAGCCAAATCATACAGCGAAATTCATAAGAATTATCTTATGATGTATAGAAAAATAACAAAACTTTGTTTTCATAAGATGATTATGAAAAAATAAGACTTTATTGGGTATTGCATACGTTACTCGCTTCAGTTTCATACGAGCATCTTATGATTTACATAAACATAAGAGAAATATATAATTTTGTCTTATGAAAAATCGAAGATGCGTTATGGAAAATTAAATCATAGCAAACCGATTTGACGAAATGAATGCCGCTTCATAAGATAATCTTATGATTTACATACGTCCTGCTTGTGGCTAAAAAATATACGAAATACTTATGAAGTTCACTGTATTTTTTGGCTGAGTGTACCTCTACCATTTTTGAGCTCTCAGTTAAGTATTCATTCACTTTCGAAACAATGAGAACCTTTTGGCGCACCTCCTCCTGCCTCCTCCCAAAACCTCTGCTTGCAGGGTAGGTACATAATTTTGCCACTGTTTTTGAATTCATTTATTCTTACACAGCACCGTGACAAGTGAAGAAAAAGGTGCAAAATGTGGGGTTCCTGTAAACGTGACACGTATTTTCCGTCTAGCGCTGCACTGCTGCGGCGGTTACAACAGCCACATGTTTATGCATTGGAACGACGATGACGACGGCGGTGGTAACCTTAGGTTACGGAGATGATGACGGTTCTTCCCCTCTGCTGCCGTGATGCTAAAAGCGTTTTTTTATGGATGCTGCTGCAGTGCTTCTGAATTTGCCAGCTACATTATGGGAGGAGTGTGCATTTTTATGCTTGCCATGGTGGAAGAGGAAAATGAATGAAGCAATTTGCTCAGCTGTGCGTGTTGATTTTGTATTTGAATTTCTCTGCATGAGTAAATTTTATTGATTGTAAATAAATTGATGTAAAGTTCACAAGAAGCTTGATTAATTAGCAAAAATTGCTAGAGTAGAGGGTAAACAGTTAACCGACCACAAATAGCTATTAAAAGTATTTCGTAATTGATCGTTAAAACCGAATAATTGCCTATAAAATTTCAAACCTCAATAAAAGCCACACATGCGGTTTATGCTGAATACAGAAGCTCAGCGAGCGCATAAAGAAGGGTTTTGACAATCAAAATTTTAAATTATGATCCCACCCACCCAAATAGCTGTCAATTATCTGCTGCCACTGCCACTGGGTGAACCATTTCAGGCAGTGCAGGTTTGATGTTGGTGCAGACAACCGACCGGGAAGCAGCCCCTTTTACGACCCCGGCCCGGATGTCTTCATTCGCTCGAGCTGAGAGAAACCGGACGTCGACGATTGATTGCATCTCATTAGTAGCAGTGATTGTCACTATAAATAGACCTTCTGCCAGCCACCCTCCCCCGTCCTTTCCCGAAGGGGGGTGGCGACGAGTTCATACTGAAGATAGCCAAAATTTTGTTTTTGTCATCCAGTCCAAAAATGCGGGCAAACATAGCTCGAGGATTTATTGCTGCACCATTTGCGGGGTGCGCGGCTCTCCGTTTTTCTTTTCGGTGGAAAAATTACTCGTTATTGTGTTCTTTGCATTGTTTTCATCGCCGCCCACAGCTGCCGGATTGTTTTCGCTGAAAGGGGGTGGGGAGTGGGGGTAAAGGAAAGTGTGGAAAAGCAGTGTTATTACCGTCGCTTGGTCGACCGACTCGAACCGACAATCTTGACTTTGTGTTTTTGGCAAGATTTATGCCGGAAGATTTTTACATAAGGAATGATTGGAGTGGAAACAAATTGGAGCTTGTTAGTTCTTTCGCGATGGTTCTCTCTCTCTCTCTCTCTCTCTCTCTCTCTTTTCCTGTGGCGGTATCAGTTATTCCACTGCTGCACAGTTGGCCGAGTTCAGCGAATGCATCGTTCTTGAAACTCAGTAACCGAGTTTTTCGCGTGTTATGCAAGCTTGAAAATGCTTCGATTAGAGTGCCTTGATCTGTGCGTTGTTGATGCGAAGTATTTGGCATTTAAACTACTATTAGGTTCTTTACTGACACCGTTAAGGTGAAGATATGTGGAAACCACGAATGCACGCTTGTTGCTAGGCACCGACTCGCTTGTTTACATTGAGAAAAATTGAAATCTAAAGTGAAAATTCAAACGCACAAATGAGAGTTTTCGGACATTTTCCTTCTGTCGTCTGCACAGTGGCAGGAAGTTTAAAGTTTTGTTAGTAAACGATTAAAGTTTCGCATGTGTTTTTGCAGTGGTGTGTGAATAAAGTGCATTTGAAAAAGTGCAATAAAAATGAAAAGAAGAAAACTAAGAGTGTTTCGAAAAGAAACCCCAAGTGAAGAGGGGTGATATTTTCGCACAAAATGAGAACTACAGACGGCATTCCGTCAAAAACTTGCATTGATTGTATAGGAAAATGTTTTAGCTTCTTCAAGTAGCACTTTTGTGACACACCGGCAAGGTTAGTGTGTTGAAAAACGTATTTCTATATTTGCTCATGTCAGATACATGGTTAGGAAAGGGCAAGAGAGGTGTGTGGCGTAGGAGCTATGTTGTGGCTTGCTTGTATAATGCCGACTAGATTCGATCAAAGCAAATCGCAAAGAATTTTTCGAAGTCCATGTAAACAGTACAAGCGAATGGTCAAAAATGAACAAGGAGTTCATTTGTGACGTCAACGTAAAGTATTCAAGTACGGTGTTATCTTTTATGAGTGAAAACCACTGTAGTAGCAACTAAGAAACAATTTTTTGTAGAGCATTAATTATTTATAGCTTCTCGATTTCATGAGGCAGTGAACAACCTTTGGTAAAAAGGTGCCAAAGTGGCCCTTTCAAATAAATTCTTCTCATCTAAACGTATTAACGAGTTCGAATATTACCCCACATTAAAATCATTCAATATTCTTCCACTTACTTGTTCAACAGAACTCTGACAGAGAGTTCCTCATATATTATGAAACAAAGCCTAGAAAAAAATGGAATCGAGACGGTTCAATAAGTTGACCCAGAGAAACTCAAAAATCTCCATTCTACAAAAATTGAATAACTTTCACAATTTCCATCCGATTTAAACTAATAAGTGCTTATTTTCATTGGTTATTAGTAGGCTTTAATTTCCCATAAAAATATGTATTTTCAGGATTGCATTATCTTGCCCAAAATATTGACCAAACGCTTATTTTTATTCAAAAAATGACGAAAAATCAAGAAAAAGTTCAATATATTCGTAAATAACGCCAGAACCAATGGTCGCACTAAAACAAAATGTTCTAACGATCGAAAGTGTTTAATTACGTTTAATTCAACATAATAATATTTCTTATCGATGCACTACAACCGAAGGTATTTGAATTTTACTGAAAGCACTTTTAATTTTAAAAGTGAAATTCATTTTTTACTGTTACTGGAAAGCTGTTATACTGTAAATTTCTTGGACCTCATTTTCGGATTCATCGCGAAATTTTACATCAGAAATGGTGTTCGAATATTAAAGTTTAGATTTTTATTTTTATTTTGTAAACTAGTGTATTCAGTGACGCAGCTGAAAACGTCAAACGAGCAAACTGCCGATTCATCCATGCAGATTTTCATTCGTCTGAGATTATTACACGAAGCGAATGCGCAGCAACGAATTAAACGCATCAAAGTAGGCCGTGACAGAATGTTATCGATGATATTTGTTATTTTATATGCTTCACCGGCATTCGAAAATATTTGCCTAGATAATTAGTGAAATGAATATTTTTGTACAATATTCAACTGAATGAATAACAAGGATTTTTGAATGAATATTTTTCTATTCACCACGAATCGCATCAGGTTCATTTTCAGCCGTCAACAAACAGCTTCGATTATTTTTAACTCTGGGCCTGGAGAACTATTTAAAATAACTTCGTTGAGCGGAAAAGTTCTGAACCGTTCACACCAAAAAATAATGAAAATTAAACGACATGTAAATAAATCCGAATGTAAACATACAAAGCTTGAATCAAAAATTTGATTGAAAATTAAGTTGAATTCGATGCACTTAATGAGAGTATCAGAAAGCATATGATTTTACACTTTCATTCGTGTAATATTACATGTCATCTATTTTACAGCGACATGGGATTAAAAATACATTTAAGAGCATTGGTGCAACGTGTAATATTACAATAAATATCGCTGAAAAAAGCACGACAGGTTGTGTGTATTTGTGCTGAAACTTAATTTTACATTTATATTCATGCTCCAAATATGTGCACGAAAATAAATTTAAAATTACATAATATTTTTTTCTGTGTTTATACAAATGAGCGACTCGGTTTAACTATCCACCAAACTTCCACCAATCTAAAGCTTGAAAATTAAGGAATTTGTCATGGTAACCGCCCTGACAAAGAGCGATTGGGGTCATAAGCCTATGCGCACGGAAAAGAAATTGTTCCCAAAATTTTCAATAAAGTGCCATGAGTTCTGAAACAATTACGTTTTTACGTTACGAAAACAGGACCATAAACAAAAATAATATTTTATAATTATGTTCAACTTCTTTTCAGCAACGCCTACGTAATGCTTTTGTTAGCGGAGAGGTTTGTTTTTGTTTTGTGAACTTCAATCAAGATTTCCGCCATGTCAAAGTTTTTCTGTACGTGGATTGGTTCCCAACTTTATGAACCCTTATTCATAGAAGCGAAGATTGACTCGTGATTTTTTCATAGATTCAAAAACATTATGCATAATTCGACTATACGACGTGAACTGATTCATGAATTGTTCCATCTTGATCATGATCTGGCTTTCGTAGTTGTAAATTAGGTCACAAAAGCAGAACCCTGGCTATTTTCTAGTAAACTATTTCACTAAAATCAAAATTTTATTCATGAATCCTTTCAATCTACGTGAACTAATTCATGATTTCTAATATATTATTCGCGATTCAATATCCGTGCTCGTGAAATAGTTTATCAAATCATGATGTATTCATGGATACGTGATCTAGGCCATGAAATACAGTCTATTTTGCGTGCTTGTAGTATTTAGAAGATATCCCTAATCATTTTCAATTTCAGACAAATCTGCATACGGTCATAAAATTTTCATGTTAGTTTAACAAAATTTGGAATATGGTGAATGGAATGGTGAAATTATTGTTGTTCCATGCTTTCGTACAATATTACATTGTTATGTCCGAACCGCTAGCGACCAGTAATAGGTACGAGCAGCAGATATAAGAAATTTATTAGGTCCTCGAACATCGTTATTCATTTAAAAGGGTTCACTACACATTATATATTATAGATCCACAAGTAGTGTTCGTGATATAGTTCACAGAACAAGAGAGTAAAGCACACTTGTACGGTTCATTTCATATTGTCACATTACTCCGAGTAAAAAACCCGACAATAATGAAAAATAACCAGGCATTGCAATTTTCTCTCACTCACGCGAGAAAAAGCTTATCCGATGTTCCTCTTTTCCGAGATAAGACGAGTCGCAAAATTCTCCGTCTTCACAAAAAGCGTGAGAATAATTTTTCGGATAAAATTTATTTGGTTTTTTCCTTCTCACCGGAGAAGGCGATAATATTTTAATTTCGTGGAAATCAATAAAAGTGTCAAAATTTACACTTAAATTCAAAGAAAAGCTGCAAAGAAATACGATAAATTTGTTTTTTTCGTGTTTTGGAAAAACAACAGCAAGGCAGCGAGCGCAAAAAGGATACCTTGATAAACTAATTCTCCGGAGGTTTCATTTATTCGGAGAAATAACACATTGTATTTATCCGGAGAAGTTGTGTGAGTGCCAATAACTTTTCGTGTGGAAATGTGAGTTTTTATTGTCGCAGTAGTAACTTATCTGGACGCATTTACTCATATGAGCGATAAATGCAATGCATTGCAATGAGTGAAAATAACACATTACTATAAGGAAATGAAAAGATGCGAATATCACGATAAAACTGTTAATGTCATGAACATTATCCACATTACGTGACTCCACGTGACACATTCGAAAATAGGGTCATGAATAAAATATCACGATAACGTGCATATAAATAACGCAAATCATTACTGAGCTCCTGAAATCTTGAGCATGAATGACGCTACTCTGCCAGAAAAATCTGGTTTAAACTCATGAATAAAGGCTCATGGTAACGCGATGAGAAATTACGATCACCGCGACATAGGTTCTGAAATCATGAACATTGATAAACTGTTTTGGTTGTTATAGTTTACACAAATCAACATATCCCCAAATTATGAACAAGAATCATAAAACACCATACATGCCCAGGGAATAACTACAGCAACTCAACCAAATATTCGAAAGTATCGTCATGTATATTTTTGCGCGAATTTATTTTTTGGAGATGGAAGTTTCATGAATACGAGATTTATTATTCATAATTTTGTGAACTTCGTCACAGTTTCCATAAATCCTTAGTTAAAATCGTGATTTTTTGACTTTGAAAGTGTTTTACTGCATTATCTGGCACTGGGTAAAATCAAACGATATCACGTTTTTACGTCACTATTTTGAGCGCTAATATCTCTGTCGTTTATGGATGGATTTCCGTCCTTTACTATCAAACAATTCTGAATTAACTGAAACTATGTTCTATTGCTATATAGTTTATGTATTTCAATAGTACACTATAGTAAAACCCGCAAAACAAACATATATCGGAAAACTACCATACATGAGCCAGTCTATTCCGAGCAGAGCCGTCAATAGCTACTCAATTAAATGCTACGGAATTTTTAATAGAGGTGCCATGTGTCTGTTTGAGTCAGTCGATGCTTGCATTCCAAACGAGCAACATCATGGCTATATCGTCGGGACATTACAAAAAACGATAGACGCTATGGTATTCCTGCAACTCGCACACCGTTAAAATGTGTACAACTTTCACCCGTTTGCTTGCTGTGTGCAAAGTTTATCGTACGCTACGCGACTTGCTCGTATGCAACCAAATGATAAGCAATGTGGGTGGGTTGGTAGGGTGGGTTTTGGATTAAGTTCAACCCTGTAGGATGCGACGTTTGTGCTGCTAGCGAATTTGAGGGATAAATTATTTTTATTGTTATGATTGTGCGTGCATTAGTTTGAGGGTGTGCTTTCGGCGATTTGTTTCATATTTCGAGTATACGTGAGTTTGTTAGAGATTGCGTATGTTAGAATAGTTTCAGTTCCGATTCGTTTTGCAGCCTATTTCGGTAGGTGATGGGGGGACGAACAGCTCAAATACTTTCAGTAACTAAATTAGTTATGGAATTTACTAACACTAACTTAGTGACGGCACCGGGTTGACGCTAGCTCCAAAGATGGGAACATCACGCTTGACTAGGAGTTTGCTCAGGGACACAAATTGTGTCTCCGATTTATGGGGCTAGCATCAATCTGGCGCTAGCTTTATCTTATCACTTAGGTTTTGTGTTCTTTACGCGCAAAGATGGTTTTAAACAATTTTCTCCTTAATGGAGAAAAAATAGTTTTTACCAAAATTGTTCTCCACTAAGGAGAACTATAGCATAAGACTTCATTATCAGCAAGATTTTTGTTTGATGGCTTGACAGTAAATCAGTAATTTTTTTTTTTCATTATTGAAATTGACGTCGTTTTATTTATTTTTTAATTCCAGAAACTGGTTTCTCCAAAAAGGCAACTAGTATTTCCGCAGATCTTATTACCGTCCCATTTTATTGAGGATTGAAAATTAATACTGATCGTGCGTATTATTGCACGTTAGATTTATAATCCAAATTTTCAACTTCCTCGAAAATGCGCAAAATAATCAACTCGTTTTTTTGCAACATGATATTTTTTCAAGGCAAAAAATTTTAAAGTTTATAAAATTGAACTTTTTAACTCGTTAACTTTTGATATATGCAAATTTTTTATAAATAGTTTTTTTTAATTTAAGGAAATTTTTTTAATTTTTTTTTTCATTTAACTTATCCTCAATTACTTCATTTTTTCGGTTTTAAAGTAAATGCGAATACCTTATTCAAAACTTTTGGTGATATCCAACGGAGAAAACTGATCGAAAATGGTGAGTTAGACGAAAGCAATTGTGAAAAAAATTTCACCCAGAGGCCTAGGAGATTCTGCCTAGGATAGCATAAGGGTTTGTGCATTGGACCGGAGTCCCAAGGGTTGCAGGTTCGAATCCTGGTTCTCGGGGAAATTTTTTCAAAATTGCTTTCGTTAAACTCATTATTTCAATTTGTTTACCCCGTTGGATATCACCAAAAAAGTCTTATGTATCCTGCAATAAAATTTGGAGTTTTCAATCGGAAGTATAATTTAGAACTAGAAGAAAATGATGCGAATTTTATGTAGTAAAAAGATACAGCTTTTCTCAGCATCTGGTCACTGAAATAGCATCCTTTTCCATATTTCGACTCAATATATTTATAGAGGGTATGGATTTTGATTGGGTGGAACCCCGGGCAGTTTAGGGAGTCCATCACGTTCTCAAGGACGTTGACGTTATTTTCGCAGTATCGCTGTTGCGTCTTCTTATTGGGATGGCTATTCGGCATATCGAACCAATGTTTGGCAGGGCTCCGGTGAGACCTAATGAACCAATACACATTTTTCAGACAATAGTTGACGTATAACTCGGTTCATATTGTTGGTAGTGATGAAAATCGGAGTCTTTCGGCCATAACCAACAATTTCCTATCAGATCATCAACATACCGGCAAACTTGTCTGCAAAAACAAATTAATATTTCTTGGGAACATGCCCGGGATTGAATTTAGTCAGATCCATGCAGACCCCGGGTTTTTCCCGTAATGTTTTGTTTTTCGGTCCAGTTTAATTGTTTAATAGCCAGATGTTTGAAGAAAATTTTCCGAATATATGTCGAACTGTACAGCGAACAGCTCAAAGCTTATTGACCATATCCATACCTAAAAGTCCTGGATTTGATTCGAAAGCCTTCATGGTAATTTGGCGCAGTTTTCGGTCCGCTGTACCTTTTCCCTTTTTTCCATAGCGTGTCAATCCAAGAAGACATTAATTTTTTTCAAAATTTTTAATATCAAGAGAAAAACATTGCGAGGAAATTGCAGTCAAAATATTTCAGAACCGACCACTAGAATCACTGTGCTAGACAAAAAGAAGCATGAGGATTCCACATTAACAGAACTTCAAATGTTTTTAACTTGGACTTTTGATTCATTTTCTGCTTGCTCGGGAATCTGATTAGCAGCAGTTTTTAGTCGATAGAGGCCATGAACGGCGAAACACTTTTTCCTCGAATGGGTACTAAAATTCAGAGTGATTTCTACCTGTCGTAACGAAACAGACATTGGTATGTGTAAGTGAAAATTAAAATTCCCGGATAATAATTGGTGGCTATTTGGAAACGCGCTTTGTTAATGGGCTGTGTGATCGACGGCTCTGTAAAAATGTGTTTGTTGATTATTGAAACAACAAATAAGATGGGATGTTTTCGACTGGTGATTTAATAATCTAAGGTGAGTTTTGGCAGTACAGTTAAATATCTTTGCGTCAATTATTTGGCGAAGATAAAGAAATAATCGACGCAAAGATATTTGACTGTACTGCCGAAACTCACCTTAGATGAAACTACAAATGTTCTACAGCTAAGTACCAAACATTCAATTCCTTTAAATTTCTTTGCATTAATTTTCCGTTCCCTGCGATAAACCTTTCGTTTCGCGGGTAGCGATGGGGAAGGTATCTCCGACGGCCGACATCCCCTCAGGCCCAATAGAGGAGAGTTTGAAGATTTCTCCGATGGTAAAAATAATGCCGATAAGTCTCCTTTTCGGTACAAATTTTATACATCTAATACAACCGGCGCCTGGATGATCTACTTCCGGACCAGATATAGTCTATTTAACGGCATCGATATAAGAGTGATCTAACCAAACAACACTCGACCATGTACGAAGAAGTATCTTGTCTATGTACCCGTCCGGGAAGCACACATCGATGGTGCAGTCTCCAACAGGGGCCTTAATTGCAATGTATGGGCTTGGCCAGGGCCGTCTTAAGACTACGCGGGGCCCCTGGGCACTATTGAGCTGAGGGGTCCCTTTAATTGAACCGGTATAAGCAGCTGTCCAGTATGGCCAGGCTCAAAAATGCTTCCCAGTATCACGGAACCATTTCTAGTCCATGCCACCTTGAGACTCTTTTCTAAATTTGAGCCAAAATATTTGAAGAACAAAGACGGTCTCAGTTTACCACAATAAGGTATCGAAGTTGATATCCAAGTACCGTCGAAAAATGCAAAATAATCTGAGTACATCTTAAAAAAGTTTTTTGTTTTTGTGGCCGATCGGACCGAGTGGGGTAAATGGCCTAACACACTATATTCGGCGGTGGGAGTTTGAACTCAGGTGAGCTGCGTATAGTCTAACGGGCTTACCAACTTCGGACTAGTCTTTCCAGATGATGGATTATCGGACTTTCATAGTTGGAAGATGTCGTTTGGGGATTAAGAGCCAACATCCAGAAGAAGGAATGTTGTAGTAGGGTAGGTTAAACGCCCATTATTGAAACATTGTTCAGTGTAGCAGAAATTTCATCGTACATACTCCATAATGTGGAACCATGAACGAAGTGCACTCCTTTTTATAATTCTTGTAATACTTACTATAGTTTACACATGTTCATTTCTGGCCCGTAGCCAGGGGCCAATTTGTTGAACGGTATCAGCACTGAATGCCATGATAGATCTCGATAAAGGCGACTTCCGTCAGCACAATCTCCATTTTCACCTTCAGCAAATGTTTCGTATCACCTTATGCGTCTTAGGTGAAAAGGCCGGAAGCTAATAGCCTTCGTATTTGGCTGGAGCACCACTTCTTGTATCTGCGACTCACTCATCTCGACAGATCACAGTTTATTTTGTCCTTCCGACAAGTCACACAATATGAAAGGAACTGTTTTTGTCACTCTCAGCATGCTGAATATTTTTGGTGGTTCGAAATAGCAATTTTTCTCCATTAATTTGTTCAAAAAAAGATACAAATTTGTGAAGAGTCACTCAAAATGTTTTTTTTTCTTAAATTTATTTCTAAAAACTTTTGGGGGAGGGCTTCAGCCCTCTAGCCACCACTCTGGCTACGTGCCTGGTTCATTTACATAGTTTCATTTGGTGTTATTCCTGATATAATGTTTTTTTATTCTTATTATAGATCATTTTTTTATTCTGGTTAGGGTCATTCGCCTCTTTTCGGGTTAGAGAAATCTCTTTTGTAAAAATCTCTAACCCTATGTGCGGGGTTGGGAATCGAACCCAGGTGAGCTGTGTACAAGGCAATCGATTCACCAACTACGCTATACCCGTCCCCTGATATGATGTTCCTGATATGATGAAACTAAACAGAGTTGGCGAAACACATTTTTCTTTTAATCGATATTGCACTTTGCTTAGAGATGGCGAAGCTTAGTGACTGGAAAAATGATCGATGAATTTTTGAGTCTATGCGCGATCTTGAGATCCATTCATTTTGTTCGCAGGAATTCCTGTTCGTTTCTGCCGGAATAGAAATAACGGTTCTTTGAAATATTATCTCATTTTGCACAATGTGTTGGTGAGGTAGATTTTTGATTTTACATTACGACGGACGTTTTGGGCATTTGCTATAGCGACTATAACTATAGCTATAATAACAGTAATATAATTCAACAAATTGGTGTTTCGAAGACAGTTATTAACATGTTCACTATTCGATATTAGAAGTGTTTTATACCTTAGTTGGCAAGTAAAGTTTGTTAAAATTGTTTTCAAAACGAAAGATAAAAAGTTACTCGGATCGGCACAATTCATTTCAATATCAGCAATGTTAAACAGTCGAAATAAAATGGATGCCTGCAGCGCATATCCTCAAATTCACGCCCATTTTCCGGGATTAGACAAATCTAGGGTAAGGCTATGGTTAACTTCTTTTTGGTATTTCCGAGCGATTATCTTCATGACGGCTTTCAATTGTTTTGATAGGGCGGAGTGTAGAGCAAAAACAACATTGTTCGTTCTATGCCAGTCTAAGACTTACCGAGTATAGTGAAACGCACCAAATCCGGTCAAAAAGTATCGAGTCTTCATAAGATCTCAAGAAGCCACGTTTGGAGGATTTGTCCGTTGACAGATCCAGATGCGACAAAAATAATTAATATTTTGTCACATCTGCAGATTGCTTGCCAAACAAGGTTTTCTGATTAGTTGGCGAAGGTCCGTTGCCTTTCAAACGTGTATACGTATTGTACCAAAAATTTCATTGTGGTTGTTAAAAATAAATTGAAACATGAATCGAATTGTTGGATTGTCGTTTGAATTAATTCAATAGTTATGCAATGCCTCATTTCCTGTCGCTGTGATGCTCTTTAAACATCTTGATTCCATGAAATACGGTGCAATGTGCGACTTCCAGCTGCTACCGATCTAATACTATCTATACAGTAAGAATTTATAAACGATTGAGTGCGACTATTCTTTGAAATATAGTGTACAGAATGTTTTCTTGTTCATTCTGGCGCTGGCCCAGTATGCCCATGCGTAAAGACGGTACTGGTCTGTTCCGTTCCTCCATGCATCATAATAGGGCTGACATAATGCTATGACAATCTACGAAAACCAAGTAACAATATGCCAATAAATTTCAACTTTTAAACAAATGTATTTCACAAAAATAATTATTTTTTTAAACTACGGGGTTTACGAAAGTAATATTCTTAACACATTTAACGTGAGTAGTGCCACGTTCCTGATGTGATGAAACTGGACATAATGCGGCTGTAGAAAAATCACATCTTTCATCACATTTTCAATAAACAATCTACTTTGCTATCAGAAGGCTTTGAAATCAATCAATATTGTGTTGGCTAATCCACTTCAGATTACATAGAATCAATTTCGAATCTAGCGTTTCTTACTGCAGAACAAGGAATAACGATCCTTTGGTTGGTTGAGTGTATGTTGTAGTGGCTCCTAATTTATCTTTGCGTTTGACATTAATCCGGTTTAGCCAAAACTGAAATCAACGACTCAAGAATGTTTTACTTGTAAACGGTTGATCCAAGAATGCTTATCGAAAAATTTTTTCGAAAAAAATAAAGATTGGGTCGCTCTTTTCGTTTGAAGTTTTCATGGTGCCAGCAGTGCAGAAAGCTAGTATGATTGTATGTGACTATTCTCATCGCGGGGCCCCTAAAATCTTGGGGCCCCTGGCCTGGGCCCAGTGTGCCCTTGCGTAAAGACGGTACTGTGGTTGGCTCCTTCAAAAACACTTTGCTTCAGTCAGTGAAAATTCTGGTTTGTAAGCGTTCAGCGAAAATTCAGAAGTATAAGACAACAACTTATTTTCCAACCTATTACAGAAACAAGGCACGGTGTGGAAGATGCGGAGAGAATTATGAAAAGTTGTACTACTGTAGACTAACTGATCTCTCGACATCTCCCGCATATAAATTATATGTGGAAAATTGAATCATTCTTTCAAGGATCACTCCGAGAAGAAATGCTTAAGATGAATACACCACCGGCCACAGAAACTAGCAGGAATGTCCACATTGGTTATCAAAAATCCCACTTTCCCTATATTTCAGTCCCTACATTTATCCCAAGTTTTGCATTGTGTAAAACTTGGTTAACTTCCGACGTAGATCTCCACTATTTTAATATTATTCGACAGGGCCGAGAAAATACTATGAAGAAACGTTTTGTCGACGGATTAACGAGAGAAACAATGTTTCGTCTTGTGGCTAGGGCCTACGTTGTGAATTCGATTCAACCTTTCATCGGCATACACGGAAGCAAGAATCCTTTTTTGGTGAGAACAGCATTTCCTGTAGATCCATATTCGAACAATGCTCGCGATGAAATTTTTACCGACAGCAAAGATGCTCGCGCTAAGCATTGTAGTGCGTACACGGTGTATTTATTAGAACAATTTTATGCAAAAAAATTCAGCATCTCTGAAACTTCGGAATGTGAAAGAATGGGCTTTCCCATTTTATTTCAAACTAAGATCAAAATAATCCGTCGGGGGGTTCAGAGCAACTTTTTTTAAATTTTTTTCGTAACAATATAGGTTTTACTACTGGAGATAGTTCATATTTCTGTCCCTAGATGGTGCTTTATACATTCGAACAACACTAAAAGTGAGAATTTGATAGAAAATTTAATTGTCTACAAGTTTGTTAACCACTAAAATTGATCTGAAATCATCCGGAAAACTTGTTTAAGATTTTGACAAAGTTATATCTAAGATAGTTTCACACGAGGCCTAGTGGTTTGGAAATATGTTTTCTCGCACTTATTAAATTACCAAAAAATAATTGGGTTTAATGGCATGAAAATATTAGACGGGATTCATTACGTTGACAATTCTAATTGAACTTCTGAAAATAAGGATGTTTGACAGAGTCAGAAAACTATTTGTGCTTTTGGTTTGTAATCTTTCCCGATAGGTTCGAAGGGATTACCATTCATCGGAAGGTATTGCTTGGTTAAAAGGGTTTGCTTACATTTATGTTTTAGAAAGGACCATACGTCGTATAGTTTAGGTTATGATTGCTTAAGTCAGCTATTATAATTCCGTTTCTAATTTAACGCAAACCACAGCAGTAACTGTCCATATTAGTGGTTAGCGTGAAACGATTTATTCAAATTTTCCCCGCAAAGCATATTGTGGCAGTTGGATTTTACGGACATTTCTATCAATTATGCGAGATATCGTTACTGAATTGATCCTAGATTATGCGATATGTATTACTTTTGAAAACAAAATATGATTTGAGTACAACAATAATCTTATATACATAGAAGTCCTCGAATATATCCCAAAAAAATTATCTTGATCCAAAAACTCAAAGTTTTTTGTTCACTGTTTGTCACATTGAGTTAATTTTGAAAACGGATAATCAGCGTTTTTAACCAAACGTTGCAATGAACTCCGCGAAATATTGCAATGGTGCGTTAAAAGTTTCATTGAGATTGTTCAAATATAAAGGTTGAAGTTCAGGACAAGTCAATTTTATACGAAAGAATAGTTATCAGTCATCCCTGAGAACAATCGAAAAAATGAAAAAGAAGGCACACATAATTGAAAAAGCTGTTTCTGCGGGAGGAATCACTTACCATCATGAAAAAGAATATTAATATCATACTAGTTTGTTCAACACTTATCTAAAACTTCTCATCCCAAAAATATGAATGGTGCCCTGTATCAGGGAATTATAATTTTCAGCAGACTTTCCAAGCTCTCAAATTCCGCTGAATTCACTATTGAACTAAACACAACTATTTGGCAAATAAAAAAAGTGCTCGTGAATTGACAAACCACTAGGTCTTCTGTGAAACTAACTTAGACTTAAAATTCGTTAAAATATTAAACTAGTTTCGGGGATAATTTCAAATCGGTTTTTAGTTGGTAACAAAGTTGTAGACAATTAAATAATCTATCAGATTCTTACTTTTAGTGTTGTTCGAATGTTAATTATTACGACAGTAGTGGTGAGAGTGATCCTAAAAGAGGCTGTGCTGCAAACATTCTCCCCACAAAACTGACCATGTCCAGTCGTTGATAGGTGAATATCGTTACATATCGTATCGATACAGTTCCAAGGAGGTTCTCTGTTCGATGGAGCATGGAAAGCTAACTGCTTAATTTGAAAAACCATACCTTAGTTTGAGATCTTTGGCATTGCTTCATTCCGGGTAATGAGAAGGCGGACACTTAGGCACTAGGAGGAGATATTTATGAAATATTGCGTAGCTACAACGATTTTTTCAGTATTCTTAGTCAGAGGACGCTCGGAAATCGTCAAATTTCGTGGAACTATGAAAGTTTAGGAATCCTTAAGGTTTCAAGAAAGCTTGGTTCAAGGGGATGGATGAAGGTCGTGACTTCATTACCCAAGTAACATTTATGGTTTTGTAGCACACTACAAGTGCAATCTAAGTTTTAAGAGTGGCTTGAAGAGTGCCATAAAACCAGAATTGTTACTAGGGTAGGATGATATCTCGAGTGATGTCCAACCATATAATTTGAACGCGTTTCTCCGGTGAATTTGAATCGTGGCGAGGGGTTTCCGCCCTTGTGGTGACGGTTGTCGCGACATTAAATATGTTGTCTGGGCGTGCGTCTAGCGTTCTACCGCCAGATCTCCGTTGAACGAATCTCTTCGACCTCGTTCCAGTTTGAGGTGTTGTGGCTATCCCCGAGCTCCCCTATATGTCTGTCATATAGATAATTTTAAACACTATAAACATCCAAACCAAATCTAGGTATCTCTTAAATTTTGGTTGATATGCCAACGTCTACCTGGAAATCTGGTCCCAAAAGAGTTCTCAGCGGATTCAAGGAGGCTTGTCGGCGATTCGGTTCATGATGTTCTGATACGCAATATACAGAAAGATCGCAGGTCCGCTTAGGCGTTTGACGCGATCAGGGCACTAACATTGATTAACATGTACGGTGGTTCATCGGTTTAATACAACAAAAAAAAGTGAAAAGAGGCAAAGACCCAAAAAGATGCGGGAAAAGTAAGCGTCCGGAAAAAAAACCGTCACTAATCGTCACGCTTGTGGCAACAGCAAAAACCGACACACCACCGTACAGGTTTTAGTACTGAGGGAGCTGAATCTCATCGCAACGCAGGACAGAGAGGAGACATCGGCAGATCCACATCTACCTGAATCCCGAATAAAACCCGATTGAAGTTCAAGTGATCCCCGAAAAGAGAACGATCGGGAGTTCTTGTTCGAGCGCCATCGAAGCGAGAGGCATCACAGTGAGCTGTGAGTATGGATCACTATAAGTCGCTAGAGTTGTTAGTGTGATTCCAGTACCGGACAACCGGGTTCGACCCGCACGTCAATTCCGGTTTAGGTGAAGTGTCGAGAAGGCACGTGGCCCGAGCTCTAGTGGAAACCGAGGACGTCAATTCCGGTTTAATTGAAGTGCAAGGAGCGTGTTTTCTGGCCTCATGGCGTCCTAGACCGAAGACGTCAATTCCGGTGGAAGAGTGGTGGAAGAAATTTCGAGTGTGTGTCCTGGGCAGCAATCGGGCGACTTGAAGGAAGGCCAAGACGAGTCGTAAAGTGCTACGGGTGGTCAATTGATGACCAGAGATTCAGGGTAGGCGCATCGAAGACTGACAGTATTATTTCCGGTCGCAAGCAGTAGGGATCGAAGAGGTGAATAGTGTGGAGTCCGGAAGAGGGCAGAAAAGGATGGAGATCAGCAGTTGCAGGTGGCCCCAACGGAGTGGACGTGCTAGCTAGACAATGAAGTGAGAGAAGCATAAATGTATAAAAACTTTGTGTAATAAAAAAAAATGACGGAGATGCCTAGTAGTATCTCTCCTAGTCTTTTAAAATAGTTCCAACTGCATCCTTGAGTCTAAATAAAATTGCACTAATATTTTTTGCACATCGATCTGAATTCTTTGTTTTAAAAAATATATCCTTTGGTATTAATATAAATAAAAATTCCAAATTTCAAACAAATCCTAATTATTATGCTACGTGGTTAATCTTAGCTTTTGGTTTGTTCGAAATTTTCGAGTGAGTAATTCCCCTCTCGGTTATTTTTGAGTGGGTAGTACTACCCATACTCAGGGCAGGAAAATTTCGAAAAATGAATTGATTGCTGTTCGAAGCTTCACTAAGCACCTTCTCAAGCATACCACATGCAATCGATGAGTTTGACACAATCGCTGCGAACATTTAGGGGTAAAACTTATCTCTGCTCGGACGAAGCGAGCTTCGCATCTAGTTCGCTCTTTACAATGTTCGAAAAAGTTCACATTAACCTTAGAAGCACACATCGTCGAACACGAGGTAAGCTCTTGGCTCGTGGTTTTTGAGTTTTTGGAACATTTCCACAGAGTTTCGAAGCGATATTCGGTGAACACATATAAAGCGAATGCCTCGTTTATTTGAGAATCGCGAACATCGAAGTTTTATATCGCTTCAAGCATCAGCATCATAAGGCCACCGCGAACATGTTCGCTACGTGACTATCTGTCTTAAAATCATAAACTGTAAATCTTATTTTGAGTATAAATAAAATGGATTATTTTAAGATTATAATTTAGGATTTAGGGATTAGGTGCGTCGCATACCTTACCAATTTATGAGCCACGAGTTTGAATGAGCGTAGTGGTAGTGAAATTCAAATTCTTCGGAATACAATTATGTTTACTAGCTACTTTGATTGCAAACTCGTCTTTTCTTCTTCAATCGGAGTATATTTTCCCTGCCAAGGAGTTTAGGTGAAGATGTATAAAGTATGTTTAAGGGGGTAAGGGTTTCAGCGTGAAAAAATGTTTTTTGGTGAAATGACTCTTTTGGATGAAATGATACATTATAATGTACAAAAGTTTTGATCAATTCGCTTCGCCCAAATTTCTAAAAAAAAATCGCAAATAGTGTTTTTTAACGCTAAAACCATTACCCCTCTCTTAATAATCTCCCTATCTAAAACAAATTCTTCCTAAAAAGAACAATTTTCGGATGGAATCTCACTGCTGACGTCCGAGTTCAGTTAGACGGCGAACTTCAGTTATTTGCATCCACTGAGGGGTAGTTAGGCGTAGTCCGTTGGCCTTTGTTTTCAACTTGTTGCGGTTTCTAACGTTCTTGCGCAACATTCCTAAATCGGCTAGTCATATTCACTCAATAATATGCGATGATTTGTTTGTTAAACGTTATTTTTAATTTTACCAAATGAATTTATTAACAAATACCTACATACTTGAATCCATTATTATTGTCATTAATTGAATTATAATTTCTTGGCATCTGTACCAAACCAAGAGGAAAGCTTCCAAATGATTTTTATAATATTGTTTTATAAGTTTATTGGTTGATTACCTAATCACAAGAGACAAAATATTTATTTTCAAACATTTTCGACGGAATCTGTTCACTTAATAAATGAAGTGTCAAACTTATTACATGTTCCACTTTTATGAAATTTATTTCCTGACTCCTGTACATGTGTTTTGTGATAAATAATGAGAAGGATATTCCAACTTGTTTGTATTGTATTTGTTAACTAATTACTGATGGAGAAACGCAAAGAACTTACAAACAATGTTCTAGTGATTTTTTTTTGTTGGAAATCCAAAAACAATTCTGAAAAGGACAAAATTTGGTTTATTTTCTCCATGATGTAATCTTCCCTTATTTGACTTTTACTAATAAAAAATAAAAGAAAGAAATCTTTAGGGCCCCCTGTATTTTTTTTTTTTTGAATCAGTTATAGCCGAAATGCTTTATGTAAGGGAAATCTCGGAAAATGAGAAGCGAAATAAATAACTCCAAGTAGAATGAAAATCGTTCTAAATTCGAACTTTTTCGAATACTGTCTTTCCATTATTATTCGCTTTTTGTCGCATTCCATATTTTGATATATTATTTTGAAGACCCATATTTAAGATCAATACAATAGTAATTCTTCAAAAGGGCTAATGAGACTTTTGTAAACAAACTGATTTCGCTCATTTTTCCGCTACAGAGTTGAATTTTATGAAAAATACACATGAATCAACATCTTTGCCCTTGGTAGAATCTATTTCAAATGTTTTCTGTGTTGAAATGATAACAAATTAAGAGAAATCAGCAAATCAAAAGTTTGTTCACAAATCTTATTAGCCCTATTCAAATGTTGATATGGAATAATAAAATCAATCAAGATCAATTTCGATTTTTTTTTAATTTTGCGGTGGTGTAATCCCTTAAGTGGTTGATTTAACGGCTTCTTTCAAAATTTATCGAACCTACTCCCATTCGTTCATTCGTTAAAGGAGTTTATGTTAAAGAGAGTGTACTAAATTAATAGGAACACTTAAATTTAGAAAGTTATGACCCCCGCTCCACAATGCAGTTTGCGATAGAATTGCTCAACTGAAAATATTAAATGAAATGAATGAAAACAAACATTAGACTATAGCATTTTGTACGCATGCACTTCAGAGGTCCAAGGGTTACAATTTCTGTTCTAGTTCTCGGATCGTCAACACATTTTTTTCGATTTTTTGGCCTAGTTCTCAAGGGAAATCCAGTTTTTAACTTTTTGCATACATATTGCATTGAATGAAGAACTTAGATAATGTATTCATAAAGTATTAGTAATAATTCGATTGTCCGTTCATTTTAAAAGGCTATTTTCTATAACTTTACAACTGATTTAATTTCACTTTCAAAATTTCTCGAAATATCATGTTCTAATAGTTCTCAACCGATATAATATTCGAAAACAGTTATAAAAATGTCTCATTACACTGGTAGATGGATTCAAAGCGTTTTTTTAAATAAGTGCACGAAAAAACATGCGTCCTTCTAAAACATACTTTTGAATCAAAATGGTTTTACTGTTAGTCGAAAACAAGATTTACAAAACGACCAGAACTACCAAATATGAATCGGGAATGGTCGAGTTTATTGACATTCCCTATTTATTTCTAGGATTCATCATACACATCATGACGTTATTTATTTAACTGATAATCGATTTTTTCCTTTGAATGGATATCGATATCTTTATCCTCAAGAAACTGACATAACTGGTAGGTGACTATAGGAACATTGCTAAGATAAGCGAGCCACTCAATACGTTGTGTACATTGTGTTTAACTTCATTTTCTAGCCCTAATTTATTTCATTTGAAAATTTATCCCCGCCCTGTCACGAAATCTTGATTTTATCCCTACTGGTAATATATCAGTAGGGTATCTTAAATAAACTTGTTACGTCACTTTTCAGTTAACCCCAGCATCCATAAGCTACACATTGTCACAATTATTTTTCACCTATTCCACCCTTAATACAAGGCCTCTGTCTAGAATATACTTTTTTTTTGCATAACTAGTAGGTAGGTATTTGAATAAAGAAAACTAATATCGTCCGGCGAACATGTTAGCGATGGCCCTCGCGATGCTAAATTGATATAATCCTTCGGTGTTCGCGATTCTGAAATACTTCGAGGTAATCTTTTTTCTGTGTTCGCGAACATCGCTTCGAAGCTCCGTGTAACTGTTTCAAAAATATCGATCACACGAACCAAGAGCTTAGCTCGTGTTCGTCGAAAACTACGCAAAAGCTTTTACATATCTTTCCGAACATCAATGAAATGAACAAGAAGCTTCATTTGTCCTCGCCGAAGAGCATGCAAAAGTATCGCCCAAATGTCCGGAATTACGATGGTAAGCGATTGTGATGCGAAGCTTGTGAATTCGAACCAGTAACGCAAAGCTTCGCGCTTTGAAAGTATTCGAACATAGGTTCGGTTCGAATATTTCCTGCCCTGCCCATACTACCCACGTGATTCGCTGACCCAGAAGGTCGTAGTCTATTCTAAACAGTACTTTATATGGAATATGTTCAGAAATTAAACAAAATATTATTTTAACACATTATGCACGGGTTTCCGAATATGCTGAGTACGGTGTAAGTATTATTAAAATAGTAGAAGCTTTAAAGTTTACAACAATGGAGCGTTTTATACACTTTTACCCGCTAATGTGTTGTCGCGAAAATTATATCGAATTTAAAGGAACAACAGGCTGAAAGCAGCCTGACTGCCCATTTGCAACATAACAATCAATTGGCAACCACGGAGCACAAATGTTTAATCGCATAGCTCTATTATGTATTGGCGTGTGCACACACATATTGCGTATCCTCGAGGGCTGGGCGATGGTGTGTTTGTCCATAAATTTGCTATCAAAACCACCGCCGAAGCGGAAACAGTGCACGATCATAGCAGGCCACAGTCACCCGATGGTTCATGGCGGAAAGTAACTCCATGTAGCTGGGACGTAGGACGGCACGGCAACAGACGAGATGCAGCCTGCATAATATTTACACACTGATTTGCGCAAAGATAGGCCGTGTTTGTGTTATCGGAACCTGATGCATGTACCGGTTTCCTAGAACGAAGGAGTTTGCGCGGGTTTTGGTGCCGTCAGCAGGTGCCAAATCTCTCCCAGCAGAGTGTAGATGAACGAGTAGCCACGTGTCAGCAGCAGAATGACCGAACGAGGAGAGTTTATTCGCCACGAAAGTTTCAAGAGATGCAAAACTAATCTAATTTCATCAAACGAGCAATGTGGTTTTGCCAGATTTGACCGCCGAGGACGACGCGTCAGAGTAAGTCGATCTGAACGAAATAAATTGAGCAAATAGTTGCGGTTTAGAGGCTCGGCAGAGCTTGTATGCGATGCTTTAATTGGAGATTGTTTTGGTTTGTTTTATTTGTATTACATGTTCAAACATTTAATATTTCTGTTTATGTTTATATGTTTTGCTATTGTACATTGGAATTGGAATGAATGTCCGCACTTGATTCGACTAAAGAAAAGTAAACAATGTCATTTTAATGTACAACCTGTCACGAGCCGGTAGCTCTTTAAATCTATCTATATTATTATGTTGTTTTCATTTGTCTTCGGTAATGCCCTTCTTCATCGATCTTTTCTCTCCACTGTCAGAGTACTACATACTTCCCACCTAACCACCACCACCGACTTCCTAGCTTCAATAAATCTCTATTCAATGGGAAAACACCTAGCATACCTTCCACCACGATCCACCTCTTCCGTATTCCGAAGCAATCAATCTTGATGGCGCGGCAAAATCCCGTCCATTATTGGACGCGCAAATGGACACAACCAGTGCCTGCCCGACCGGACAGCATCTCAATGTCAAACGCTGGGAAATTTGGATTGATTCATGTACTACATTAATTGATGAACCGGGTGCAGGAGTTTGCTGAAAACTCTCTGCAGCTGCAGCAGTGATATCGAGAATGTAAATCGATCTCATCGACACTGTTGCAAATATCCTTGCGCTTGCTTCAAACAACTATATAGAAGGATAGCGCGCTCAGTAAACAACACCCATACTGCGTTAGTTGGGCTATAGGGTGTTGGATTGCATTCCAAGCGGATTGATAAGTACAAAGCAAGCAAACAATCAATCAGTCGAGTAAAGAAATAATTCTCCTCCGTCGAAACGGATCGCAGGGCTGATTTACAATGCACCAAGGATCCGGTTTGTTTGGTTTAGATAGCTGTGATGTTTAGATTGGATTCCAGATCGAATTTGACTAGTTTAATGGTTTGTTTTGAGACGACTTATGATGTTTTGTGCGTCGATTCTACCAATGAAGCAGTTTGATGCATCTCAGAGTGCATTTGAATGTTTACGTCGCAGCATGCTGTGATTTTGTTCTCAACTGACAGTAATGATTGTTAAGGCTCTGGTTTTACGCTTTAAAGTGAAGATGTGTGGAAGCCAGGAACGCACGCTTGTTGCTAGGCACCGACGCGCTTGTTTACATTGAGAAAAAATGGAATTCGCAGTGAAAATTCAAAAGCATAAATGAGAGTTTTCGGACGTTTTCCTTCGGTCCTTTGCACATTGGCAGGAAGTTTGAAGTTTTGTTAATGAATGATTAAAGTTTCGCGGGTGTTTTTGCAGTGGTGTGTGATTGAAGTGCATTTGAAGAAAAATACGAGTGTTTCGAAAAGAAACCCCATGTGAAGAGAGGTGATATTTTCGCACAAAATAAGAGCTACAGATGGAACCCCGTCAAAAACTCGGGTTGATTGCATAGGAAAATGTTCTAGCGTCCTCAAGTAGCAGTTTCGTGGTACACCGGCAAGGTTAGTGTATTGAAAAACGTATTTTTATACTGGCTCAAGTCAGATACATAGTTAGGCAGGGGAGAGGGGTGCGTGCGGCGTAGGAGCTATGTTGTGGCTTGCTTGTAGAATGTCCTTAAGTTTATAGTCGAATTTTACATTCTAGAAAAATTGAAAGAATTTTATGACGTACTTCCGACTTTCATTTCCCGCCACCCCATAACAAATCTGTCGTCAAAAATATAAAATACTTTTGTTGGGTATAACTTTGAAAGGAATGCCATTTTTCACCCATTCACGATTTATAGATTGGAATGAATAGCAATAGAAGTAAGGGAAAAAATGTTCTCGAGCCTTATTACAATGATCTAACCTGAATTGAGCTTGTAGGTGCTGAAACCCGTATTCCGTAGCTTCTACAATTATAAATTAATTTATGAAGCTTAGGAATAAGTTATCCCACTCATATTCATAGATTTCTGTAATGCTTGGGGTTTCGTTTGAGAGAAATCTTCGAAGCAAGCTAAACTTACTTGTCTCTTTTCGAGGCCTGTACTTGCACTGGTTTTGGGGAAAAAATTGCAAAATATTTTCTAAATAGATTTAGAACTAGGGGTCCGGGCATAGCGTAGTTGGTAAGTCGATTGCCTTGAACGCAGCTCACCTAGGTTCGATCCCCAACCCCGCACATAGAAATAGAGATTCTTCCTTAAGAGATTTTTCTAACAGTAAGGCAGTAAGTGTAATTTGATGTCATTACGCATGCAAAGTATATGTTTCATCTAAAATCATACGGAACACGGTAATGTTATGTCATTTCGTGAATTACGGTTTGTTAAATTGGGTCAGGGCCGGCACGGGGAAGTGGGTGTCATGGTTGGTGATGATGACAGATGTACTGATGTCTGGATTGGTTGGTGTGGTACTCTTGTTGGATGGATTGAATAGTACCAGATGCCAAGAGCAACCAGGAACTGGACTAAGGTCTCGTCGAACTCGATGTTGTTGGTGCCTGTAGTCGTCCCGGCTGAGAATTCTTCCCGGTGGCCCGCCAGGTGCGGGGGAATCGGGAGATTGGAACCGGTTCTCGCTATTTTTGAACTGATTACTTCCTCTTCCCGTTCCAGGTGTCGATTTAGAGATTAAGCGGGAAGATCGCCTGCTCTGTGGCCCAGCAAGGTGCGGGGCGCTGGAGGCGGTCGTGGTTCCTGTCGTTTGGTGTTGTTGTGTTGGTGGATTTTCTGGTTTCCGGTCTGATTGGTCTGTGGTGAGTGATTGTGAATCGGTAAGAAGAATGCTAATTGGGGTATTAATGATACTTCCCTGTGGGGTTTCCAATGGTCCTGTGTCGACAGCCGCCGGGGGTGCATCGGACGTGTCCGGAACTTCCCCGGTCGGGGTCGACACAGGTAGGCTTGGTTTTATATTACGGTTGAATGTTATGTTATTTGTTGCCATCCCAATTAACATCCTGTTGTTTGTTCAGTTATATGGAAATATCGAGGGACACTTGGGGCACGGGGTTTGGTGGTGCTTCGGTGTCCGAGATGTTCCAAGTTCCGACTGATGAAGGGCTGTTGTTGCGGGAGCTCGATCGGGTTATCCTTTGTGCCCCTACTCATGATATTATTATATATTATTAAAAATTGTAAATATTCAAATTTTACTAATGCGGATCTTTAGGGTTTGGGATATTTCTGGGGTCAATTACTTCAAATTTTTAGTTTCTCACATATCCCCACCATCGTATTTATGCAGCACAGCTCAGTTCATTTTACATTCTGCGTAATCAAATGCGATTAAATTTATCGCTATCTGTACTAATAGCAGATACTTCGAAATTCAATAAAATATTCCAGCAACTATTTAAGAGCGAATAGTGCAAAAAATCAGCTATTTCACTCAGTACAATAGGCGAATTTAAAGTTTATAAGCATACAATGCCTAGTCGGAAAAAAATTTTGATATGCTTTTTCTAAACTTGTCAGTTTGTTAGGTGTTTTTAGCGATTCAAAAATCAGAAACAAATAGAATTTTAAAGGTAATATGAAAGTGCTTCGCTCTATATGAATGAAAACCTGATAGAAAGTTTCCAATTATATACAATAATCGTAATGAAATTAAATGAATTTATCAATAGATCTTCTCTCTCTTCTATAAGGTTGAAATCAGCTTTTTATTAACACGAGAAAGTGAAAATAATCCCAAAGAAATGAATCGGGCAAAATATAAAAATTCTAACTTCACATTATACAATTCCTAAACATTTTTTTTGGTTTTTGTAAACTGAACTCAAAATCTACAGATCTAACCGCATGCAAAAGTGGCCACACTGAATTAAGAACTCCTCGTAGTTGCACTTGATTGAACCCATGGGTACTTATGCAGCTCTCGGCCTACTTGTTCTCTTTTCGCACTTTTCTATTGCGGTGATTTCACCTCGGTTACAGTGGTATCATTTTGTGCCGAATCGTACAGCAAATACATTTGTCAAACTTGTCAAATTGATTTTAACTTTCATTATTGAAGCACGGTATATAAAACGGTGGGTAGAAAAATATGAAAATTTCCCCACCGTTTTCCCCAGTCGAGAACTCCCAAAAACAGAGACGACAGAGTATCAAACAAAAAACAACGAAACACGTTTAATTAAGAGATTATCCTTGCGGATGACATAATTTGAATTTAAATTTCCATCCACTTTTGTTTTTCGTCAGCTACTTTCGCTACTTCACAAATTCCGAATCACCTCGCATATCGGAAGCCATCGTGCGTCCCGCGAAACAGCAGACGGAATCCGGACTGTCTTTAATCATATTTATTTATTCATGAATTCCGCTTCCTTTTTTTACCCTAGTGTTGAGCACTGTTGGGCTGGTGGTGTACCGCTCTCTGCGACAGGATAAAATATTCGAGCGAAGGCAGTCGATTTTTTTTCTCTTTCTTGGCCTCGTACCTATCGTTCGTTAGGCGACCGCACGTACGCGAATACTGAAGGCTGAATAGGGAAACACATTCCAACGGCAAGTGATAATGCGATGGCTTTCTCTACCATCAAGTCCTGCAGGTTTTTTGCATGTTTTTCATAATTTTTTTTATATCAAGATTGAACAGTCTACATCGTTTGGGGATTTTTGGCTGCCACCACAGTTGGTAGGTAGGGGTAGAATTTTATGAATTTTAGGGCAGTAAGATGCGCAGCAATTTGGTTCTATGGTTTCGAAATGGGACACAGTATCTAGATTTTCCGTAGGCGGAAGCTGAATCGCTAATCAATCAGCAGCTTATCTCGCCGCGGAATGTGCACGTGAGGCTGTAGGAATTACGAGTTGGCTTTAATTTAATCTAGCTAGCTTACAAATATCGATTATATATAGTAAAGTTGTGGTAATACCTTCGTATACATAACTTGAATACATTTTTTAACTCATCTGAACTCAAAAATCAGGATATTTAATAGATATAATCTTCATGAGGAAATCATTTAAGATGAAGCCAACGACATTGATTGACATTCGAATTTTGCTGGCGTTATTGAGAGAATGCAAGGCACGTTCGTTCGAAAAAGTAACTTTTCAATGAAGAATAGTGATATCAACGATAAAAACGAAATACCAATCGAGCACTTTATATAGTATACAGGCTTCATATCACTCCTCTGAAGCTCAATGCATGGGAGCACAAAAAATTTCAACAACCAAATAGGCACGCAGTAATGTTTCGTTCTCGTATATCAAAAAAAAGGGGACACTTGGGGTTTTGGATGTCCCTGGAAGTGGTGGGTACTCCTTGTTAGAATTAATATTTCCAAGTCCTGGAGCAAATTGCTTCGGCTTTTGTGCATCACTTCCGTTGGATTTATTGATTGTAGATGGCGCACTCTGAGTGGACGACACCTTGGCACCCTTACGAGGCAATGTAGGGGAGGCTGGATTTCTCCTCTTCCTGGATTCCCCTGGGTTAACCAAAGATGTTCCCTCTCGTGGGTCGTCAGATTCTTGCTCAACGTTAGCCAAACCAGCATAGGGATTTTCGGACAGGATAGATGGCGAAGCATTCTTTAGCATTTCTGCATAAGAACGCCTTGAGCGTTCCTTAAGGGAGCGCTTAATTTTATCCCCGCGCTGCTTGTACGCAGGGCATGATTTAAGAGCATGTGAAGGGCCCCCGCAGCAAATACACTTTTCAGTTTCTTTGTCACAAGAGTCATCCTCATGCTCTCCTTCGCATTTGCCGCATCGTTTCTTATTTCCACAATATGTGGCTGTGTGGCCCAACTGCTTGCAATTGCTGCAGTTCATGACCCGCGGTACGAACAGGCGAACTGGTAGGCGAACCTTGTCAAGGAGGATGTAGTTGGGAAGAGAGGACCCGGCGAATGTCACCCGAATCGAGCCTGATAGAGAGTAGGTAGTCTTACCTCCCTCGGTGTTTGCGGTATACAATTGTTTGCATTCCAAGATCTTAATCTGTTCAAGTGAGGGGTCCTTAAAGCAGCCAACCCCGTGCTCCAACAGTTCTTCGCATTTCAGGCCCGGTTCGGACACTACCCCATCGATTTCACAGGCCACACAAGGCACGTACGCTTTAAATTCCCGCGTAAAGCGCTCACAGCAAGCAATCGCGTTTGCCTGGCCGAGATCACTCACTAGAACACGTATCTTGTTCGCCCGAACACGTGTTATCTGAGTTACGGCCGGGTAATTAGCAGTCAGATCTCGAGAAAGTTTTAATATATTAACCGGTTTCTCTCCGGTCCGAAAATATACCACCCATGGCCCAGAGGAACCTTCTGGGTACTGCTTTATACGGGGAGCAATGCGAGTATTAGGGGGATCAGGGACTTCCATGATTACATCAGATGGTATTTCGCCCTCGGCCATTTAAGCACGAGGGCAGAGCGTTATATAAACGGGAATGTGTCTTATTATTTGATTACAAGGTAGAGTAAAAGTAGGGAAAAGGAAAGAAAGCAAACGAGGAAAAAAATAAAGCAAAACTTATCTGCAAACAACGTCGATTGTTCCGCACCAGCGAAAACAATGTACTGGATTTACTGCCGGCACCAGCAGAATGGCAGCTAACGAACGAACAAAGGATGACCTTGAATCACTGTAATTTACACACCGAACACCACTGTGAAATATAACGATCCGTTCCGTTCAAAGGTTGGGAGACGTATATGATTTGTGCACAGTTGAGAACAATGCAGCTCGATTGGTTTCATATTTGAGCTAGGGTGAGTGAGCCAGTTATGGCACTAGTTTGGAATAACGAAAGAATTTGGTCCTTAATTTTTGTCTATATTCCACACTAAATTAAAATCTATATCTTTTTAAGAAGATCTGAGAGTTCTTATCAAGAAGCTGTCTGTAATTCAACCTATTTTTCGTCGAAAAATTTTTTTGTGTGAAGTCAAAACATTTTCTCTTGCTCCAGTTATGGCACCAAGTGCTCCTTAGTTGGCCCTAGTAGTGCTCCAGTTATTGACACTATTATTATATCGGAGGTGCCTTAGCCAGTGCTTACAATACTAAAAGTTAAATGTAAATTGTAATATTTTCATAGGTTATACATGCATTTTGTACGGATCTGTGTTCAGGTTTTGGAGATACAGGTTGATAAGTGCGCACACGGATTGCATTTTCCTAAACCAGCACATACTATATTAACAAATTAATGGTTCAAACTCTACTGACATGGGCAACAACACCTTTTCCGATATAATGAGTTCATATTTTTTGCATGTTTTATTGTGTAATTAATTACATTGTTTTATTTTTGTTAATATGTACCCTTTTTTCCCTTTTTATGTCTTCTCTCTTTCGTTTGCTTTATCCTGTTTTAATCTCTTTTCCCATTTTTAAATTTTGGCGTTGAGTGGCTCGCATTTTCTTTGCTCCTGCTGTTTCAATTTTTTCTTCTTTAAAGTGTATTTCATCCAGTCGCTTCTTAGGGACGAGGACGATTCATGAATTACGTATCACTTCAGGGGGTAGGGGTACGAAAAATTTGACATTTTGTGAAATGTGGGAGAGGGGAAGTAAACTAGAAAGTTACATAACATGATTTTAGTGCAGAAATGTCATTTACGGTGTTTGTTACGTACTATTTGAGGGGGGGGGGATAAAAAATGGTGAAATTGTGACAATTTGTTAGGGGAACTGGGGGTAAGCCCGACACCCTGGGTAAGTCCGACACCCCACGACTTTTCCCAGATATCAAATTTTAAATCATACAATAATGACAGGATATTATTAACAAAAGCTTTGAAAATAACCAGTTTTTGTGTCACACATTCTATTCTACTCTTCATATCGTTATTTGTGTGTATTGAAGATATGTTTGAGTATTTCAATACTGTTAATTGAGCATTTAACAAAAATGTGCGCTGTTGGGGTAAGACCGACAGTTTTTGGATGGGGTAAGACCGACACGGTGTTTAGATGATTGGGTTCGTTTTTGATTCGATACAAACGACTCGGTATATTTGTTGTGTTCAATTATACTATAATAACGTCATGTTAACAATTGAAATACACGGAAACTATGTTTTTTTTTGCATTTATTTTTCAGTATTATCTCAAGCCGACCAAAAAAATAAGAATTAAATTGAACGTGATTCATAGTTATATTACTAAAAGAAATGAAAAGTATAATCTAATATGAGATTTTCAAATAATATTGATGAAAAATGTTCATTGACCGTCGGATTATTGATCAACAGTGTTCCGAAAAATCACAACACGAACCGGATAGCTCACTACGAAGCGTGCGTCACTTTTAAGTGAATGAGTCATAGTAACAGCGTATATAATCTGCTTGCAGAACAGCTCTTCTTCGTTATAATTGCTATACAAGTGGCAATAAAGCTCGAAAAAGAATTACTTGAGAAAATCCGTACCATAATATAAACCATGCGTTAAATATTATTTATTCATAACACCACGCATTCGAATGTTCTTCCTCTTGCTACGCGATGAAACTACAAAAAGCATGCGTTTGCATCACACATACTCATATACACATAATTGTACTTTATCACACATACACAATACATTTTTAATGGAAAAAAATTGGACAAAAAGAAAGTTCAAAAGGGGGTCGCTCTTGCCCCTTTGGGGTGTCGGTCTTACCCGCAGCGTTTTTAAAATGTCATTTTTCTCCATTTTTTGGCAACCAATAATTTTTAACGAAATTCAATTTTTTGAAACGCTGGAAAAATTATATTTTGTTAAGAACTACCTAAACATGGATTATGCACAGAATATACAATTTTAGGAGCTTTGTGGAATTTTAGAAAAATTATTGCGCTTAAGGTGTCGGACTTGCCCCACGGTCCCCTACATGTGGGAGTGGGAGTAAGTCTTGGTCAATTTTTGCGTAACGTACTTTAGCTTTAGAACAGGGTGAAATTATTTTTTGCAATTTCTGTGCTTTTCACTGCGGCGCGGTAATGGTGGCAACCTCTGAAAAACTGAAAAACTTTTGTACTTTAAACTTTTTTTGGAGACTAACTCGCATTCATTGTAGTGTTTTGGAAAAGCATATCTGGATATGTTGCGATTGTGAACGGGATTGTCGGTTTAGTGATAGATTTCGCTTCTATCTATGATTGACAAGTAACGGTTTGTCCGGAATTTCCTTTCAAAGAGAATTTTGACAGTTGGCTTTTAAGCCGTAATCATATGTTTGTCGAGAAATGTACTTCACAACTTCGACACACAAATAAATGTTTACCAGTTTGATACCGCGCTATGGATTGGAAATTTCAACGATCACTAGATCAAACGCCCGGAAACAACGAAAAAACAAATCGAGCAAACTAAGGCTAAATACAGCACACACTGAATTGATGCACCTGTTCTTCGCTGTTGACACAAAACCCACTGAATGCCAGCACTGCCAACTGCTGATTTGGAGTTCAACTCCGCCAGTCTACAGGGACAAAATCAGATCGAGAGAACGAACGAAAAACGTGGTGACTGAATGGACTACAACTCGAGGATTGCAGCGGTTTCATTTCGGATGAAAAATTTATTCATATTCGAACCGTGTTTTAATCGGTTTTTCATATTAATCAATCGTGAGGTGAATTTGTGCAATAGTTACAGCAAGTAAAATCGAACAGGAACCGAAGTTCCCGTAGAGTAAATAATTCTAACCTCAAAATATATTTTTAGGCTTAATTAACCCGAAAAGCGGGACAATAGAACGGTTAAATTTGTACCGGAAGAAGTTTAGGGTTCACGGTAAATATGAATTTTTTGCTCCATTTGCTAACAGTAGTAATTGTGAATATTATAGAACCTCCGTAGGTTTGCACAACCTCCAGGTCAGAGAGGTCGCCTAGTTGGCCCACTGAAATGTATGTTAGTCTGTGGTTATACCACCTCCAAATGCAGTGGCAGATCCAAGGGGAGGGTCCTGGGGGTCCGGACCCCCTCCGAAATGTTTTTAACTTATTGAGAAATTTTAAATTAGTTTCAATTTTATATTAGTTTCAAACTTAAAATCATTTCAAACAAAATTTTACCACCAAAACGCATTTGACGCATAACGTATTGTACAATGTTCATTCCAAAATGAAAAATTTCGGACCGAATAAACGCTTTCAAAAATCAGTGTACGTCCTCTCTGCCCGAAAGAAACATACTACATTAAAATATACGAAACATGTAAAATAAAATATTTCATAGAAATCCTAAGCACTATACATCATATATACGTGTTTACTGCATTGAGTGGTTGCATATTTCAGTTAAAATTAAGTGAAACAAAATGTATAGTATAGAAACAAATGTATAGCTAAGAAAAGTGTTGAATTGTGAGTCTTTGTGTTTGCAATGAACTTTGCATCGTTCCAGAGCTTAACAAAATTGACATCCCTGCGTGAACTTGAAAGAAAACGAAATTCAATTCATGCCCGCTGCGATGAATGAAATGTTTGGTTCGTTTCCCTCGTCGTTCGTTCTCCCGACGCAGTGCATTCAGGTTCGAACATGTTCGGTTTTGGAAGCAAAGTGAATTTTGTTTCTGTGCTAGCTCTGAGAGAGATTATTGAACAAAAGTGCACCCTGAGCAAAAGATATAGATTACGCGGAGCTCGAAAAGGTAGAAGATGCTAACTTCTGCCTTCAAACTGTCGACATAATAACAAATGAATGCTTTGGTTGGTGAATGAATTTATATTTCCTCTGCACTCAAGCATTCTATTCTGCATGATATTTCAGTCAGTTGGAAAGTTGAATCTGAATGTCGGTTTCGGTAAATGCAAGCAGAAATAGGTAGCTGATTTTGAAATTTCGTAGCACTGCATCGTTCACCATAAATGTTTCAATGTGAAACAAGTTTATATACTAATATTAATTTATGATATACGCTGAATTGTCTCCTATTTTGGTTAATTGCTAGTTGAATCCACTAGTGCGAACAACTGGTACTAATGACTGGCTCACTCACCCTATCATAAATTATTTAAATCGGTTTAAATTCTTGATTCCATGAATCTGATGCCATACCTATCGGTACCAGGAGCGCTGGCTCCGAAGGAGTTGAGCGTCAAAGCACCTCCATCAAATCAATAGTTTTCGAACCGAGAACAACTGTCCGTCTCCCCAGCGCACATTGGCGTAATAGTGCAGTGTGTGGTGCTTTTTTCAAAGTGTCAATTATCGCTCACTCGAAGAAACCCAAACATTATGCAATTCAAAACGGGGTCGGACGTTACCTGGGTACTTAAATTCAGGTGACATAATCGATAGGCAGACTCTGGTATGCTATGCTGATACGGCTGTGGCAAATTCGGCCATGGTACTAGAGCGTGTCCCAACCAGGAAACTTGCTTAAATTGCAGCTAGATAGAACCACCAATCAAACCAAGGCAAGCCATGCACCAATGGCCCGAAGTGCATAAATTGCACCGGCTAGCACCCAATTAGGTAAAAAAGTGTCCCAAATACACGTAGGAAGAGGCCATCATTAAAATTAAAGTCTCCAGGAACATTTCATTTCCCGGAGAAAGATTACAAATCACACAAAACCGTAGATGACCCAGTTATTCCGAACAGACTCGAGACCGTTTGGATTTCAGAGGAGACGAGAAGGACTGTAAATATGACCGGGTCGACGAGTTACTACGCGTGAAAAGTCACCTGGCGGAGGCCGTCCGCCAAATCAGAACTACCAAACACCAACTGAGGACTGCTGGACCAAGACTAAAGCCATAAGCAGCACTGTGGAGAGCGTCCTGTGATACGTACAGAGGAGCGACGGAACGAATGGTTCGATGGCGAGTACCAAGAAATATTGGACGAGAAGAATGTAGCACGCGCAGCGCATCCCGGCGTTGGAGGTGGACGATTATGTCTGTGTCGCAGCCGACGGGGATGTACCGGCGGCCACCATGAATGAGGTTAACGAGGCTATTCAACAGCTCAAGAACAACGAGGCAGCTGGTAAGGATGGTCTAGGAGCGGAACTCTTCAAGGTGGGTCCGGAGAAACTGACGGAAAGCATGCACCGAATAATCGAAAGAACAAAGCCATTACGAACATCGTGAATCAGCGAGACCCCAGACTACGGGTCGAACGTAGACGAGCAGGCGATGGGGAAAAATTCTCAGCCGCGATAGCTACAAGCACCAACACCAACGTGTTCGACGATTATTCAAGAAGAGTATCACGCCGACTAAGATAAATCTCAACAAATCTGACACCAACACCAACTGCGACGCTAATTTCCACACGCTGGCTATGACCGGAGATGTTTCGTCTTATAGCGATGCTCCTCCGGCGGTTACTGGTGCGGGAGATCCGGTCTCTCCCCGGGCAATGTCGTCCTACGGTACGCTTAGTTCGGAACCGTGTGCTGTTTGTATATCTCTCGCAGGCATTCACAACAACGCTTCGATGATCAAACCAACAACACTTGCCATCAACTAGATACTCGTGGGACGCCGGCAGCGGTGAGAACATCTTCAGAACGGTTGGTCTGGTCATCCGGGTTGATGTATCATTCTAACCAATATATCTGGATACCGAACTAATACCCGTTTCCCGCAGGATTGATTACCTAGTCCAGTACACCGTCATATCCCTGTACATCCCCGGTAGTACCCGGGATGAGGGCTTAAAACTTCAATGCCTAATTAAGCATGTTGAGACCCCATTCATAATCATGGGAGATGTGAACAGGCATCACACGATGTGGGGCTCACGTACATGCAGCAGAAGAGGAAACGGTATCGCCGAAGTAGTCGAAAACAACGGCGCCTGTTCTCAACGATGGCAGTGCGAGATTTCTCCACGGGCAAGCGAAATCCGCCATCGATGTTACTATCTGCTCGAAGGTGCTCGCAGGAACTTGTGGATGGGCTACCGAATATGACCCAACAGTGACCATTTTCCTATCTAGGCTACGCAACGATCATACGCGACCTTCAACAATCCATCGAAGGCGATGGCTATACGATCGGGCAGACTGCACCTGTTACGAGGAAACCGGCAACGATCTGACAAATCGGGATGAGTCATACATGCCGGATGAACTCACCAGTATCTTAAATCGGTCAGCCGTTTCCTGCATCTCCAGGATAAGAGGGAGCCCTTCCCGACAGGCCGTGCACTGGTGGTGGCCAAGGATCGGCGTCGTTTCGCATTTAATGCCAAAATATCCCAACTCCTGCGAGTAGAAGACAAAAGGTTAAGTCGTCGGGAAACTCTTGCTCATATCCCTATACCACGCTTTTCTAAGCTTTGTTCCTTCAACGCTTTGCTCTTCCTTCAGTACTATGGCTCTTAATATTAAAACATATTTCGTACGTTCCAGTTCCTTGCTAATTAAATGTCGTTTCAACATAGAAAAGTAATAATACAGCAATATGCAGTAGCGCAGAAAAAAAACAGGAAAGCGTCCAAGAAACAGGTAGAGCCGCTACATTGTATGTGTATATAAAGTAAGTATGTTCCAGAGCCTGGGCTACAGAAGATGATGAATTGTTAGGAGTGCTACATATTACAGTAGGATTCCGTTTTTGGCAACAATGTTGTTGTACATAGTAATTCTTTTTCTACATGTGAAATACATATTTTGTTGTAATAAAGAACCATTCATAAATTACGTAACGCTTTTATAGGGAGGAGGGGGTACGACAAATGGTGACAGTAATCTATAACATTACGTAACATGTTTTTACTGAAGAAAAACTTTGTATAAACAATTTGTCACGTAGTAGGGGAGAGGGGGATGGAGAAATTTGTGACAATTTGTTTCATGAGGGGAGGAATGAGTCAGTCAATCTTGGGTAATTTTTGCGTCACGTAATTTATGAATGGTCCCTAATTAATGCCCCATTTGAATTTATTTGCAATCTTGACATATTCACTAAAGCCCAGGTATGATTTATTAAAGATTTAAGGTAGGGTGGATCCTGATTTTTTACTGTTAATTTCTCACAAATGCATTGCTTTTGAGATTTTTGGATCTTTTATCAGTACTCGTTTTTGCCGAAGCAATGAAATTCTAATCTCTTTTGATCGGATAGTTACAAGTAATATGCACAACAAAAATGGGTTTATTCAAAACTAAACATCTCCAAGGAAATTCGATTTTCAATCTATCAATTGCATTTGCAAGCTCGATGATTCATTTGTTTTTTTTTAAAATTAAGGCGAAAAAAAAAATTTTTAGAACTTTGCGTAAAGCAAATTTATTAAAACTTTTGTACATTATAGTGTATCATTTCAATAACAGGCTGTAATTTTTCTATGCAAAAATATCGACAAACGACTCGGTGACGGAGCTTTTTGTACAACGTCTCTGAAAAAATGATTTGCGGCTCCTTTCAAAAACTACTTAACCGATTTTTTTCAAACTTTGCATACATATTCTATGTTAAAAATACCTAACACCTACGTTGAGTTTTTGAGATAATTTTTCATTTAATGGGGTGTTTACTTATACGAAGGCGGAAATTTTCGTGAAAAATGGTAAATTTTTATTTAAAATAAGTAAAAAAAAAACCCTTAATTGAAAATTTATCTCAAAAACTCAACGTAGGTGTTAGGTATTTTTAACATGGAATATATATGCAAAGTTTGAAAGAAATCGGTTAAGTATTTTTGGAATGGCAGGTAACACCGCAAATCATGTTTTTCCAGAGACATTCTACAAAAAGCTTTGTCACCGAGTCGTTTGTCAATTTTCTTGCATAGAAAAATTACAGTATGTTATTGAAATAATATACTATAATGTGCAAAAGTTTTGATCAATTCGATTCACGCAAAATTCTAAAATAATCGCAAAAAAGTGTTTTATTTCACGTTGAAACCCTTACCCTCCTCTCAATTTAATTATTTTTTAAAAGAATTGTGTTTTAACCAAAATCGTTCATAGCTTATCAAATAGCAGTTGGCTGAAGATAACTGATTCGAATTAAATGCTATTTTAATAAAAGTGAAACTTTTGTGCCCCAGACTCAAAGTATTATTCTCGTCATTAACAGCAATATTTTGGTCTCAACTTTGCGCATTCCCAAAACAAAGACATTTTCAGCTAATGTTGAAATTTATACAATTTTCCGGTGAGAAGTTCTATGTTTCATAGATATTCAACCTATTCCAACTTCGCTTCACAATCGAAAAATCCCTTATCCATATTTCAGTCTATCCCTTCAAAGGTGAAATCAATATGATTGGAAATCTGAGGATTATGATTAGGTTCAGAACTCTGGAATGAGTTTTCATTAGTGTTCCCATGCAGCTATTTAATATTAGCGTGATTTGACAACAAAGGTTTCCCGACTAATAGATCAGTTACAGATCGGGACCCCGTTCCCACTATTATCTGACAGCTCTTATGGTGCTTAAAACAAGAGGTTCTCAATATACTGATCAGAAAATTGTTATTTTAATATCAATTTAAATCAGTTAGTTTCACTAATTTTTTCTACAATTCAATTATGTTTGGTTTGTGTCAACCCCAAACCCCCAAATCGTCGAGCTGAGTCGATTGGTATATAAGGCTGGGCCCTGAGCGAATTCCATACATTTCTCTTATAAGAAATGTAAAACGAAAACGCTATATGAAATATCAATCCGGCACTGTGTATGGTATACTATTCTTCTCTGGCAGTGTCTGACATTGAAGTAGGCTGTGCGTCGCTGCAGACGTAAACATTTTCAAGCGTGTCAGTGTTATAGCATTTCAAGTGAAAATTTTCTGCTTGCACTCTTTTTCTAAGTGTAAAACAATATGTGCCGGGATTGCAAGACATCGTAATCATTTGCGGAGCACATCGATCGAAAACAACTTGTTCAGCAGTTAGATACCAACACTAAGCAGACAAGCAAGGAAGCGATAAAGGTTGGTGAGATGTTAATGTTATTTTTATTGCAAATGTTAAGTGGAGATCGTGGCGGTAGGAGTAACCTCTCTTTAATTCATTTCTATTGGACAGAGTTGACTGTCTCTCTTTGTATTAATTCGAATAACTTGAAAAATATTCTAATTCGTGTTCATGGCGAGATTTGTTTTGTTTTGTGTACTATGCGAACTTCTTTGGCTACTGCGATTTACAGCACAGATTCATGTTTCTCAGTCTCATTTCAATGAAACAAATTACCATCCGCTTCCACCGAAATACGTTTCATCTAATAATGATTTTTTCAAGGGCTCTAGAATGAATAGCATTTTGGGACAATATTGTGATGGTAAGAACAAATCTTCATTAAAAATCCTATCGCTTCGTATCCTATTAATTTAGTACCTACTCATGAGATCCCACTGAACTCAATATGAAAATCATTGAAAATGTATATAACTAATCAACCTCACCAAAACAACCCTCTCCAACAAATCGCATTTAGTTCCTAAATCCTTTCAACGTTCCTCCGATCCATTTTCACGCCAATAATATTGCAAAATTAATTGTGTACCACCGGACCACTCCACAATTCCCGACTGCACCCGAAGATACCCCTGCCCAAAGGCGGGTGTGATGTGTTGTCTCCTCATCGCAAAACCAGAAATTCCGAAAACAGCAACATTGAACCAATTGAGTGGTCGTGCAGTGTTCCGACCACTACGGAAACACGAAACCGAAAGCGTTTCGAAATTTATGTAAATTTGAATTCCATATACTGCCAACATTTGCTAACTCCGGTTCCCGTCCCGAGTAACACAATGGTTCCTGGTCCCGGCAGCTACTATAGCTAGTGCACAAGGCGATTTTCAAACTTTTTATTCGTTCGCTCGCGCTGCGGTTGATCATTTTGGCTATTGGCCTGGGGAGGGGGGAGTTCCGGTGTGAGCGAATGTGGTGAGCTTGTTCTGCTCTCCACAAATTGAAACACGAAATCATAAAGTAGAAATGATAGCATACCATTAGCGGTACTGACGGTACTTATCTAGTCATGGGCACATATCTAGTATCTGGATTTTTCACGGCAGGGGATCAGGGTGTATGCATGATTTTGTGTCGTATAAAAAGTCGTAAAAAAGGTTGTTCTAAATCAATTATGTTGCACAAACTATTCAATTCTTAAAAATTGTTTAAACAACGTGTCACCCTTGAGGACTTATTTTAGAAGTCTCCTAGTTGACTGAAAGTGACACTATCTCGTTAATTTGCACCAAATGTGTACGCCGAGATAGGTACGTGCCATCGAAGTTTCTGATCTGATGACTCCGTACCAAATAATTCATAATCTATCGAAGCGGCAACCGACCGCATGCCATGTCGCTGTGATTGGTGATCCGTACGAGCATGGCATCGAAATTTCCAAACCTCGTACATACCTCGTGCTTCGATCGAACCCACCTACGGTCGGCAGCCATCCGGTTAGTGCAGTCATTGATTAGACGGGATTACCGCGAGCAAACGTGTGACGGCGTGAGTGAATGAAAATTGTGATTTATTCCAGGGAAATATTTACGGCTAATTTAATGGACATTCTGGACTGGAGTGTGTTTCCGGTTTGGCTTTTATGGGTTCGACATGTGTGTGTGGATCCAGTCCAATCCAGTCCAGACCAGAACCAAAAGGGTAACGAAATTAGTTGGGCAAATGTTTTGCAATAAACTAGCTGCTTATCATAGTGCTTAGTTGACACTAATGCAGATGGAACTCTTGAGTTGATTGCGAGTGTTGTCCGATTATAATTGGAATTTATGATATGTTTCGAGGTGAAAGCCCGATTCCGATCAGTTACTCCGTGTCCGGGATGAGCAGTAGCACCATTCGGCTTGTCCAATTACCTGTAATGGAAGATGAGAAATTTTGATAATGAGATTTTGCGTCAATATTGCGGCTTGTAGCTGTCGCTAAATGAGAAAAAAAAAAGTAAATTTATTTGATTCGTGCAGCTGCCGGTGGCAATAACTTTCCGGGACGTGACTGATTGCGAAAATCTTTTGATCATGTTGTGTCAATAACATACGCATAGGGGAACAGAGGTGAGGGTATTGAAAATATTGTGGCACATCTGTCGTAAATTATGATGACTGATTGCAGTTTTTAAAACTACATTTGTAGCATCGTTAGGCATTACTCGTTCTCGTTTATATCTCTTGCATATATGAGTCTAAATGTGTGTTTGCATGTTCGTTCATTAGAACTTGTTTTGACGTCAGGCATAGGAGGGATTGGATCGACATAAATGTGAGAGCTAGTTATCGGTAGACATGTGCATGCAACGATCGGAAGAGTTCGATAATTTTCTCTTTGAATCTCGTAAATTGTCTGTGTCTACTTCAAGTTAATTGAAGATTGATTGGATTTTGTCTTAAATATATTTGAAAAACCAGTTTGATCTACCTAGTGGAGCAATTGTGTCTCTATTATTTCTCCAAACTTCCATGGCTGTCAATGTTTAACATAACTGTGGAAATGTCTATTACATTCAGGTCCGTAGCCAGGATTTTGTTTCGGGAGGGGCTTAAAACTTGTTGCATAAATGTGTTAATTTTGTGTAGTAACTGGAAACTGAATATAATTTTGGAAAGTTCTTAATGAAAACAGTTCCAAAGCTAAGGCAATAGACAAATTGTTATCTGGTACAAGAAAGGCTATAGTACATCGACATCAATTATAGCTTTTGAATTTAATTTTTATCATTAATTTACAAGTTATAATCTTCACCTTTGCAAACGTCGTCTTCGTGGGTGCCCAATCACGCAACTTGGAGCCAAAGAATTGAAGCTGTTCAGCGCAGATTCATTCGATATGCGTTACGTCAATTGCCTTGGAACGATTCCCTGGACCTGCCACCACACGAAGACCGTTGTCGATTACTAGGACTACACACTTTAGAAGATCGTAAACACGCGTCGCAAACTAACTCCGTGCCCAAGCTTCTTCTGGCCGAATATGATGTTCCCGATCTTCTATTTTTAATTAACCTCTACGCACTAACCCGTGTCCTCCGTCCTGGAACACTGCTGCAGACTGAAATGCGCAACACTAGCTACGCTACCAAAAGACCGATATTAGAAATGACTCGTCACTCCTTTTTAGTTTAGTTCATTAAGACTCAGCGTCAGTTGGACTTCAATTATTTAAATACAAATACAGTAGGATTCCGTTTTTGGCAACAATATATTTTTTTTCAGTTGCCAAAACAGGAACCGTGCCAAAAATGGAACCTTACTAGTTACTTTAAAAGCTTTTATTTTCAATTTGTTACATTATAAATGTTACGACAACAGTAATTATATAAGAATATGTGATATGAAATGAAATGATAGAAGAAAATCAGCAAATATAATTTTATTTGCTATGCCTGCCCCCATAAAATGTAGTAAATATGACTCCCATGTCTGGAAAAAAAAAGTCAAAAGTGATATCAATTATTACAACTAAATGTGTATGAGCATTTTGTAAAAGATTTACTATGTACAACATCAATGTTGCAAAAAACGGAACATTTTTGTTGCCAAAAATGGAGCATGCCAAAACGGAACGTGCCAAAAACGGAATCTTACTGTAAAAATACAAGAAAATGGCGAAATTCTCTACAAATCTTCTAATCAGGCTGGCGATTTGGAGATGCGGAGAAATGGTTCAACTCTTATATAACTCAAATTTCGAATATTTTCAAATTAAATGATAATATATTAAAGACTATTACAAAAACCGATTTAATCCACCTAGCAGTGAGTAGAGACATTTCCTACACATATCACTGTTGGATCATTCATTATACTACGTTCACACTACGAGTTAAAACGTGTTTAAACGCTATCTTGATGACATTTTTCTTTTTGCTAATTATTATACTCTGTAGTGTGAACATGATATTAGATTCCAGAACTTATGCAAAGTAGGCACCCACCTAGAGATGGGATGAAAACAGTTTCTAGTTCTGCACGAATAAAATCTCGAATAAACTGAATAAATTATAGAGAATCAATTAAACGAATGAAATAAAAAAAAAAATAAAGCAAAAAATGAAATAAAAGGTGTTCAAATTTATAAAATGAGTAGAATGATTGATGTAAAACAAAATTATAAAATATACGAATCAAATTAGATTAGCTCATAAAATGAAAATTTAGACTATATTTGTAAATAGTTATAACATTAATAGAATAATTGACTCAAACTAACAAATTGAATGAAATAAATAAAAAAAATGACCAATCATGAAATGAATAAAATAAAGATATGATCAAAGTAAATCTAATGAATCCTTTGAATCCAATGAATTCAATGAATCAAATGAATCAAATGAATCAAATGAATCAAATGAATCAAATGAATCAAATGAATCAAGTAAATCAAATTAAACAAATGAATTGAACGAATCAAATTAATTTAATGAATCCAGTAAATACAATGATTCAAACGAATGAAATGGATAAAATGAACAAAATAAATAAAATGAATAAATATAACAAACAAATCAAATCAACAAAGTAAACTAAATCAAGAAAATGAATAAAAAAGATAATGAGAAGAATAAAATTAATTGATAAAAATGAAAAATTAAAAATGTTAAAAGTTTCTAAATTAATAGAAAAAAAAAATAAATTGCGTCGAATAAATTATTTGGATGAAATGAATAAAACTGAAAAAATAGTCGGATTATCAAAATGCATAGAAAAAAATACAGGGTGTTTGGTTCATGTTTAAGAATCTCTCGGGGGGTGATAGACTGCCATATTTGGAGAAAAAAATTGTTCTACACATACCATTAAATCTCAACCGGTACAGAGTTATTGAACTTTTCGTGTAAAAAACTTATTTATATTAAAATACCTCTAACTTTAAAAGTATACTTTGTATTTTAAATGTTTTAGTTCCATTCGAAAGGTGTGAAAATTGCGCATTGAGTGATGTCCTCACATGTTTCAGCTAATAAGTTTAAGTAGCCTTTTCAAAGTAATTTACTGAACATTCAACAATTTTAATCGATTTTTCGTTCATTTCTTGAAAATCCTTATAGTTAACCTCACCATTTTAATAATCCAGACTGTTTATCTTGAAGAGCTGCATAATTTGTTCTTTGACATGATACACTTAGCTTTTCTTATTTTCGCGATTTTGGGTTATTCAACTTGGATATTTTTATCTCATTTTCACTAGTACCAGCTCTAATTGAAAAATTATGGCACTTATTGTACTTTTTTCTTTTTATTCGAAAGCCAGGAAAATTTTACAGTGAAAAATGTATTAATACCTTTCAGTTAAGTCAATTTAGTATTCTTTTAAAAGTAAATTTATTTAAAAATAGTGCTATTATTAGCATTTTCGTTAATTTTCTTAAAATAGTAAATAATAAACATCACCATTATTATCTTGGAAATAATGCATCTCAGCAAGTTTTACAGTTCTTTCTTTGACTCCATTCAATTATCTCTTTTGGTTTCGACGCAAAATCGTTTTTATCACATCGTTTCATATGCAAAAATAACGATTTCGAACCAACTACATTTGTGGCGAGCTCATGCTGTGTTAACTATTAAATAGCAGCAAAATGAAAAAAGATGTAGACAAAGTGTCAAATAAAAAGTTATAGAGAACATTAAGGGGCATCAAATGAACAATAGTGACGATAAATTTTGTTGATTAATAATTAGAATAATTAAAAAACTCTCCAAAAAAACACAAATTTTGAGTTATTTCGTTAGTAAAAAATCATTTAGTACACTTAACTAAAAGATATTTGTACAAACCCTGATTGGACATTTTCTGAGCTTTCCAGTGAAATCTTGTAAATAACGATATAAAGCATATTTTTTAGATTATAGTCTTTTAAGCACTTGCAAGTCGGTTACAAGAAAAGTATAGTAATGAAATTACAAAGAAATGAGAAGAGATAGAAATATGACGTCCAAGAACAAATTATGAATCGTCCTAAAACCCAACTTTTGAATAATGGATATTGCTATATTCATACTTCATTATTTCGAGAAAATTAGCAAAAACCTCCTCAAAAATACTAACTTTTAACTACTTTACAGCTAATAGGTAATTAAAACTAATTACTTAAAAGATATGCGAACACCATTCAATAGCAAATTTTCTCACCTTTCGAATGGAACTGAAATATTTAAAATACAAAGTATACTTTTAAAGTTAGAGGTATTTTAAGAGAAATAAGTTTTTTACACAAAAAGTTCAATAACTCTGTAACGGTTGAGATTTGATGGTATGTGTAGAACAATTTTTTTCTCCAAATATGGCAGTCTATCATCCCCGAGAGATTCTTAACCATGAACCAAACACCCTGTAGAATGCATAGAATGAAAACAGTGAATAAAATAACTTAAATGAATGATATGAGTAAAATGCACGAAAAGTATAGACTGATCAGAGTGAATCCAAAGATTGATTTATTCGTTTCATTCTTTGGATTCACTCTAGATAAAATGAACGCAGATAGACAAAATGAATAAAAAGATGCTGAATGAAATATTTAATTAAAATCACATGTAAAATCATATATTTAAAGTTAAAAAACATGTTTGTATAATGAAAATGAATAAACCGGATTGTACGAATATGAGAACCATTGCCTAAGAAAGTTATAAAATGTTTTTGAAAATCACATCTTCTGAGAAAAACTACAATGGACTTTCTAGGGCTTCCATCATTTTTTTTTTGTTTTAGTCTTTTCGTTTTCATGATTCTTTACTTGAAGGCGTCGTTTTTAGATGATCTAGCGTCTCTACCTTAATTAGTAATCAGGAATCTGGAACGTTCAATTTGCTTTTGAATTCAAAATTTACTTTTTGGTAACATATTCCCGAAAAAAGATTTTTGTACAGAATAGAATTTGCTGGTCCAGTATTTTAACGCGCAATTGAATATAGTAAAGTGAGCCAAGGTCACATATGCTTTTAAGTTCCTTATGCAGAGAGCGACAGAGGAAGAATGCGACTCGTGAATGAGACCGGTAGATATTTCAAAGTTTTCATTTGCATTAAAATAGTGTGAAGTGTCTAGGCTATGTCGATAGCATAAAATGCATGGATTCAGTTGATTATAATGCAGTCTCTTTCCCGTCATCCTTATAACTTGCATATCGTTTCGCTCGGAATTCTCGTTCAGGAAATATGGATAAATAATGCAATTCAATACTGCGCAAAAGAAATGGTTCAAACTATCAGGATGGCCACAATGTAGTCAGATCAACTATCTGTTCAAGGCATAAACTCTGATTGTGATCCTCGCTAGTTTTCTTGTTCAACTTAGTTTGGATAAGTTAGAAGATACATTGTACTTGCATTCCCCATCGAGAGTAGGGACTTTGGGGGACTTCTTTTCCTGGATCTAATTCGAGAATATTTTTGGGCTTTGATCGATTATCCCAACAAACAACGAAAGCTGAACAAACCTGCATTACAAGGAAACAGACTGGGCAAGAACTGGACAAGCCATTATCCAGCATAATTGTTAGTTGGTATTTTTTCATGAAAGTTCATACCAATACAACAAATGTGCATTTTCAATAATATCATCACAAAAACTGTGTTTATAGTTTTCACATGACATATTTGAGCATATGTTTCATTTAAAATTCTATAGAGATACGAATAGTTTAAATATCGAACGTGAAATGTCTCCTTTGAAAATTATTACTCAGTTATGCCAAACATTTTTTTGAAATAGCAATTAATTTCCTTAATTGGTCGGTGTTATGTCAGACCGGACTAAGTCGCAAAATATCAAAAAATGAGATATTGCTAGCACTGGGTAAAGAATTTCTGCGGCTACATTCGACTTTTACCAGTATTGAAATATGTAACAAGAAACAAGAATTATAGCCAAACTTAATTTCCAATCATAACGTGAAGGATGCTGCGATTCAAACTTATAACTCGTTTTTCTCGAAATCAATACTTTGTCACTTGGTCCAGTCTGACTTAACTCCGACCAATTATAGTATATTATACAAGCTTTGAATAGAACTGAATTAAATTTGAGTTGATGTAGTTTTCGATTTCGACCCATAGTGCAACGTTTCGAAGGGATACTTCGGGAGGGTGTGAACATTTGAAAATAGTTATAGTTTTCCCATAATGCAAATATTTTACAAATTTTACAAACTTGGTGAAGTTCTAAGAGGTCACAAAGTTTCAATTTCCAACTATGGATAGAACATTGTAATTTCATTAATTGAAAGCTGAAAAGGTACCCGGGTACGTACCACGTAGGATACATAACGGTTAAAGTTGTTCCACCTAACGTTGAACGTTGTGCGGGTAACGAAGACGTAAGGTGCTGCCGTTTTATTCAAACCGAATTTAGAGGAACAGAGCTTAATTCCGAATGCATTCGTTCTGAAAACATAGAAAAGAAAAGATAGAAGAGATGCTCTTGAGGTGACCTAGATTGGCTGATTCTTTTTTCCTCCTCTGTGATTTCTGATCACAGATATCTCTCATTTTATTCCAAGACAAATAACAAACAGACCAAGAGATTACCATATACTGAGGACATGAAATCGAAATTACTGGACTTATAGATTCAACCAGTCACAACATTTTAGTCGCAACAGTGTTTTAACCGTTGTGTGTCCGACGTGGTACCCGGGTACCTTTTTAAGTTTCAATTAATTAAATTCCTATGTTTTATCCATAGCTGGAAATTAAAACTTTGTGACATCTTAGAACTTTACTAAGTCAAGCTTTTGGGTTAATAATATTGTTGATATAGTAAGGGTGGGAATGAGGAGAGGCTCCTGAATTTTTTTACTACGTAACAGGCCGACGTGGGTACCCACAAAACTAAAATGCCCGTAACTAAGGTAATATCCAACCGATTTCGATACTTTTGGCCGTTTTGGACTCAGGAACTCATCCACTTTTGGACTTGGTAAAAATGAATAGGGTTACTTCGTTCGATTCCCAAGAATCCGGGTTTCCGGAAGCAGGTTCCAGTGCTAGGGTATTATTTGCGAACTTCAATGGAATACTAGCAATATGGGTATCAAAATTCTTGGAATTGCATCAGTAGGCTGTATCTCGTGGTTTTGGAACCATTTGGTGTTTTGACCCCGGAACGGACATTCCGGAGCAGGTTCCCGCGGTGCCGTGAGTGGCCATTCCATTCCAATTTCATTTTTCAAATTGCCATACGGTCCCGTAACAATAAAAAACAGACTTCTGAGACAATTTGAAGAGTTTTGATACTCATATTGCTAGTACATTATTAAAATTTATAAATCATATCCTAGTACTGGAACATTACTCCGGAAAATCCGGATTACCAAAAACCAGATCTATTATTCCGGTTCTATTGTACAGAATCAAAAAGTGAACGAGTTCCTGAATCCAATATATCTAAAAGTGTTCAAATCGGTTAAAGGAAGCCATAATTATGAGCATTTCAATTTGTGGGTACCCGGGTACCCTGTTAAAGGTGTTTTTTTTGTTGGACACATAACTGTTAATACGAAATGAATTCTTCGCATAAAAATGAAATTAAGTGCCAATTAAAATGATGTTGCTTTAAAATACCGCGAAGGCTAGAACTGTCGTCTCGACTATATCGTTCTCAGTAAAAACAACATGGGTACAATACAAGAACTTGTTATTTAAACTTAAAATAGAGTTGCAAATATCGAGAATTACATCTGAGTTTAGTTAAATATGACAATCACTTTTGTAGAGTTATAGTGCTCAGTCGTCCATAAAACTTTTACTTTTTTTTTAAATAATTCGTTAAGGAGGGTACGGGTTTCAGCTGAAAAAAAACACTATTTTCGCGATTTTTTAGAACTTTGCATGAAGCGAATTGATCAAAACTTTTATACATTATAATTAATCATTTCAATAATACTTTGTAATTTTTCTATGCAAAAATATCGATAAACGGCTCGGTGGTGAAACTTGTTGTAGAACGTCTCTGGAAAAATATGATTTGCGGTGTTACCTGCCATTCAAACACTACTTAACCGATTTCTTTCAAAATTTGCATACAAATTCTATGTAAAAAATTCCTAACCCCTACGTTTCGAAAAAAATGTAATTAAGGGCCTTTTTACTATTTTAAATAAAAAGTTCTTTCTTTTACGAAAAATTCCACCTTTTTTATGAAAATTATCACCTAAGAAAAAAATTATCTCCAAAAACTCAACCTAGGGGATAGGTATTTTTTAATCAGAATGTGTATGCAAAGTTTGAAAGAAATCGGTTAAGTAGTTTTTGTGTGACAGGTAACACTGCAAATCATGTTTTTTTTTTCAAAAACGTTCTAGTATTATCACACAACCATGTATTTTAAATGCCTTCAGAAAATGTTTCTTATCACGAATACTTGGTCGGTCTTATGCGAGTCATCAATAATCACAGTATTTGGCCGGAGCACCACTTCTTACTTCTGCGACTCACTCATCTCGACAGATTGTTCTTCACAAATTAAAAGTAACTATACTTGTCGTTCGCTTCGCACTGGCTCAGACAGAAGCATAAACAACACTGAGTTTCGTGACTGTTGCTTTTGGTTGTTGGAATCTTCTTTAACTTTAATTTATTTAGAAAACTAGAATTTCATTTTGGAATATACTAATATTCTCGGCATTTCTTATCTCAAAGTAAAGTTTCATGTCATTTGCATAGATTAGTATTTTCAGTTTTTTGAGAATGAAGGAAATATCGTTCACATATAAAATAAACAATAGAGTGCCTAAATGAGAGCCTTGCGCAACTCCTGAGGTTACTTCAATTGGATTAGATTGCTTTCCATTTAATTTAATTATTTGCTGACGGATGGATAGATATAATTCTATCTACGTAAGCAGTTTTGGAGTTATATTCCGCAAGTGCCGATTGTATGGCCATGTTTATCGTACATGTCGAGATATTGTTCCAAGTGCTCATTATTTTGATTTTTCTAGAATAGCTTGTGGGCTTTTTGTTTCCCATTTTAACGATTTTTAATTTGTTTGTTACACCAAATAGCTACTTCGAGCTACCGTTTCGTCTTTTCTTCTTAAAACAATATTAATATGGAAAACGCGGAAGATTTTTCCACTTCCTGTTATAAATGCAAAATGTAAGTTAGGTCCTTTTGGACGCTAGCCATTTAGTTATCAATATTGTTCTTCACATTATAATAGTATAATTCATGTCATTAGTGAGCTTCGAATTAAATCAGTACGTGGAACAAATTGAATAACAATTGTATTTGTTTAGGATCCTTCTGTATTTAGGAAGATTTTGTCATTATTTCTGTGCGTGTTGTAAATAGTCTCTTTTACCGATCAACATCATCAGAGGCTGAGTGGTGTTCTACAAATGGTTCACAGGAATTTTACGGCTTCCAAATCTAAATTTCTCTGCGTGCATGTTTCAAAATCATGAATATATAGAATTTCATGAACATTGTATCAGTGCCAAACAATTAGTTCATCTCAATATGAAAGAGGAACGTCATCCGACAATTTAGTGAGCCTATTTGTGGAATATCATCGTTTCATTTTTGCCATCAAAGGTCTACCAAAATGTTAGAAATTTGAGATAGAGTAGGTCGAAAAAATGACATGTTCAGGTTCACTAGCGCCTCCTAGTGGAAGAATCCCATACTATTCGATATATAAATATATAATATATAAATCAGACAAATTAATTGGGTCAAAACAATATTATAATTGTATATTTAAATCATATTTGAAATGTCCACCGCTTGCGCTTGGCTATCGTTGAAATATGAAACGTTTTCGGTGATATTTTTTAAAACTGTGAATTCTGTTAATTTTAAACTATTAGAAATTGAAACTTAATAGACATCCCACGGAATGTAATTGTTGCATCATACCAAACAAGTGCAGAAAAACCTGGCAGTGCAGAATGCAAATACATTAACAGGGTTCAAAATATGTAGGGGTCCAAATTAGGTGGGTTACCCTACTTTGAGAAAACACTATACTATTGGAATATTTCTAGAAATATTCACGCTACTAAATGTCCGAGATTTCACAAATATCCTGAAATGAACTTGAGTCTACTTTCTACTTCTGCTCAAGTTAGACGTACAATCGAACCAAGTGAACAACAACTAGCAACCTCTCGATCTAGTGTGCATTGTCTCGAGAACAAAGTAAACTTTTAATTTATTCTTGCCATCATGAGTAAAGTTGACGAAAAAACTCTGCTCCAACCCAACACAGCGGTCGTTGACTTTAAATTCTGTTCAATAAGATTGAATTTTTGTGAAGTGGAATACCTGCTGAAGGTGAAGATGCAGCTTAGGTTCGAAGGAGGTTATGTATCTGTAGTATCATCATATTCGCAATGTAGTACTCATATCATTCAACACGTTATCCCGAGCCGAACGTTTCGTTTTGCAGAACAACTTGAAGCACGTGGCTGAAAGTGATCAAATTGAAATTAAGATTCCGGTGTATATAGAAAAAGACTATGTAGATGTAAAGCTACATGACCTATTACCACGTACCCCTCCTGATCTAATTGCAAAATACATGTTGCAATACGGAGAACTAGAATCCGTTACAGCTGATACGTGGAGAAATTTCTTCCCGGGTACACCTGACGGTGTTCTTGCGGTGAGAATGTGGATCGAAAGACCTATCCCCTCCCACTTGACTATACAACTCAAACCCAACGAAGCTACTATTAACCAAACTACGTTATGCACCTATGAGGAGCAAACTCCTACGTGCAAGTGTTGTTATCAGACAGCGCACCACGGACAACCTTGCGCGGAAGATACCGAGGAGAATGCATCTCTACCGATTGCCAACGCATCCACGGCAAACCAAGCCAAAAAAGAGTTTTCAATACCAATACCTGAACCACAAGCGATTGCCGAATTTGTGGCAGCTGTTCAGTCCATATTGACAACTGCCAAAGCAGCATCCGGCACCCCAAAAACCTCTGTACGCAACATCAGTGAACTGGCTGTGGTCCACTAGGAGGTTGATAACTCTATTATATTTCTCCGGACAAAACCAGCCTAGAGGCCGCGTGGCATCCGGCGGGTTTGAAGTATGTCAGTTATAGAAATAACTGTCAAATTCATTCCCAAAGGTGGCCGCGTCACTTATGAGGAGGCAAAGAGCTTTAGACCTATCAGTCTGACCTATCCTTCCTTCTCAAATCAGTGGAACGTTTAATCGACCACTATATTCGGGATGGTAGCTTGGGCGAGCACCCGCTGCATGCAATGCAACATGCATATCAGCGGGGGAAGTCTACTACCACCCTGTTACACAATGTTGTCTACAACATTGAAAAAGCTTTTTCACAAAAGCAATTAAGTTTAGGAGTTTTTCTCGATATTGAAGGTGCTTTTGACAACGTGTCTTTCGAATCCATTTTGGAAGCAGCACGAGATCATGGAGTACCTTCATATATCACAAACTGGATACACGCAATGCTTAGCAACCGACATCTGTGCTCATCGTTAAGACAAGTAGAGATGAGGAAACTGAGTATCTGCGGATGTCCTCAAGGTGGTGTGCTGTCACCACTTCTATGGAACCTTGTCGCCGATAGCTTGTTGAAAAAACTAAATGAGCTTGGGTTTCCGACGTATGGTTTCGCCGATGATTATCATATAATGATCACCGGTATTTGCATTAACACACTTTTTGATTTGATGCAACAAGCCTTATGTGTTGTTGAGCGGTGGTGTCTTCATGTTGGACTATCAGTTAATCCAAATAAAACCTCAATGGTGCTTTTCACGCAACGAAGGATTACAACCGGAGCTCTTCCATTGCAGTTTTTTGACTCTGAAATTATTGTCGAAGATCCAGTTAAGTACGTTGGGGTAATTCTCGACTCAAAACTTAATTGGACAGCTCACATCGATTTCAGGATCAAGAAAGCTTGCATGGCCTTTGGCCAATGTAGACGGGCTTTCGGCAAATCCTGGGGACTCAAACCCAAGTACATTCAGTGGATCTACACAACAATTGTCAGACCAATACTGCCATACGGGTGCCTTGTTTGGTGGCAGAAGGGAGGAGTCATGACAATCCAATCAAAATTAAACCATCTTCAGAGGACGGTCTTGATGGCGATGACTGGTGTGTTCTCGACAACACCTACTGCTGCTCTCGAGGCACTCTTGAACCTAAAACCACTACATGTGTTTCTGAAAGAAGAAGCACTTTCTTGTGCATACCGTCTTAATGTTACTGGGCTCTGGAACAGTAACCCAATTGATCGTGTAACTAGCCACACAGGACTGTGGCCCCAAATGGTTACTTGGGATGAATATGCACTTGCTCCCAGTGACCTTACACTCACATGTAGTTTTCCTACTAAAACTTTCAATGTGAGAATTCCTCTTCGTGAGGAATGGCTGTCTGGCTGGATGGAGCGACAACTTGAAGAATACGTAGTTTGTTATACGGACGGTTCTTTGTTGGAGGGCCGAGCCGGTGCTGGTGTCTATTGTCATGAGATGAGATTAAACCAATCTCATTCGCTTGGTAGATACTGTACCGTATTCCAAGCAGAAATCTTTGCGATTCTGTGTGGCGTACAATCCGCACTTCAACAGGGAATTTGCGGTAAAAGAAACTATTTTTGCTCTGACAGTCAGGCTGCCGTGAAAGCACTTAGTTCGGCAGATTCGAGATCAAAATTAGTAATCGCATGTCGAACTCAAATCGAAGAACTTAGCATTTCAAATGCTATCTACCTTCTATGGGTACCCGGTCATTCCGGTATTACTGGAAATGAATGGGCGGACGAATTGGCTAGAGCTGGCGCTGCGACTGATTTCGTTGGTCCAGAACCAGTTCTATCTCTGTCAAAAAGTTGCATAAAGCACAAGATTCGCTCTTGGGCTGCATTCGAACATGCCAACCATTGGCGTAGCTTGCAAACTTGGTTCAAACAAAGGCTTTTCTGCCGGATGTGAGTCCGAAAATGTCAAGAAATTTGTTGCATTTTTCCAAGCACAACTGCAGTATTCTGGTCAGGGCACTGACTGGACATTGCAAACTCAATTATCACATGGCTATTATTCAGCGCGCTGAGTATTATTCATGTGATCTTTTGTGAATCCGATTACGGAGCATCATATCATTTGATATGCAACTGCCCTGTAGTAATGCAATTACGTATCCGGATTTTTGGTTCTCCATACAAAGATGAACCTGTGTACAGAGAGCTGAAACTGAAGGATATGCTATTGTTCCTATCCCAGTGTGGTAAAGAGCTATAGTTTTAGCCGTATTTGAATGACAATATCTCTTCGGGGGTGTTGTCGTTCTGTTATCTCAATATCCCCTCGGGGGTGTTGATATATCCGCTCACTGTTTGAGTAGAGGTTCTAAATCCCTCCGGGGGTTGGAAGTTTTATTCCTGCTGTTGTAGCACCTGCAGATCGTTCAGCATCACTCCGGGGGTGCAGAATGCTCTGTTTTAATTGTTCTGTGTCGTTGTTTTCCTTACCCCTAACCTTACCACTTCCCCAATCCTTCCCATCAGGAAAATGATGAAAAGACGATTCTTGGCAAGGCACAAATCTCCGATCAACATGGGGAACGTGCCATTTGAGCCAGACGCTACTGATTCCTGATTCCTGATACACGCTGCTTGCCTTAGATCCAGAAGGCGGGCTCAGATCGTAAGATCGGAGAGTGAGAGAGGAGCGCAAGCCACGTTTCGAGAAGGTAGGGTCTCTTTAAAACGGGAGATCAAGGTTAGCAAGCCAATTGCCATAAGTAGCTGTGCTGAGAAATAAACGCCAATCCCTGGGGGACGCGTACTGAGTCGTCATGACGAAGACGAGGATCTGCGACACCAGCTGAAATATACCCGGGTAAGCTAAAGATAATCGTTGAGGGTCTCTTCCCGAATCACGATTCAACTACCTGGTCACCGACACCGTACGGCGAAGAAGAAGGAGGTAACACAGCCGACTGGTAAGTGACTAACGACGAGCTCAAACAAGCGTCGATGTGACTAAAATCAAAGAAAACCCCCGGTCCGGATGGAATACCAACCGAGGCGCTGAAAGCTGCGATCCTGGCATATCCGGACATATTCAGGATGCTACTGCTGAAGTCTTTAGATGATGGTAATCTCCGAAATGAGGAAGGTGCAGAAACTGATGCTGCTGCCAAAGTGTGGGAAGTCACCGAGCCATCCAGCCTGGAATAGACCAATGCCGCAGCGTGGCATAAAAGAATGAGCCAGATCCTGAAAAGCTACTACCAGAGTAGAGCACTGCTGTACCAGACGGACAAACAGGCAATAGGCAATGCGAGTCACAGCGGGCGTTCCTCAGGGCTCCATTCTCTGTCCAACACTTTGGAATGGGATGTACGATGGGGTCTTAACACTGCGGCTTCCCAGAAAAGTGAAAATCGTTGGTTTCGTGGACGATGTGTCACTAACGGTGAGACACTTGAAGAAATGGAGGTGTCGGTGACGGAGACAATGAAACCGCGAAAAGCTGAAAAGGATGCTTCGACTGCTGGTCGTACGAATTGCGATTGCGAACCGGAGGCAGTATGCTTTGTCGCCGAGATGATCCCCATCTGCATTACCCTGACGGAGGATATCAAGTGCTACAAACAATGAAACGCCAGAATCGTGAGGAAGATGATGAGAATCGATTCGATGGTGACGTGGCAGCAGGAATGGGACAATACGGAGAAAAGAAAGTGGACCTACCGGTTCATCCAAACCTATCGGCGTGGGTCAATAGAAAGTACGGAGAGATGACCTTCCACCTGACACAGCTCCTACCGAGCCATGGCTGCTTAAGGAGTATCTTCATCGGTGTGGGTACGCAACGTCAACACTGTGCTTGGAGTGTGAGATCGTCGAGGAGACACCGGAGCGTCTTTGAATGTCCGAGGTTTGAAGTTTTTGAATGTTCGAGGAGAGTCTTTGAATGTCCGAGGTTTGGAGTGATGTGCAGGGAGCTACTTAAAACGGGAGGACCGGACATCAACCCGGATAATGTAGCCTACAGAATGACAAGCAACGTAAAGACGTGGAATGCAGTAAACAGAAATATGATGTAGATCAGTGATTCTCAACCTGGGGTCCGCGGATCCCTAGGGGGACGCGAAGTCATTGCTGGGAGTCCGCGAAAAAAAATATATTTTCCGAGTGCATATTGAAATTTCAAGTCTTGTTTCCTAACAAATTGAAAATAACATATTGATAGCATACAAAATTGATGTTTACCTATGAGAGTCCGCAGCAACCCAGTGTGATATCTAAGGAGTCATTGGTACGAAAAAGGTTGAGAACCGCTGATGTAGATCATGACCGTCTTACAACGGAATAGACATCGAACCTCCGAGGACTAGTTGAGTAGACCGCAACAGAGCAGCGAGTATGAGTCGTCGAAACGCCAGCGAACCGGACGTCACGCTCCATGCGGATTCGCCAGACCGACCACGGCACTCCACCGGTTGTTCCGATAGAAAAATAGCGAAAACCAAAGAAGAATCGATATTGGGAGACCTTTTTTCGCCAGGGAACTCTCCGGTAGCGTAAGCTAGATTCACCGCTGGGGACTAGACTGAGTAGACAGCGACGAGGCACCACTAGTCACGGCGCACGAGTGCACCGGACACCCTGCTTCACCAGAATCGCCGAACTGATCTCGGCACCTAGCTTATTAGCTCGATCTCGGGAGAACTTCTCTCGCCGGGGAATTCTCTGTCGGAGTAGGTCAGGTCCATCGTCGGGGAATAGACCGAGTTGTTCGCGAACAAATTGAGGAAGTGAATGGATCATCAAGGAAGTAGTGCTAAATGGCCCAAGAAGAGAACTAAAGGGCTTAAAGGAGTTGGTCACGGAGCCAAAGGGCTCAAGAAGTTGTAGTACTGAAACCAAATAAGAATCGGTATCGAGAGAACTTCTTTTGTCTGGGACCTCTCCGTCAGCGTACAGTCAGATTCACCGCCGGGAACGAGACCGCGTAGATCGCGACGATACACCACCAGCCGCGCCGGGGCTCCAGCAAACGGGATGCCCTACTCTACCGGAATCGCTGAACTGACCGCAGCACCTGGCTGGTTGGCTCGCTTTCGAACTTCTCTCGCCGGGGAACTTTTCGTCGGAGTAGACTAGATCTATCGTCGGGGACTAGACCGAGTAGTTCGCGAACCAGTCGGAATCTCAACGAGGAAGTGGTACTGAATTGCACAAGGGAACTGAAGGGCTCAGTAAATTAGACAGTCTGAAGTTTGTCGCCCAGATTGTCCTCGTAGGGAAAGAGCATTAATTCTATACCAACAGCTAGCTTTACTACCTTGACTACCCAAATCCGTTCCCTGAGTTGTTGGTTTTAATTTTTTTTCATGTATATACAACAAAATTTCATATCCCCCCCGAAAAATGTTCTTACTACGCCACTGCAATATACCAACACACAAAGCTGTCATCTCAGAGTATTAAGATTTCACAAAGTCCTATGATCGCAAATCAGTCAAATAATGATAGGTAATATATAGAAAACGGAACAAATATACAATTATCGGCAGTGCAGAAGTGTGGGATATGCGTTTTGAAGAGCAAAATTTTGCTCGCCATTTCTTTTGCTCTTGAGTGAAAACTGTCAAAATTGTAAATTGACATAATATTTAATTTTTTCTTGCCAGAAAATGGAATGAACGAACATTGGCCAAGGACAAAGTTCTCCATTTTTAGTCTGTGGTAAATCAGATGTTGTTCGACACATCCGAAAAGTGGTAATTATTTTTATGAGAATTTGACTTTACTAGTATGTATATAGCATAGCAAGTAACTACAAGCGTGAGCTTTCATTTTGAATTCTTTGATATATTCTGAGACAATCTACTAGTCCTTCATTTTTCGCTTATATGTTGTTTATTCACAGTCTATTCTACATTTTCTAATAAATTCGAATAGAAAAATCATTCAAGCACTCAAAACGTTTGTATTTCTGAATAAAATTGATCAATATGCTTTGGATTTTTCATGCTTTTACTGTAAAAGGGTATAAAATTTTACCGGGCCTTAGAGGCCCGGCTTGCCTTTTGGCGTTAGGATTTTTGCTTGCCTTCACAAGGGTTAAGCGTTCTTTCATCAAATTATTGGTACGCATAGTCTTCATTCCGCTACCAATGATAATGGCCTGCGGCTTGTAACTTTCGCTGTTGTTAAGGGGATGGCAATTAATAGTCCTATTTTGCACTTAAGAATATCCGAAAGCACACCTGGGAACACCCAAGTGGCAGTAGACAACGTACTGGTAGATGGACGGCATTTCTCCGACGTCATTGTCACGTAGGCCCAAACATCGACTCGGATCATTAATTCGTAGAAGCAAAGATTCGTGCACGATTATCCAGCGTCGCTGTTCAATATCCAACGTCTTTCGTCTGAAAGTGTAGCAACTGAGTATCGTCAGAAGCGGGACGAGCGGATAGATGAGACCAACGCAACTGGCAATGTCCACAAAGCTGTGACTATATCGGAGCGAGTGATAGGTACAGCTCAGCGGCGCCAACGAAGCGGTTGGTTCGATGAAGAGTACCAAAGAGTGACAAGCGAGAAGAATACGGCCAGAAGGACAATTCCAGGTTTCAGAGAATTAGCACATTTACTTATATTTCCATTTCAGTGCGTGTGGAGCGGGTTATAGTTACTTCACAGTTCCAAACACCTTGTATGCGTGCAATCTACCTATCCTTGTTGTAGTTGGATTAGTAAGTGCTGCTATATTCTGGTTGTAGCTGTTATTCTGAGGAAACACATGTTTTGTGGTTGAAAAAGTGTGGACACAGAATTAGCACACTAGAAGTTTTTTGTGTCTATTTCCTGATTAAACGAAAAATATAAAACAAACCTTGTGTATTCATAAAAAGTAAGTTTTAAAATACTATTTTTCTGAAAATTATCCGAATAACATCTTTTATGGGAGGGTTAAAGATAATTTATTTTTAGGTCCAGTGGACTGCGCTCAAGGCTTGAGATATTTATTATCACTGTTTGCCCCATTTCCTAACTCAGTCTCCACCAGACAGTGAACGAGCTAAAAATAGATAACGAGAGAGATTTGGCCCGATCGGTGAGAGAGAGGTGACGATCTGCTTATAGGAGACATTGGGGCTCGATGGGTCAATTAGGAGGTATTGGAGGCAGCAGCGGTGGTCACAAAAACTGTTGGGAACATGTGATGGCATCATCACAGTTCCTCGATGGCGGAGTGGTTAACTCACCCAACTAGAGACTGGGAGATCGCAGGTTCGATTCCTGCTTGAGGACATATCTTTTCTCAGTGGGCCAGAGGGCCAATCGTGAACATTGATCGCAGAATGGATCAGCATCAGTACAAGCAAATATTGTAGGATCATATGGAGCCATCTACCGGTCTATGTGGTGAACATATATGCATGAAAACGACCCTAAGCATACATCTCGGTTCGTTAAATAGGGGCTTTTCGATCAGATGGTTAATGTTCTTTCGCATCGCCCACACCTAAATCTAATAGAAATTTAGTGGAACGACGTGGAAAACGCGTCAAAGAGAAGAAATCTAAGAATCTGGATCTCAAAGATTCTGATTGATCATGGTTGCATGGAAAAAAATGTTCCCAAAATCGTGAATAAAGTGCCATGAATTCTGGAGCAATCCTGTTTTTGCGTTACGAAAACAGGACCATGACCAAAATTCATGGCTTTTATAATTATGTTCAATTTCCCTTCAGTTATGCTAGCGACCAATAATAGGTACGAGCAGTAGATATAAAAAAGCTATTAGAACCTCGAACATCGTTATTTATTTGATAAGGTTCATTGTGATGTCCGGACAGAAAACGAAAAGTACACTGAGGACCCAAAATAGTGCGTGATATAGTTCACAGAACCAGATATCGCGAATGTGTCTTATTATAATGATCCAGTTCATATTGTCACGTTATTTCGAGTAAAAACCCAATAGTAACCAAAAAGGCGAAGAGATTTTACGAATACCATGATAAAACTGCTGATATCATGAACATTAGTTCCATTACTCTTTGAAAGTAAGCTCTAAAATAAAATATCATTATAACATGAACAGAAATTACAAAAATCGTGACTAAGATCCTGAAATCATGAACACATGTCACACAACTAGTGACAAAAATATCTAAAATCGTGACCAAGATCCTGAAATCATGAACATGAATTGATCTATTCATGACTAAAATATCACGATAACATAAACAGTTACAAAAATCGCTACTAAGATCCTGAAATCATGAACTTAAATCACACAACTCGTGACAAAAATATTTAAAATCGTGACAAAGATCCTGAAATCATGAACTTGGAGCACTCTACTCATGACTAAAATATCACGATAACGTGAATGGAAATTACGAACATCGCGACTAAGATCTTGAAATCATGAACTTTAATCCTGCTAACGTCATAAAAAATCACAGGAATTGCGAATAAGCACTTGAAATCATGAACAACGTTTGGTTGTCTACTGTGTATTCACAAATCATGAACAAGAATCACAACAAAAACTAAACATGTCCAGGGAACAACACCAAACCCAACCAAACATTCTAATGTTACGCCATGTATATATTCGGGGCGAACTGGTTTTTAGAAAACTCAAATAGTTTCATGAATACGAGGTTTATTATTCATAATTTCAGGAACTTGGTCACGGTTTTCGTAAATCGTTCAGTTCACGAAATCGTGACCTTTTGTTCATGAATTTATGAACGGATTTTTTTCCGTGTGGAAGTAAGAATGCTGTTAAATCTAATGGAGCGATATTGTAAAGCTGGAAAGTGTCTAGAGGCCGTTTTCAAGCAAAAATGATTCCCGACTAAATACTAAACAGCTATGAATCATTAGTCTTGATCTAAATCGAACATTAACAGCAATTTTTAATTATGTGCTGATTCTGTGTCCAGGCCCAATTTCACTTCCCTGTTAATTTCATTCATTTAATTACAGATTTCGTCTAATATTATGCCATACGATGTATTTTCATGTACCCACCCAGAATTAAAACTTATAACTAATTCAAACGAAAGTCACCTAAACATGCAATATATTTACTTAAGCTAATATAAAAACAATATACAGGCGATAGATTTTCCGGAACTGTTCCACGTAGTGTGCGTTGGCTTTCGTATCGCTATCAAATAGGTCAGTACAGAATGAATTTATATTCACTAAATAGATAGCCATATATCAGACAAATTTCAAACAGCCGAATCATCGGAAACCCGGCCAGAGCGATTTGCGGACCGGTTGTAATAGCCTGTTGAGGGAACATAGAGAGAAACAAAATTTGTAAGATTTCCTATAAATTAAAATAATGAAACTAAAACTAATTGAAATAAAACATTTCTGCTTTAAGCTGGATTGTTAATCCTCAGATCCGAACAAAATATAATCTTTAATTTGCACCCATTTTAATAAATTTTGCATCATTGTCCACAATTTAAGTTCGCCGTCCCACTAAAAACCAGGATGGCGGAGACGGATTAAAAAGGGCGACGTTGTTTTGGCTATTATTCATATGAAATGTGGATATTTTTGGCTTGGGAAACTTGTCTAGAGCCTGAAAATTGTTGTCTTCCACCATTTTGAAACCTAAGTTTAATATGGCAGTCTTTTTATGACAAAAAACGATCTAAAGCGATGAAAATTCGATATTTTTGTTGTCTTTTGTCTGATTAGGAGTCTAACATTGCCATCCACTGCTATACAAAGATTGAACATGGTGGACCTAAATCCAAGATAGTGGATTTTTTTTTGGTACGGCAGAGGTAAATAATTGAGGTGTGTTGCAATTTTTAAGTCCAAGATCTTGAACCGGCAAACTTATCGTAACAATTGGTTGTAACCCCACGCAATATAGGTATTTTCAACGGAAAAGATTTCTGAAGGTCGAAAATCAGTCAGAAAATGAAGTCGTAATCAGCGCAGTCCTTGTATGGAAATGAACAAGGTTAAATATTGGTGGTCACTGATATTTTGTGATCCAAGAATGTGGAACCGCATAATTTTCGACTATAAAACACCATGAAAAGGATGTTCTGAAAGCGATTTTGGTATGGTTTGTCATTTCCAATATTTTCCAATTGGACCTGCAACAATTTTGACTTTTTTTCGGAACACTATTAAATCAAACGGTAATTGACTTTACATAGCATTTATCAAATATGAGCTTTTTTACGAAAACTCTAGTTCACTCACAAGAGTTTTGAAGTTTGTATGTAAAAATATCTGAAAAATAGACAATAGAAACAATAAATTCAGTACAAAATGCCAGTGTCATCTTGTGCATCCAAAAATCTGCAGATATATAGCTTAAAGTATAAGGATCAACATTACCGAGCACTGCGAATTGATCCGATTTTGCAGTAAAAATATATTCTTATAAAGTTATGTGCCTCTCTTTCTCACACATGCTTGGAATCGAAATTTTCAAAAAAAAAATCGGTTGATCTTCAAAGTTAAATAACTTTATCGGGAAACCTCCAATCAATATGCAATCTTCAACAAAGCTGTTCGTTATAAAATAATCTACGCGACCATAAGTTTTGAGGTATGCAGGGTTACTGTGGAATTTTTAATTAATTGGATTTTGGTTTTTATTTCCGAGTTTCCCTATATATTACTATAGAAACTCTTGTGGGTAAACTAGAGCTATTGGAAAAAGCTCATATTTAGCATACGATCTGTGCATCCCATTACCATTTGAATTAGCCGTGTTTCAAAAAAAAAGTCAAAAATGTTCCCGGTCTAATTCCCATAGCATGATTACCGTAGATATAACGTCATTAATAGACCTTCATTTTTAATATAGTTCGACCATCTGTGATATTACATTGGTGGCGAACATACATTTTTATTCTTTTGTAGTCATCCGTATATTAATATTTTGCTTGATTTTATACTTCAAATCGTCGTGAAAATTGCGCCATTTTGAAGTTCATTTAGTGAAGAATAACGACTTTTATTCTTTACACATCGGATTCGCCAATGTGCACAGGCTGTTGGCTGACTGTTGGTTTGGGCTGGTGCGGAATATGAAAAAACGCAAAACATAAAAAAGGCCCATAAGCCCTCTCGGGCTCCTCGATGCATCACTATCGAGGCGAAATGCAATAACCATCTTAAAGCAGTTGTCTGTCAGATCCTGCTTGATGATGTTTGCAATACCGTCAAACCTGTCAACCTAGGGAAGGGGGTATGGTATAGATAAATGTATTTGCAACAAAATGATAACGAAAAAACCCCAAGGTGTTGTACAAAGTACAGTAGCGCGAGTACTCGGGGGCTAATTGACCTTTTTTAATATTCGTAGAAATTTGATAATTTTTTTTTTTGAAAAAAAAAACCATTTCACAGTATTTTATAAACTTGTCGCAATTGATAAAAATGATTTCTCCTGAAATTACCCTAAGTCTAACAGGTCTGTAACAGAAACAGATTTTCATATAAAGACTTCTTGTAAGTGGGTGGTTAGTTTAAATGCATGAACCTGTTTTACTGTTGAGGAAACGTGTAACAGTAGGACATTTTTTCAGGAATCCATAATTAAATACTACATAAATTGGGGATAGATCTACACTTAAAAACACTGATCTAAAGTAAAGAAGATCAAGCTGAATAGAGCAGATGTATTCAGCGTTCTATTTAGAGCTAGCAATAGTGCAAAAGAAACCAAATAATCATTTTTTATTGGCCTATCCTTCGCCGGGTTCAGTTCAACATCCATTTGTCACTAGACAGAAATAACATGCCATTAACGATTTTTTGAGAAATCATATCAGAAGAGTCAGTAGAAAACATTGTGCTTCATTGTTCACCAGGGAGTGATACAAACAATAACCGTTTCAGCTTAAAGACAGTTACTCGCGGTTAGCTGATAAATGCCGTAAAGTGATACGGGCCTGATAAGGGTAATATCACCACAAAAAATAGCCTAATTTCAAGAGACCAACACACACATAGAACAACAAAAGAATTCCCATAAAATCTCAATTTAACTCTAACTTGATTGGCAATTACATGCCCTAGTGTCTTCTTGAGTATATCGCCCAAGGAACCAACTGTCGGCTCTGCACGAAGCAAACGAAGCACGAGATCTGCACCAACGCTCGAGTACCGATTGCGCGTAATCCAATAAAGCCCAATAAACCGTCACCAGATTCAGCGATAAACGGTTAGAGAGCTATTTCTATCTTCAGCAAAATTTATGACGTGAACGTGGCTGCCATCAGCACTTTGTTCCACCCACCTGTGAGTCGGGAAGAGCAATCGTTGTGGTTGCTTGAATGAAAAAAAAAGAAAATTTAGAATACCTAATATATATGGCATCTTTTATCACTGCTTCAGCTAATCATTCGATCTTCGAAAACACGCTGATGTTCGTGGACGACGATTTATGCTAATGGTCCTAATCTGCTAAACGTGAGAAGGTGAGAGACCGATAACGCGGGAAGAGTTACAATACTGCTCTTTAATTCCTTCTAGATTATTCCAAAATGATTTGTTTTGAACTAGCATTAAAGTTTATTGATATATAATTCTAAACGGTCATGCTAAAAAAATATTTGAGAATAGGATTAGGTTTTTAAAAGTGTGTGCAATAAACTGATCGAAATCGTCATAATATGTAAATTAGTTTTCTACCTTTTCCAATTCCAATAGTTCCCAGAATGCCATATCCATTCTGTGTCGAACAATATACCCGCCCCAAATTATTCCTATTTCTGATGCCAAATTGGCTGTTGGAAAGTGACACTTTTCGTGATTGCCTAAAACTGTTTGAATAAAACATAGCCTATCGAAAACATTCGGAACCGACACGTCTAAAATTTCACCCTCTTCCTTATTGCAGCCCCCACCAGCCATTCAGGTCCAATCCAAAATAATATGAACTTCGGCATCAAGCATGAAATATATTGACGTATGGGTGTCGTATTTTTGCATTCACTCCACCAAATTATTGGTGTTATTCCGTTCCCCTCCGTCTCGACCGGTTCCAATTGTACAGTGCTGTCCAAAACAATAGCTCCCAGCCAATCGAATGGAGCCCTAATTCGATACAATTCTGACCGAGACTGTCACGGGGCTGTTATCAGTTTCGATACAGAAATAACTCGCCGTACACCTCTCTCTCGGTATCGTTCCGTGACATGAGAAATGACTTTTTTTTTGTTACATTCCCCCGACCTGCCACACAAAATCGGAAAGCGGCAGAGGAAAATATTTAAATTTCATTCCGAATCCCTGTCCACGCGAAGCTCTGTCCATTTCCATTCGTTGGCTGTGTTCTCGTTTTTTTTTCTACGAAATGTGATTGGTGAGTGCCTGGGTATTAGGGAAAAAAGGGAAAAACTCGATTGGGGCAGAATCACAGGGCTTCGTTATTTGCACTGAAACAAGGAAAAAAAGGGAACCTTCATGCCAACACGTCAAATTGGGGAAGGATTGGTGCATCGTGGTCCCGAGGTTTTACGGCTTTTGTCAAATTTTCAGGTATATTAATGGGACTGTCATTTCCAAGGAAACGAACGCTAGTGGCTAGTGGAGAAGTGGTGGTCGTTTACCTTGTCGGTTCAGTTGCCAAATTCAGTGTCGGTGTGTCAAATGTGCTGAAATTTAGTTGATATGACAGTAATGCATAAACGGCAAATTTGTGATTTTTGTTTATCACAGGTATAAGCAGCATGTCATTAGCTTATGCAGATATTTCTATTATATTGCAATTCGGTTACTACACTATGTTTTCTCCGTTAGACAAGTCGGAGTCGATTATGATACTCAGGACCAATGTTCGCTCTAATTTGTCTTATACATACACTCTTGCCTTGCTACTCATCGAGCGATCGAATGAACTGCATGCAGCTATGAAGTGAAGAACGAATAAAAGCTTGAGCAAACCATTTTTCGCAATAGCGATGAACCAAGGGGTTTCCAACAAGCCTACATAGTGAGACTTAATCACGGATTACTTTGATTTTTCTAAATAATTCGGTAATCAATAATAATCAGAGCAATTGTCTTTATTCTTAGTTAATCATAAAGTAATCGTAAAGTAATTCGAAACTGCAAGACCAATGTTATTTTAATTTTCACCTATGCTCTCGTTTTTTAAATATTTTTCAGTTACTCCACATACGAACTTCACAAGACATTTTACTTGTGGCTTAACAACACTCACATATACAGTCGAAACCTGTATTTCAGACTATATAAAAATGATAGGGCCACAAACTCGAGTATAATAACAATCGAGGCATTGCCGCCTACAGGATACACTCTTGTGTTCTGTTTAGCAAACTAAACCCGTTGGCGATATCCTTTATCGGCGGATACCGGGTGTTTAAACATTTTTATTTTTTAAACATCCTGGGCAAAAGTGATAAATGATAAACTGGGACATATAGTAATGTGAATAAGAAGCAGAATTGTGCCTACTTTCAAAAATATATATTGCATTAAATGTTACTGGATCATTCTGACATGCATTCTCCGTTGTATATTTCGATTTCGAATCATATTAAATTTTTGCATGTGTCACATAATCATCATCATAACAAAGACATACGTTTTACCTTCTAATTATTATAATTTTGAATAACTCCTGGAAAGCAAGATAGGAAATAATATCTTTAATATTTTTTATTCAGCGAAAATTCGTTAAATTAACTCTCTCCCCACAAAATGTTTCAAAATGTTACATGCGTTTGACAAAGCAAAGCACGGATTTCGATTCTTGCTAGACCTATTCCAACATAAGAGGAAAACGTTTGCACGCCTCATGCTGCTTTTAATAACTCTTCGTTGAAGAAATCCGCAAAAATCCCGTGATGTTCTGAAAGCACAAAATACAGAAGTCCAAATGTCGCGTTAGGGGAGGACATGGCAAAATATTGAATCTCCTAGTTACCCTTGCATTCATCAAGAATCCCGCTTTATATTGATGCTGATATGTACGAAACTATACGATGATCATACATTTTTCAAGATAAGTACAACTCTTGACAAAGATTTAGGAACAAAGCAGCAATGAGCACAAAGGGCAGCACTAGAGTGACAGGAAAAAAATGACCCCTATTGGCCCACCCCTGGTTCGATTCCTAGTCCCACCAGGAGTACTTGCACCAAATTTGAAGCAAATCGGACAAGTCTAGCTACCGGACCAACGTGCCGAATGGAAGTTTGTATGGTATTTTTCGACAATTTACATGGAGAAAACCCACTAACTCGCATTGTTGCCGCTGGGTGGCACTGTATGTATCGCATTATCACTGTAAGTGAAAATAAGAAATATGATTTAATTGTCTACAACTTTGCCGAAGACTGCTAGTGAATTCGGCTTTGTTAAAAAAAGTTATTAGGCTTTTAGTGAAGTGATGTCTAAGTCAGTTTTGCATGGGGCCTAGCAGTGCATGGTTGTGTATCTGTACTCGATTTGCGCGAACTAAACATTTTTGTGAATTAACCGTAAGATTTAGCTCTATGATATATTCAGAAGAATTGTAGTAAATAATACGAGCCATGTTTTGGATACAACGTTTTAGTTCCACATTTCACCATGTAGAGGGCGCCAACACTAACTTTTCAACGGAAAGAGATAGAAATTAGGTGTCTTCCACAAAGTTGTAGAACAGATATTTTCCAATAATTCTTTCGAACATCAGTCTATCTCTCTTCTATGAAAAGTTAGTGTTGGCGCCCTCTATGCGGTCATAGTTGGAACTAAAATTTTTCAACCAAAACATAACTCGTATTATGTCTAATAATTCTTCTGAACATACTATTGGGCTAAACCTATCGATTATTTCACAAAAATGCATAGTTTGTGGGAATCGATTACAGATACACAACCATGCACTGCTAGGCCCCATGCAAAACTGACTCAAACATCACTTCGTTAAAAGTTTAATAACTTCTTTTAACAAAGCCGGATTCACTAGCAGTCTTTGGCAAAGTTGTAGGCAATTAAATTATCTTTCTTATTTTCACTTACAGTGATAATACGATACATGCACTGCCACCTAGCGGCAAAAATGCGAGTTAGTGGGTTTTCTCCATGTAAATTATCGAAAAATCCCATACAAACTTCAGGCACGTTGGTCCGATAGCTAGATTTGTCCGATTTGCTTCAAATTTGGTGCAAGTTCTCCTGGTGGGACTAAGAATCGAATCAGGGGTGGGCCGATTGCGTTTTAAAAAATTCATTATTTTCCTGGGCAGTCTAGGCAGCACATTATCTGTTGACTCCTAAATCAAAGCTTGACGGTGCCAACAATTTTCTTGTTCTGCAATTTAATGTTTTTAAATCTGGGGTGTTACAGCTTCAAATATTTTCAACTTGAAATTATTTTTTGTATTAACTCAATGGCCATTCTAAAACTAGTAAAATTGATAATATACAAAAGTTATTAATTGAATTTCCTATGACCTGAGATATTGACTGAACTGAATTTAGAACTAGGAAGGCAATTCGGAACATTTTTGAAGACTTTGAATACATCTTAGCATTTATAACAAGAAAGATTCCGTGATTTAGCAATTAAAACTAGCAGCAACACTTTTTGGCATTTTGTAGGACAGCAAAATATTCTTTGGAAAAACAGTCACATGGGAAATCTATTCTTTTGGAATACATTCACAACGGAGTCATTCACAAGAGCAACATTCACAAAGGGGATTTAGTAGTAGAGATTATTTTAGGGACAGAACGATTTTTTTAGGGACTTCCAGGTCGTTATTAGCATCTGATTTTCAATAGTGCAGCATTAGATTTTAGACTCGTAGTGGAGATCAAACAGCGCACAGTGGGCAAAAAGTGACCCCCAGAGGCACTTAATTAGTCGCCGCGGGATTCCTATCATAATTTATATATGAAAAGTTGCGGAATTTGATAATAAATCAAACGCACCTAGCTTGGTCCACTGCACGCATCTGTGGCCAGAGCTAGGGGGGTTTGAGTACCCGGAGAACTCCCGGTATTAGGCAAAAAGTGATTGCCAGAGGCACTAAATTAGTTGCCGCGGGATTTCTATAATAATTTATATATGAAAAGTTGCGGAATTTGATAAGAAATCAAATGCAACTAGTTTGGTCCACTGCACGCATCTGTGGCCAGAGTCACGGGGGTTTGAGTACCCGGAGTATTCCGGTATTAGACAAAAATGATTCCCAGAGGCACTTAACTGATCGCCGCAGGTTTCGTATCATAATTTATATATGAAAAGTTGCGGAATTTGATAAGAAATCAAACGCAACTGGTTTGGTCCACTGCACGCATCTGTGACCAGAGTCACCAGTCAGGGTTTTAGTATCCGAAAAATTCCTGGTATTAGGGTAAAGTAGTAAAACTGCCAAAATATTCGACTTTCATTTTAGTTTCCAAGTGTTAACAATTACGGTAGGATAATATTTTTGTTCGAGGATGTTATTTATGGAATTTAGAAGAGTGTGGTAATAGGAGAGTGTAGCGTATTTGGGTATTTTCGTGAGGAATAAACTAAATTTGGAGTAATTTCATTTTTTTTCCGATTCAATAAAAATTATTTTTTCGCTGCTATTTTCCATGAGGGCAGTAGTAGGGTTTTTCCCCATAAAGGTGTCTCAGAAAAAAAAAATTTGGCAATTTTTTTTTCTGAAGATGAAGCCATATTATATTATAGACATCACGCTTCGGTAAATATAATAACGTGAAAGCATAAAATAATGGAATCGAAATAAAGATCTGATTCGAGTTTCATAACCCTGGACTACATTTATTATATTCTGTCTATTTGCTGTGCTAATCCATATTACGCGAAACAACAACCACGGCTATGTTTAGAAAAAAAATCAAACTAGAATTTAGTTAGAGATTTTTTTAGGTTTGTGTTATTTGTTACCATTCAATGACAGATAAATGTTCGCGAAAATTACAGTTAAAACTTGTATTACCCTAATTTTAGATTGAAATTCTGGTACAGGAGTATCGTAAATGAACTCCTCAACTAACACTGATAACACTGATAAATGGTCAAAATTGTAAAGAAATATAAAATTAAAAGTAATAAAAATATAATGATTAAAATTAGTCAGAATCTGAATTCAATCCGGCATCAAAGTCTAATTCTACCAAAGTGTCTAAATTATCATTTGATCTCTTTAAGTATTGCCGAATTTTTTCATCAAACTGCGTATTCTTCGTTCGTTTGGTTTTACTAGACTTAGAGATGATGCGATCCGCGATACATGGATCCGTCCACGCTAGAGCAGCTACTAACATATCCTCGAGATTTGCTTCAGGCGAACCTAATTCAATATCGACATGTTTAAATAATTAAATTATTGTTGGGAAACTTGCCTTCCGTGATGAATACAATCGATTCATCTTGTGCCTACGATGAGCAGATTCTCCAGCTTCTTCGGAGTAGAACGATAACGGGAGAGGCTAAAAATTGTTTATGTAATTATCATTAATCTTATTACTATTATTTTTAAAGGTAAATATCAACCATCATCTCAGATATATCCTTCATGTGACGATATTTTTCTATACACGGCGGTAGAATCTTAACATGTTGTAAAGATTTCTGCAAATTCTCCGAAACCGTTTCGAAAAGCTGCAGAACTTTGTCACCGTCTAGTGTTTGAGATCTGGTACTTAGTATACTTAAAATACTAATATCCTCAACGATTCGCTCGCCATTTTCTATTTTTAAATGTTTGGCAAATAATGCCGGTTGAGACAATAGTCGTCTGGCCATATTTCCTGTAATAATAGCGATTTAAAATATTAAAACAAATAAACATAAGAAGTTATTCAGACATCTTATTACAGATGCGTGCAGTGGACCAAACCAGTTGCGTTTGATTTCTTATCAAATTCCGCAACTTTTCATATATAAATTATGATACGAAACCTGCGGCGATCAGTTAAGTGCCTCTGGGGGTCGCTTTTTTCCCACTGTACAGCGTTAGAAAAAAAAAAATAATATTAAATTTTGGATGTTTATCTCCAACACATCCAGAACCCAAAAGAAATCGTTTAGTTGGGATCTGGCACGACAACACTCATCGCATGACCAGACAACATGTTCGATGTCGTGATAATCCATCGCGACAAACTCAAGACCTGTTCTTCATAAGCCCAATATGCCGGGAACGTGCATCCAACGCACATTAATTTCACATGCGCATTACCCGAATCAAATCACAACGCATATCCCCTTGAAACGTAGACACTTGTGGGATAATAGTATGTAGCTACCTTCCTTAGTCTGTACTGCTCAACAAGACTGGCCTTTTTCCGAATGTCCTTTAACGAGAAGAATAAAGGTAAAAGGAATCCAAACTAAGGTAATCTGGAATGATTTTTCAAATAAAACACTCAGGAGTTTCCGTGTTTTTTTCACCAGAAAATACGAGGAGTGATTTCCGCTCTTCATCGAACGGAGGGTCTCTATTGAACTTAAATTATCTGTAATGATGAACTAAAACTTAGCTAAATTACGGCTAATTTTGAGATAAAAACGGTAAAGCAGTAAATTTTGAATGAATTTGCCGAAGCTAGTGGACTCGTCGAGTTTTGACACGTCTGAGCACCTTACCATATTCTTGAGGCTTCTTGAAATCAGTTAACGATAGATGTTTAAAGGCGATGGACAATTTTTTCAGGAGATTATATGTGCGGGGCGGTCAACAACCATTCGTATTCTTCGAGGTTTTCACTTTGCGCTCTAGGCCCGCATATAAATGAATTCTCCTGAAAAAGGCTAGCGGGTGAAATGGATGTCGAACAAGATTCGTCATCGATGAGAGTCCAATTCTCTTTCAAAAAATCATACGCATTTAACTGTGTCGGGCCACGTCCGATCTTCTTTCGAGTCAAAGATCAGTACTCTAAAGCTTTCGAAAACTTCGAAGCAACTGACAAGTTTTATCTGAAGGGCTACCGTGTCTACATATCTGTTCATATAGTTAAAATCGACGGTGTGGTCACTGAATCGATCTGGGGTGAATAATTGTTTCAGGGACCCGTTTCTCCTGTAAGTGAGATTTTGAAAGATCGCACAGGATGGGATGAAATTGTATGTCCCTTCAAACTCGTATCACGCCTGCGATTGTGTTGCCAGATTAAATTTTCTCCGACAAGGTTCGTCTGTGTGTTCGTGCCGCGTGTCATGTTTTGCACTAAATACCAGAAAACGATCCCCTTGTTAGAACATCTATTACCACATCTAAAAATTGTTGGAAAATGAGATTCCTTGTAAAAGCTATCTTTGTTTTTGGAGACCAGCTCGAGTTTTCTTCACGATGATAAACGACATAACTTTCTTTAGGACTGGTGGTATCCAACGGGGAAAAACGATCGGAAATGGTTAGTGAAGCTAAGCAATCATGTGAAAAAATTCACCACCCAGAGGCGAGACTCGAACCCGCAACCTTTGAGACTCCGGCCCAATGCACTAACCCTTATGCTATCCCTGGGTATGGTGACATCCCAGAAAGAACATATGATTATCCCACTGGCGACGGTGATCGTACCCTGTCTGCAAAGCGAGGAATCACACACAACAGCAGCTGATCACCCCAACACATTTGATCTATTTAATTTCCCCGCTAGATACCAAGGCCCGGGTTTTTATAATCGTCTGATGTCTAATTTTTAGTTCATTACCCATCGTACTTCGGTGGGTGACAGAGCTAATGAAGACTGTCGATTTCTGGTCCCTTGCCCAGTGAACAGAGGTATGACGGGAGCGAACCCGCCCGTTCGAATTAAACTAATAATTCAATTTTTTTGGTCTTTTGGCTTAAGTGCCAATACCTTATTTAGGACTGGTGGTATCCAACGGGGAAAAACGATCGGAAATGGTGAGTGAAGCTAAGCAATCATGTGAAAAAAATTCACCACCCAGAGGCGAGACTCGAACCCGCAACCTTTGAGACTCCGGCCCAATGCACTAACCCTTATGCTATCCCTGGGTATGGTGACATCCCAGAAAGAACATATGATTATCCCACTGGCGACGGTGATCGTACCCTGTGCTCTGTCACCCACCGAAGTACGATGGGTAATGAACTAAAAATTAGACATCAGACGATTATAAAAACCCGGGCCTTGGTATCTAGCGGGGAAATTAAATAGATCAAATGTGTTGGGGTGATCAGCTGCTGTTGTGTGTGATTCCTCGCTTTGCAGACAGGGTACGATCACCGTCGCCAGTGGGATAATCATATGTTCTTTCTGGGATGTCACCATACCCAGGGATAGCATAAGGGTTATTGCATTGGGCCGGAGTCTCAAAGGTTGCGGGTTCGAGTCTCGCCTCTGGGTGGTGAATTTTTTTCACATGATTGCTTAGCTTCACTCACCATTTCCGATCGTTTTTCCCCGTTGGATACCACCAGTCCTAAATAAGGTATTGGCACTTAAGCCAAAAGACCAAAAAAATTGAATTATTAGTATAACTTTCTTCACGATCAGCATTAAAGATTAAAGATTAATTAATTAATGGCCAACTTTCGAGTTTCTGTGAAGTGACCTTCTGAAGATAAAAATACAACTTAGGCTTACGGAAGTCGCGTACCATCAGTATCATTCTCTTCGCAATGCAGTATTAATGTCATTCAACACGTTAGCGCAAGACGAAATATTCGTTTAAAACAAATTTAAACACGTAGTTGAATGTGACGACAAGCAACAGACAATCTACATGGAAGCTTCCAAAAGTGACTTCAACACTTCATCATGTCTCACGAAGTCTCGATACTTTCTTTACTGATTTTGGTATCTTCCACTAGGTTGTCTTAGACTGGTACAGAAGCAATTATCTTATTTTTTCAATTTTTTAGGGCCGTCATGAAGGCAACCGTTTGTAAAAGCCCAAAAAGAAATTAAAAATGCCCTTGTGAAAGTGTGATTGAAAATATCTACACAAATCGACCATATCTTTGCCCTAAATCAGATAGACGATAGATATTTGAAGAACCTCAGACATTTGGTGACCTTTGTGTGTTTTTTCCAATTGGTACCAATACTTTTGCTAAGAAAAACATTGTTGTAAATGCATTGTTCTCAATCAAATTCTAGCAACGTGCACTTAATATGTTCTCTACTCCGACTATTTTACGTAACTGACAGTTAAATTAATTGTACCGCTCATATTATTAGATTCGAGTAATTTCGATGCTTCGTTAAGGAAGCATTTTTAATCAAACTTTACACATCAATTAAGCTATTAAACATTTGTACTTTCTAGTGATGAAAATGATAATTATTGTTACTATTAAAATTTAGTTTCCGTCGGTCCCTTTCCGCACCGGGTACCTATCATCGACACCATCTAAACCCTTGGCTTGTCAATTAATCACCGGTGTCGTCTACGATACACCAATTTGTCGATTAGGAAGAGTGCTTAAAATGTACATGTTCGTTCTGCACGCCTCTCCGAACCAGTTGCAATCAGGGATGTAATGCACCTCAGAGCAAATAAAGAGAAGAATAAAAACGCTCTTTGAACTTTTCATGCAAGTCACCGCTCATCTCTTTCACAATAAACCTCTTCACTCCGATGTGTTTTGCTCCCATCTGTGCATTCTACTCCATGGCTGCACACCTCAAAGAGTAGAAATAAAGAGGTTCTATACTGTGAATCTTGGTCCCACGTACGCTGAAACAGAGAAGGCAACCAAAAAACATTTTAAAAACGTTCATCCGATCAATCTTGATCTGAAGTGTAGTTTGATTCGCCTTCCTACCTGCCTGCCAGTTAGGGCATTGCAAAAAAATTTTTTTTTTGAATTCTCAAAGGCCCCCCCTCTTATATTGTGACAAATGTCAAAGTAAGCTCAAATGCCAAATTTCACATCATTTGGAAAGTTTTAGACCCCCGCCCACTTCGCTTGAAATTTTTTGAAAATGGTGGTATGGGAAAATATGGAGGAAAAATACATGAAATGCTATAACTTTTAAAGTAGCAATCAGAAAATTACAGTTTATACCTCTTTTGAAAGGAAATAATCTAAGTATTTGAATGAAGATATATTCGTTTCTTGAAAAATACGGGAAAGTGGGGTACTGGGTCATTTTGGCCCCAAAATCCCCTATTTTTAATGATTTTTCTGCTCCGTGTGGCAAATCATACATATTTTGTAGTTTTTCTAATGTGAAAAAATCTCAAAAATCGAACGGAACCCTTTTGACCTTAGTTCGAATACGAGAAGTTGGGGTTATAGGGCTTTTTGTCAATCATATTAAATTTTATCATTTTCTCATACATATATCTCTATTATTCTTCAATCAATTTTCATAAAATGTAACTTATTGAACGTGTAAAATTCTGAGGAATAAAACAAAAATAAAAACGTTAAAGGTAAAACTCAGAAACATCAAACTTTTTGATATTTACTCTACAAATCTCATTTTTTACATTATTTGTCCTAATACCTCAACTTCCCCTATTTTTCCAGTTATGAAACTTTTCTCATGTGATCCCTAAGCATATTTTACACTAAAAGTAGTAAATTAAATAAGAATTTTGTTGTTAAATGGAGTTAATATGTGCGATTTTATGGTAAAAATGTGAAATCGACACTATATGTCAGATAATTTGATGTTCCTGAATTTTACCGGTAACGAATCTATTTTTGTTATAATCCTAAGGATTTTCCACGTTCAACAAGGTATAGTTTATGAAAATTGAGTGAAGAATGATAGAGATATATTCACGAGAAAATGATGAAGTTTAATATGAATGTCAAAAGGCCATTTAACCCCAACTTCTCGTATTCGGACTAAGGTCAAAAGGGTTCCGTTCGATTTCTGAGATTTTTTTACATTAGAAAAACTATAAAATATGTATTATTTGCATCACGGAGCAGAAAAATCATTAAAAATAGGGGATTTTGGGGCCAAAATGACCCAGTACCCCACTTTCCCGTATTTTTCTGGGAACAAATATATCTCCATTCAAATACTAAGATTATTTTCTTCCAAAAGAGGTATAAATTTTAATTTTCTGATTGCTACTTCAAAAGTTATAGCATTTAATGTATTTTTCCTCCATATTTTCCCATAGAACCAATTTCAAAAAAATTCAAGCGAAGTGGGCGGGGGTCTAAAATTGTCCAAATGATGTGAAATTTGGCATCTGAGCTTACTTTGACATTTGTCACAATATGAGAGGGGGGGCCTTTGAGAATTCAAAAAAAAATTTTTTTTGCAATGCCCTACTGCCAGTGAGGGACGCACAAAAAAGTAGCTCTTCAAGGTGCAGCTCTTGGTGCACAGATCTTTCTCTTTTTTATATACAAGTTTCTCTTTGTACGGTCGTTCTGTACATCGCAGTATTTTCGTGTTGCTTTATCTTTCATCGGTGTATTTCGTTCTTTGTACACATTGTGTGAGCAAATAATAAACCTGGTTACAATAGTTGAAAGCACCAAACATTTATCGAAATTTATAACAAAGTTCTACCTCACCGACAATTCAAGCAAGAAGAGACAAGCTTCAAAGGCTTCAATATTCGGTCATCTGTAAGCAAAGTGGTATATTGATTGAAAAAAATGTAGCTGTTTCGAAAGCTGACAGTTGAAATCAAAAAGTTGAGAAAAGTACCGAACGAAACAGTGTAATTAATGTAAGTCCCATTGTTTAAGTTCTTAAATACACCCACGACATCATAATGTTTGGATCACAAACAAAACATATAACAAAACACAAACATGAACATCGACAAGTTTGCACCCGTGTACAAAATTTCGTGCACGCGTTCAACCTCAAACATGCTTTGCCTTTCTGGTTTGCTTCGAACACCGAACCCAAGCGAACGATGTGCAAACTTAGGTTTAAACACCGTGTGCGCACACAAGAAGAGCAAACACAAAACAGAATGAGTCAATGCTAGCGATGATGAGTGAGAGAAAGAGAAAACTAGTGTTAAGATTCTGTGTGTGTGTGTGCGAACACAGCGTACGTGCATGGGGTTTGGATGTGCAGGCGCGCACGTGCACGTGTTTTGGGACGCATTAGCGCGTTCGAGCTTGCACACGAAATGTGGGTATAAGATGAGCACAGAACGAGAGCGAACATAGTGTTTGATGTTCGTTTGGGAAGACTATTTAGATATATTTAATTAATATTCGGATAATTATAGTGATGTAGTCAGATGAATCCTAGACATTGCTGCAGTTTGTATTGAGTATGTTTATAAAAAAGAGATATTTAGTAGATTTATAACTAAGTCAAGAGTAAAATACGAAGTTAAAACTGATAGAATACGCCACATAGGTAGTTGTTAAGTCTATTACACTGTACGCAGCTTACCTGTGTTTGAACTTCCACCATCGCATATAGGAGACCATTCATAAATCACGTAATGCTTTCAGGGGAGGGAGGGAGTATAACAAAATGTGACATGTTGCGACATATAGGGGAGGGGAAGTAAGCTGAACTGTTACGTGACTTGTTTTTAGTGACGACATTTTTTTTAACGAATTTGTTACGCAAAAGAAAGGGGGAGGGGTAAAGATATTTGTGACAATTCATTACATGGGGGAGTCCATTTTGGGCAATTTTCGAGCTACTTTATATATGAATGATCTCTAGACGGTTAAGCCCTTTACCACAATCGGTCAGATTGGTCAGGATCTATTCAAGTCATCTTACATTTGTCGGCTGTAATTCGATATTCACAAAAACTTATATCTGGAGTCAAAATCTCAGGTGTTGCAAGTTGTAAAAATATTAGTTAATACCTGTTCAATCATAGAAGCCCCTTAGCTCAGTAGTGCTCAGAAGCTTCGAGTGTTCTGAAGACGGCCCTAGTCAAGACAACGTTCAAGTGATGGGCGGTAAACTAGCTCCGCTGCATCATTCCTCCTTGGCTAAGACTCTCTTCGTTCTCAAACAACGTCATGCAACTATGAAGGTCAGATTATCTCATGTCAATTTAATTTACTGCTAAACAGTAAACATGCCGTGCAATATATTTTCTTTCCAGCCTTCAAATGTCCTGTGATCTTTCCAACTGCCACTTTTTAAAAATGGGGATTGAAATGGGATTGAAACACGAATCTTTTCTGTGCTATGATGCTTTATCAATTTAATAGATAGAAACTCTGCCTTAGAATGCCCGGGATTTTGAATGTTTTAGGGAATACTGCGCATAACAGAGTCACTTGCCATACAATTTTTGCATCAAATCAGATCATCTGGTGTGTGTATTGCCACCTGGTGGGCGAATTTATAACCTTGTTTTTTATTCATATATTTGGCCTATAATGTTCAAATTTGGAATAACCTTGATTGGCGTGGATAACTATACTATACATCGTTTAACACCTGTTCAATGATACGGGCCCCTCAGTTCAATAGTGCCCAAGGCGCACAAGTGGCCGTAAGACGACCCTGATGGGTCTGCCTCCGAATTCGCATGAACTTTGCACAATTAGAAATGTATTCGGCCATGATGAAGCGAGGACTTGGAAAAAGTAAAAGAATGCAAATAATATGCTTGGGAAGTGGAATAAAATTAAGCAGAGGTTCGAAAAGGCAAGCTCTTATGGGTAAAGGGAAAAGCTAAAGTATCGGAAATTTAACTAAACAACCTACAGCAATTGGTTTACTTTTTAAAAACTATGTACGAAACTTGCCTTCAAACTCGGTTTTAAATAATAAATACAACTGATTTGGTAGTATAATTACTATTGCAATTATCAAAGTCGTACTGTGCTCTTCTGGCGCTCTTGGCGGAGTCTCAGTGTTGCGCCCTTTGCGTGTCTACTCTAGCTTTCTTTTTCAATTCAACTTTTGAACAATAATTTAGAGTGTACGTCGAAATGACACATTTTTCCTGACTTATTTAATGATCCTCCCTGAGTTTATGAAGCAGTTCTATATTGCAGCGTTTGTGAAAGTACATTAAAAATGTAGCTTTCTGTTTCCTCATTTATAGATAATCTAAAAATATCGTAGGCCGATTTCTTCACTCTCGCTTAACTTTTAAACCAGGTTCACCAGTACGTTTGAACCTGGCTTAAGCGTTAAGCGAGTGTGAAGAAATCGGCCCTTACTGACTTAATAAGACAGTTTCGGTTTAAACCAGGAGAATGACATCCCTTGCAGACGCGTGCAGGCTTTTTATTTACTCAAACAATGTGCTCAGACGGAAATTGAACAGAATGAACTAATTTTTATTCAATTTCGAAGTATGTATAGCGTTTAAAAATATGTCGAAGCTAATATTCATAAAATCTCCTCCAACTCCATTTGAAATCATACACGTTGAAATCGCTTGGACCATATCTGATCTTTTTTCAGATCAAAGATAAACCGCTAAGTATTCCGAATATTTCGAAAGAACTGACGCAGAAATTTTCAGGCGCAGAAATATTCAATCGTTACAGACAGAGAAAGTTCGCCCAGATAAGCTCATAATTGTGCCTATCTAAAGCAAGCAAATGACCCCAGCAAACCATCAATCGTATAACAATGTAGAAAAAGACTCGTAAAGATATCTACAAAAAGTCAAAATCGTTATGACAGTCGATTTTAGTCTGCAGAAATTGATTAGTAATCGCTTATTAATAAAAACATGATTTGAATACGACCTTTCATTCGAAATCGCATGGATGTTCTAGTTAAATCGTGTTCGATCGGAGTTGGTCGTAGAGCACTGGCAAACTTATATTCATATAGCTACAAATATTTAAAGCATAAAAATTCGTATTTTTGCTCACATTTGATCGTATTTTACTTCGATCAATGTCGGATTAATAACTTAACAAAGTCATTGTGGTCGTTCCTATGTGTAGCAATAGTCAATAAGCAACATAAACATATCTACGACTTCGATATACATCATAATGACTTCAAAAAGTTAGAGACGACTTAATATATCACAACATATAAGAAACCAGATTTCGCGAAATTACTTACGACTTTTCTTATATCTTTAAAATGAGATTGCTGCATATATGTTTATCGGAATAGGGTTTCTCTACTTAAAGATATGATATGATTACGAAATATTGCTACGATTATAACAATTAAAATAATTCTGTGTAGTAAGTCCTGTCATACAATCCAAATGTCGTAAGTTCGAATTCCACTTTAGCATGAGAGGGGGAGACCTCAATGGGTTGGATTTTTGGCTCCGATTCACAACCGACATTCGTTTTTTTGAGATGATTATGTGCCTGTTAACTGTTTTTAGTTTTTGATCTTCTTTACCGACGAATGAGAGTTAATCGTATATCGTGTTCCGGAATCGTATACTAGTTACGGATATCGCATATAATGTGAGATTGTTTCGCATATACAATAGGGTGGCACGAGGATGTATGAAAAAAATTGAATACCGCAGAACCAAGTTAGAAAAATTCGTAATTCTTCAACGAACTCCTACGCCAAATCTGAATCAAATCTGTTGGAGCATGTTTTAGCACAAATGATTCTAAGTTTGTATAGAGTTTACTATGAGAAAATAATACATTTTCATTAAATTCATAAATATGCCGCCAGGTGCACCTGAAAAATATATTGTATGCTACATTCTATAGATTCAGTCAAGTAGAACAACTTCTTCTAAAGACAGTTCATAGCTATGACAACTGGTTCATGAGTTATTGCAAAATTAAACTTTCGTTGCCCTGCAGGTTATGAAAATTGTACTGTCTCTGGCTACCCGGCGATCTGAACCTTCAATCAAGTGAACCTTGACGTATTTGTTGTGATCACCAGTTTTACCATTGGTGCAAAGCGGAAATATAGTCCAGATGGTATCGTCCGAAACATGTGATCTAAAGGACTTGGGATCGAATTATGTAATAGAATTATTTTTTATGTATTTTTTTGTACAATAATATACATTGAGCAAATTAAAATTGAAACGAGCCAGAAGCGGGCAAGATTCCCGTTATTTTGAAGCTCATCCGATGTTCACCACATCCCTGTGGAGCTGGAACTGGAACAGCTATGGAGTGCCCCGTAAACTTAAGGTTAATTGAGTAAGCCGGGTAATATTTGCCACTATACGCCAGCAAGAGTGTCTCCGGCTATGAAGCACGATTTGATTTTAACCAAAACTTAACGAATCATCCATGGATTAAGATTGGAGTAGCTTCGTGAATATAACGTTAGAACATAAATTTACTAAAATAAAACAACACTCAGAAATAACGGTTACGATCTCCCTTATTACTTCATTTAAAACTAACAATTCTACATAATAACGTTCCCGCTTTACAGGCAACAAAAAAAATTAAATATTAAAATTAAGAACCGAACTCGTGTCCTTCAGATCGTCTGTTTATGACGCTCGTATCTGAGCTATAAGACCGCCTATGTTGGTAGCTGCCTAATTCGGTTTATTGCTAGCATATCACGGTTAACTTGATTGAAGTATCAGCCAGAGTATCCAGATAAATTCAATTTTTACCAACGATGTAGACACTTAAGCATTGTATGAAGAATAATTTTTGAACCAGAAGTCGCAGCCTATCACACTCTTCGGGGAAGTTGTACACGGTACTCGCAAGAATACATAGGAACGTGTCTACGAAATATTAAATAATGTTGATCGTTTATCCATGTTAAATCACATACAAACTTTAAACCACTTGTGCTAAAATATAGTGCAACCTATAAAATCAACATTTTGCATGGTTGAATGAGGTCGTATAGCGAGTAGTTTTAAATCGGTTCTACTGAATTCTAAAATTTGTGCCACCCTAATATACAATCTTAAATACATTCTCTAGAATCGTTCTCATACTAGAAATTATCGCGTCTAACGTGTATATTATTGTCATAAATCATTCATTTCAATAGTATATCGCCTACAGTTTGGTGCGCATATGCCGATTTTCTGCATTTTATGCGACTTTTTAGTGGGATATCAATACGTATTATTCAGTTGCAACTTGGATATACCATCAAAAAGGCTGGCTGGGACGTTACTGGCGACATTCCTTTCCACTACTGTGTCTACATGCCTTCTCACAAAGTTGAGATCGACGATGTGGTCACCGATTCGGGTGGATCTACTTATGCACGTTGTTGGCAATTTCAAGGGCCGCTTACTCCAGCGAACGAATATTTTGAATGACAATCGCACTGAACTGAACCAAATTGTGTGTCCATTCAAACTCGGTGTGATCTTTGTGTGGGACTACTTTGAGCTTCTTTGATAATAATCGTCTGCCTGTTTGATTTTTTTATCATCGCGTTATGCATTGCCACGGTTGGGGTTGAAATTTTCGTGTCGGGCAACTCATATATGATTGTTATTTATTCTTTTATCTACTTTACATTGGACAAAAACACCATTTATTGTGAATAAATTTGAAAAGGACTGACAGGGTCGTAACGTGGTTTTGTGGACCTTTAGTGGAGACTCAGTTTTGCGTCCTTTGGTGCTTACATTCGCTTTCTTCTCAGCTCGACATTCGAACAATAATGTGCTTGGAAATGGTACACACACTGATATATTTTCAGACTTATCCTCAATTATTTGTTTAAGTGGTCATACCACTGTAAAGCACGGAAAAATAGGCATATTTCGGGAATTTTTCTTCACGCAATAAATAGGTGAATCGAGATCTTGTTAAACACGACTTATAACATAAGTAATAAAACACACAAATTAGTTTGTTTGAGCAATTTCATCACAAGATGGCGGCTGTGCAGGATTTTTCCTCATGCGCGTTGTTTTGGAAGGGGTCCACGACCGGAAATCTATCTCCCGTAGTTTTTGACCTAGAGCCAAAAACTAAATTTTTATGATTCTTTATGTCAATAGCAAGCGAAGTACGAAGGATTTTTTCGATATTTTGATTTTACGCGAAATGGCGCAATTTTGAGTGAAAAAACGCTGAAACTGTCATAAAAATCGACATAAAATTGTTAATTTCAAAAAAGTTAAGCAAAAAAAAAATTAAAATGCTACGCACGTCACTGGAGAAATCAATTTACTGTGAAAATTTCAAATCAATCAAAAATCATTTGTTCGAGATAAGTTTCCGGCCAGTTCAAAAAAAGTGGTTTCGAGAAAAACGCGGGTAAAGTTTTCAGTACTCATGTGGTATACGTAAGAGGCGTTGTGGCAGAGTTGAAAATGTATGTCTTGTTTTCGTCTTTCATGTTTTGGGATATCATTTTTAGCATCCCAAACCACATTTTAGACTAATAAATAAAAAATCGATTTTTTAAAAATTCTACGGTGTAACCTCTTAGGGACGATATTTTTTGAGTGACGTAGTATTTTTGAGTGATTTTAACACCCCCCCTCCCCCATCGTAGCATTTCGTCACAAACCTCCAAATACCCCCCTGGTAATTACGTAGCTTGGCGGTAATTCACCCCCCACCTTGTCCCCGTAAAATTTAAAAAAAATGAAGAACGATGTTAGTTATTCCCCTTTAAAAAAGCTACGTAGTATGACATGACCCCCTACCCCCCCTGTCATCACACATCATCACAAAATACAAAACTCCCCCGTCCCCCATATAATGCTACGTCATTTATGGATGATCCCTTAAGCAGATCATGATTTCAGCGCCCCCCTAAGGCTGGCGCCCTTGTTTAGTTTGGTTTAGTTCGAAGCAACTGGGAACAAGATGCGTACACTGGAGCAAACCTAATAAGGACATTATACAAGCGAGCCACAACGTAGCTCCTACGCCACACACACACCGCTCTCCCCTGCCTAATCATGTATCTGACATGAGCAAATATAAAAATATGTTTTTCAATACACTAACCCTGCCGGTGTGCAACGAAACCGCTACTTAAGGAAGCTAGAACATTTTCCTATATAATCAACCTGAGTTTTTGACGAAAGGCCATCTGTAGCTCTTATTTTGTGCGAAAATATCACCCCTCTTCACTTGGGGTTTCTTTTCGAAACACTTTTATTTTTCTTCTTCTCATTTTCAGCGCACTTTTTCAAAGGCACTTTAATCACACACCACTGCAAAAAACACCCGCGAAACTTCAATCATTTACTAACAAAACTTCAAATTTTCTGGCAATGTGCAGATGACCGAAGGAAAATGTCCGAAAACTCATTTGTGCGTTTGAATTTTCACTTCGAAATCCTTTTTTTAAATGTAAACAGGCGCGTCGGTGCCTAGCAACAAGCGTGCGTTTCTGACTTCCACATATCTTCACCTTAAACATAAAAATTAGATCACCGCCTACTATACGTGTTCAATATGTGCCTCAAATGGAATAGATATAATTGAAGCATTCGATTTACAACTTGAGATCATCAATCTTCCTCTGATATTATGAAAAACAAATGTTTGTCGAGGCGCATCAGTCAATTTCTAATGCATATCTTCCTGTACTCTGCGAATAAAGAACGTACTTCTACCATTTCACACTAATCTAATTATTATCTACAATCGACACACAACCTTCAATTTTCAACAGTATGTACACATATATTCCGAGTTTTCTCTTCTACAATCTCTCAAGTTCCGCAGTTTCCATCCATAATCACTTCTCGGTCGCGACATAGTGTACTCACTCGGTATCGTAATTTAATTCCCATCTCGAATGCCACAACGCAGAGAAGCACTCGTACAGCTCTATCCCACAAGACCAACCTGGTGGCCCCGAGTGCTGTCAAACTCTTTCAACCACCACGACCATGGACGGACCACGGACCATGCCAGCTCTTGTGTCGAAGAAGGAGGGATATCGTTTCTAGATGCATTGAGTGAAGGTATCAATAAATGGAAGCATCCCTCGCCCTCGGTTCAACACCGTTACACGAATCAGCTGGCGAACGGACGAAAAAGCTAGCTGATGATGATAATAAATCTAATTATCACGCTAATGACTAGCGAGGAACGAGGTTAAAACCAATCAGACAGTGATGATAAGGAGCTCCGTTCTGGTGGGGGACTTTGGAGTGGATGGGGATTTTTTTTTCAAATTCAACAGAGAGCGACGGTAAATTACATCAGCATTCAGTGTCAGATGGTTATTAATGACAACCGATGTTGTAAGAAGCCTGTGATACGAGTTGAATTTAAAATGTTGCGAAGTATTTGTGCTTTATATTTGTTGACTTCTTCGGGAAGATGTATACCGTTTTGATTCAAATGTCCGACATCTTCGAGATCCGAATATGTGCTTATTTGAAAACTGATGCTATTATGCTTATTAAACTACAAAATCAATGTTTCGACTGATAAATAAATTTTTACCATAAAATTTATACCATGCGTTTTGCTTAGAATTAAAAAATGAACCACCCTTTCGGCAGTTGCTGCCTGCAAGCGTTCAAATAAACAGGCAGTAGGCTAGAAAAATGCTACCCAGACGTGTCGGAACATTTTTCCCTTGTGTTTACCTTTGTTGCTGAAAATATAAGAATGTTGAGAACAGCGATTTTGTTTGTTGGCTTTCGATAATAACATTTACTTGTGTTTTGAATTGGTTGAACCTTCGAAAGGATCAATTGCTGGTTTCAATTACGTGTAAAGAAAGGTGTGATTTTAGTTGATTTGTTACTTAAAAATGAGAGTCAGGCGATTTGAATCAAAACAGCATAATGCAATTTAGCAGTAATTAAACCAACCAAAAAGATCATTTTGATGGACTCCTAGAAGTTTGACAAAAAATGATTGATCTTACAGGTAAATTGATCTAAAAGTTATAAACTAAATGCATGTAAACGAACTGCTTAATATCTAACTAGAGCCCGGAATTCGAATCACAACGGTCTGGAATTCTCCTACTACTCGTACCCATCGTTATCAGATCCATGTTTTATCGATCCAGGATACGGAACTAAGACTGCTTGTAGTAAGCTGCAACGTGCGTCCCAAATCTTTAACCCGTATCACGTATCTATCTCAAACCCCAGAAATTTCAAGCACCATTTGCATAAAAGTGATAAAATCACACAGCATCACCGTTCCCTTCCGGAGGCTTTGATTTTGGGACATCTTCTAGCTCCGCACTAACCGAGATAGCTGTCGAAAAAGGTTTACCGCTTGTTTTTTTTTTTTTGGTTCACAACCGTAGAAAGGTACAGTTAAACTTCTGCCCATCGTCGTCAATCTAGCTTGGCACGGAGGAGTCCGATTCAACGAATCCTTCCCGCCCTCCCCTGGGGCGGTAGCGGCCGAAATTAAATTAGAATACTTGGAGCTGACCTCATGCATATAGATGAGATCTGTTTCATCCTTACTGGTTCATAGTTTTGCATTCTGAGTGATATTGCGGAAGGGGAACCGAATATTCGAGATTTATGTATCTCTTAAAGAAGTCGTTTTCATCGACTTTGTGTTAGAGATTTTCACTTTTTACTGTCAGTAATGTTTGTTCTTTATTCTCTTTTAGCCTGATTATAGAATCGAAAACACTATTGTTTCAACAGATCAATGCATGTGCTAGGGACAGGACCGATATTTGATCCAAGCAACCATAGTCTTTCTATGACATCTAAGCAACCGATCAAAACAAACAAAATCATATTCGCAAAAACAGTAGTTTAAGTATTTGTACAGAAAATTCTCGAATCTCGAATAGGTTAGTTATGTGAATGGTGCTCTAGCTAATCTAGCCGACGATCTAAAAAGGACATCAGACAACTTTCGTCACGAAATACTAATTCTGACCTTCGAAAGCGCATGGAAAAATTCGATTCTCCGTCCGAGTTTCGTTTTATTACTGGAGAACGAGCAATAATAATTGCAGAAGCTGTGATGAAAATCAATCATTCTTTGAAAAAAAAGGCTTGAAACCCATTAAGCCTCGAAACACAAAAGGACTCAATGTCCAAAGTGCATGAAAAAATCTCCAGATTAAGGTACTATAACCGTTAAATAGACCTTGCTCATTATCATTAGTTCATTATTTGACAGATTAGATAGTATTCAGAAGCAAGGCCAGGAAGCTGGAAAAAATTGACGGTGCTCATTGGAGATTGCACAGACTCGAAGTAATTTGTTAAAATTAAATGCGTGTTGTGCAGTACGGAAAACTTCATCACAGATCGACCAGAGAGAACAGGGCGCTGAGAAGTGACAAACTATATAACACATCTGATTTACAAACGATAATCAGTTCAGCGACTGGTTTGTTGCAGCTACCGATGAAGAAGATAGATGTGTACGAGATTCTACGCACATCGCAAATAAGTTCCGACCACGGCTCATCAAACAAGACATCGAATTGGTTTTTGGGTTCGATTTAAAGTTTCCCAAATCGTTTAGACTAACTGAACTATTTATTTTAGGAAAGTTTCGAGTGTGTAAAGTACACCTCGATGAACTAATCGCAGATGTATCCAAGGACCGACACCGGTTGCCTCTACATTCTAATTGACTGGGATTTAGAAATAAATGCACATGCATTAATTTTGAGTATAATGTTTTGTCGCTAGTACGATGCCGAATTCAGGATATATACAACAGAGTCAAACCTGTAAAGGCACATTCAGAGATGCTCTTTACACCGTAATCAACGATTGTGAACTTCACAATTCAAATATTTGAATCGAGGCTTAACAAAATACAAACCACACGGGACATAATGTACAAACAACAGCATACGCTAAAATGTTAACGTTTGAATTCGTCTAAAACAGAAAATCGAATGCTTTTTCCAAGTGATTTTGAAATATCTAACACAGTAGAGCAGACAAAAATGCAACAATTGGAGCGATATTGATGATGGGTTTAGAGTTTTCAAATGAGTCTTTTAAACAAAGTATTATTTTAAAGCGCCCAAAAGTTAAGCCAATCCAAGAATGTGGTAGTTTCTCAGGAAAAAGAGAAAAAAAAAATGGAAAATAATGTTGTACAATGCAAAAAAGCTATTTGCTAATGTTGGTGAAGAACTATATCTGAGAGATTCTGTAAGATTCAAACATGTGTGTCACACCAATTGGCTAGTCCGGAGTGATGTCTCGGGTAGCTAAGCACAGAAGCTCTGGTTTGCTGGAGAGATACTGGTTGGCTACACAACGTTTCTGGATTATTTCAGAATAGTTCAGTTTCAGAATTGTTCTAACTCAAATTCAAGCACGGTTTTCGACATCAATTGTATAGGAATCAGTTGTTGTAATGGTGTTGAAATCAATCCAGAATTCAGAGCAGACTTTTGAAGGGTTAAACCGGGGGTATCTTTGAAACAAACATAATTATTTTTGAGGCAAAAAAATATTTGAACAAACCTTGCTTGTCATTTAATTGAACAGCTATTTGCACAGCTCAACTAAGCAGTACCAATTGTAAGAAATAGTAACAACTATTGATTCTACAAAATGTTTGTTTAAAATACATTTATATGGGCACTTCAACCTGAATTATTTATTTCAATTAGAATAATATTATTTCAGATAAAGGATCTTCTTACTGATACAATTTATTCTATATTCAATTTAACCTCAACTTTCTCTGATTTAAAAAAAAACATTCAAGATTCTTTAAAATTTAGAACCAGTTGAAATTAAAATTTATTTCGTTTCGTGGCCCTCGTAAAGTATAATAAGTATTGTCACATCAGTAAGCTTTTCCGAGGCAAACACCTTATGGAGTTTTGATGTTTTAGACCAGCAATCGTTCGTACATGTCCACTAGGCCTTTTACTCGCGTGCAACTAGATAGTCATGTCATATGTATTCAAGATGACATAAAAGACGGGTGTCCAATAAAAGGACAACAGTATTCACAGAGTCAAATTTCGGCACCTTCCAATAAAACATTTTGGATTCGGCTGTCATTTTTTGCCGATTTGTTAAAATAACGCAGAACTGACATTTGAATACAAATTCGACATTATTGCTTCAAAATAGTTACCGATTGACATAACAAGAAATGTACTGAAAAAGTAACCAATGTTTAGAAGCTATCACAGCACAACAATTGATTCACCTTTAACGAATTTTTCGTATTTTTTTTTTTTTTCATACGTTTATTTGACACGGCATTTGCAAAAGCTTTTTACGCCAGTTTCTTTTTTACATAGCACGTTACAAAAATCCTTAAGACTAATTTTAACTATACTAGTACTTTGTCTAAAACTAACACTGAAATCACTTTATTGTTTGCTTTTTTCCTTACATTGTTGTATTTCATAATGATCTAGTATTTTCGGGTGCATTTATTTACTTTTTTTCTGTTTTTGTCTAAATTTAAAAACTAAATATTCTAGGACACTTTAATTGGTGAATGATTAGCCTTGGATGAGAGTATGAGGAGATGAATTTAATTAAATTTTGACAGACGCTGTTTTTAGAAAATGATAGATAAGTTCCATGTATAGAGGATCGCGATACGCCAGGATGTCTCTAACAGGAACATGGATTGGTCTTCCTCGGACTTGTAAAGAATCTACTAATTGTGATCTGGCTTCACGATATTCAGTGCAGGACCAAACAACATGCTCAATGTCATGGTAACCTTCTCCACAAGCACAATGATTACCCTCAGCGAGCCCAATACGACGGAGATGCGCATCTAAAGTATAATGATTGGACATGAGCCTAGACATCACACGGATGAAGTCCCGACTTACATCCAATCCTTTGAACCATGCCTTCGTTGATACTTTAGGGGTAATTGAGTGTAGCCATCGTCCCATATCTCCATTGTCCCAAGATGTTTGCCAACTAGCAAGTGTCCTCTGTCGAGAAGCGCTATAAAATTCATTGTAAGCGATGGGTCTTTCATATATTTCACCATCTAGTGCACCAATCTTGGCTAAATTATCAGCTTTCTCATTGCCCGCAATAGAGCAATGGGCGGGGAGCCACACTAGGGTAAATTTATAACATTTTCTTGTCAGGTTACTCAGAGATTCTCGTATCTTCCCCAAAAAGAATGGATCGTGATTATCAATCCTCTTTGAGCGTAGAGCTGCAATTGTGCTGAGACTATCAGTGAGGATAAAGTAATGGTTCGGGGGTAAAGTATTAATTATTTGCAAACTATAGTGAACTGCTGCTAGTTCCGCTATATAAACAGAGGCGGGTTCTGCAAGTTTGAGAGAAATTGAAAAATTATTGTTGAAAATACCGAAACCAGTGGCCTCACTGATTCGTGACCCATCAGTGTAAAACATTTTAAGGCAGTCTATGTGTTGATATTTACTTGTGAATATTTTAGGGATCTCCCGCGAGCGTAGATGATCCGGAATTCCACGAATCTCTGCTTGCATGGACGTGTCGAAGAATAAAGTGGATTCAGGAATATCTAGTATATTGACGTATGTGGGAACATACCTAGCAGGCGTTATTTCTTGTGACATGTGATTGAAATACACTGTCATGAATCTGGTTTGGGGTTGAAGCTCGACAAGTCTTTCAAAATTTTCAATTACCAGTGGGTTCATAACCTCACATCGAATAAGTAAACGAGAAGAGAGATCCCAGAATCGGTCTTTTAAAGGAAGAACTCCCGCTAGTACTTCAAGACTCATCGTATGGGTCGACTGCATGCAACCTAAGGCAATTCGTAAACAGCGATACTGTATCCGTTCCAGTTTAATAATGTGAGTGTTCGCAGCTGAACGGAAACAGATGCACCCATATTCCATTACTGAAAGTATTGTTGTTTGATACAATCTTATCATGTCACTTGGATGAGAACCCCACCATGATCCAGTTATTGTTCGCAGAAAATTTATCCTTTGTTGGCATTTCGTTATTAGATACCTAATGTGGCCTCCCCATGTGCCTTTAGAATCGAACCAAATTCCAAGGTATTTAAAAGTCAGGACTTGGGCTATCGTTCTACCAACCAACTGAAGCTGAAGCTGAGCTGGATCACGCTTCCTTGAAAAAACAACCAACTCTGTTTTCTCCGTAGAGAAATCGATGCCTAACTTCAAAGCCCAACTTGATAAATTATCCAAACTATCTTGCAGTGGTTGTTGTAAATTTAAGGCTTTTGGTCCTGTAACAGAAACCACGCCATCATCTGCAAGTTGCCTTAGAGTGCATGGGCTGACAATACAATTATCAATATCATTCACGTAAAAATTGTAGAAAAGGGGGCTTAAACAAGAACCTTGTGGGAGGCCCATGTAACTTATTCTGAATGTTGCCAAATCGCCATATGAAAAATGCATGTGCTTTTCTGACAATAAGTTGTATAAATAATTATTTAATATTGGTGAAAGACTACATTGATGTAGTTTCTCTGAGAGAACATCAATGGAAACAGAGTCGAATGCTCCTTTTATGTCTAAAAACACAGACGCCATTTGTTCTTTTTTTTGCGTAAGCTAGTTGGATTTCTGACGAAAGTAGCGCCAGACAATCATTCGTTCCCTTTCCCCTCCGAAAACCAAACTGGGTATCTGATAGCAAGCCGTTCGCCTCAACCCAATTGTCGAAACGTCGTAGGATAATTTTTTCCAACAATTTCCTGATGCAGGATAACATTGCAATCGGTCGATACGAGTTATGATCGGAGGCTGGTTTTCCCGGTTTTGGAATAGCGATAACTCTCACTTGTCTCCAGTCGTGCGGGACAATGTTCTGCTCAAGAAGCTTATTGAATAAATTCAACAAGCGTCTTTTTGCTAGGTCAGGCAGATTCTTCACCAAGTTGAATTTAATTCTGTCTAGTCCCGGAGCATTATTGTTGCATGAGAGGAGTGCAATTGAGAATTCCATCATTGTCAAAGGCGAATCTATGAAATCGTTACTTGTGGGAGCATCGCGAGTGATTTTCTGCGCAGGAGCAGAATCGGGACAAATTTTCTTGGCGAAATTAAATATCCAACGATTCGAAAAATCTTCGCTTTCATTAGTCACGTTTCGATTCCTCATTCTTCTGGCTGTGTTCCAAAGAGTACTCATTGATGTTTCTCTTGACAAGCCATCAACGAAGCGTCTCCAATAACTAGACTTTTTGGCACGACGTATACTGTCAAATTTGTTTTGCAAAATGAAATAATTTTCAAAGTTCTCACGTATACCCCCTTTCTGTTTCATAATTTCTTTGTAGGCAACTTGTTTAGCTTCATATGCATCAGAGCACTCTTTGTCCCACCAAGGATTAGGGGGCCGTCTATTTATTGTCATTCCAGGATTGCATTTCGTTTGGGCTTGTTCTGCTGCTTCAATAATTAAACCCGCTAAGAATTCATATTCTTCGGTAGGGGGTAGCTCTTCTGTCGAAGCAAGAGAAGTGGAAATTAATGTTTCGTATGTTTTCCAATCAATATTTCGTGTTAAGTCATAAGGAACATTGATTGAATTCGTAAGGCCTAATTCACTGTTAATTGAAACAACGATTGGCAAATGATCGCTACCGTGAGGATCAGGTACAACCTTCCACGTGCAATCTAACCGAAGTGATGTCGAGCACAGAGATAGATCTAATGCACTTGGACGTGCAGGAGGTCTGGGGATGCGTGTTGTTTCGCCAGTATTTAAAACTGTCATATTAAATTCGTCACAAACATTGTATATCAAAGAGGATCGATTATCATTGTAGAGGGAACCCCATAATACTCCGTGCGAGTTGAAGTCTCCCAGTATCAGACGCGGAGCAGCCATAGATTCCACTACTTCAAAAATTTGACTTTGTCCAATTTGAACTTTGGGAGGTATATATATAGAAGCGATAGACATGTCTTTGCCTTTAATATTCGTTTGGACTGCTACAGCCTCAATGCCAGCAATCATGGGGATGGTAATTCTATAGAAAGAATAGCACTTTTTAATTCCTAGAAGCACTCCTCCATACGGGGTGTCTCGGTCTAGGCGAATAATGTTGAAATCATTTAAGTTGAAATTAATGTTTGAGGTAAGCCATGTTTCACATAGAGCAAAAGCATCGCATTTTAAATTATGCAGTAAAATTTTTAAGGAATCAATTTTAGGTATGATACTTCTGCAATTCCACTGTAAAACAGTGATGGAATCTTTCATTGGAGGAGGTGAATTACCCATTGAAAGATACAATCGCTGCAAGGATGGGCCATTGAGCAATCAGCTGCTCTAAAAATGTTCTAATTGTTGGGAGGAAAGCTGAAAGTATACTCTTTAGTGGTTCAGAAATATTGAATGCTTTAAAAATCCAATCAACAATTTCAGAAAATTTCAATAATCCTACCCCCGGCTGAGGCTCAGAGGTAGTCGAAATTTTATTATTTCCAGTAATGGTGTTCTGTTTGGATTGCACGTTCCCAAAACCGGGCGGAATTGATTTCGGTTTTGAATCGGAATTTTTCGGTTTTGGGCGCAGTTTATCTATTGGTGGAGAAATTTTAAGGCCCTTTCTTGGCAGCTTGGGAAAAGAAGACTGTTTTCTTTTTCTGGAATTTCCGGGTAAAACAAATGATGTACCTTCGCACGCTCCGTCAGAGTCAGACTGTTCCGAAAATAGAGATGTGTAAGTGTTTTCTAAGAAAATGGGTTTAGGGGTAGCATTTTTCAACATTTCTGCATAGGAGCGCTTAGACCTCTCCTTCAAGGATCGTTTAATTTTATCCTCACGCAATTTATAAATGGGGCATGCAGGGAGCTCATGTGAGTTTTCTCCGCACATTAAACATTTTTCTGAATTTTCATTACATGTATCCTCTTGATGAGAACCCCCACATTTGCCACACCGTGCCTTATTGGAACAGTAAGTGGCTGTGTGGCCAAGCTGTTTGCAATTAAGGCAATTCATTACACGAGGGATAAAAAGGCGAACAGGGAGACGAATCTTATCGATAATGACATAGTTGGGCAGCGCAGACCCAGCGAAAGTCACTCGAAATGAGTCAGACAGTCGATAAACTTTTTTATCTCCTTCGTGTGATACTGAATGCAATTGCTTGCATTCAAGTATTTTTACGTCTTTAAGTATGGTGTCTTTGAAACGACCAACCCCATGCTTAACTAAGTCATCAACAGTCAAACTCGATTCTGTGATGACCCCATCAATTTCAATTTCCTTTGAAGGAATATACGCTCTATACTCACGCGTAAAAAGCTCGCAAGAAGCAATTGCATTGGCTTGTTTGAGACTACCAACGACAATGCGTATTTTATCTTTATTGACTTTGACGATCTCTTTTACATCCGAGAATCGCGAAGTCAAATCTTTAGAAATTTGAATAATATTTACGGCCTTTACTTTACGCCTAATAAATACAATCCATGGTCCCGTTGAAGACTCTGGGTAAATTTTAATTCTAGTCGGATTTACATTTTCAGCATAACGCTTAGGGGGAGGGTCTGTTACTCGTTCTCCCATCTCTTCATCCATTTTACCTAGCAAGAAAAACTATCACAAAAAGGAATGAAAAATATACCTGTTATACCTGTAGAACACACCTCATGTGTTACGTTGTAAACTCGGTGCCCGAAAATAGGAATAGGCCTACCTGCAACACTTCAAAACTCTCTCCGGTTAAGCTGCTCGTCGGTATCACCACCACAAGCGCGTTCTCTCCGTTTCCACCGCCGCGGTAAACAAATGTGGCTACCTGTGGCTTGCTGCGAAAATCCCACTGTCGATGCGGCACTTTTCGGTGCCACTTATTTTCCTTATTCGTCGTACCACTTCTGCGGTAGACGAATAGAGCTAATGGGTCTACCTGTGACGCTTCCCCTCTCGTCGATTAGAATTGCCCGACGACACCAATACAATATATTTTTTCTGTGTGTACAGGCACGATCACTGTCGATTTCTGCCACCGCGGTAGGCAAATTCGTCTACCCGCGGTTTGCTGTCAAAACACCGAGGATGCCGTTGACCACGCCTCCGACGTATCAACTGTCGACTCACACTTAACAAACTGGTCTCTCTCTCTCTCCCACAAAAACGCATACAGCGTCTCGCACTCCGTCACTCTCTCGAGAACAAAACCTTCCACCTGGAGGCACAACCGTCTCGGCCGGTTGCAAAAACTGTTATGAATTTTTCGTATTATTACAACCAGCAATAGTCTGTTCAATAACAATATTTTTGATTAACATGTACTTACCAAAATGTTCTGTGTTTAATCAGTCGAACCAGTCTGACTGTGGCGGATCCAGGGGGAAGGCCCTGGGGGTCCAGATCCCCCTCCCCCCCCCGAAAATTTTATTCTCCCTGAGAATTTTAAAATAGTTTCTATTTCAAATTTGTTCTAAATTCCAAATCGTTCTAATCCAGATTCGACAACCAAAACTGATTTTTAAATTAAAAATGGGTATTACATATTACGTATTGTACATTTAACAGGTCAAAATCGAAATTTCGGACCCCCTCCGAAATTTTTTTCTCGATCCGCTCCTGCAGTCTGAGCTTGAGTCGGAATTATGGCTGGTTCCCACCGAAATTCCGGCTTAAGCGACAACCAAGTGAGATTTATAATATCACTGGAATCATTGTACTAATCCCACAACTGTTTTCTATGCAGCATCTAGTCTAGTCTAGTCTGAATATACACGGCCAATACATGTAAAGTTATTGGAAAAATGCAAATGTTCGCCTACTATTTTTCTTGACAATATTAATGTCACATATGGTATGTGACGCAATAATTAACCCATTCATGCCCATGTTGTTTGTGAACAACAACGTTTTTAAACAGATATAACTTTTGATTCAGTCAAGATTTGATCACAGAAACAAGTAAGGCTAATAAATGTAACTATTGCCTTTCATTTGAGTACTAACAGTTACAAGAGTAAGCTCTAGAACTTAAGTTATTGCAGTTAGTCTGATTGGATTCCAATGGAGCAGTGCTGCCAGGGACAGTTTAAGTTGACAACGAAAAATGATTTTTTCGTATATCTTCGTTATATTGCAATATTATTGAAAGCTGATAAAACTTGTCAATTTAGAATGCCTTTGGCTACGTTTTCCACAAAAGTGGACTATTGTAAATATTCTAGGAGAATTGTATTGAGCATTGGAAGGTAAAACTTGATCAGTTTGTAGCACTGCGAGGGAAGCTCCTATCTTTATTAAAAAATGGCTTTTCGTGTTTCTTGGCCCCACCGTTCTCAAGAAAAAATAGGTGTGAAATTCTACATGCACTAGAAAAGAAGTTGGACATGAAAGGGTTAATGCGGTCAGGCCAATTGTGCAGCGAAATTACGGACAAGATGAATCCAAATTCTACGGCAATTAAATTATTCATTAAAGAAAAAAATTGAAAATTTCATTTTATTTAATGAAGAATCATTTTAAATCTAATAAGGAAGAAACGTGGATAACCATACCGGCCATTTCAATATAAAGGATTAGATAAATTGTTGGGAGTGGCGTAGTTGTCACTTCTTTGGTCCTAACATCTCTGGTATGAGACAAAGATATTTACAACTGGTCCTGGCTAATTATCCAAGGAATAACTTAGGAAACCTCTGAAGTGAAACATAAAACATAAAGCGTCTATCGCAATTGCAGATCACAACGAAAATTTAATTTTTAAATCAAAAACTTCCCAAAAAGTGTTAACAGTTTCTGTAAAGAGCTAGCTGTTGATTTAAGAATAAAAATTCGAAAAATCGTAAATAGGAATTGGTATTGACTTGATATATTGTGCACAATGCAACCATTGTAAATAAATGGAGTGGCCATAAATATGTCGTACAAATTTATGTTGATAACAAAACAGAGATACAGATTCATAAAGTTTAAAATCTACTGTAAAATGAAGAATTATGATTTCAGCAGTGTTGCATATTACGGGGTGTGGGGGTCAGACAAGATGGGACAAGTTCAATTACCCACATTGCCTGCAAGCATTGTACTGTTTATTGGGGTGACCGATACTGCAACTAATCTCCTGAGTATAGATACCTTATCGATCGAAAGAGTACAGAACTTACCCAGGCAACGTTACTCTGATAGAATGCTTTAATTTTGACCTCATATGTCGAGAGGTATCCATTGATTAAGATAAACACTCTTGAAGGAAGCAAAAAAGCAAGCTACTTTCATAATCAAAATTCTCAAATCCGAAATTTACGCATTCACTCATTCACTGTTAGCTAAACTTTCACTAATTATGTTGATACTATCTAGACGTAATTGTACATACAGAACTAGCTATGGCATGAAGGAACCTATGGCAGAAATCTTATTAGCTGAATATTCGTTAGGAACGCGATTAGATAACTAGAGCTGTAAACTTCGATTGTTGTCTAGTCAAGTCTACACATACGCAGCCAATACATGTAGGGATTGCAGACGTTCGTCTACAATTTTTTGACAATTTTAATGTTTGTGGTACAAAATGTAGATGATTCAAAATTGTATGGCAATTAAATTATTCATTTTATGAAGAATTTAATCAACGAACCATTTTGAACCTTGAATAAGGAAGAAACGTGAACAACCGTACCGAATGTTTCAATTTGATGGGGATGTAATAAATAGTTGGGAGTGACTGGGCTAAGAAGGTTAATGTCACTCCTTTGGTTTCTGGGATAGGACAGAGGTATTCAGCTCTACCCTGGCTAATGAGTCTAGGTTATAACGCATTTACTCGCTTGGTTTTGTATTCGAGCCGCTAGAATGTTTACGAAACCCACATAAAATGACGGTTTTGAGTGAAGCTAGAGCGACTCTTATCTCAAAAATGAAATCAGCATAAGATTTAGTTAATAGCCCGAATTCACTACGATGAAACAAAGGACTCCTATTTGGATCGCCTCTGGACGACAGAAACTTATTCCGGACCGGGTCGTAATCCTGAATGGACTCAACATGAACTCTAGCTCAAATGCAACAACCGGTTCCGACTCATTCGGTGCCGAAATCGACTGCTACATCCGCGCCGAAATCCATACAGAATCCAATCAGGATTGAGAATCGATTTCAGAATGAGCTTTCCAGGTATCATCATCTAGATGGACTCTAGCTCTTCTGCAGCATATACAAAGGATTAAAAAGAAAAACAAGTTAGATCTCACCAAATTATCTGCTCAAAGTATCGAAACTCGTCAAGGCATTTGTCCAGTATTAAACGGCGTCGTCTTTGTTATGGCCGACGGCATCGACATCTACACGGAAAAAAATCCGTTCATAAATTCATGAACTGAACGATTTACGAAAACCGTGACAAAGTTCCTGAAATTATGAATAATAAACCTCGTATTCATGAAACTATTTGTGTTTTCTAAAAACCAGTTCGCCCCGAACATATACATGGCGTTACATTAGAATGTTTGGTTGGGCTACTGTTGTTGTTTAGTTTTTGTTGTGATTCTTGTTCATGATTTGAGAATACGACAGTCAAACGTTTTTCATGATTTCAAGAGCTTATTCGCGATTCTTGTGAATTATCATGACGTTAGCGAGATTAACGTTCATGATATCAAGATATTAGTCGTGATGTTCGTAATTTTCATTAAGGTTATCGCGATATTTTAGTCATAAGTAGAGTGATTCATGTTCATGATCTATGTCACGGTTTTGAATATTTTTGTCACGAGTTGTGTAATTTGTGCTCATGATTTCAGGATCTTAGTCGCGATTTTTGTAACTTATGTTCATGTTATCATGATATTTTACTTTGGAGCTTACTTTCAAAGAGTAATGTAACTAATGTTCATGATATCAACGGTTTTATCATGGTATTCCTAAATTCTCTTCGCCCTATCGTGATCTATTATTTTATGGTTACTAATGGTTTTTTTACTCTGAATAACGTGTCAATATGAACTGGATCATTCAAATAAGACTCATTCGCGATATTTGGTTTTGTGAACTATATCACGCACATTACTTGAGGTTCTTAGTGCAGTTTTCGTTTTCTGTCCGGACATCACAATAAACCTTATAAACCAAATGAATAACGATGTTAGATGTTCTAATAATTTTTTTTATATCTACTGCTCGTACCTATTACTGGTCGCTAGCAACTGGGTATTTCATTAAAAAGTGTAAAGAACAAAAATGATTTCATGAATAATACTCCAACTTTTGTGATAGAGTTCACGTAAAAATTTCATTACCATGTTGCATGAAATTATAAATGATCAGGGATATCTTCTAAATATCACAAGCACGCAAATAGATACTAGATAGTTCGTAAATCAGGTACTAAGAATCATGAACCAGTTCACGAATACATGAATAATATTTTATGATTTCGTGAACTATTTCACGAGTACGGATATTGGATCGTAACTAACATATTAGAAATCATGAACCAGTTCACGAATACACGAATAATACTTCATGATGTCGTGAACTATTTTACGAGCACGGATATTGAATCGTAACTAGTATATTAGAAATCATGAACCAGTTCACGAATGCATGAATATTTGATGATTTTATGAACCATTTCACGAGCACGGATATTGGATTGGGACTAATATATTAAGGATCATGAATCAGTTCACGAAAATTGAATGGGTTCTTGAATAAAATTCCGAATTTCGTGAAATAGTTCACAAAAAATAACCAGAATATTTCGATGTTGTGAACTATTGTTCCTATGACTATGAAAAAAATCATGAGTCAACCTTTGGTTTTATAAATAATGTTCATAAAGTTGTGAACTAGTTCTTGGCAGAAACCGTGACTGAAGTTCACAAAACAAAATCAAATATTTCCATAAATGAAAGCGTTATGCGGACGTTACTGCAGGGAAATTGAACATAATTATAAAAGCCATGATTTTTGGTCATGGTCCTGTTTTCGGAACGTAAAAACGTGATTGTTCCAGAATTCATGGCACTTTATTCACGATTTTGGGAACAATTTTTTCCATGCACTGATGTTGGAATCAACAATATATTGCTTTCCTATTGTATATATTTATATTTCTAACTGCATTCCATAGTCTGAATAAAATTGAATTAATTTTATTTGTCTATCGATCTGAACTCCTTGTTTTAAGATGTAGATGTGTCAAAATGTATACAGCAAAAAAAAAATCATGTAACTTTACGTCTTGCCAGATGCACATAAAAGGAGCGTCCCAATTCACATAAATTTACATTTTATTACATGTGAAAATGTGATATGTTCGGCTTTTTCTAGGTCATTCAGTCTGAGTTTTACATCAAAAGAGTCACAATTTTCAATTTTACATATCATAGCATGTAAAATCCTATCATCGGACAGAAAAATACGTCGCTGCGTTGTTTACGTCAAATGTAATTTTAATTTTTTCTAAGAGTGTATTCCCATGAGTATAAATATAAAAAATAATTCCAAATTTCAAACAAATCCTAATTATTATCCCATATTCTTAAAAAAAAAAAATGTATAGCAGTGTAATTTGTATCTGAATAAAAATTTGTAATTGTTTTACATCGACGATTTCCAAAGCAATAATTTTGTGCGCAAGGCACGTACGTGGTTATTCTTAGCTTTTGGTTTGTTCCAGATTTTCGAGTGGGTAATTCCCCCCTCGGTAATTTTCGAGTGGGTAGTACTACTCATACTACCCACGCATTCCGCCGGCCCTGAGGACAGATAAAGCTGTATGATGTTGGAGATAGAACGCGTGGTTTTCGAGACGTAGTTTTGAACGGTTAATTGATTTATGCTGTCCAATCGTGTTGCTGATCCCAGTACAACCATGCTGAATAGAAAAATGGCATATATTCACGTTTTCTCCTCGTTCCTCCTACGTTTATTCAAGACTACTCAAGTTTTTTTTCCTTTTTTATTTCGACTATGTTAGTCAAATTTTCTTTTTTACGTTTTAACGACATTCAATTAGCTAGAGATTACTGGGTAGGGAAAGTTATGAAACTTAGAGCCATAGTACTCAAGTGAGAGCAAGGATGTGAAGTAAACAGATCGGAATCCATCGGCAGCGGTGGGTAGCCGCTGTAGAAACAGCCATTACCTTACACAAAGTAACAAACCCGCCACGACTGTAAGAATAGTGACAACAGACAACAGAGATGAACAGCAGCAATCATCATTAAGATTGATACTAATCGTCGACAGGTTTTCAGTGGTGATCTTGCGTGGCTTAATTTTTGCCGGTTGTCACGGTAAAGATAGATACGTCTACCTTTATCAGGACACATGATAGTGAACTCGGGTGATTCGTAGTTATTCTGCCTAAGCTCGACCCTCATTATCAGAAGGCAAAAATTAAGCCCGCATGATATTAAGCCTGTTCTAATGACCCTGCCACTTCTAGCTTTCCGATCTGTTTACTTCACATCCTTGCTCTCACTTGAGTACTATGGCTCTAAGTTTCATAACTTTCCCTACCCAGTAATCTCTAGCTAATTGAATGTCGTTAAAACGTAAAAAAGACTACTCAAGTTTATCGGCGACACGTATACGTTGAATGATCCATAGCAATGTATTCCGAGGGTTGCGAAGCTGCAGTACCTATTGCAGTCGTAAAAGCCACTTCAATCTGTAGATATAGAAGTGAACAACTACACAACGACTTAGGAAAGCATTGCTGAAACGTAACAACACAAAGCGGTTCATGAAGCGTCAACTCTTTCAAGCTCCACTGTACAAACGAGAAAACCCTAAAAAAATCCTCGTTTTGACTGACCAACAGCTTGTGAGGACTACGGCAAAGCTGGGCGAGCTAGTCCATTACTAGGACATCCCGTTGGTCAACCTCCTTAGCAATAAACTGAATCCAACCAGACGAGAAAACCGACAATAACGACGACGTGACTTACGCTGTGATGATCAAATTTTTATCTCAACGTGCTTGCAAGCTGACGTCTGTCGTATTCGATCTGCAATATCGGACCAAACAACCGGTTACAGCCAAAGTGGCCGGTCTGTTTCAAAACCCCGAAGTGGGTGAGGGTTGCATACAAGGCAGCTACCATCGAACCAAAGTACAGTGCTGAACCAGCATCGTGAGCTCGTTTCCCAAAAGTGCCAATGTTGGAATTGCTTCTGTAACCTGAAACTATATGTCCAAGTTCTGTCGTAAGTTGCATGAAAAATACCATTTTCCGCTGCATGAGTGAGTAACGCAAGAGATACAATACACTCCTGTCATCGTGGCTAGCCAACCGACAGAGTACAGTACAGTTTAGCCGGAAACTGTCTTCCTCCCTGTCATAGACCAGAACTGTAAGGACCTCCGTTGCACCAAAGTGAATCTCGCAGTAACTAGTATCAGTAAATCCACAAAGCAGATCAAGTGCTAATTGATTGTTATGATCAAGTCGAAGTCGACTGCATAGTCTACCTTGAGTTTCTGTTCCTCAAGAGACCGACGGCCAATCCTCCAACAGTTCCGTTCGACCTGAACGCATATAATCTTCCTAAGTTATCGCTGGCAGATCCCAGATTGCACATCCAATCCGACATTGACACGGTTATCAGTGATGGAACGTAACACGAGCTGCATCAAAACAACAACAAAAGGTTCCTGGGAGAGGGACTACCGTTACTGATCGAAATTGTGTTTGGATAAACTATTTTCGGGAAGATGTCCAACCTACATCAAACGCTGCAGCTTGAGGCTTTTGAGCCGTTTTCTGTGTACTCTCTAGCGGATCGCGGCTGGTCAATTTTGGCGAATCCAGAACCATGACCGAACGTCGTTTCCTGAGCTTTAAGACTAGAGCGACTAGAGCACGATTCAGCGATCAAGGAAGCATACTACAAATCGTGGAAGAATACGCACGAATGGCGAACATTAAAGAACTCCTCGATCCAGTCGACGACAGCAGCCGGAACCGATACCTCCTGTACCATCCTGTGCTTAAGCATTCCAGCACATCAACCACATCAACGTAGGTCCGAGTTGTTTTTGACGCCTCGTGCAAGCCGTCGTCTAGATTTTTTCGTTAACTATGAACTTATTGAAACTGTCTTTCAGAAGGACGTTCTGGCGATCGTTCTGATGTTTCGCACACACTCGCTCGACATCGAGAAGATGTACCTGATCAACGAATTCTCCGGCGTTCCAATCACAACAAACTACTCGCAACGTACGAGCTCCCTTTAACAAGTTGCGCAGAACGAAGGCGATTGGTGTTGAGTTGTTCTTTCACGTCGATGATTTGATGTCGTGTGGCGAATTCGCCAAGAAACGCCCGCCATGCTTGTTTCACCTTCCGCTGAAGAAGTGGGCATCCATTATTGCAAGAAGATCTCGCTCTGCTACCACTGTATGATCTTCTAAACGAACAATCCATATCCACCCTAAGACTCATATGGGAGACGGAATCTGATGCGATGCCCTTCAAGGTTCAGTTACCGTTACGAGTCCGCGTTCTAACCAAAGATGGTGGAAGATCATGTGCTGCATTTTGCAGATCTTCCACCCTATAGGATAGGTTAGCCCGTAGCGTGGATTTTGAAGACCGACGCAGGAGATTCCTATGAGTGGGATCGTCCTCTACCTCCGTATCTTCAAAGCGAATGGAAGGTACGGTAGCTGTAATCTACACAATCCTCGTTTCAACATTCGTGTCGCCGGTAAAGACTGCACCCATACATGTGGCCAGAATGCCGAAAGAGTGTATAGCTACAGCTTTTTCCAATAGGAATTTGAACAAAACCTTTGCAGAAATCGTCTTGCTAACGAAGCAATGGTTGGATTTTTTTCAAATTGAAGACTTATAGAGATATTTTTCTATCCTACTGTTTTTTTTCTATGCAAAAAGTTATGAGCGACACATATCGCCGTACACAATTGACTCGCATTTATCTAAAAATTCTCAGATGCACTTGCTATAAAACTTCAAATGTTACTTGAGCAACCACGTGAGCCAGAATGCACAACTTCAATTCCACACTCTGGCGACGACCAGGACACCGAAGAAGTCATTCACAAAGACAAAGCCAGACATTAGCTGACGAAAAAACGTTTCCTTCCGCGGTTTCATGATTTGTCACATAATTTGTCACTTCCTCATTTTCTTATCTCAATTACGTCAATGCAATCCGCATGTATTGTTTGTGTTATTAATTTTTATATAATCTGCAGTATTCATACTCTTCAAATCAATGTTGAATCGCAGATTTTGTAGGCGTGTACCTATCGCCAGGCCCGATGAGAGGGGGGGTCAGCCGGGGCAATTGCCCTGGGGCCCGGGTCGCGTTTGAGGGCCCGAATTTTTATCCGGAAGATGGGTGAAAACGTCTGGTATTCATAGAAGAGCAAGAAAAATAAGAATTGTAATTTCTTTGTAATTATTCACCCTATTAAATTGTCATATGATGAAAGCGGAGAAAAATTTGAAAGACATTTTAATCTAATAACTTGAGAATTCGAAATTGTGGATACCAGAGCTTTATTTTATATTTAACTTTTTTCCTTTTTTATTTCGACTATGTTAGTCACATTTTCTTTTTACATTTTAACGACATTCAATTAGCTAGAGATTACTGGGTAGGGAAATTTATGAAAATTAGAGCCATAGTACTCAAGTGAGAGCAAGGATGTGAAGTAAACAGATCGGAAAACTAGAAGTGGCTTAATATCGTACGGGCTTAATCTTTGTCTTCTGTTAATGAGGGTCGAGCTTAGGCAGTATAACTACGAATCACCCGAGTTCACTAACATGTGTCCTGGTATCGACACGTCTGTCCATCTTTACCGTGACAACCGACGATATATTTAACATTTGTTAAAACAAACGTTCTTAGAGGAGTTGTCTACTTTATGTACTAGGTCAACAAAACCGAGTTTTTTGTTTGAATTGGCAGAATACTTTACAAAACGTTCAGAAGCCAATTCAATGTATTTTCGAAGAGAACAGCGCCAAACAGAAATGCAAGCACACGGAATATCCGTCCTCTTCTGCGTTCGTTTCTTTACTGGTGGTACCGGTTGTTGGATTGCAGACACTGGGATTAGTTTATTGAGTGAATATTTGTTTCTGTAAGATCCACAAATCTTGGTTTTGAAGCTTTTTGTGGTTTGGCATAAGATAACGATGTGCTGTTAGCGGTTATAGTAGGCGGACTTTTCTTAGCTACTTCTGTACAATGTTTTAGGTGGTGCAGTGTTTTTTGGAGAATTTGCGCATAGGAATCTGCCCTGGGCGCATAACCGGTGTTGTCTGATGAGATGTTCCATGTTCGGTTAATATGCATAAAATGGTTTTGTAAAAAGGAATTCGTTTGTTCACAAGCATTCTCACCACAGGAAAAGGATTAGAATTACCTTGGAAAATGTTCCTCAATGTTATTAAATCCATTTCTCCGTACCTTGATATAAACTTTTTTTTATCGCCATGTCAGGAGTGGGCAGAGATAAATCGTGTAAGCGCACCTGTTTAGAGCCGTTGTCTATATATACGGGGATGCTTTAGTTAACGTTGCCGCATTCGTTGGCGTGTTGTATGTTGTTTCACGTAACGAATGACTGTGATTAATGGTGCAATTGTAGGATATTAGCTCCTGCCACATTGAGCACCTTTTTCACTTTTAGTAATTGTTTCACTTCTCGAATAGCTGGTCTCAAAGAACATTTCCAAAAAAAAACAATAGCAACACAATTTATCCACAGTGGGGCTAGTTTTTGCCGGGGATCTATGGCGGAACGATTTTAGCATGGACTCCGGGAGGGATGAGAAGGTAGACTGACCTTAATTAACCGGTAATTGAAATAAATTTTTATTTGTATATTTGTATTTTTATAGCACGTTAAAATAATTTTTCGCCAAAAATGCTTTGTGTTAAGATGGAACACTAATTTTGGGCGTCGCTAGAGATGTTTGTGATATCCATAAGAAGCCAATTGCTATGTGCCAAATAAGGAAATCAAATCAGTTCAATTCAGTCACCAGTACTAGCAGTCGTTTGCCCGCTATACTCGCAGTTGTTTTATTTGCGTTTAATTCCTTATTACTGCGTTCTGTGTCATTTTTTGTCTATTACTGCATATTCCAACAGCGTATTAAAACCGACTTCTACATTAAAACGTCACATTCCTTTCCAAAAAAACCTTCATAAAAGCTATGATTAGAAAATTTTCTCGGTTGTTCTATATTTTTAATCCTACAACGGTTTTTTTTGGGGTACATTTGTACCCCAGAGCTATTTGCAATCCCTGTTATTCCGTTACGGTTTATTTTAACTGCAAGCAAACTTTATCATAAATCAATTTGATTATTAAACTTCCATTAAAGCTGGTGCAACCTATTTGTTTCACTTAAATAACCTAACAGTGCCTGCTTAAAATTTGTCTGGGGTACAAATGTACCCCACAAAACCGTTTACGTTAGTGTTTTGTCATGTGTATATAATTCGGAAAAATTATTATATCTTTTTTATAAGCAAAATATCGATACATAGTAACTTGCGTGAAATTGTATAGGCTTCAACACTGCTGAACAATTAAATCTGTTATTTGATTTAATAATGCTACTATAGCAAAGTAACTAGAAAAGGCGCTTGGATCGTAATCGTATTTTTTGGTTTTGATGTCAAAATATGATTTGTATATAATATGTACTACGCACCACTCAATTCCTCATCTTCTGTAGCCCAAGTTCTGGAACGTACAATGCACTGGTCTGTTCCTTCATCGCCTATTTTAACTTCGTTACTGCATATTGCTGTATATTTACTATTTGTATTGTATTTGTATTTGGTGTTCAAACAAGCATCGGAATAAATGCACTTTTTGGTCGGTTTTTGAATTATTTACTATTTGTTCAAAAGGCAATTTAATAATATTTACAGCGCCGTATAGATAGTAAAAATTGGTTAGAAGCCTCCGAAGTTATAGCAATATTAAGGTTAAAAAGGGATGTTGACGTATTTTTAGGACAAATTGTATAAAAATGAAAATGTGCATAAAAAATTTGCAAAGCACGATTATTTTTGAAAAGGCTGCTTTGATTGGCTTATTTTTTAATAAAACTATCTAATTTAATTATAAATTCAATAAAAACTAGGCATATTCGAGCGGTTTTAATTCTGGGGTACGAATGTACCCCACAAAACCGTTTACGTATAGAAAAAGTTACGAAACCGTTGTAGGGTTAAACGAGAATTACGAGCTGAATTTGCTACCTTATTCTTGCTAACAACAAAAGCTAAAAACTGCTCCACCGCTACCAACAGATAAATCTACCCCTGTATCATTTTGTCTAAACCACAGAAGCAAAATATCGTAGGGGAGCCCGGGGCTAGTTGGCGGTTGAGGTAAGTTGGCGGAATCCCTTTTTCTCTGTTTCAATTAGACATATAGCGCTGGCTCTTCTTGTGTACCTCAAGTTAGGTAAAACCCGTTATCCAATGTGTTTTTGTTGCAAAACGATTTGTTTGGTGGAAGTTGTGGGTGATATTGTGTCTTCGAGTATACCACGTAAACGTTCTAAATTTTAAATGCTTTGCGTTATTTAGAGTGATTTTAAATCTATTTCCCGAATGATTATATTTTTCGACAGCGCGTGAAAAGAGCATCCGTATAGATATTACATCTATCCACAAACAAAAGTAATTTTTTAAATAATTTTTAATAAAATATGCGGTTGAGGCAAGTTGGCGGTGCTGCACGTGGGATAAGTTGGCGGTACTATTTACAGTGCAATAAAATCATGAAATATTTTTATTTCTGGAATTCACTCCAAAGTAAGAAAATCTTTTTCTTGTGTATCTCGCCAATGTAGGAGACATTTATTCCGACCAATCGCATAAAAAATTTCGAAAATTTTCTTTTTTTTTTTTTTTTTCCATAAAACGTTTATTTGACACGGCATTTGCAAAAGCTTTTTTACGCCGGGGTTTTTTTTTACATAACATGTTACAAAGGTTCTTAAGACTATCACGTTATAAAAAAAATCACTTTCTAATGCTAACACTGAGGATAATCATCATTTTGAATGTTTTTAATTATAATCTATTTTCTTGAATTTCATTGTAAACCTATTGATAGTTTTTCTGTAATCTTTGTTTTTTTTTCTTTATTTATATCGTTTTATCTAACTTAACTAACTGCGAAGAAATCTAAATTGTTTGTGGGTAGCAAGGGAAAAAACTAGAAACATTGTGGGGATAATTATATTTGAATATTTATTGATTTCAGGAAATGATAAATATGGCTCATGTATGTAAGATCTCGTAAAGCGAGGATATCACGAACAGGTACATAGGGTGGTTTTCTTCTGGCTCGTAAGGAGTCTATTAATTGGGATCTGGCTTCACGATATTCAATGCAAGACCAAACAACATGTTCAATGTCTTCGTAACCCTCTCCGCAAGCACATTGATTATCTTCTGCGATCCCAATACGGCGGAGATGCGCATTCAACGTATAATGGTTGGACATGAGTCTAGACATCACACGAATGAAGTTTCGACTTACATCCAACCCTTTGAACCATGCCTTCGTTGATACTTTAGGGATAATTGAGTGCAACCACCGTCCCAGATCTCCATTGTCCCATGATGTTTGCCAACTAGTAAGCGTCCTCTGACGAGAAGCGCTATAAAATTCATTGAAGGCAATAGGTCTTTCATAGATGTCACCGTCCAGCGCCCCTATTTTGGCTAAATTATCCGCTCTCTCATTACCCGGTATGGAGCAATGAGCGGGAATCCACACTAAGGTAATTTGATAAGACTTATTTGTTAATTTGGTTAAGTATTCTCGTATCTTCTTCAAAAAGAACGGAGCGTGATTATCAAGCTTTAATGAGTGTAGTGCCTTAATTGTGCTGAGGCTATCTGTGAGGATGAAATAATGGCTCGGAAGTAAAGTATCAATGATTTCCAGACTATGGTGAACGGCTGCTAGTTCGGCTGTGTAAACAGAGGCAGGTTCTGCAAGCTTGAAAGAGATCGCGGTGTTATGGTTGAAAATACCGAAGCCAGTGCCCTCATTGATTCGTGACCCATCAGTGTAGAACATTTTATGGCAGTCAATGTGTTGGTATTTACTTATGAATATTTTAGGGATCTCCAGAGAGCGCTGGTGATCCGGGATTCCACGAATTTCCTCTTGCATGGACGTGTCGAAAAATAAAGTGGAATCGGGAGTATCTAATATATTAACACATGTCAGAACATAACTAGAAGGCGTTATTTCTTGTGACATGTGATTGAAGTACACTGTCATGAATCTGGTTTGGGATTGAAGCTCGACAAGTCTTTCGAAATTTTCAATTACAAGTGGATTCATAACCTCACATCGTATAAGTAAACGAGAGGAGAGATCCCAGAATCGATCTTTTAAGGGAAGAACTCCCGCTAGAACTTCAAGACTCATCGTATGTGTCGATTGCATGGAACCTAAGGCGATTCGTAAACAACGATACTGTATTCGTTCCAATTTAATAATGTGAGTGTTTGCAGCTGAACGGAAACAAAAGCACCCATATTCCATTACTGAAAGTATCGTTGTTTGATACAATCTTATCACGTCACTTGGATGAGCACCCCACCAAGATCCGGTTATTGTTCGGAGAAAATTTATCCTTTGTTGGCACTTCTTTATCAGATACCTAATGTGGCCTCCCCATGTACCTTTAGAATCGAACCAAATTCCGAGATATTTAAAGGTCATGACTTGGGCTATCATTCTACCAACCAACTGAAGCTGAAGCTGAGCTGGATCACGCTTCCTTGAAAAAACAACCAACTCTGTTTTCTCCGTAGAGAAATCGATGCCTAACTTCAAAGCCCAACTTGATAAATTATCCAAACTATCTTGCAGTGGTTGTTGTAAATTTATGGCTTTTGGTCCTGTGACAGAAACCACGCCATCATCTGCAAGTTGCCTTAGAGTGCATGGGCTGACAATACAATTATCAATGTCATTCACGTAAAAATTGTAGAGAAGGGGGCTTAAACAAGAACCTTGTGGGAGACCCATGTAACTTATTCTGAATGTTGCCAAATCGCCATATGAAAAATGCATGTGCTTTTCTGACAATAAGTTGTATAAATAATTATTTAATATTGGTGAAAGACCACATTGATGTAGTTTTTCTGAGAGAACATCAATGGAAACAGAGTCGAATGCTCCTTTTATGTCTAAGAACACAGACGCCATTTGTTCTTTTTTTGCGTAAGCTAGTTGGATTTCTGACGAAAGTAGCGCCAGACAATCATTCGTTCCCTTTCCCCTCCGAAAACCAAACTGGGTATCTGATAGCAAGCCGTTCGCCTCAACCCAATTGTCGAGACGTCGTAGGATAATTTTTTCCAACAATTTCCTGATGCAGGATAGCATTGCAATCGGTCGATACGAGTTATGGTCAGAGGCTGGTTTTCCCGGTTTTGGAATGGCGATAACTCTCACTTGTCTCCAGTCGTGCGGGACAATGTTCTGCTCAAGAAGCTTATTGAATAAATTCAACAAGCGTCTTTTTGCTAGGTCAGGCAGATTCTTCACCAAGTTGAATTTAATTCTGTCTGGACCCGGAGCATTATTGTTGCATGAGAGGAGTGCAATTGAAAATTCCATCATTGTCAAAGGCGAATCTATGGAATCGTTACTTGTGGGAGCATCGCGAATGATTTTCTGCGCAGGAGCAGAATCTGGACAAACTTTCTTCGCAAAATTAAATATCCAGCGATTCGAAAAATCTTCGCTTTCATTAGTTACGTTTCGATTCCTCATTCTTCTGGCTGTGTTCCAAAGAGTACTCATTGATGTTTCTCTTGACAAGCCATCAACGAAACGTCTCCAATAACTAGACTTTTTGGCACGACGGAGACTGTCAAATTTGTTTTGTAAAATCGAATAATTTTCAAAGTTTGCACGTGTACACCCTTTCCGTTTCATAATTTCTTTGTAAGCAACTTGTTTAGCTTCATATGCATCCGAGCACTCTTTGTCCCACCAGGGATTAGGAGGTCGGCTATTCATTGTCATGCCAGGATTGCATTTCGTTTGGGTTTGTTCTGCTGCTTCAATAATCAAACCCGCTAGAAATTCATATTCTTCGGTAGGTGGTAGCTCTTCCGTCGAAACAAGAGAAGTTGAAATTAAAGATTGGTATTTTTTCCAATCAATATTTCGTGTCAAGTCATAAGGTACATTGATTGAATTCGTGAGGCCTAATTCACTGTTAATTGAAATAACGACTGGCAAATGATCGCTACCGTGAGGATCAGGTACAACCTTCCACGTGCAATCTAACCGAAGTGATGTCGAGCATAGAGATAGATCTAATGCACTTGGTCGTGCGGGTGGTCTGGGAATGCGTGTTGCTTCGCCTGTATTTAAAACTGTCATATTGAGCTCGTCACAAACATTGTATATCAAAGAGGATCGATTATCATTGAAGAGGGAACCCCACAATACTCCGTGCGAGTTGAAGTCTCCCAGTATCAGCCGCGGAGCAGCCATGGATTCCACTACCTCAAAAATCTGACGTTGTCCAATTTGAGCTTTGGGAGGTATATATATAGAAGCGATAGACATGTCTTTGCCTTTAATATTCGTTTGGACAGCTACAGCCTCAATGCCCGCAAACAAGGGGATGTTAGTTCTATAGAAAGGATAGCACTTTTTAATTCCTAGAAGCACTCCTCCATATGGGGTGTCTCGGTCTAGGCGAATAATGTTGAAATCATTCAAGTTGAAATTAATGTTTGAGGTGAGCCATGTTTCACATAAAGCAAAAGCATCGCATTTCAAATTATGCAGCAAAATTTTTAAGGAGTCAATTTTAGGTATGATACTTCTGCAATTCCACTGTAAAACAGTGATGGAATCTTTCATTGGAGGAGGTGAATTACCCATTGAAAGATACAATCGCTGCAAGGATGGGCCATTGAGCAATCAGCTGCTCTAAAAATGTTCTAATTGTTGGGAGGAACGCTGAAAGTATACTTTTTAGTGGTTCAGAAATATTGAATGCTTTGAAAATCCAATCAACAATTTCAGAAAATTTCAATAAACCTATCCCCGGTTGAGGCTCGGAGGAAGTTGAAGTTTTATTATTTCCAGTAATGGAGTTCTGTTTGGATTGTACATTACCAAAACCGGGAGGGACTGGCTTCGGTATTGCATCGGAATTCTTTAGCTTTGGCCGCAATTTATTTGTTGGAGGAGAAATTTTAAGGCCCTTGCTTGGCAGTTTGGGAAAAGAGGATTGTTTTCTTTTCCTGGGTCCTCTAGGTAAAACAAATGATGTACCTTCGGACGCTTCGTCAGAGTCAGACTCTTTCGGCAATAGAATAGCGTATCTGTTTTCTGGGACCGTGGGTTCAGGAGTAGCATTTTTCAGTATTTCTGCATAAGAGCGCTTAGATCTCTCCTTCAAGGATCGTTTAATTTTCTCCTCCCGCATTTTATATATGGGACATGCAAGGAGCTCGTGTGAAGTTTCTCCGCAATGTAAACATTTTTCTAAGTTTTTATTGCATGTATCCTCTTGATGAGGCCCCCCACATTTGCCACACCGTACCTTATTGGAACAGTAAGTGGCTGTGTGGCCAAGCTGTTTACAATTGAGGCAATTCATCACACGAGGGATGAAAAGGCGAACGGGGAGACGAATTTTATTAATGAGAACATGGCTAGGCAAAGCAGACCCAGCGAAAGTTACACGAAATGAATAGGATGGTCGGTAAACTTTTTTCTCTTCTTCAATTGATACTGAGTACAATTGCTTAACATCGAGTATTTTTACTTTATTAAGCAGGGTGTTCTTGAAACAACCAACACCATGCTTAAGTATATCCTCGGCAGTGAGGCTGGGTTCGGAGATGACTCCATCACATTCTATATCGCGCGAAAGTATATAAACTTTATATTCACGCGTGAAGAGTTCGCATGCTACTATCTCGTTAGCTTGTCTAATGTTATCAATGCTAACTCGAAGTTTATCTTTATTTACTTTCACGATCTCTGTTACAGCAGAAAATCGTGAAGTCAGATCCCGTGCAATTTGCACAAGGTTTAATGGCTTTCCTTTCCGCCTGAAGAAAACCTGCCAAGGTCCAGAAGACCCTTGGGGGTATAATTTTATTCTAAGGGGAGTTGAGGGAGGGGGATCAGAAGAGTTTTGCTCTTGTGAAATGGAGGATTCCATCTCACTATCCTCCATCTCGCCTACCATACACAGTAAGTAAATTAAATACTAACACTAGCAAAATTATATTAAAATCTACCTGTCCTTCGAAGAGTTGCAGATTCTCGCTGTCTCCCTCTGTCACGCTCGGGTTGAACACAGCGCAACCACCACTACCAGGATGGAGCCGCTGTTTACCTGTGGGTCCAGGGGTATTTCCTTACTATGCAGCGTGGCTAGGTACGCAAATACACAAAAGCCCGTTTCTGCACTAGCACAGATGAATAAGTGATGATGAAACGAGACGCTTCACCAACAAGAAGCTCTGTCTCACTTAGCGCCGACTGTATGCAGCGTAACCACTACCACCACCAAGGTGGGGCCGCCGCTTACCTGTGGGTCCAGAGGTATTCCCCTACTAAGGAGCGTGGCTAGGTACACAAATACTCAAAATCCCGTATCTGCACTAATACAAAATTTTTTTTTTTTTTCTTTTGTATAGGGAGTACGCGTCAAAGTCAAAATTCCGGGGTATTGAAACTGAAATATAATAGCAAATGTCGGTTAATATACAGTTTTCTCGAAAAGACATTCAGCACGTTCCAAAAGGACCCTTGAAGTAATTGAATCTCCATTTGATTGCTTAGTTTTTGGCGTATACCCACATACCGCCAACTTACCCCGGGGCCGGGGTAAGTTAGCGGGTTTTCCGCGTCACATATTTTTGTCTCTAAAAATGGAGACAATGCATCAAACACTTTAAAAAAATCGACGATAAAAATTGAAACCAAAAAACCCCGCCAACTAGCCCCAGTCTCCCCTACTTCAACCTACTGTGTCGAACGTGAATAAAAATGAATGACGATCAAAGCGGAAAATGGCCGTACTGTGGTCAAACTGTATTCCTGTTTACTTTTCGAGGTGTCCCTTGAAATCACCTGTTGGAGAAGTTAAAAATATCAATTTTGCAAATGGAGGTAAAGTTGATCAATGTCTATACCTTACAATTTCATAGTTGGACATAGTGTACTGATTATTTTTCAGACTAATAATCAAGTAGAAGCGTTTATTGCGCAAAATTAAATATATCATTGAATGTGGCAACATGAAGTCAGTACCTCTGTATATATAAAGGCGATGACACAAACGTGGTGCGAATACACGGATTATCTCCATATACCTCTAATAAGGTTGTTAACCATTGTGTACATTTTTAACAGGGCAAAAGAGTACCCGGGAACCCGCTAATTGAAAAACTCGTAACCATAGCAATTTTAGCAACAGCAACATAGTTTGATATATGAATGAATATATACAAGTCCTCTAATCAAGATTCAAATAAGTAAGTTGAGAAGGGCCCGTCAGTAACACTAGCCTTGAGGCCCGCCGCCGCTCTCGACGGCCCTTCCTATCGCATCCCCAGATTTTAAAACACCGAAAAAAGTACCTTCGCCTTATTGGATTTAGCTTGAAAAATGTTTAACCAGGTAGAAAATCATTATTTCGAAAACGTTTCCAATGAATGTTTGGTTGTCAAAATCAATGCAAAAATACCAACGCACGCACGCTCGCAAAAAAAACTGACCAACTTGACCCTACTCCACTCTATAAACTAGATCTCAAGTCACGCAGAATCAAATTAAATTTGTTGAAAAACCTGCCTGATGCAGCAAATAATAGTGACTGTTACACATACCGGTATAACCAGCATTCGACCACAATTCGTATCGGTCGAATGAAAAGTTAAATTCTAATACACATAGACCCGCGATTCTCAACCTCTTTCGTAACTGGACCCCCTTCGAAATCTCCTTAGATTCTTGCGGACCCCCATCGCTGAACAGTGATTTTGTATGCCATTAATATATAATTTTCAGTCTGTTTCAGGAAAAAGTTGGAAAATTCAATATCCAACCGTAAATGCTACTTACTACGTTACTCGAATAATAATCAACACGCTGAATACGAACCATGTGAAAATTGTATTTGCAGTTTACAGTTTCTTGAAAAAAATGCTAAAAATTTCCAAACTTAGCTAATAGTTGGCAGGTGCAAGCAATCCGTGAGCGATTTTTAAACTTTATCCATGTACTAATCAAAATTGGAGAGGCTAGAATTGGGCCCTATTGGACCTAAAAGAAGAAATGTTTTTTTGCTAATTCATCACCAATTCCTTTGTCTCACTAGATCTCGAAACAGATACGTTGATCGTTGAAGGGATCAGTATTTTAGAATTCCAAGACAAAAACTCAGTACCCTTTCTTGTTCTTTCATTTCCTCAGAAGCCAAAGTTAATTGGTAACTATACTCGTATTAAGAATAAATATGAAGTAGAGCATCCCCGTCGAGCACGTATCGCGTACAGACAGATTACACCAGTGATCACCAAGAACCATGCTGTCGGTAACGACCGCTACTGCTATGTTAAGCTCTTCTATCTTACGTAGCACAAATAACAATAGGGTCTGCAACGCGACATTGAAGTGCTCTGGAGCCTCACCTTTGGCGCAGTTCTCTCGCACCAAACCACCCGATCGCCACCGCACACTTGAAATCCGATTATTCGTTTCGTCGAAAGAAAGAGCGTTCTCCCTTTTCTGTCGTGTGTAATCATTGTATCCTCTGTGTAAGGATGAAACTGGCACCCCAGTACATCATCGGAATGAAATCCTATCAGTGACCGGTGCCAGTCATGGGATGTATTGCCACCGAATATTCACTGTATGACCACTTTGAAGATTTCAAAAAATCGAAAATGACTAAAACATTCGTTTTTGCAAGAATATTTGGAAAATTTTTAAGTCTTTCCAAAAAAAATCAAAAATAAATTAAGGAAAGGTTTTTTCTTAGAAATTACCGGGTACTTACCGAATGCGAGCTGAACAGTAAAAATTACAGATTTGAATGGTTTTTTAACGAATCTTTCATTCCTTTCTAAACATTAAACAAGTACTGTCACAACAGGCAAGCATCCTTAACTTTTTTTCGGGCGCGAGTCATTTCACTTGATCCAAGTATGCTATTTTTTAGTTTTTATTATAGAAATCATTCGTCTATTTTATAAGAACAAAATTCTTTCATCCATTTGTAAATCCAGAGGAGCGGTATTAATATTGCTAACTATGCTGACAGTTTAGTAGCTTTCCAACGCTGTAAGTGCCTTTTTGAAAATATAATCCGACAACTGTAGCTGTGGAAGCTTTGCTACAGTATGCCGAATAGATTGGAAGTTACAGTTAGGTTTATGCCGGAGATTGACTTGATTTCTTTGAACGATTAGAACTATCAGCAGCAGAGTTAAAAATATTCAAATTCATTGAATGAAAATTGATCATATTCAGACGCATTCATTTTCAATATTTAGTGACGCAGCTGAAAACGTCAAACGAACAAACCGCCCCCCATTCATCCATGCAGATTTCCATTCGGCTCTTATTATTACACGAAGCGACCGTGCAGCAACGAATCAACCGCATCAAAGTAGGCACTGGCACAATGTAAGCGATGATGATTGTTGTTTCACACGGCTCACAGAAACGAGGCTTGCTATTCCGTGAATTGACAGTTTATGGTGATGTCAGAGAAATCGTTGAGATAAACAAACGGATTTCTCGAAAGTTGATAATTAACAATATTTAAGCTCTTGCGGTGGAAAAAAATAATGTGTAATGGATTCTTGGTGAAAATTACGCCAAATTACACTAGACACAGTAGATATTCAATGAATCTATGTGATTATTAGTGAAAAGTAGGAATTTGGCTGCTGCCATAGAAAACATATCTAACCGTAAATTTCTGTCCCCAGCAAAGGTTTTGGACATTGGGATAGCTTCTTTGAGATCTACCAGGTGCCGATCATCCGTTAGCAGCAAAGAATATATGAATTTCATCTAAATGTTTTCGACGACGATTTGTATGACGCCCGCTCGTCGATTGTTTACACTCTAAGCCGTGGTTGTTTCATATGCTTTATCGACATTTGAAAACATTTGCCTAGATAATTAGTGAAATGAATATATTGTACGATATTCAACTGAATGACTAACATGAATTTTTGAATGAATATCTTTTCTATTCACCACGAGTCGCATCAGGTTCATTTTCAGCCGTCAAAAAAGAGCTTCGATTATTTTTAACTCTGATCTGCAGAACGGTTGTGCTAATCTGTCGAAAATGAGGTTAGCTTTCGGACATGTCTTTTTGGGTGGAGACGCATTGCACATTATGAATGCCATATTCGTCAAACAAATTTGTTATCCTAATACATAACTTAAATAGACATTTTAGTCAAAATTAGAAATTCCAACAAATGGTGACACAGAGTAGAAATTTCTCCCGATTATTATCGGCAAACACGGCAGGACACGCGTGGTTCCTCGTAATCTACGAAATGCTCTTTATCTCCATTAAAATTACTTTAAAAACGCCTATTACATTACCATCAGCAGTAATTTGTTTGCTAAGTACAACATTTTTCATTTCGACTGCTGAATGTCGTTGGCTAAATGCATTAAGCCCTGTGGACGCCTTTGAAGGCGTTGAACACAGTAGGCCAACGTTTTACAGAACCACTCAAACATATTTCCCTAATTTGTCACTTTGACATAAGTGAACGAAACTTTTCATAAAAAAACGCATTACTGCGTGTTCTCACTTAAGAATAACTTTTTTTTTCAGAACGGTAGATCCAAGTAAAAAGAACATTAAACTAAAAACTACAAATGTGTGTCATATCCCATAGCCCATCAATCTAAGTTTTGTTATGCATCCAGTATCAAAGGAAGGGTAAGTTTGAAATCAGTAAACCGCGTCTGTTCTAGGTGCCATCATCTCTTTGCCATGGTAACGAACCGACCTCCCATCACGCACTCACGCGACCATTTTCCTCGCTCCAATTCATTTGCTCGGGGGAAGGGGACCGGCGCGCTGGTTTAGCATGAAACCGTAAGGATCTGGATTTACTTTTCTGCGGAAGCATCAAACGTTCTGGTGGATGTTCTTTTTTTATATGTCCCCGCTTGGGGAAATGGTTGAACGTTGGATGAGATTCTCGTTCCGTTCGCGTATCATTCTATTCGCGTTGGCCATATTGCAATCGAATCGTTCGTGGGTGGTGGGATTTTTTTTTCTGCTGCCTACAGCAGGTTCCCACTTCTCCTCCTGGTGGTGATGGTGATGATAGAATGCTGATTCGTTTACGTCAGAAGTCGTAAAGTTGGCTTTTACGATGAGGACGTTCCTCCCTCTAGGCTGACGATTCATTCGTGCCGGGGAACGTGTGTGTGCTGATGCGTTAGGTTCGAGTTCTACCACGGGTTCACGGAATCGTGATTAAAATGTGTGCCTGATGGTAGATTGTGGAGATTTGATGGTTTTTTTCTACGTTGTCAACGTACGTTACAATCCAATTTACTGAAACAAGTTTCCTTTAGTCGTAGTGATTGTTTGCGTTGCTGAAAATGTATAAATTCCTCAAGTGAATCATGTGAGTATAGTTAATCATTGTTGCAAACCTGCTTCCGATCACAGCCGGCTTTTAATTCATAGTGCTTGACATGAACCAAATTAAAAGAAAGCAAAAAAATCAGTTTGTCATGCAAAAACCTGGTTCGATATTTAATCCACGGGTACCACGGTAAATTTGAATCGAAAAAAAATCAAATTAATGCTACTGGTATCCCGTAGGAAACTTTCGGGGATATTGTATTATTTAAATTTAATCTGCCATTAATTTTTAACGATAAATACGGCGACCTTTTTGCTGGTTGCGATTTAAATTAATTCGGCATGATTTATCATTTTTGGGCTCCTGTCCAGTCCTGAACTGGTTGATATGGGGCGTTCAAACGGGCTGCTGTGCCATTTCCACCGAACCAGCTGGAGTTTTTTTTTACTCATGTCCCATTCTGAATTTTTTGGGTTGCTCTTTTTTTGTTCGTTTAACACAGGTGCAACGATGCAGTGAGTGTTGCATTCTGCCACTTCGACACTGGTGGTGCTGGTGCACGTGACGGTTGCCACTTTCGTGCTGGGGAACGTGACACAAACATTTCACGAGTTGTTTGTCGGAAAACGGTTTCAGTCCGATAGGAATGTGAATAACAAACATGAGGTGAATCTTAAAGCGTACAGACTCAAAATAGGAATCGTATGTCGACGATGAACTATTTAAAAATCAGCGAATGACTGTAACTGATGGAAGTGGACCTTTTCGGTTTATAATAACTGTTGTCAATGCAGTTCATAGAAATGTGCCTATTTATTCAACATATATCTGCATGTGAAATAGCTAATAATAACAGAGTCGTTTTCAAAAAAAAAAAAAATTATCATACCACAAATATGCCTGTCATTTCAGCCGTTGAGTGGTTACCTATATGTATCCAGACTTGGTCAACCAATGCATTACATTTGCTCATTTTTCGATTTGTTTATCTGTCGCACTACCTTAGGAAGGTAACGGTTTTATTTGAAAAGCTTTTAACTATCACGTCAGTTCTCCGGACAAATAAAATACAAAATTTTCCACTACGCTGCAGAATAAGCTAACGAGTTGTTCACCTAATCAATTTTGTGTTCGCTGTTTTGTCAGTGCTCATAACGGATGTTACAAAACAAGCCAATGCCAGTGGCGTATGTTGACACTTGTTTATTTGCACGTGAATAATATTTCATCACATTCTCCGGTGAGTGATCAGAAGCTGGCCGTGCCAGGAGCACAAGCGGACACCCGAAAGCAGCGGCTTAGGGTGGTCGTCAAGGACGCTTTTCTTGCAAAGCGCAAAGTGGGTGTGATCATGGACGACGCTCGGCGGAAATGATTGGTAGGGACCGGCACGTCTCCCAAGAAGGAGATGATCAACATGAAGTACATCTCCCACACGAAGTTTGCAAAGAAGGTCTCCTGTGCCTGAAAATCGGTGAGAAGAGCACGTCAAAGGCCTTTTTCTCTTTGAAACTAATGATCAACGTGGGGGTGCACAGCATGAAACGCTTGCAGGAAGATGAGGTTTTCATAAAGAAACACCACCCGAAGGACAATATCACGTTCTGATCGGATCTGATTTCGGTAAATGACACGAAGCGGTCGCTGAAGATGAAGCGTTTGAAGACTCAGTCGTCCCCAAGAACGCCAGCCCCCCCTAATGTAGGGGAGACTGAGGAGACTTGATACCCTTATTTATTTTTCAATCCAACTCCGTGAAATGATAAAAAAAAAACCTGTTTTAATCCACCTAGCGGTGCAATGGTGCCTTTTTCATTTATCCAAACTATGATTTAATAGCTGGTTATGTTCAATAGAACATTGTCCATACGTCTCCCAACCTTTGAACGGAACGGATCGTTATATTTCACAGTGGTGTTCGGTGTGTAAATTTCAGTGATTCAAGGTCATCCTTTGTTCGTTCGTTAGCTGCCATTCTGCTGGTGCCGGCAGTAAATCCAGTACATTGTTTTCGCTGGTGCGGAACAATCGACGTTGTTTGCAGATAAGTTTTGCTTTATTTTTTTCCTCGTTTGCTTTCTTTCCTTTTCCCTACTTTTACTCTACCTTGTAATCAAATAATAAGACACATTCCCGTTTATATAACGCTCTGCCCTCGTGCTTAAATGGCCGAGGGCGAAATACCATCTGATGTAATCATGGAAGTCCCTGATCCCCCTAATACTCGCATTGCTCCCCGTATAAAGCAGTACCCAGAAGGTTCCTCTGGGCCATGGGTGGTATATTTTCGGACCGGAGAGAAACCGGTTAATATATTAAAACTTTCTCGAGATCTGACTGCTAATTACCCGGCCGTAACTCAGATAACACGTGTTCGGGCGAACAAGATACGTGTTCTAGTGAGTGATCTCGGCCAGGCAAACGCGATTGCTTGCTGTGAGCGCTTTACGCGGGAATTTAAAGCCTACGTGCCTTGTGTGGCCTGTGAAATCGATGGGGTAGTGTCCGAACCGGGCCTGAAATGCGAAGAACTGTTGGAGCACGGGGTTGGCTGCTTTAAGGACCCCTCTCTTGAACAGATTAAGATCTTGGAATGCAAACAATTGTATACCGCAAACACCGAGGGAGGTAAGACTACCTACTCTCTATCAGGCTCGATTCGGGTGACATTCGCCGGGTCCTCTCTTCCCAACTACATCCTCCTTGACAAGGTTCGCCTACCAGTTCGCCTGTTCGTACCGCGGGTCATGAACTGCAGCAATTGCAAGCAGTTGGGCCACACAGCCACATATTGTGGAAATAAGAAACGATGCGGCAAATGCGAAGGAGAGCATGAGGATGACTCTTGCGACAAAGAAACTGAAAAGTGTATTTGCTGCGGGGGCCCTTCACATGCTCTTAAATCATGTCCTGCGTACAAGCAGCGCGGGGATAAAATTAAGCGCTCCCTTAAGGAACGCTCAAGGTGTTCTTATGCAGAAATGCTAAAGAATGCTTCGCCATCTGTCCTGTCCGAAAATCCCTATGCTGGTTTGGCTAACGTTGAGCAAGAATCTGACGACCCACAAGAGGGAACATCTTTGGTTAACCCAGGGGAATCCAGGAAGAGGAGAAATCCAGCCTCCCCTACATTGCCTCGTAAGGGTGCCAAGGTGTCGTCCACTCAGAGTGCGCCATCTACAACCAATAAATCCAACGGAAGTGATGCACAAAAGCCGAAGCAATTTGCTCCAGGACTTGGAAATATTAATTCTAACAAGGAGTACCCACCACTTCCAGGGACACCAAAAACCCCAAGTGTCCCCGTTTTTCAAACAGATACTCAGTCCAGTAACGGACTAATGAAATTTTCTGACATAGTGGACTTAATTTTCACAGCTTTCAATGTTACTGATCCTCTTAAAAGCCTTCTGATACGTTTTCTCCCTATAGTGCAAACATTTTTGAAGCAGTTGACTACTAAATGGCCCCTCCTTGCAGCGATCGTATCCTTCGATGGCTAAGTCATCGAACGAGGTCACCGATTCGATCACTGTTCTACAGTGGAACAGCAGAAGTATCCTCCCGAAAATCGATTCCTTTAAATTTTTACTAAATAGTTTAAAATGTGATGCTTTCGCATTATGTGAAACTTGGTTAACTTCCGATATAAATATCAACTTCCACGACTTTAATATAATTCGTCTGGATCGAGAAAACCCCTATGGAGGAGTACTTTTGGGGATCAAAAAGTGCTATTCTTTCAACCGAATTAACCTCCCTTCGACACCAGGCATTGAAATTGTCGCTTGTCAAGTTTTAATCAAAGGTAAAGACCTTTGCATTGCTTCCATCTACATTCCTCCTAGAGCCTCGGTAGGGCACCGAACGCTTTGTAATATCACGGAATCCTTACCGGCACCGCGGCTAGTTCTGGGAGACTTTAACTCGCACGGTACGGTATGGGGCTGTCTTCATGATGATAATAGATCAACATTAATCCAAGATCTTTGCGATAATTTCAACATGACCATCTTAAACACGGGAGAAATGACGCGGATTCCTACACCACCAGCACGCGCAAGCGCGTTGGATTTATCGCTATGCTCGACATCGCTACAGTTAGATTGCAGGTGGAAGGTGATCCCTGATCCCCACGGTAGCGATCATTTGCCTATCGTGATTTCAATTGCTAACGGTTCAAGACCATCGGAAACACTCAATGTCTCGTATGACCTCACACGGAACATTGATTGGAAGAGTTACGCGACCGCGATATCCGTTAAAATCGAATCCACTCAAGAACTTCCTCCGGAGGAAGAGTACAGGTTTTTGGCTGGCTTGATTCTCGACAGTGCGAATCAAGCTCAGACTAAACCAGTACCCAGCGCGAATACCCATGGACGGTCTCCCACCCTGTGGTGGGATAAAGAGTGCTCAGAGCTATACGCGGAAAAGTCCACTGCATATAAGGCCTTCCGGGAAGACGGGTTACCCGCTAGCTATCAACAGTACGCGTCGTTAGAATGGCGAATGAAGAGTCTAATGAAAGCCAAAAAACGCAGTTATTGGCGCCGGTTCGTCGACGGGTTAACGAGAGAAACAGCGATGAGCACTCTTTGGGGTACGGCTCGACGTATACGTAACCGTAATAGTACCAACGAGAACGTGGAATATTCAAACCGTTGGATATTCGCTTTCGCCAAGAAGATCTGTCCGGACTCTGTCCCGGTACAGAAAACGTGCCGCGCCGCGTCTCCTCACGATACCGCGAACGAAACACCGTTTTCGATGGTGGGGTTCTCACTTGCTCTCTTATCGTGCAACAATAACGCCCCAGGGTTAGACAGAATCAAATTCAACTTGCTGAAGAATCTGCCTGACACTGCAAAAAGGCGCTTGTTGAATTTATTTAACAAGTTTCTTGAGGGTAACATTGTCCCTTATGAATGGAGGCAAGTGAAGGTCATCGCCATCCAAAAACCAGGAAAACCAGCCTCCGACCACAACTCGTATCGGCCGATTGCAATGCTGTCCTGTATTCGGAAGTTGTTCGAGAAAATGATCTTGTTTCGCCTCGACAATTGGGTTGAAGCAAATGGCTTACTGTCAGATACACAATTTGGCTTCCGCAAAGGCAAAGGGACGAACGATTGCCTTGCGTTGCTTTCTACAGAAATCCAAATGGCCTATGCTAACAAAGAGCAGATGGCATCAGTCTTCTTGGATATTAAGGGGGCTTTTGACTCAGTTTCTATCAACATTCTGTCAGAGAAGCTGCACCAGCATGGTCTTTCGCCAATTTTAAATAACTTTTTGCTAAACCTGTTGTCTGAAAAGCACATGCACTTTTCGCATGGCGATTTAACAACATCGCGATTTAGCTACATGGGTCTTCCCCAGGGCTCATGTCTAAGTCCCCTGCTCTACAATTTCTACGTGAATGACATTGACGATTGTCTTGCCAATTCATGCACGCTAAGACAACTTGCAGACGACGGGGTGGTCTCTGTTACAGGACCCAAAGCTGCCGACTTGCAAGGACCATTACAAAATACCTTGGACAATTTGTCTGCTTGGGCTCTTCAGCTGGGTATTGAGTTCTCCACGGAGAAAACTGAGTTGGTTGTTTTTTCTAGGAAGCGTGAGCCGGCGCAACTCCAGCTTTTATTAATGGGTGCAACGATCAATCAGGTTTTCACATTTAAATATCTCGGGGTCTGGTTCGACTCTAAAGGTACCTGGGGATGTCACATTAGGTATCTGAAACAGAAATGCCAACAAAGGATCAATTTTCTCCGAACAATAACTGGAACATGGTGGGGTGCTCACCCAGGAGACCTGATCAGGTTGTACCAAACAACGATATTGTCGGTGATGGAGTACGGGTGTTTCTGTTTCCGCTCCGCTGCGAACATACACTTCATCAAACTGGAGAGAATCCAGTACCGTTGCTTGCGCATTGCCTTGGGTTGCATGCACTCGACCCATACGATGAGTCTCGAAGTGCTGGCGGGCGTTCTTCCGCCAAAAAATCGATTTTGGGAACTCTCATATCGATTGCTCATCCGATGCGACATTCTAAACCCGTTGGTAATTCAAAATTTCGAGAGGCTCGTCGAGCTTAATTCTCAAACCCGTTTTATGTCCTTGTACTTCGACTACATGGCACAGAGCATTAATCCTTCTTCGTACAATCCCAACCGTGTCCGTCTCCTAGATACTTCTGATTCTACTGTATTCTTCGACACATCCATGAAGGAAGAGATTCTTGGAATCCCGGACCATACACGCCCGCAGGTGATCCCCAATATATTTTATAATAAATTCCGAGAAGTCGACTGCAAACAAAGAATCAATTTCAGCTCTCAAAATTAATGTTTCAGGATAGCGGATCCACGAATATGTACGATAGTTAGAAAGTCTTGCTATTTTCTGAGAAATCGAGGGGGAATTACCCCCACTGTCTTAATAGCCCCGGGTTCCCCTATCTATGAAAAAATGTTCAAAAACATTCTGAGCAGGAAAAAAATGTTCAAAAACCAACAACTCAGAGAATGGGTTTGAGTAGTTAAGGAAGGAAAGCTAGCTGTGGGTCTAGAATTAATGCTCTTCGCCTACGAGGACAAACTGGGCGGCAAACTGCAGGCTGTCTAATTTACTGAGCCCTTCAGTTCCCTTGTGCCATTCAGTACCACTTCCTCGTTGAGCTTCCGACTGGTTCGCGAACTAGTCGGTCCAGTCCCCGACGATGGATCTAGCTTACTCCGACGAAAAGTTCCTCGGCGAAAGAAGTTCGAGGCGAGCCAACCAGCCAGGTGCTGAGGTCAGTTCGGCGATTCCGGTAGAGTAGGGCATCCGGTTTGCTGGAGCCCCGGCGCGACTGTTGGTGGGTCGTCGCAGTCTACGCAATCTAGTTCCCGGCGATGAATCTGACTGTACGCTGACGGAGAGGTCCCAGACGAAAGAAGTTCTACCGATACCGATTCTTATTTGGTTTCAGTACCACAACCCTTTGATCCCTTTGGCTCCGTGACCGGTGCCATTTAGCAGCGCAACTCCTTTAAGCCCTTTAGTTCTCTTCTTGGGCCATTTAGCACTACTTCCTTGATGATCCATTCAGCTCCTGGACATGTTCGCGAACTACTCGGTCTAGTCTCCAACGATGGACCTTACCTACTCCAACAGAGAGTTCCCCGGCGAGAGAAGTTCTCCCGAAACCGAGCCAATCAGCTAGATGCCGAGGTCAGTTTGGCGATTGCGGTGAAAAAGGGCGTCCGATTCACTGGTGTCCCGATGACCCGCGACTGATGGTGTCTCGTCACGGTCTACTCAATCTAGTCCCCAGCGGTGAATCTAGCTTACCTTGACGGAGAGTTCCCTGGCGAAAAAAGTTTTCCCAATATCTATTCTTCTTTGGTTTTCGCTATTTTTCTCTCGGAACAACCGGTGGGGTGCCGTGGTCGATCTGGCGAATCCGCATGGAGCGTGATGCCCGGTTCGCTGGCATTTCGACGACTCATACTCTCTGCTCTCTTGCAGTCTACTCGACTATTCAACGGTGGTGGATCTAGCTTATTCCTGCGGAGAGTTCCCTGGCGGTGCATGCTCTCCCGAAACCGTTGCTCGATGTCCATTCCGCTGTAAGACGGTCATGGTCTACATCATATCTCTGTTTACTGCGTTCCACGTCTCTACGTCGCTTGTCATTCTGTAGGCTACATTATCCGGGTTGATGTCCGGTCCTCCAGTTTTAAATAGCTCCCTGCACGTCACTTCAAGCCTCGGATATTCAAAGACTTCAAACATCGGACATTCAAAGACGCTCCGGCGTCTCCTCGGCGTTCTCACATTCCGGGCACAGTGTTGACGTTGCGTACGACGTCCTTAAGCAGCCGTGGTTCGGTAGGAGCTGTTTCAGGTGGAAGGTCATCTCTCCGTGTTTTCTATTGACCCACGTCGACAGGTTTGGATGAGCCGGTAGGTCCACTTTTCTTTCTCCGTATTATCCCATTTCTGCTGTCACGTCACCATCGAATCGATTCTCATCATTTTCCTCACGTTTCTGACGTTTCATTGATTGTAGCACTTGATATCCTCCGTCAGGGTAGTGCAGATGGGGATCATCTCGGCGATAAGGCATACTTCCTCCAGCATGCAATCGCAACTCGTACGACCAGCAGTCGAAGCGTCCTGTTCACCTTTTGCGGTTCCACTTGGTTTTCAGCGCCGCACCCCAAGAAGGAGCCCCATATCGCAGTATCGATGACAAAACACTAGATAATGGACCGACATTTCGCATGTGTAATCAACGTGGTTGTTAAAGCTCAAACAGTCGTCGATTATCACTCCCAATTGCTTCAGTGCACGCTCCGATGCAATCACATGCCCTTCGACGGTGATCTGTATCCGCTGAACCATTTTGCAGTTGTTGCACAACAACAAATCCGTCTTGTGGTGTGCCATTTGCAGCTTGACCCGTTCATCCAGATCTCGAGAGTTGGACAGAGAATGGACTAGCATTGCCTTCTGCCCTTTAGTTCGTCTGGTACACCAGTGCTCTACTCTGGAAGTAGCTCTTCCGGATCTGGTTCATTCTTTTATGTTACGCTGCGGCATTGGTCTATACGAGGCTGGATGGCCCGATGACTTCCCTGACTTTGGCAGCAACATCAGTTTCTGCACCTTCCTCATTTCGGGGATTACCATCTATTGACTTTCGGGGTCTTACCGTCTATTGACTTCAGCAGTAGCATCCTGAACATGTCCGGATATGCCAGGATCGCAGCTTTCAGCGCCACGGTTGGTATTCCATCCGGACCGGGGGTTTTCTTTGATTTTAGTCACATGGACGCTTCTTTGAGCTCGTCGTTAGTCGCTTGCCACTCGACTATGTTACCTCCTTCTTCTTCGCCGTACGGTGTCGGTGACCAGGTATCGTGATTCGGGAAGAGACCCTCAACGATTATCTTTAGTTTAACCGAGCATATTTCAGCTGGTGTCGACGGACCCTCGTCTTCGTCATGACGACTCAGTACGCATCCCCCAGGGATTGACGTTTATTTCTCAGCACAGCTACTTATCGCAATTGACTTGCTAAGCTTGATCTCCCGTTTTAAAGAGTCCCTACCTTTTTGAAACGTCGCTTGCTCTACTGTCTCACTCTCCGATCTTGCGCTCTGAGACCGCCTTCTGGCTCTAAGACAAGCAGCGTGTAGCGTACTGAGTTACTCATTTAACCAGTAAGCTACACGCCGTCTACTGCATGGCCCGAGTTTTCGTGACATTGTAGCGTCACAAGCCGTCACAATCCTTCTTGTTAGCCGTCAGCCGCATCAACGTACTTGCTTCCGTTGTTCGCCGAAGTAACTCGACAAAGAGGTTTTTGTTCAAGGCTTTCGTCTTCCACTTTAGCTTACGGCCCGTCCTTCTTCGTGCTGCAGCAGGGTTCCATTGGCCGATGCGGTAGCGAATCGCCTGGTGGTCTCTCTGGGGATACTTCTCTCACACTCTCCAGTCCATGTTCGCCGTTAGTCAAGGACTACAGAATGTGGCGAAATTTCTCTCGGTACTGATATCCGTTTCGTGAACCAATGAGCTCCCAGCTCCTCGCTTCGCCGCGATCTACTTGTTATAGTCCTCGGCGGTTGAGCTAGCCTCCACAACGTGCCGTCAGGTAGGTGTCGAGTCTGCAGCCAATTTTCACTACAAGTAAATATTTTCACAAGATAACTTTTGCAAATGAAACTTTGAGAATTTTATTTAAAATTTTAGGCATATTTTTGTTTAACATATTCCATTTTTTTCAAATCTCTCCGAAATATTTCGGGGGGGTGATAGGTGACTGTTGTTATTGTTGAGTAACGTCAAATGTGGGATGCATGGTTGCTGCGTATTAGGGTTCGTCGCGGTGCGGATGTGGGCGGTAAATGGATTGTCCGCACCGCAACCGCAAAAAAAATAATAAAACCGCACCGCTTACCGCAACCGCACTTTATTTACCGTACCGCACCGCGCGGTAATGCGGTAAATGCGGTAAAATTTATATATTTTTAAAAATAGTGTTGTTAAATTGTTTTTCTTATTCACACGAAATTTAACTTTAAGAGACTCCTCAGAATGTAATATTTATGAAAAAATCAACTTTTGCATTTTCTATTAATAACATTCCGTACATTTTAAGATAAACATTATACATTCAAAAACGTTCTACTGCAGTAATAGGACAACTTTTATTTTAGCAACCCTTCAGATAATTGAAAAAAGAGGCACAAAAATGTAATAAGAAATGAAGTGCATATTTTTTTCTTTAAATTTTCATATTTTCAATGTTTTTGACATATGAAAATGTTATGGATGATTTTCATATTTACGTAGTAAAACCCACTTTTAATTCTTAAAGGAGTTTCACCAAAAAAATTTGAATGTCGAAATACCAGTACTTCTATATAGTAGCGCATATATTCTAATACAGTGAAATAAAAACATATTGTATTTCATCAATAAGAACGACGCCATATTTGACGAAAAAAAAATTGCTCTATACATAACATCTAATCAGGAGTTCGGTCTCAACCGGTACAGAATCACTGAACATTAGAAAAACTGCAAAAAATGTATGATTTATAGCATACAGCAGAAATGATTTTTAAAAATAGGGGGTTTTACGGACAAAATATCCCAAAACTCTAACTTCAGAATTCTTCAAGAAACAGATGTATTCTCATTGAAAAACTAAGATTGCCCCCTTTCAAAATATATGAAGTGTAATTTTCTAAAGGCTAGTTCGAAAGTTCTAGCATTTAATGTATTTTCCTCTAATATTTTCCCAAAAAGCCCATGGAATAAACTACAATTGTAGTGAACTATGTGGTATTTGGCAAAAAAGCTTCAAAAAAGCTACAAAATAGTCTTAACTGAAAAATATTAGGACTTAATTTGGTAGAAAACTATAGTAAATTTGAATGGAAGTACGCGAAAAATAGTTATGTAGCATACTTTTTGAGAGAGTCCAATAAAATTGACTGCAGAAAAATTCACAAAGAAGAAGATAGAAATACGATGTTGATGAATGAATGATAGAATCATTCAAATTTAAACCGCTACTTATTTTGGACGCTTTCATACATTTATATCCTTTACTGCCAATTACTCCAAATTCGTTTGGTTTGATAAAGATAATTATATTCTTTGGCTTGTGTTTAAGTCCCAGCATAATTAGTTCATCTCTAATTCCTTTAAATTGGTCAAAATTCATAGTTGAAAAATTGATATCGAAATCGATTCATAATTCCACGATTTCCAACAGAAATCGGGAGAAGTGATGCACTTTTAAATTGGATTTAAGAGTACAAATTTATTCTTTTTAAATGATCTAATAATTTTGTCTCTATTTGGATCCTGCATTTTATGTATTTGAAATGGTTGGTTTGTGAAGTTTTACTTAGAAGTATAAAATAACTAGTCCAAAATATGTCGTAAAAATAATAGCGTCAAAATATTTCTCAGTTAGATTTTCTTTCGTAATAGCAATCTGTTTATCAATTTAAAATAATCAAAATTATCACTTTATCAATTTTTTTGCGGTGCGGTTGCGGTAAAACCGCGCGGTAAAAGCTCTTTCCCGCACCGCATCTGCGGGAAAAAGTGTCTCACCGCACCGCAGATTTTACGGTGCGGGTGCGGTAAATACCACGCGGTTGCGGTAATTACCGCAACCGCGACGAACCCTACTGCGTATACTGTAGTAAACAATTACAGTTAAGTTTCTGTACGATGAAGCGTGCATTTCCATCAATTTTTTTTTTTTGTTATTTTCTGGAAATAATGACTTCAATTATTCTGGTGTGAATTTGGTAACGTTCAGTGGTGTGTATGAAGCATGACGAAGGGTATCAAATCTCCCCGAATTTGAAGGGATCAAATGAACCCATAGCACCTATTTCAGCAAACTTTAATAAAAATATAGTTGAACAAAAATATCAACTCAAACATAACGTCTTCGTATAATTGACATTTTCCTGTAATTCTGAATACAAAAGTATAGCATGTAGTGGGTGATTGTATCAATTGTATAAAAGATTGAAATTTTAAAAAATAAATCTTCAGTTACTCTGAGATTTCTTTTAATCGGTAAAAATTCGGTTATACATGCCTTTGTTTTTTTTAAAGAAATGTATGTTTAGATAAACGTACGCAACTTTCTAGTATATTCGATTAATGTATTCTGATCCGCCTTTGAGTTACGATAATGGGATCAAGTCTCCCCGGGAATCAAGTCTCCTCAGTCTCCCCTACTCCATCTGTACCCAATTGAGAATTTCTGAGTGAACCTTAGGCGCAGAATCTATTCGAACAACTTCGCGACGAAAATATTTGCCGCCAATATTTTTCTTTTCGACGACTATGACCACATTTCCAGCCAGCTGCCGTAATGCTTCCCGACAGTGAGAGTAGTCATGTGAAATCATGAATTAATTCAGGAATCAATGAAAATTTAATATGGGGGAATTTTGTTAAATTTTTCGGTCGTTTATTACTTCAAGACATAATGGCAATGTTAGATATTTAGTTTTTTACCTGGAACGCGATATGTATTTTTCTTTAGTGTCGATTTTACCTAAAAAGAAGAAAAAAGTTGTTTGAAAACCTTTACGAAAATCGGAAGAACTATTAGAATACTGTGTATTCATTATACATTCAATCAGAAGGAAACCAACGTTGTATCTAACTGATTCTGCGGCGTCTTAAAAGTGATATATGGACCATGGTCGTTAACTTAAAAAGAAGCTTAATTTAGTTTGTCAATAACGAAACAATTTAGATCAATAGTTGGAAACAGTCTATCTTCTCATTTCGTTCTGATGATGATGATGTGTGTGTGTGTGTGTGTGTGTGTGTGTGTGTGTGAAGTGTGTTCCTACCACCTATTGTAGCAGGACCGCCCCCCATAGCATTGAGTAGTCCTAACACGACAATTTGATCAAGCATTACTCACTGACCCTAATCAGCATGTTACTGTACGAATCAGAATTTTATATTCTGATACTGTATGAAGGGCCAAAAGGGGGTTGGGTGGTCGGTAAGCAACTTCGTTTACACGTACCACGGGAGTATTCGAGAATCTTCTTTCGATATCAAGATCATATAAGTGAATCGCAATGCAAGCCATTGTAGTGAAAGGTAGCCCCAATAGGTGGGGAGAAGAGGCCGCCCAATCTCCACGAAATATTAGCAACAGGAAGCTGGTTATTCCACTCTTGCTGTCCAAATCGTTTTAATCAGGTGCCCTGATAGTCACTCCCAATTTCAATGCATTGTTGCGTTGCGTTGCGTTGCGACGATGATTTTGGCGGATTGCACACTGACTTCATCATGTATGACTGCTGATTATCAAATAAGAGTTGCTTAGGAAGTGGTAAGTAGGAATTCATACCAATCTGACCCATATTAAAATCTCAACACATGAGCCATCATTGCCGACCGCTCCACCTCCATCGTTCACGTGGAAGAATAAAGGATAAGGTAGACGGGAAGTATTGATGCTCCACCTACTTAACGGAAGGATGCGATTCATCAGACTCTTCCATAGGTGTCGCGGAATTGGTGGTTTGGAAGGGTATAAGGTCTAGGATTCGCTCCAAGCAAGCGATGCGACCTGTAAAGAATATTTTATTGTGTAGTTGTTTAGTTAGTCTTCGAGTACACGATCACTCGAAAAAGAAAAGATCTTGTTTAGTTTTTGGTTCTTTTTAAACTCTGGGCAGGTGGCTACCGAGGGTATCCTATGTTTCCTGAACAAAAACAATTTGAACTCCACACAGCCCACCGTGGGAGTATTGCCTAGAAAAGCTAATCCTATCTGCGAAATGGGCCGGATCACTATCTATTGTAACAGTATTTAGACAGAATGCGCCACTTCTTTCACTGATGCCATCTGCTCTTTGCTAGCATAAGCCATTTGAATTTCTGATGAGAGCAACGCAAGACAGTTGTTCGTGCCTTTGCCTTTGCGGAAACCAAATTGTGTATCTGACAGTAAGCCATTTGCTTCAACCCAATTGTCGAGGCGAAACAAGATCATTTTCTCGAACAACTTTCGGATACAGGACAACATCGCAATCGGTCGATACGAATTGTGGTCGGAGGCTGGTTTTCCTGGTTTTTGAATGGCGGTGACCTTTACTTGCCTCCAGTCATGAGGGACAATATTATCCTCAAGAAACTTATTAAATAAATTCAACAAGCGTCTCTTGACAGAGTCTGGCAGATTCTTTAACACGTTAAATTTGATTCTGTCTGGCCCTGGGGCTTTATTGTTACATGACAAGAGAGCAAGTGAGAACTCCACCCACAAAAACGGTGTTTTGTTCGCGTTATCGTGAGGGGACGCGGCGCGGTAGATCTTCTGTGTCGGGACGGAATCCGGACAAACCCTCTTGGAAAAATCGAATATCCAACGGTTTGAATATTCCACGCTCTCGTTAGTACTGTTTCGGTTTCGTAAACGCCGGGCCGTACTCCAAAGAGTGCTCATCGATGTTTCTCTCGTTAGTCCGTCGACGAACCGGCGCCAGTAGCTACGTTTTTTGGCTTTCATCAAACTCTTCATGCGCGTTTCCGCCCTCGCGTACTGTCGGTAGCTAGCTGGCAGCCCGTCGTCCCGGAAGGTCTTATACGTAGCGGCCTTTTCCGCGTACACGTCTGAGCACTCTTTGTCCCACCATGGATTGGGAGGACGCCCGCGTGAGTTCGCGTCTGGTACGTGTTTAGTCTGAGCTTGAATCGCGGTATCGAGAATCAAGCCAGCCAGGAACCCGTACTCTTCCTCCGGAGGAAGCTCTTGTGTCGATTCTACTTTTTCGGATATCGCGGACGCGTAGCTCTTCCAATCAATATTTCGTGTGAGGTCCGCAATACCGCAAAGCCGTCGGTGGTTGACTGAGGCTCTAAGGGGATGTAGGTGGAAGCAATGGAAAGGTCTTTGACTTTAATTCTGGTTTGGCAAGCGACATACAAAAAATACTTGTAAAATAAATATTAAAATGAAACAACTGTATTTAGGAAATATTTCTGGAAGTTTTATCTTCATTTTCATTTGTTTTTGATTTTTTTTTCATTAACCTACTTTAGGTGTTGGGGTCAATATGACCCCAAATGAACTTTCAAAATGCGATAACTTTTTAAGTTTTGCACCTAGAAGTTGATTTTCTTGACTTTTCCTTTTTCATGAAGTGCAACGATTTTCAATAGAGTTCAAAACTTTCACTCATTCCTGTCCATTACAAAAAAGTTACGAATAAGGTGTTAGCCGCACATTAACCCCGATTTCGAACTCAGTTTTAAAAAACTAAATTTCAACCAAATCTATATGAACTGGTACTTAACCCATTCATGCCAATGTTGTTTGTGGACAACAACGTTATTAAACAGCTATAACTGTTGATTGAGGCAAGATTGGCTCACAAAAGCAAGTAAGGCTAATAAACGTGACTATTGCCTATCATTTGAGTACTAACAGTTACAAAGATCAGCTCTAGAACTGAAGCTATTGCAATTAGTCTGATTGGATTCGAATGGAGCAGTGCTGTCAGGGACAGTTTACGTTGACAATACCGATTTAGAGTGCCTTTGGCTACGTTTTCCATACAAGTGGACTATTGTAAATATTCTAGGAGAATTGTATTGAACTGCAATTTGAGCATTGGAAGGTAAAAATTGAGCAGCTTCTAGCACTGCGAAGGAGTCACGAGAGGAGAAACTACTAATATTCTTAAAAAAACGCCAACTTGTTCGCAGAGATTTGAAGAGAAGGGACTACCATGATCGCCTCGGGACCTGGTGCGCATCTCTAGCAATGACTTCCGACTTTAAATAGACGTCCTTAACTGTAACAAATAAAATAGACTAAGAGGTTACATAGAATATAAGCACCCTTTGGTAGGCGAATGACCACTTCGGTTAAAGCCTATAAATAAATAAATAAATAAATAAATAAATATTTCTGGAAGTTTTATCTACATTTTCATTTGTTTTTGATTTTTTTCCATTAACCTACTTTAGGTGTTGGGGTCAATATGACCCAAAATGAATTTTTAAAATGCGATGACTTTTAAAGTTTTGCATCTAGAAATTTAGAGTTTTTTGACTTTTCCTTTTTCATTGAGTGCAACGATTTTCAATAGAGTTCAAAACTTTCGCTAATTTCTGGCCGTTACAAAAAAGTTACGAATAAGGTGTTAGCCGCACATTGACCCCGATTTCGAACTCAGTTTTAAAACACCAAATTTCAACCAAATCTATATGAACTGGTACTTAACCCATTCATGCCAATGTTGTTTGTGGACAACAACGTTATTAAACAGCTATAACTGTTGATTGAGGCAAGATTTGCTCACAAAAGCAAGTAAGGCTTTTGTGAATTGCCTATCATTTGAGTACTAACAGTTACAAAGATCAGCTCTAGAACTGAAGCTATTGCAATTAGTCTGATTGGATTCGAATGGAGCAGTGCTGTCAGGGACAGTTTACGTTGACAATACCGATTTAGAGTGCCTTTGGCTACGTTTTCCATACAAGTGGACTATTGTAAATATTCTAGGAGAATTGTATTGAACTGCAATTTGAGCATTGGAAGGTAAAAATTGAGCAGCTTCTAGCACTGCGAAGGAGTCACGAGAGGAGAAACTACTAATATTCTTAAAAAAACGCCAACTTGTTCGCAGAGATTTGAAGAGAAGGGACTACCATGATCGCCTCGGGACCTGGTGCGCATCTCTAGCAATGACTTCCGACTTTAAATAGACGTCCTTAACTGTAACAAATAAAATAGACTAAGAGGTTACATAGAATATAAGCACCCTTTGGTAGGCGAATGACCACTTCGGTTAAAGCCTATAAATAAATAAATAAATAAATAAATAAATATTTCTGGAAGTTTTATCTACATTTTCATTTGTTTTTGATTTTTTTCCATTAACCTACTTTAGGTGTTGGGGTCAATATGACCCAAAATGAATTTTTAAAATGCGATGACTTTTAAAGTTTTGCATCTAGAAATTTAGAGTTTTTTGACTTTTCCTTTTTCATTGAGTGCAACGATTTTCAATAGAGTTCAAAACTTTCGCTAATTTCTGGCCGTTACAAAAAAGTTACGAATAAGGTGTTAGCCGCACATTGACCCCGATTTCGAACTCAGTTTTAAAACACCAAATTTCAACCAAATCTATATGAACTGGTACTTAACCCATTCATGCCAATGTTGTTTGTGGACAACAACGTTATTAAACAGCTATAACTGTTGATTGAGGCAAGATTTGCTCACAAAAGCAAGTAAGGCTTTTGTGAATTGCCTATCATTTGAGTACTAACAGTTACAAAGATCAGCTCTAGAACTGAAGCTATTGCAATTAGTCTGATTGGATTCGAATGGAGCAGTGCTGCCAGGGACAGTTTAAGTTGACGATGAAAAATGAATTTTTCATATATCTTTGTTCTTGTTCAATATTATTAAAAAAAAGATAAAATTAGTCCATTTAGAGTGCCTTTGGCTACGTTTTGCATACAAGTGGACTATTGTAAATATTCTAGGAGAATTGTATTGAACTGCAATTTGAGCATTAGAAGGTAAAAATTGAGCAGCTTCTAGCACTGCGAGGGAAGCACCTATCTTTATGAAAATGGCTTTTCGTGTTTCTTGACCTCACCGTTTTCTAGGAAAAATATCCTTAGTTGATTTACTGAATTGAAATAGTTATTATTTAGGACAACTAAGCAAATTCTCAATTTGCTGATTTTGATTAGTTGTTCTCGATCTTCCTGAAAAGAGCTAAAATGCTAGTTGGAATTTCTGTTTTCTCTGCTGATTTGGCGAGAAAATGATGCTGTCACCTTTAGCGGAGACACATTCTCCATCTTTTCAACTAAATTTTGTGCTCAATTTAGTGCTATTTTCTGTTATTTCAACTAATATATACTCTAAAATCAAAACTTTTTTGCATTAAAATTATCTAGTTATTTAGTTGAATTCCTGAAAAAATATGCTAATTTTAGGGAGGTTGTTTTGTTCAATCTAGTTTTTTCCTCAGTTGATTTCAACAAATGTCAGTTTTGAATTTAAGCCATTCTGTTTTTAAATTTAAAATTTTTCGTAGTTAAATTTAGATTGTCGATTTTTTAAATTTACGACAGCTTTGGTTAAATTTAGCGTTTTTTCTACTGATTTAAAAAAAAAATTCCTGCTTTTTAGACTTACATTTCGACCTTAATTTGATTCAGTTGAAGTTTTTTAGAATACAATCAATATGGGTATTTTCGAAATGGTTTTGACGAGGGTGTCGGAGGACAATGTTTAGCACCATTTTTAAATCCAAAATGGCGACTTCCGGTTTAACGAAATTTTCTTTAAGGGGGGGGGGGGGTGGTGTGGTAAAGGTTTCAGTGTAAAAAAACACTTTTTTGCGACTTTTTTTAGAACTTCGTGTGTAGCGAATTGATCAAAACTTTTGTACATTATAATGTATTTTTTCAATCACATGCTGTAATTTTTCTATGCAAAACTATCGACAAGCAACTCGGTGACGAAGCTTTTTGTCTCTGGAAAAAACATGATTTGCGGTGTTACCTGCCATTCAAAAACTACTCAGCCGATTTATTTCAAACTTTGCATACACATTCTATGTAAAAAATATCTAACTCCTACGTTGAGTTTTTGAGATAATTGTTCGATTAAAGGGGTGTTTACTAATAAAAAGGCGGAATTTTTCGCGAAACGAAAAAAAAAATAAATAAGTAAAACCCCCTAATTGAAAATTTAAGTTAAAAACTCTGCGTAGGAGATAGGTATTTTTTTAATAGAATGGTTATGAAAAGTTTGAAATAAATCGGTTGAGTAGTTTTTGAATGGCAGGTCACACCGCAAATTATGTTTTTCCAGAGGCGTTCTACAAAAAGCTTCGTCACCGAGTCGTTTGTCGATATTTTTGCATAGACAAATTATAACATGTTATTGAAATAATCCACTGTGATGTATAAAAGTTTCAATCAATTCGCTTCACGCTAAGTTTTAAAAAATCTCAAAAAAGTGTTTTTTTCATGCTGAAACCTTTGCACCCCCTACCTCCTCAAACATTGCGACGCGTACACGTCCCTCCGCGTCGCAATGTTTGTAAGGATGTAAGGAGTATAACTAGCACAAAAAATATGTGAATTTGTTAATTACTTATTAGTTATAAACAATTAAAACTCGAAAATCTCGTTTTTTACAATAAATTCGGCTGTGTCTGAACTAAAAGTCCTAAAGACATTTTTTTGAAAGTATCTCAAACATTGAACTAAATAAGTAGGTCGGTTTTTTCGAAAATATGCGCATAAAACTCGATTAACGAGAGTTTTTGGGGTCACTATGATTACGATTCTGATGCCAGAATTGGAAAATTCAAAATGGCGCCTGCAAAATGGCTACCATTTTTACGAATTTGGCAAATTTTGTTACCGTCAGTATAAAACTCGATTCCCGGTTTTTTTGGGTCGCATAGTCGTTATACTGGATCCGCATTTTGAATTTTACATTTTTGACGTCAGATTCAGAATCAGTGACCCCTAAAACCTATATAAAGCTAAAAATAACTGTATTAACAATGAAAAAAACTCGCGTCGCAAAGGGTTAACCCAATCAAGATGAATATAATTCTCTAACTCATTCAGTATAGTTGTTTTCGATAGGATTGATGAATATTTGCGAGAATTTTTCCTTGGTTCCTAACCTTGGCTTATAACAATTTCTTGTTAGGAATATATTCCCGTAAATGGGATCTGAAAACGTAAACCACAAACTTTGACAAATATTCTTTAGTTGAATGTCATAATTTCTGGATTAATCACATAAAACCCCAAACAACATCGACCTCTAATCAGAGTTAAAAATATTCAAATTCATTGAATGAAAATTAATCATATTCAGCCGCATTCATTTTCAATATTCAGTGACGCAGCTGAAAACGTCAAACGAACAAACCGCCCATTCATCCATGAACATTTTCATTCATTTCCGATTATTACACGAAGCGACCGTGCAGCAACGAATCAAACGCATCAAAGTAGGCCCTGGCACAATGTAAGCGATGATGATTGTTGTTTCATATGCTTTACCGGCATTTGAAAACATTTTTCTAGATAATTAGCGAAATGAATATATTGTACGATATTCAACTGAATGAATAACATGTATATTTGAATGAATATTTTTTCTATTCGCCTATTCATTTTCAGCCGTCAAAAAAGAGCTTTGATTATTTTTAACTCTGCCTCTAATACCCATTCGTCACCTCCATTTCGAAAAAACTGCGACTAGATTATAGAATTTCGCTTAACTTGCACGCAGAAAAAAAGATTTGTAGGTTCAATAAAAATATGGATTAAATTCAGTAATTAAATTATGGGTCAGGAGACAATAAATTTATTTATTTTGATTTCAATAAAATTTATTTATTGTTTCAAAAAAAAATATTATTCCATTTTTTAATAATTGTTTTATTGAAATTAAAACAAAATTACTGAAATTAAAAATGATTTTATTGAAAACAAAATTTTATTGTTGTTGCGTTAAAAAAAAATTCAGACCAATAAGTTAATTATTTGAAGTAATAAACAATAAATGATAGGATTCAATAACACATATTTTTGGTTTAAATATGCTTAATTTTTCTGCGTGTAAAGTTGTCAGCTTGGATTTTAGAATGGCGTAAAACATCTGTCTCTGGAAACAACTCATCCGAACCATTCCTAGAATAACCTTAATGATTAGGTTTTTCCGAACCTCGTTAAACCGAAAGTCGCCATTTTTAATTTTGAAATGGCGCTAAACATCAACCATCGACACTTACTCGTCAGACATTTTTAATAAATTCTTATACTGATTGTGCTGCGAAAAAATTTGATTAACCGGGAGTCGCCATCTTGGATTTCAAAATGGCGCTTAACATCCACCTCTGACACATCATACACGTAGGGAACTAAACGGATGTAAACATGCTAAATAAATACATTATGCGATGATACTATAATTGTTTCACTGACATTAAGTCTTCTTTCTTGTCAATACATACATTGCCACAATTCCACTCCACCAGGCCAGAATATAAGAGAAAAATAAAAACTTACCACCATTTTGAACCAAAATACTACACTTTTCGTGGACACTTTCATGCAACATTAACTTCTCATTTTATCTGTGCACTACTTATTGACAATAATCCTTTTGAACTAAAACTAAACAACAACTTGAACTAAAACTAATTCACAAAATATTTGGTGCAAAAATCTGCCACAACACCAATTACTAACAATTTATTTTTTTTGCTCAAGTGAATTTGACATGAGCAAAAACTGTTCTGTTTTTAACAATGTTTCTGGTTATAAAATTCAGTAAAGGTTTTTGTTATTCGCCGTGCTCAATTTTCACAGCATATTTACACAACCCCGAAATAACAAAATAGCATTCTTTATCTATTTGGTTGAGAATGCTGTTTTCATTCCTAAATTCAACCGCAAACAATGTTGAAAATGCAAATTTTATTTTTAGTTTTTGTTTTGCTGGATTGTGTCCTGGATTTTATTTAACTAACACCTTCTCTTAAAACAACGAAAACTTAATTAGAAAAATAAAAGCTGAATTTTAACTAAATCGCTTGTTATTTTTAGGAATTTGTTGTTAAATTCAACTAATTTGAAAACAGAAATAGGATTTAGCACTAGAGCTGATTTCTATCTTTCCGTGTAGATTTGGTTGAAAATGTGTTTTAAAACTGAGTTCGAAATCGGGGTCAATATGACCCGCTAACACCTTATTCGTTACAAAATGGTAACACCTAAAGAAGGTTAAGAATTTTTAATTACTTCAAATTACTGTCTGAATCCATCAGAATTAGTTTATTTATGCAATATTTTTTAAGCCTCTCCCGAAGCAAAATCCTAACTACGGGCCCGATCAGCTTCCCTGTCCCATATGGAAAATTTCAACAAGGCCTGATCATACTAGCATAATGTTGTGATTTGCTGATACCAAAATAAAATTATAATATACTTCCAAAACAACACAATCACCAGGCATGCTTTATATCGATGATGATACCACCATATATCATCTTACGATGGACCCAACTGGAGCAGCAGGAAATATCCATAAATTTTCAAATAAAATTGCGAAGAAAGCAAATTGTCCTTCTTTTCCCACCTCACGTAACAGCGCGGGAAAGTGTTTCCGTATTGCTGATAGTGGCACATCTGAATCCTTTTCTGGTGGGTACAATCTGCGAGAAAAGGGCGAGGCACGTTCACATTAGGGACAGGAAGGACCAAAGGCACGCCAGTAAATGTATTTTCGATTTGTTATTACATATTACGTTTATGGTGCGTCGCTCGTGCTCATCTCTGACATATAGCACACAAATTCTTCTGCATCTGCTCCGCTCGGCAAAGCTTATCCTCAACCTCACACGGAGAAAGTGTACCACGAACACGGATATCCACTTCAGGGTTTCACTTCACGGTGGCAGCATCCCGCTTCGTCGTTAGCGTGATCTCAAATGGCCATAAAACATAAAATGTCCTCATCCAGCCAGCCAACCAGCCAGCCAACCAGCAGTAACGGCGTGTTCTGTGTTCTGCTTCTTCGGGCGAAAATTTCGCTTGTTTCACAATATTCGGATTGCGGGTGACCAATCAGGGACGTGAATTGGCTACTACTCGAGTGGTGTGACATAACTCATTTGCAACTCCACCCAACCGGGAAGGACACATGTAGCTGCTGCAGCCACCGCCGTTGCTGACAATTTCTTGCATAGTTGGATGGTTTTTTTGGACAGGATGTGGTTCCATGCAAGGGATTCATTTCTGCAATGTCGTTTCAGGTAGTTGGGGTTTTATTTTCTTGATTTGGATTGATAGCTGAGAAATGTCATGTTACTCAGTCTGGATATGATCAAGTGAAATATGTCGAACTAACAACCCAGCACCAATTGACGAGTTCATTAAGAAATTCATAATCCTCCTGAAAATAGCCGAAAGCCATGACCTACCGCAGGCTCGTTATGCCTGGGCCACACCATTGTTGGTTCATTTTACTAAACAAGCACAGGCACCAACCGTCTCTATACGACTGTATACAGGTCCTTCTTCGTCTTGTGTCATGTAAAATTGTGTTCCAAAACCGGGGAATGCTTCCATCCACGCACCTACCATCAAACTGTGGCTCGACAAAGTACACAATGTGCTGTTCTCCGTTGTTTACTTGTGAGCTCGAGAGAGTTTACAGGAAACGAGCAAATACATTTTATCGCTGCCTCTGCTGGGGTCTTGTTTGATGAAGCCTTCGTTCGAAGCCCTTGGAAGACGGGATGCAACTAATTTGTCAATCGATTCGGTATACACCAGAAGCAATCATGCGGAATGAGCACCCGATAGTGGGTTGGTAGCGGGAAAATGTGTTTGGTGGTGGACCATGCAGAAGACTATCTTTTTAACGATGTGTAGTATTTTCAAGTGGAACTATACCATATAGCGGGGTCTATCGTTCTTATTACATACATACCGCACGTACAAGAACTTTCTCTCTCGGAACTTTAGGATATATTTTCAATCGTCTTACCATGATTGAGCAGCAATTAAAGCTGATGAATGAACTTCATTAAATCCATGCAACTAACATTTTAGTTATTTAGTATATCGGCAATTAAATTTGTTTTAAACAACAAATTTATACTTTATCGCAAAAACATTTCTCATAAACGATATCGTAATCCCGTAAGAGCGATAACCAATTCAGCGCCTGGTGCATATCACAAAAATCAACAATTTATTTGGGATTCGTTATCTTAGCGACCGGGAAAAGTTATATTTATCATCTGTTATCGCAATCCTCGTTCTCCTGGGATCGGTTTTATTTTCAGACAGGTGAACAGATCACGATTCAAATTGATAGCGAATACAGAATTAGCTTGAATTGCAGTTTTCACTGCTTACGAAATATTGTAGTGCCATTTCGCGAATTTGGGAAATGTGGTAGGTATAACTAGTTTTGAAAATCATAAAAATCAAAACATAACAGTAATAAAAAGATTGAGTGGTTTATATCATGAGCATGAGCATGAATCAACGAATGGGGCCTGCGTTTTGAGAGTTCTATACTTTGAAATGACAATTCCTGTCACGTCCATACAGTCATCGGGAAAGGAAAGGAATGTTAGTGTAGCAAACGTTGTTATGGAGACCGTGTATAGCTCTGCATCTTCACGTTTGCCAAGGGAAGAAGTTTTTGTTAATAGACTGGGGTAAAAAGTCACACCAATCTGGATTCACCTAGATAAGTGATACGATCTATGCAACTCTCAGAAGTGTTATCATCTGTTTATTGCTCTGGGCAGCCGGCTTCCGAGAACTTATGATAGATTTATCGTTTGTTGGATTAATTTCGAAATGCCGAATTTCCCATGTAAACCGGTACGATTACAGTACAAAACAAATTGAAATGAGTTCTGAATCGCTTGAAATTCTAATCACTAAGTGAAAATCAAAGATTCTTTGACCACATTGAGAACCATTGAGGATTCCGGAAGATCCGCCAAGTTCCAAAATTAGAACCTGTGTAGTAGACAGATATAGTAAATAATAAATATAATATAATAATAAGCTTGAGTTTTATTAAACAGACCGAAAATCGGTACGGTTGCCCTTAGTTTCCTATGGTAAGTATGAGAGTGCATGTATGCTTATGCATAGCATATAAGTTACCATGAGGATGATAACAACACCCAATGAAAATTATTAGCAACGCGAAATAGGCTAATGATTGGAAAATTGAAAATAATTTTCATTCGACTGGATAAATTCGTAACGAACGGAAGCAAAGAAAGAAGCTCCAAAGAATTCATATGGATCGTCACGACAACCTGTTTCCCATATATTATTGCTGACTCGATTCTCACAATCTTAGTCTTTAATGAAGGGTATAATAATCACATTGATTACTACCGAATTTCATTTGAACGAAGTATTAGTCCCGAAGTTAAGTGAAAGAATCCGAACAGACGAACATTTCCTATGTATTGTGCTTTTCTGCTATAGAAAGGTTATGCAATCACTCTGAAAATCAACTCTTTAACAGAGACCCGAAGGGCCGAAACCGTTCGACTCACTTTGTCGAGCTCAGCAAATGTGTTTGTGCGTATAAGTGTGTATTCAGGGTGTTTGGTTCATGGTTAAGAATCTCTCGGGGGGTGATAGACTGCCATATTTGGCAAAAAAAATTGTTCTACACCTACCATCAAATCTCAACCGTTACAGAGTTATTGAACTTTTTGTGTGAAAAACTTATTTGTCTACAAATACCTCTAACTTTAAAAGTATACTTTGTATTTTAAATATTTCAGTTCCAATCGAAAGGTGAGAAAATTTCCTATTGAATGGTCTTCTCATATCTTTTAAGTAATTAGTTTTAATTACGTTTTAGCTGTAAAATAGTTAAAAGTTAGTGTTTTTGAGGAGGTTTTTGCTAATTTTCTCGAAATAATGAAGTATGATTATAGCAATATCCATTATCCAAAAGTTGGGTTTTAGGACGATTCATAATTTGTTCTTGGACGTCATATTTCTATCTCTTCTAATTTCTTTGTAATTTCATTACTATACTTTTCCTGTAACCGACTTGCAAGTGCTTAAAAGACTCTAATCTAAAAAATATGCTTTATATCGTTATTTACAGGATTTCATTGGAAAGCTGAGAAAATGTCCTATCAGTGTATGTACAAATATCTTTTAGTTAAGTGTACTAAATGATTTTTTACTAACGAAATAACTCAAAATTTGTGTTTTTTGGAGAGTTTTTTAATTATTCTAATTATTAACCAACAAAATTTATCGTTACTATTGTTCATTTGATGCCCCTTAATGTTCTCTATAACTTTTTATTTGACACTGTCTATATCTCTTTTTATTTTGCTGCTATTTAATAGTTAACACAGCATGAGCTCGCCACAAATGTAGTGGGTTCGAAATCGTTATTTTTGCATATGAAACCATGTGATAAAAAACCATTTTGCGTCGAAACCAAAAGAGATAATTGAATGGAGTCAAAGAAAGAACTATAACACTTGCTGAGATGCATTATTTCCATGATAATAATGGTGATGTTTATTATTTACTATTTTAAGAAAATAACGAAAATGCTAATAATAGCACTAACTTTAAACTAATTTACTTTTAAAAGAATACTAAATTCACTTAACTGAAAGGTATTAATACATTTTTCACTGTTAAATTTTCCTGGCTTTCGAATAAAAAAAAAAGTACAATAGGTGCCATAATTTTTTAATTAGAGCTGGTACTAGTGAAAATGAGATAAAAATATCCAAGTTGAATAACCCAAAATCATGAAAATAAGAAAAAGTAAGTGTATCATTTCAAAGAACGAATTAAGCAGCTCATCAAGACTAACAATCTGAATTATTAAAATGATGAGGTTAACTATTAGGATTTTCAAGAAATGAACGAAAAATCGTTTAAAATTGTTTAATTTTCAATAAATTACTTTGAAAAGGCTACTTAAACTCATTAGCTGAAACATGTGAGGGCATCACTCAATGCGAAATTTTCACCTTTCGAATGGAACTAAAACATTTAAAATACAAAGTATACTTTTAAAGTTAGAGGTATTTTAAGACAAATAAGTTTTTTACACTCTGTAACGGTTGAAATTTGATGGTATGTGTAGAACACTTTTTTTTCTCCAAATATTGCATTCTATCACCCCCCGAGAGATTCTTAGCCATGAACCAAACACCCTGTATGTATTATGTGACCAACAATCGTTTCTCGGAGTAGACCGAACCAATTTTCTCAAATGAAGATACTGGTCTCCATTGAATTTAATTCTAATTCGACATCCGGTTCCGGAGTTACTGGTTGACAAGTGCGATCATACGGTACCACCATGATATCTAGGTGATGAAAAACTTATTAAAATGAGTGTTAAATTACTTAAATTTGTAGGCTCGTAGTTGATTTGACAACATTGGTTACCTAGCACGGTTTAAATGCCCCGGAGAACTTCAGCATCTCTGAAACTTCGCAATATGAAAGAATGGGCTTTCCCCTTTCATTTGAAACTATGTTTAAAATAATCCGTCGGGGGTCTAGAGCAACTTTTTTTAAAGTTTTTTTGTAACAATATAGGTGTTACTACTGGAGCTAGTTCATATTCCTGTCTCTAGATGGTGCTTTATACATTCGAACAACACTAAAAGTGAGAATTTGATAGGAAATTTAATTGTCTGCAAGTTTGTTGACCACTAAAAATTGATCTGAAATCATCCGGAAAAGTTGCTTAAGATTTTAACAAAGTTATATCTAAGATAGTTTCACACGAGGCCTACGGGTTTGGAAATATGTTTTTTCGCACTTATTACATTACCAAAAAAAGAATTAATATAATAGGCTTAGTGGCATGAAAATATTAGACGGGATTTATTACGTTGACAATTCTAATTGACCTTCTGAAAATTAGGATGTTTGACAGAGACAGAAAACTATTTGTGCTTTTGGTTCAAGTCTGTAATCTTTCCCGATAGGTTCGAAGGAACTACCATTCATCGGAAGGTATTGCTTGGTTACAAGGGTTTGCTTCCATTTATGTTTTAGAAAGGACCATACGTCGTATAATTTAGGTTATGATCGCCTAAGTCAGCTATTATAATTCCGATCAAGACGAAATGTTGGGACACACCGTTTCTAATTTAACGCAAACCACAGCAGTAACTTAGTAGTTAGCGTGAAACGATTCGTTCAAATTTTCTCCGCGTAGCCTATTGTGGCAGTTGGATTTTACGGCCATTTCCTATCAATTATGCGAGATATCGTTAGTAAATAGATCCTAGATTATGCGAAATGTATTACTTTTGAAAACAAAATATGAAATGAGTACAACAAAAACCTTATATACATAGAAGTCCTCGAATATATCCCAAAAAAATTATCTTGATCCAAACACTCAAAGTTTTTTGTTCACTGTTTGTCACATTGAGTTAATTTTGAAAACGGATAATCAGCGTTTTTAACCATGCGTTGCAATGAAATCCGCGAAATATTGCAATGGTGCGTTAAAAGTTTCATTAAGTTTGTTCGAATATAAAGGTTGAAGTTCAGGACACGTGAATTTTATACGAAGATGCCAACGGAGTAGGAGATTCATGTAAGAATAGTTATCAGTCATCCCTGAGAACGATCGAAAAAATGAAAAAGAAGGCATACATCATTGCAAAAGCTGTTTCTGCGGGAGGAATCACTTACCATCATGAACAAGAACATTAATATCATACTAGTTTTGCCAACACTTATCTAAGACTTTTCATCTCAAAAATATTAATGGTTCCCTGTATCAGGGAATTATAATTTTCAGCTGAAAGATGAGACTTTCCAAGCTCTCGAACTCCGCTGAATTCACTGTTGATCTATCAGATTCTCACTTTTAGTGTTGTTCGAATGTCTACAACACCATCTAGGGGCAGAAATATAAACTGGTTCCACTGTAAGATCTATGTTTTCACGAAAAAAAAACTTCAAAAAAAAGTTGCTCTAGACCCCCCGACGGATTATTTCGATTTTGGTTTCAAATGAAAGGGGAAAGCCAATTCTTTCATATCCTGAAGTTTCAGAGATACTGATTTTTTTGCATAAAGTTGTTAAAAAAGACACCGTGAGGTATGACGGGAGCGAACCCGCCCGTTCGAATTAAACCAATAATTCAATTTTTGGTCTTTTAGCTGAAGTGCCAATACCTTATTTAGGACTGGTGGTATCCAACGGAGAAAAACGATCGGAAATGGGATAGCATAAGGGTTAGTGCATTGGGCCGGAGTCTCAAAGGTTGCGAGTTCGAATCTCGCCTCTGGGGGGAATTTTTTTCACATGATTGCTTAGCTTCACTCACCATTTCCAATCGTTTTTCTCCGTTGGATACCACCAGTCCTAAATAAGGTATTGGCACTTAAGTCAAAAGACCAAAAATTGAATTATTAGTGCTTTATTAATAATATCATATTTATTTAGATGTCGGTATTGCATGGAGTTTTACGAATCTAAGTGTTTCAGATGATTTTTACGAGTTCTTCATTTATATATTTGGTATAATATTACTGAAGAACTCATAATTTAAACTTTTCACAAAATACGTAAATAGTAGCAAAATAGAAATTTAATTTAATAAACTTAATTTAGGGTTCGATTTTGTTGGTTTGCCATATAAACCAACAAAATCGAACCCTAAATTAAGTTATCAAATGAATCAAATGTAATGTAACAATTATTAAATGTGCACTTCAAATTCATGGACGAGTGAAAACCCAAATAAAGAAACATAATAAAATTTTGTCTGGAATAGGTAGTGAAGCCAGTCAAAATTTCGACATTTCTGGTTCGATTAACTGGTCAAGTAACCGAAACTTCTTCAGGAAATCATAATTAACTCAAAGACACAATTATAGTTTTTATTTTTTGAAAATCTCATGCCATTATCGCGAATTAGCTGACGGTATTGCAAACATCATCAAGCGTATTGCGTGCATCAGCGCTAAAGAACCTCTGACAGACAATTCTTTACCTTCTTATTTTTCAAAACATGGAAATTTTTTATTACTTTTTCTGAAAGTTCTTGAGATACAAGATACGAGAAATATATCAAAAGTTAACAGCGCTTTCAAGCACGCTACGACTACCAAGAGCAGTGGTAATTTGAAATTTTAAGCTCTATTATCTCGAAATGTCATTTTTCCAAAAATGGTTTTCCGTGATCACGATTGCCGAAAAACCACTCAACCGATTTTTTTCAATTGATCATAATTAATTTGTCCCGTACCTTAACGATTCCTTTTTTGTGCATAAATTTTTGATTTGTGGATGGGAATTTTTGAATACAATTTTTAGAGCATGAAACAGCGATTTTTTAGGAAAAACGTTCCCGGATGCAGGAAAAAATTATTATTTGTTGAACTAATCTTTAAGGTACGAGAGATATTCATATACTAAGAAATTTTTTTGAGTTTTGGGATTTTAGTTGATCTGTTCAACTCGTAATCTCCGCAAACCTTTATAAAAAATGTATGGAAAAAGTAAAAAACATGATAAAGTAAGCTTACCCTATTCAGAGGGCTCTAATGTGCCACGCACCAAACATTCTTAGCGTTATTGTGCATAGTTTAGACAGTGAAAAAAGTTCCTGTTCGTGCATTTTGGTTTGCACCTTTCTTTCTTATACGTAGTTGAAGTTGATGTAAAAAAATGTAAAAATCTTCAATAACTTTGTATTTTTACATACAGTCTTCGACAATTTTATGTAGTTTTGATACCTACACATTTGCCTTGAACATAGTTTGCACGAAAAGTTACAATGAAAAAAGTTATATTAAAAAAACTATATTTTAGGGGGTTGCCATGGAAAACGCCTTATAAAACGATAACCTTTAGTCCTACAAGCTCAAGTTCTTCAACAGAATTCTTCACTATGAGCATTTCTAAAACTTTGTCGAAGACACCAACGTTCTACCTCGTCAATGTAAAAAGTTATTTTTTTTAGTTCGATCATAGTAAGCCATGCCTAATTTCAATTGTTATCATATTGTGGGGAATATCCATACGAATAATTCCTCCAAAGACACCTTGTGAATATATTCGATGGTTTTGCTTCTAATGAATTAAGTTCACGTTTTTTGGCGTTTCCGACCACTGTGCACCGCTCGCGCGATCATGAATAGATCACGTCCGGAAGTCTCTACCCTCGGTCAGTTGGATCAATCAAAAAATGATGCTCATATTCACTAGACAACACGTTCCATGACGACATAACCGGGAACTCTACGGATATGGAAGAACTCACCTTCTTCTCATCTGAGCCGTACATCGAAAATAATTATCAGATTCACGGTCCGCGCGCGATCGTCCTGTGTTCGCGAATATGGAAATGAACACACGGTTATAAAATCGAATTCATGCACGCGAAGTTACATACACGCTAGTGCAAGTGACATACAAACTCCTACGCGATCGAACACGTTAACGCAAAAACGCTCGAGCCCTCGCGATGATACACGCGATCGCGAAGTCTCTATGCCCGCACATATCCGAACCGTACAAGGAATATCGCATTCAGAATTATGGCCAATTGGCCTTAAGACATGTTTTAGTGAGTGACATTTCCCGTCTCGTCTGCAACTGTAGCGAGTGAGTCTCGCGGAGTGCCCCTTCGAGATCCTTGCTCTACAGCTCCAAACTCGAAAAAACTCTATTGCGCAATTAATGAACACCCACGTCAACTCAGAGATGTATGCACCCCTGGACTCAAACGCTAAAACTCACACCTTCCATGCACACTCCACCACACAGTAGGACTCACAATTAGGCTTATACATATAAAGTCTAGCAACCAGGGGAAGTACATTTCAAACGATGAAGACATTGCATCAGCGTTGCTGTCTTTAAGGCACCATAGCTTCGTCCGTCAGGTCAAGGATGTATGAATCCCGCTACCCACCTACCCACTTATACAAACCTATAAATAGCTGAGTTTCATTAGATACTACTCTAATACCGAAACGTGAAGCGATCGTATTGATTACGACTATTGCTAGTGGAGCATCATTGCAATTTTTGCAAAAGAAAACTCCAGAACGTATCAATTCATTAAACATAATTAAAATAAGCCAATCCTCTAGATACATACATCAACCACTCTTTTTCTCAGTAAACATGACGAAGTAGATAAAAGTATAGCAGCCATCAATTTTTTCCTACCTTTAGAAACACCAACTCCATCTAGCGAACGGCTCTTTCAAAAGCAGCCACTCCCTTGCGGCTGCAAGGGAGCAAAGCAAGAAGAGCCGACAGCTCTACCGCAACCTGCCCGGGAACATGTTTGTTCCATTCAAAACATTGAATGCGACAAGATCACTGGAGCATAAATTTCAATTTTATTGACTTAATTAATGTTTGCTGCTGTGTGGCATCTTCTCATTTTCATTCGATCAGAAATTTTCGAATTAAGGTTGATGCTGATGCAGATCCGGCCTCCAGTTCAACCCACAAACTGCTTCCGAAGTTTGCCGCTTTTCGATACCGTGAAATTTCCTCTTTTTACATCGTCTCTATCTCTCTCTTTCTCTGCAGCGGGTTTTTGGCTAACATTGCTCCTGTAAAGCGCGAATCTACCTGGCATACGTACGTCATGACTGAAAGAGCTATCGAGCAACGCGGAGGTGGAAGACGCGAACGGAAATGATACTGCATTAATTACAGCTGATTGCGTTGTAATTGAAGTGTGAATACGCTATTCCCGGTCTGGTTGCAGGATTTTCCCCGTCCAGCATACGCCAACCAGTCGATTACTGGCGTTGGATGCGACAGGACCACCCTTTTGGTACTTAATGACTTTCAGATTCGCGATGTATTGGAAGGATTCAACTTTTGGAATCATCTTTAATTTACTTTTTGATAAATACTAGTAAAAAACTGTTCGTATTTTGATGATGAAAATTACACTGAAAGTCTCCAATCATGAACAAGTTCATACTTGATTGAACGCTTTTTAGTATTATAAGGTTAAGAATCGCTAATACTTCTATATTCGTTAACATGGTTATTTACAGTATTGAATTACTTAAATTGTAAAAATTGACTTGCAGTCAATGATTTAAATCTCAAGCAGGAAAGTGAGAACATATAACTGAAACGTGTTTTGTTTGCAGAACACGAACCTTTTTCTGTAAACTATTAGTTACTTTGCGATGAAATCGTCAGACCACGGATAATGTTCCAATTAAGCTAACTAATTAACGCAAAAATAACAAGATTATGAACAAATGGCAACACTCCTTCCAAAACCAACCTCCTTGCTACACATGCTTTCTCCGCACATATATATTTTACACCCCAGCAGGCTATGAATATTTGACGAAATTGCCTGTTTATTTCCTTCATTTATAGGCTAATAATCATTTGATGAATAACTTGCACCCACTTTTGCCTGAAACTCCTTCGTACAAGTTTATTTTACTTTTTTTTTTTCCTATTTCGCACTGGATGTGCAGCTTGAACCATTTCGAAGTGATCGAAGGTCTTCGGAAAACCCTCCCGTCTGTTGCCTCTTTTTATATCCGGTTTTCACGTGTACTCATTCCTGCAAACGCAAGCAGCCTTTGAGGCCAGGCTCTTCAAAGAAAAGTTGTAGCGTTAAAGAACAACGAACCGAATACTTATGGTTACTCCTCTGTAGTTTCTCCCCTCTTAGCAGCCTGGAATACTGCCCCCATGCAGCAACAGCAGTGCAGCACACACAAACTTTTTCTGTGGAGGATTTTTTTTTGTTGCGCTCCCTTCAGAGTTCATTGGAAGTGGAAAGCACAAAAAACAAAAACGCAAACGTTTTTCCTCATCATCCACCACCACCAGGCTTGTGGTTCTGCTGGGCCGCCAGCTTTACGACAGACGATTTATTCGAAGCGAGTGAAAGCACCGGAAGGAGTTGAAGGACGAGCGAGGCGGTTCGAAATAAAGAATAGGATGAGCAGGAATACAGAAAAAAAAAATCGAACGACCAACTATCCGAAAATCAATGAAAATAGTACGCGGCGCGGCGTTCGATGGGGTATACCGCCTACGCCCTTATGGATCCTAGTTGGCTGCGTCAGACTGCCTTAGACTGAGTTTCGCACAGCGAACTAGAAAGCGTTCCTGTTTTATGGTAGTGCCATTCGCACTGGGTTTCAATCGATAAATGCTGGCGCATCATAGACCATAGAGAAAATTGTGTACTTGGGTTACTTTAAATGTTCCACTTGGGCACGTTGAATTTGAAGTACTTTTTAGTTACAGTTTTGTTTTAGTGATCGAACATAAACGTAGTGCGAAATAGTGGATAGATCATTTGGAAATAGGGCATTTTCAAATGCTTACATTTCTTTCACTTTTTAATGTTCTGTTGATACCGCTCATCATCCGACGGTGCACTCTTTCTTCAATCTCGGTATTGGCTAGATGATTTCACCAATAAACTTATCCAGCTGCAGTGGCATAGCCAGAAATTTGGTTTGGAGGGGGGGGGGGGGGTTGATGAAAATCGTTGATTTTTCGAAAATCCTTAAATTTTTGATAAATTAGGTAAAGCTCAGAAACAAAATTAGTCTAACGGATGCCTTTTATAATTTCTTTTAAAATATGTCAATGAAGTCATAGAATGCAAGTAAAAAGAGCCGGTGTCGGCGGTAAAACACGATGATGAGTTATGTTCTACCATAGACCATGCGGTAGACTTGGGTGCAACGCCCAACTCCTACTCTGCAGAAGGCAAAGAATTCTTCACATTTCCTTTCGATCATGCCCATATGAGCCTGCCTAGAACTAGTTTTCACATCTAAGTTTATAACTGATTCGCTCTAGAATACCTATCCGTCTTTCAATTTCATTGCTTTCGTTTCTCTTAGTCTCAAATAACAAGTAAAAAGAGCACTTTTAAAGTTGAATAAATGTTCAAAACTTTTCTAACGGTTAAGATAATAAAATTTCGAAACTATCAACTTTGGAGGTTTAATAACCTCGAAGAAGCTTTTCAACACAAAAAGCGCTTCCTTCGATATAATTATGTTGGTGATTAAATCTCCTTGAAGTAATTATGGAGAAATAATTCTTCACAAATAGTAAGAGACTTGATGTCTTCAGCAAAGTTGTTGATAATATTGAAGGCTACACAAATGCAATATATCGAGATATATAACGATATTTAACAAATTCCCTCAAACCAGTTCTTTTCACTGATACTTTCTATTGTAAGCTTCGGAGAAAACCTTGAATAGAATGTGAATTTTATTGTTTACTCAGCAGAAAAGATTTATCAGTTACTGTACCCAATATCAGAATAATTTGTTTAAAAACTATGCAAAAAAATAGCTGATTTTCGTTCAGGATACCGCAAAACATCTAACTTAAAATTAGTTGTTCGCGTTTCGGATTCTCCTCATCAGTAACTAATCTTGGTGCCAATTAGATGATAAATCTAAACTAGCACCAAAATTAGCACTAGTTAGACGCTTAATCCTAAATCCAAAAAGTCATATGTCTTGCATGAACTAAGCAACTAGCATGTTCCGTGTGATGTGTCGAACGACAAGCACAGAAGCGCTGGTTTGCTGTGCATTCAAATCAGTATGAGAATGAGTTACTGAAGAGGAGAATCCGAAACGCTAAAAACTATTTTTTTTTGTTTTAAAGGGTTTCTCTCATATATAGTCAAATGTATTTCGATATTCTGAATACAAGGAGTATTCAGGGGGTTAGAAATCGAACTCAGGTGAGCTGTTCACACCTTGTCTACTTACCCCTATGCTTTTCCCGCCCCATTCAACAAAGTTTCTTGAAATTGCATTTTCGAAAACTTTGCAGAAACCATTAAATCTCGAACTAAATATGTTTGAAGAATGAATATTTTATATAGTACTTCAAGGAGGATTGACCACCAAAATTATTTTATTAGAAGAGGTGCTGCTTTACGTTGTAATATTCTTCAAAAATTTTAAACATCCAAAGTTGACTGTTTCGAAAAAATGGGATCGTGACCGAAAAAAATATTTTCGCGCATAAATTTTTCTTTTCTTCATTATGAAAGCTCGCAACTTCAGAACGGGTCCTCTCATACAAAATGTTATTACGCCATTCAATTCATTAATAGCCACTAACTTGAAATATTTTAAAACCATTAGGGGAGCCCGGTGTAAGTTGGCGCAATCCTCTTTTCTCTGTTTCTATTAGACATAAAGCGCTGTCTCTCGTTGTGTACCTCAAGTAATACGAAACGCATTATCCAATGTGTTTTTGTTGCAAAACATTTAGTTTTGTAGAAGCTGTGGGCGATATTGTGTTTTTGAGCATACTTTGTAAATTTTCTTAATTTTAAACTCTTTGTGTAATTTAAGGTGGTTTTCAATATATTCCCCGAATGATTATATTTTTCTATAGTGCATGAAAAGAGCTCTAAGCATCCGTATTGATATTACACCTATCCATACACAAAAGTAATTTTTGAAACCCATTTTTATGAAATATGCGGTTGGGGTAAGCTGTGCAAAAATAGTCATCAAATATTTTAATTTTTGGATTTCACTCCAAAGTAAGAGCAACTTTTTCATGTGCCTCTCGTCAATGCAGTGAACAATAATTTCGGCCAATTGTCTGACGAATTTCGAAAATTTGCTTTCGTACATGGAGTACGCGTCGAAGTCAAAATGACGGGGTATTGAGACTGAAATATAATGAAAAGTGTCGACTAATATACAGTTTTATTGAAAAGACAATCGGCGCATTTCATAAGGACCACTGATGTATCGAATTTCCATTTGATTGCTTATTTTCTGGCATTCCGCCAACTTACCCCAGGGCTGGGGTAAGTTGGCGGCTTTTCCGAGTCTCATATTTCTGTTTCTAGAAATGAAGACAACGTATCAAACGTTTTCATAAAATTCAGAGATGTTGCCAACAGTTTTCCCTTTCATGCAACTTGTTCTATTTTGCAAGATCTACCAAAATCAAAGCGGTAAAAAATGAAAACTGAAAACACCGCCAACTAGCCCCGGTCTATAATTTTTTATCCAGCCTAGAGGCTATTTATGTAATTGATAATACAACAAAAATCAAAGGCTCATATGATAAGCAACATGTCGATACTGACACACTTGAAACAAACAAAAATTTAATATTTATATAGCTTACCCAAGTAGCAATTTTTGTTTCAGTAACTATTTCACAACCAGTTGGCAACAAAAATAGGTGCTGTTGTGACTGACATCTAACTTCCTGTGCAACCTAAAAAGCGCAGTTTTAGGCCAATTTTCAACATGATTATGATTGAACAAAACAGTAAAAACTTGTTGCCGTTTCGTTGGAATAACCATGCGAGAATAACTAAATGAAATCATATTGTTGTCAACATGTTGAATGCAGGTCGCAACAAGATTACTTAATCATACCATTTTTTCGTTCACCTAGACTGTCAATCGCAACTGAAAAGTTACTTATTTTCTTATAAATATGTTAAGATTATGTTACCAGTGGAAATGAAAATGAAGACCAAGTTAAAATATATGTTGATTATTTAAATTTGAACAGTAGTGTCATTCTTCATATCAAAAATTGCCAATGAAGCATCAAATTTTACTGCGCATCAGGGGCTATCGAGTGATATTTTATTCCACTTCATATTATTTCACGCGCTCTTGGTGAAACCAAATTATCAACAAAATAAAACTCATTTTTTCAAGGAGAAAATCGAATCATATCAGAAATCCAACATTATTCAATGAAATCACACATTTATCATAAATCAGGAACATAAATCGCTTTACCGCTAGACTTTTATGAATATTCGTGTGCCGGTTGAGGTTTTATTTCCAATACATTAGAAAATGATGCATATAAGAAACATGGCTTTCTAGCCATCCAGGGCCAAATTTAGGATGTGATTTTGGTGAATGCGAAACAATTCGCTTTTCGAGCAAACTTATATCAATGAGCAAAGATTTTGATTTGTGAACAACTGCATTCCAGCGTACGGTTTGGCTCCATCGAACAATTTTTAGTTCACATCCAAATATACCTTTCCTTAATATGACCCTGTACTATACTATTCTTACTGAAAACGTTCTAGTTACAAAGTCATATTCTTGTCATACGCGCGTATCAGGCAGATATAATCATTATACCTTGAATCACAAACTCACACGTATTGATGAATAGCATTTGCAACACTGAATTGACCAATTCATAACTAAAGGCCAGCAAGATAATAATTAAGTTGTATTTTTGTTTCCATTACGTTGACAAAATTCACCTGTCACACTTCATGCGCTCCACTTCATATTATAGAAGCATTGAACTGTACGGTGGCGCCAACTATAAGATGTTCGGTGTATCGGAAAAATGTAAACATGTATGATTGTAACGAGACATTTTAAAAGGAAATTTTGTTTTTACCACAGTAGTAGCATTAATACTTAATAGTTGAACTATTGGGTCATATTTCTATGAGAAGCACAGGGAAATGTTATTACAGGACGCAATAAAAATAAACAACTTCCGCCAAAATAGGAGCTATTTTAAACCAACGGTAAATCATATGTATTTATACTTGTGCATCTTATAACAAATGAATGGATAGGAATAAGGACTCAATGGTTACAGGAACTGAAATTGGAAATAACGCAACCAGTGGTACACATATATTCCGCGAGTGAACCACGAGATTACAAATTGAAAAATAAATTTACTTGCAACTTTCATATTTTTCGAAAAACTGGAGTATTTGATTGCCGACAATACAGTTTTGTTTGTTTTTCATACCTATTTAACCAAAAATTAGCCTCATAATAAGGTAATTTTTTTCATAAATTATCAAAAATATTATAACGTAATTCAAGCGTAGGTTTTTTTCATGAAGGCTGCAACAATTAAAAAAAGTTAAGGATTCTATATCAACTCAGTTGGCAAATAATCCCAATCGTCAAATAAATGCTACAAAATACCCATTAAAAATGTGGCAGTGGAACATTTTTAAAGACTTTTTTGTTAGGAGCCTACTTGAGTCTACGAGTGGGTCCAAAATGCCGGTATTTTGTCTACGTGCTTTGTAAACGGTCCCTTCTCGGGAGGAATTCTCAAGAAATTTTTTGAATTATTAGACAAAATGCCATTCAGCAAAAAATACAAAAAAATCTATTTTCAAAATTTGCATATCATGGGCTAGTATTTTCAGACGCTTCAATTATTAAACAAGAAATTTACTAAATAGGAGTACTCCTTAACTTTTCTATTGTTTCCGGAAGGTACTCCAAGTAAGCGATATATCTCAAATTCATACTACTGATTCCGATCTATCTACTATCTTTCTTGTTCTTAGTTCCGAAATTATTTTCAAATATATCAGTTATATAATCAGTGTTGAAGGAATTTAATCACTTCGTTTAAAATCAGCAATAGCATACATGCCATTTGTTTATATTTTTCCGATACACCGAACATATTATAGTTGGCGCCACCGTACAGCTCAATGCTTCTATAATATCAAGTGGAGCGCACGAAGTGTCATCAGTGAATTTTCGCAATGTAATGCCAACAAAAATATAACTTATTTTTTGTTTTGCTAAGCATCAATTGTGAACTAGTGGATTCAATGTTGCGAAAGCATTTTATTAATACGTGTGTGTTTGTGCTGAAAGGCGTAATGATGATATGTGACGGATACATTCGTATAACACGAATACGACTTTGTAAACTGAAACGTTTTCAGTAAGAATTTTGGTGTTTGACAACTGTGCAAGTGTCAAAATACATACAACAAAATCAAAGCCGTGCAGTATCAGCAACCAGTTCGGAACATTAATAAACATGTTCTAGCTGTCAACATAAATGACTATTTGGTGACAAAATATGTTATTAAATAACCTTGATGTTATCTATGTTCAACCAGTGCAACAAAAATAACTGTATTGTTCTTTCGTTGCAACATAGTTTGTACTTAGACAATTAAAACTAATTGCGATTTGCTACTTGGGTAATCAGCGTGAGTTCAATGTTCTCTTCATGTTAACTTCATGGTGGAGAAAGGTCGGATATAATAAGCAGGAGGGGGAGGATATGTCGGGAATCATCTAACTTATTTTAGTATACGGGGTAGACGAAGGGGATGCATGTGGGAGGTAGGTCTGAGAGGGTGGGGGATGAGACAGAAGGGGTTGAGAGGTAAGAGGGGAAGGGGTAGATGGAGGGTTCAACACCGAACTCCATATTTTACCTTCCATTTGAGACTAGGTTAGTGAAATTTGGTTCAGTCGTCACCGAAGTGGCTTTAGATCTAGAATTTGCCCGGAAACCCAGGACTTCCGGAATTATCGATAGTGAACGATACATTCCAATAATTTTTGATTCGCCATCAGTAATCTAGGCCTGCGGATCGAAGTAATTTGATGTTCATTTCAATAGATTTTTAACCTATGAGGTATTACGTTTGTACTGGTTTATATTCTCAATTCCTATGAGACCGCAGTAACCAACCTGTAACTCCGGAACCAAAAGTCAGAACTGAATGAAATTCAATAACAGTCAATGGGAGTATTATATCTTTCATTTGAAATCAAATTTGTAAACATTGGTAAAGGGTTTGCTGGGCAATAGGTGTGACATTAACTCGGGAACCGGAAGTTCGATCAACTCAATATTCAATACAGTGGCGTAGCCAGAAATTTGGTTTGGAGGGGGTTTTGATGAAAATCGCAAATTTTTTGAAAAAATGCTAAAATTTAATATGAGTTTGATAAATTATTGAAAACTCAAAAACATAAGTAGTCTAACAGATGTCATTCCAGTCTACAAACAAGAAGGATCAACATGGAACAGTTTTCAAACCTCTATAGATTATTTTCTTGTATAATATGTCAATGAAGTCAAAAATTGCGATCTTTTAAAGTGGGATAAATGATCTAAAAAAATTTCAACGTTCAAGATCACCTAATATAATAATCCTTGACTTTGAAGGTTTGACAACTTCGGGAAGTTATCAACATAAAACAGCGCCTATAGAAATTTTAGTAATTAACTCTCATAGAGGTAATTATGGTGAATTAATTTTTCAAAAATATTAGGAGACATGGTGCCTTCAGCAAAGTTTTTGATAATGTCATTTCAAACAATTTTGTTGAAAATATGAAGGCTACATGAATTCAACATATAGGGATTTAAATGGACTGGGCCTGCTATATTTCTTCTTAGTGAAGAAAAATTTAGGTGAAAGCTATTTTTTTCTGCGCTACGGATAAAATTGTTTGAAACAATCATTGCGAGTTGAGAACACAAAACCTATAACTAAATTATGGATGGATGGAACTGAAACTTGCGTTTCGACTTCATCTCATCAGAATCCGACACTAACTTGGTGGGCGGACTAAGCTTGCGCCGAATTGATGCTAGCTCCTGAAAATGAAATCACTCTTTGTGTTTTGAGTCCTTTTAATATCTGGGAATTATTTGTTTTATATCCAGTTCCCTTATTTTTTTTGTAAGCTTCAAAGGAACCTTGAACGCAATGTGAATTTATTATTTAATTACCGCAGAAGTGATTTATCAAATACAGTAATTTCAGAATAGCTTGTTGTAAAGGTTTTCTACTACTATATTTCGATACTCTGAATATGTGGGATATTTATGTCTTTGACAAAGTTGTTTGAAATAGCACTTTCGAAAACTTTGCTGGAGACATTAAGTCTCGACCCAAATTTGGTTGAAGAGTAATTCTTGTCTATAATTGCTTCTAGGAGGATTAACCGTCAAAATTATTCTATCAGCAGATGAACAGTTTTACGTTTTGAAATTCTTCAATGTTACTTAACATCGAAATTTGGCAGTTTCGAATGAATGGGATCGTGACCGTTAAAAATTTATCGAGCATTAATTTTACTTTTCTTTATTAGTCAACCTCACAACTTGCAGTACGTAGCACACAAAATTTTAGTACGCCATTCATTGCATCCTGCTAAGAGGCTATTCATATAGTTGATAATACAACAAAAATCCAATGCTCATAAAACCGATCCTGACCTGCTAGAGACAAAATTACATCAGCTTTCAACTAGTTTCTGAAATGTTATTCTTATTGTTAACCATATTGAATTGTTGTCTAAACTCTACACAATCTAAAAAACCTGTTTTAATCCACCTAGAGGTGCAATTGTGCCTTTCTCATTTCTCCAAACTATGATATAATAGCTGGTTCGTACAATATAACATTATGGAAATCTCTTTCATTCTTATTACACTTGGCAAGTACATATATAAGAGCACCTTTTTGCATTCATCGCGGTATCGGTTTGAATCGAAGTTTTCTATGTGATCGCACTCCACAACCCATAACTCCGGAGCCGGAAGTCGGATGGAGATGGAATTTAATAATAGTTTCCGGGGACGCGACACCTTTCATTTGAGACTAAGTTGATCAAATCGGTCTAGCCATTTTAGAGAAACCAATATAACCATTATTCTGAATTTGGATACTTCAGGATTCGTCGATGGTGGCCAGTGTGACCAAAGAGCCTTTGAATGACTGTTGGGGACCTAGATCTACAAATTCAACAGTTGTGCACATTTTGGAAAAAAAATCACCTTTTTACATTCATCGCAAAATTCGTTAGAATCGAGATTTGCTGCGTGATCGTACGCATCACCCTGTAATTCAACAGCAGCTGATGGACCTTTCATTTAAAATCAAGTTTGTCAAAATCGGTTCAGAAAATTCCGAGAAACCGATGTGGACAAATCAACAAATTTTGTTTTGTAACCATACTCTTCAACTCGTAATCCGGATCAAGATGTCAGTTGAAAATGAAATTCAATAGCAACCTATGGGAATATTATACCTTTCGTTTGAATCTTAGTTTGTAAAAATCGGTGCAGCCATCTCCGAGAAACCGATGTGTACATTTTGTTAACAAATCCGCACATACACACATACACACATACATACATACATACATACATACATACATACATACACACATACATACACACAGATGTTTTGCGATCTCGGCGAATTGAGTCGAATGTTATATGAGACTCGGCCCTCCGGGCCTCGGTTAGAAAGTCGGTTTTTGGAGCAATTGCATAACCTTTCTATATAAGAAAGGCAAAAGAATAATATTTAATTAGCTTAATAAGCATGAGTTCAATGTTATCTTCATGTGATTATAATTTGGAAAGGTTGGTGGAATGGGTGGAAGGGTGGTCCAAGAGGAGGGGAGTGATGAAGGAGGAAGGTGCAAGGGCAAGGCGGAGGGGGGGGGGAGGGGCGGCGACGCAATACTCAACTGCATATTTTGCCTTCCATTTGAGACTTGGTATGAGAAAATCGGTTCAGTCATCACCGAAGAACCAATGTGACTTTAATTGTGGAATATGCCCGAAATTCCGGACTTCCGGAATCGTCGATAGTGGACAATATATTCAAAGAATGTTTGATTGGCAATCAGTGATCTAGATCTGCGATTAGAAGTAATTTGGTGACCATTTCAATAGTTTTTAGCCCGTGAGGTATTACGATTGTACCGATTTATATGAAAATTCCAGTGTATCCTTACCAACACCCCTGTAACTCCGGAAGCAAGAGTCAGAACCGAATGAAATTCAGCAGCAATCAATGGCATTACTGTATCTTTCATTTGAAATCAAGTTTGTAAAAATCGGTAGAGAATTCGTTGGGGAATGGGTGTGATATTAGCTTAGGAACTTGGCGGGTTCCCCGGGGGCGTCATGAACCGTCATAGGTGGCCAATGTGGTCAAAGCTGCTTTGATTGATCATTAGTGATCCAGACCCGCAAACTAGAGTAATGTTACATCAATTTTAATATGTTTTACATCATTTGAACATTATGGTGGTACCAGTTTATATGGGAATTTGCTGTGTGACCGCACTTTTCAACCCGTAACTCCGGAACCGGAAGTCGGATCAACTAAAAATTCAATAGCAGCTTATAGGAGCGTTATACCTTTCAGATGAAACTAAGTTTGCGAAAATCGGTTTAGCCATCTCTGAGAAAATTGTGTGAGTTTAAATGACACACACACATACACACACATACATACACACACACACACACACACACAGACATTTGCCGATCTTGACGAACTGAATCGAATGGTGTATGACACTCGGCCCTCCGGGCCTCGGTTAAAAAGTCGATTTTTACAGTGATTGCATAGCCTTTCTTTATATGAGAAAGGCAAAAATACATTTTCAGCAAATGTTGAAATGTATGTAAGTTTTCGGTAAACAAGCTTATGTTTTATATGCAATCAACCTATTCAAATTTAGATTCCCATTCGAAAAATTGTCTCTAATCCATATTTTGAAGCATCTTTCCAAAAATGAGCTCATAATAATTCAGACAGTTATTTTATTTTACATTGAAGTAATTTGACAACTATGGGATTTTGGCTAAGAGATAAGTTACAAGATCCCCTTCCCACAATTTTCCAAAAGTTCTCATGACGCTTTAAACACAGTTCTCAATGTAGTGATCAGAGAATATTTATCCAAAAATATTTTGTGGAATATTAAATTAAATTCGTCAGCATCAATTTTTTTTTTCAATCCAATTAATTTTGGTTTGGGGGGGGGGGGGTTAACCCCCAACCCCCCCCCCTGGCTACGCCACTGATTTAATAGCGTCTTATGGGAGCGTTAATTACCGTTAATTTGAAACTGAGTTTGTGCAAATCGGTTCATCGAATGAGATATAACACTCGGCCCTCTGGGCCTCGGTTGGAAAATCGATTTTTGGAGTGATTTCACAGCCTTTCTTTATATGAAAAAAGGCAAAACATTTTAGCAAATATTGAAATGAATGCAATTTTTCGAAGAGCAAGTTTTTGTTTATAGACATTGTCTATTAGACAATCAACTTAATCAAATTTCGCCTCACATTCGAAACATTGTTCCTAATCCGCATTTCGGAACATCTCTTGAAAAAAGAACTCAGAATAATTCGACAACTCAGTGACAATACCCAATTCCCACAATTTTCCAAAAGTACTCATGTGGATTAAAACTGAAGGTTCTCAATAAAGATATCAGACGATATACTTCCAAAATTATTATTATTGAATATTTAATCAAATTAGTCAGCATTAGGTTCTTTAAATTCAACTAATTTTGGCTTGGAGGAGGGTTTTTCCCGGACCCCCCTCCTCCTGGCTACGCCACTGTCCGGGTGAGTTAGAATAAAACTGTTTTGACGTTTGAATTTGGAAGAAAACAAAATACACTAAGGTTTTTTTACGTGGTTTTTTGCACGGTTTTTTAACATGGCTTTTTTACACGGTTTTCTCAATTAACACGGTTTTTCGCGAAAAAATTCCCATAAGTTATTTTAAAGGCAAAAGACTTAGACGATTTTTGATCAAGTTTTCCATGTCTGAAACGATTTGGAAAATCAAGATGGCGATTTCTGTTTCAGTGGAATTCTCTTAAACCCCATCAATATGGATATTTTTGACACGGGATTGATGAGTGGACGTCAGATATCGATGCTTGAGGCCATTTAGAAAACAAAGATGACGACTTCCGGTTCAGTGTAATTCTCTTAAACCCATCAATATGAACATTTTTCCAACAGGTTTGACGAGTAGACGCCAAATATGGATGTCTGAGGCCAATTTTGAATACCGAGATGGCGACTTTCAGTCTAAAGGAATTTTCTGTAACCCAATCTGTGTACATATGTTCTGAGCGGGCCTAATGAGCGCATGATAGAGATCAATGTCTGAGGCTATTTTGAAATACAAAATACGATACTCTGTATAACTCAGACGACGAGGAGCGTTTTGGAACTTGATTGACAAATATTCAGTTGGCAGAGGTCTGACGTCATTTGCATTTACAAGAAAAGAAAATGTCCTCATGAATGGATTTACTCGAATATGAGCTGGTTCTATGCTAGAGCTCATCGAGCGTATTTTCGAGGCTCATAATCGAATAAAAACTAACGAAACCAGGGGGAATAATAAAATCAGGTCTTCGATGTATTCAGATGAATGAGATGTCCACTAAACTAGAAGTCACCAACATGACTTCCGGAATTGACATCCGGTATTTAGTCATCAGAGCTATTTAAAAAATTCTTACATACTAAACCGTTGGTTTTCGAATTGGCCTCAGACATCGATATTTGACATTTAATTGTAGATCCCGTTCCAAAAATATCCATATTGATGGCGCATTAGCGAATTCTACTGAACCCGAATTCGGCATCTTGGTTTTCAAAATGGCCTCAGACATTGATATTTTGCGCTATTCGTCAAGCCTGTTGCAAAAATGCCCATATTGATTGGATTGGTTTTCAAAATGGCCCTAAACATCGATATCTGACGTCCACTCATCAATCCCGTGTCAAAAATAACCATATTGGTGGGGTTTTAGAGAATTCCACTGAACCGAAAGTCGTCATATTGGTTTTCAAAAAGGTCACAGACATCAATATCTGACGTCTACTCGTCCAGCTTGTTCCAAAAATACCCATATTGATTCGGTTTTAGAGAACGAAGCCGGAAGTCGCCATCTAGATTTTCTAAAATTGTCTCAGAAGCCATATTTGGCGTGTACTCGTTTATACTGTTCCGAAAACAACCGTATTGTTGAAATGCACACCAAAACAAATTCGCAAGATCTGACTTTTCCACTGTTCCAAAACTTTTCTAAGGAATTAGAACAAAAGCGGAAACCATGCTACTTGCAAAATCCGTGCAAAAATAAACTTGTTCAAAAATCGCTCTTTTGCCATTTTTGATAAAAATCCGAAATCAACCCTTTTCCTAAAATCGTCTAAGTCTTATGCACTGAATGTAACGCGATTTTTTTGCAAGGTTTTCTGAATTAAAGGGGTTTAATTCAGAAAACCTTGCAAAAAATCGCGTTACATTCAGTGCAAAAGACTGGGCTTCCCTCGAACACTGCTCGTCATCGAACGAAAATCCCCAACACTCAAAGTGTTCACCCGGCGAGGACAGCTGGTGCAAGTGGCGTCAGGATGAGCCTTTAAAATTTTAGAAACTTTCGAACATGTCAGGATTTACGAAAGTCTATCATCTAATGATTTATTAGAAAGATGCTTGAGAGCTCACACTAAAAACATCAATGAGTCTCTGAATAGTGGAATCTGTTCCTTAGCGCCAAAACACATGCACAAATACTGGCAAGCAGGTGGTTAATATTGAGATTTATTTGGCAGTCAGCATTTTCAACCATAAGGATTTTCATCGATATTTCAAGCTATGAAGGTGATGGGAATTACCTTGGGGACTAAAGCTGAAAGATGTGCTACTCGACTCGACGGTGAACATATAACTCGTTCTGAACGAAAAGGGGGGTGTCGCAGCAAAACAGGCCCGAATTCAACAGAGGGAGTAAAATATGCGGAGCCAATAACATTTTCGTGATGAAGAAGGTGAGCTCTGCCGATCCGGTATAGTAGATTATCTAGTAAATGGCTACTATCTAGTTAGACACCATACTTTATCTTTAAACGCGTTTTCTCGAAAGTAGTGTTTTAAGATAAGACTTTTCATAGAAATACTGGTCCGATTTCAATAATTTGTTCAATTGTTCAGAAAACACCAAACATAACGGTAGTTTGGTAGAGAGGGATTTGCAAAATGTTAATTTGTTCCATTTTTATAGCCCCTAATAGGTCAATAAATAACGCAAATATTAGAAATTTTCACAAATCGTTACATAACTTTTATAAATTATAAAATAAAATAAATCCCTCTCATGTAAACATATCCAACGTGACTATGATTATAAAAAACTACAAGGGGCGGCCCTATGGGGTTGCACGAGCTGTAGACGTAGGACTATACTACTTAATGTAAAATATTTATTTTCTTAGTACATTTATAGTAATAATATATCAAATATATTTCTTACGTATGGTTTAATCACATGCAATCCACATCGAGTATTTCATATTTAACCAAACCTTCTTGGTCATCAGGTCGAATCCGATTGAACTTATTTAAGAAGATCTGAAGAAAGAAGACAGAAAACTGTGACCGAACTAATATCTGGAACTAAATCTTTATAGCATAATATTAGCTTGTAAAAACTTTTCGATTGTGTGTGGTAAAAAACCCGGATCAGTGAAGAAAAATCAAATTTTAGACAATATAATCACATTTCATGTATAGACCAGAATGCTTGGTCTAGTTATATTTTGCCATTATTGTAACTTTCCTAAAGTACGCATACAATTATAGCGAATGCAGTGGTCTTAATCATATATCGAAACTATAAATATACAAGAATCGAAAACAATTCTATATATGGACAAGACGCGTTTTGCAACGGTTTTTCAAGTGGCAGTGTATTCATTCATAAATAGGCTTTGTAGTATGCACCTATTAGTAGAATCAAAATACTATATGCTGAGTGGAAATGAATCACGTGAAGGGGAAATGAATCAATGAATTGATCGAACGTAAATAATAAACTTTCGTTGTGCAATTTAGTAACAAATTAGATCTAACTACCTACACATTCGACTCAAACGTTAAACCCAAGCGCACAAAGCAATATGAATGAACGCTGATGATGATAGGTAGAGCGAAAGAGACAACTAATACCACGACACTATGTTAACCGTGTTTGTAAATGGAGCTCGCATGAACAAACTATTCTGGAAACGAGCACAACACAAAAGATAGCATAGTGTTTGAATGGCAAGCACAGTCGCATTCACTGGGTAGCGTACCTCCACAGGCAGTGTAACGGACTTCTAACTCAGCTACACTGGCTGTGAAAACACACAACGCAGTGACCTGCTTCATCTGCCGCTCAACAGGCAACTGAGCTGCACTGGCGAAATCCGTTTAAATAGTCGATGATGACGTCATTCATAGAAGCGTAGCGCGCTAGGTACACAAATCTGTCGTGCTGGACTAGGGAAGCGCTATATTCTGTGTTTAAATGCGCGATATTTTGACTAGGTTGCTCATTATTTAAATTTTTAATGCCATGATACCAAAAATCTTTGGGTTTATCTATTGAAATCTATTCTTAGAACTATTTCGGGGCGATATGCGCAAAAAATTTGAAAATTTATTGTGAGATGGCTGAATTATATGCGTTTAAAATTGGACCAGAATTTGCAACGTGCACCCCTATATCGAAAACAAAGACGTAGTCCTACGTCAAAAATATGAGTTTTCTGATTACAGATTACCCAATTTGCCACAACTTTACTAAAGCAGATTCAACTTCAATGAAGTTTCAAGGTCGCGAGAGATTTTTCTTTTCGTCTTCAAAAGTAAAATTGAAAAGTCAAAACATTTATATTCAAAATTAAAAAAAAAGTTTCTAAATCCATTAAGTAGATGTTTAAACATCTACTAAATTGTCTAAATTGTTAACAATTGATTCCCAAAAAAATGCTCAATTTCAGGCCTCGCGAGTAGAAGATTCGAAAAAAGATATGCGAACAACTTATTTTCGATACAGTTGTTATTTGAATTGAAGTGGCAGAGCAGTCAAGGAATACTTGATTATTACACTTCTCGCTTTCACTTCAGACTGTAGCCTTTCCAAGAAACTTGGAGCGTAGTAGGTCAATTTCTTTGCGCTTTGAGTTGACAAACGGGCAAAAATATTCGGGGTTTGACGAAGATTCTCTTGAATACGCTTCTCATGACGATTGTACAAAAATGATTCTAGTACCGCAATACCGTTTACTTGTGATGTTCGATTGTCGCTTGAAATAGGGTATCCTTGTACTGCGATATTACTAATCTACGGTTTCATCAATATTTATGGACGACTAAACATCAATTGCCAATTGGTAACTAAAAGCAATCAATGTGGCGTAGTCGGCTTGACGAATGTCCAGAGAGTTCAAAATAGAAGATTCTTCATAGAGAATTTGAGTGAGCAGATTGAATTCCACACTAAGAGCAGGAAAATCAGCATCAAAACCAAACAGGCACTCCATGGGTGACGACACTACAGTGACAGGTAAAGCAATATCATTTGCGTGAGCAAGATCCAACAAACGATCCAAATAAAGTATCAGCGCTGCTTTTCATGCGGCAAGGAATTACAGACGAGGCTCGTTCGTAGATGTTTGACTCTGAAATTATTGCGGCAGATCAGGTTATGAACGATTGACTCAACACACATCGATTTCGTAGAGAGCTTATATGGTCTTCGGCTAATCCAGTCACTGTTTCGGAAAATCACGAAAACTGAAAAGCAAAGCTTATCCATTGATTATCCAAGCTGTTCATGTTGGTTAAACGATTGTTAGTCCAATACCGTCATACGATGCCTAGTGTGGTGACAGAAGGAAGAAGTTAAAACACGTCATCTTCAGAGGATGGCTCCTATCAGACCGCACATTCCAAGAAACCATACATAAGAACCGATAAGAACAACTTATCTCCGGCCATCCAATACGACACAGAGTCAGTAACACCATTATCCGAACCAAAATTGATGGGAAAAAATTTAGTTGTGGTTCAGGCAACAATGGTAACAGCAAAAGCTGCCCCGTGTACCTCCAAATCAACAGCCCGCACCTTTGGCAGGGAAGTTATATTGCATATTTTGTATATTTTGCTATGTATTGCTCCAGAGGTGATTTTGAGAGTGCTAGTTCCAACACATCTAAACATGAGCTTAAAGATCAGAATTTTCTTCTGGAAAAGTTCGACAGTTTATTGTTTTAGCCATATTCTGGAATTCCTAAAATTAACATTTAATAAAAAAATTTTGAAGTTAGTTCCATCAAAATAATTTTTCCAACATATCGAGTTTCCGGTGACTATCAGCTGTGTCATCTCAAGTCACCAAAATTATTCAAATTACATAATGTCCTTCTGAAGCAAAATTGTCGCTAAGGGCCAAGGTTAATTATGAGTGCATTTCGAATAACTCAATGGTTCCTTATTGTATGGAAGAATTCGACTAAGACGAGTTATATTTGACAACCCATTAAATGCGCAACCTAGTTTTAAAACATTTGAAACATTGAAAAAACCTTATAATAATAGTAATCAATTACATATAAACTTTCGCATTCTGATATTTTGATCAGGAAAAGTGCGAATTTCTTTTGATACGAGCTGTCAATTAGAATACCGCAGAAACAAAGCTTATCTGTTACCCCTTCACTGTGCGTGCACAGCATGCTATGACAATCATTGTATGGCAATCACATGTGTGTCAATGGTTGAAAAGATCGATGCAAAATCTATCAAAACAACATGTAAATCGACTATAAGACATAGTTTCGAAGGTTCACTTGCAAGGTTTTTCTTACGAAACAGAGCAGGATTAACTGTATATCGTCGCTGTTGTGCTATCTTATGACAAACGCCATTTTGGGGTAAACTGAGTTAGATATGCCACATTACTTGTTTGAAAAATCTCTACAAAGTGGCGTTTTCAGAATTTTGAAATTCTACTTGGTTACTTGGATATAGCGAGAAACATGATGAGAAATTGTGAGTTTTTTGCTTCAAATCACTGTATCTAGAGATTTGCTCAAGTTATATTTAAGTTTTAGATGTTTTTATGTGTGAAAATGTCTGAGGAACGCAATGGCATAAACATTTTCAAAAGAAAATTACACGAGTTGTGAGAAAAACACAGTTTTAGTTTTAAACTGGAAATAAAGCATATTTGGCAACACTGTAATCAAAAATAACATTTTTTCTAGATTTTCTGACTCATTTCCTTCAAAATGCATTTCACCGATTGTTTATAGACCATATGAACGCAAAGATATGAATAAAAGTTAAAAATTGATGATTTCTTTCTATGGAAAATTTTCCATGCACGATTATGACACTTCATATAAATTTTGTCATCAATACACGCCTATGGCACGTGTGAGTGCGACTTTTGTTTACATTCATAGTAAAAACTCGCAACATAGTCAACCGATCTTCGTAATATTTGAGAGATTAATGCAGAACAGATAGAAGCATCAATTGTCTTCTTTGGATTGTTTATACCATTTATAAGTTTCAAGATATTCAATCTCAAACTTTAAAAATCGTTTTTCTCGAAATGTGCTAAATGGCGCTTGTCATAAGATAGCACAACAGCGACGATATGTCATCAAAAAATCCATCACCGTTGGCTTCGATGGTAAACATAGTTTTTTTCTACTGTAAGTCTATAATAACCATCCGAAGTTGATGAATTGGAAGAAACAGACACTGCTGTGTGACGGCGGATCCCACAAAACATTCGTTCCCATTTTCCTTTATCCATTGCTTTCCGCCGAAAAAAAAATGGTGAATTTCGTTCCTCGCCGTCTACAGTAGATTGGGATGAAGAAACGAAACCGTGGCTGGTTGAGGCTCGTTGGCGCCACTATTCGTAAGCTTCCGGGTAGAGCGCTTGAGGTAGAAATAGGAAATCCCTAGGCGTCTCGCTTCATAGATTGATATTGAATACAGATTGGGGTTTTTCTTCCGACAATTTCCTTTTAAATTATGTTGGCAAAACAAGCATTGCCGAAAGCTTAGCTTTTACTTCGAAAAGTTCAGATAAGCAATTATATTGAACTGTTTAAGTAAAATGAACATGGGACGTCCAGATAAATGCAGTTGTGGTAAGTTGAAAAAAAGTTTCTTTTGCGATGTGCATTTTATGCTGGAAAAAGTTTTGTTGAGATTTTTAAGCTTCGCAATTGGCAGTTTTCAACCACTAAAGATTAAACGATATTATCGAGTATCAAATTTAAGTCGTTCTAGTTACAATGATTTAATGGGTACAATCAAGAATATGTAATATGTATACCCTCCTTTTATTTTAAATCATTTCTTCCACATTTTCCATTCAAACTTAACACGAATCGTACACTTGTTTCTGAGCTAGCACAAATCTGTACCTACTTCATGAGATACATACAAGTAAGGAAGGACCTGCATTGTACAAATCTTTTCACAGCACCAAGAATCCATCTTACGACATTCACAACTGTCGGACCCTGATAATTCCATTTTCTCAACTTTTCTCGTCAGCTTTAGGCAGTTTTAACATGCACAGTTTTCGGAATATGTACAACAGCACACCCAGCATACATTGTCAGTCAGCCCGAAAAGTGATTTCATCTTAATGTGTAGCTATTATTGTGTCCCTGCCACACGATGGGATGGAAGTATCTTCTCGTCTAGTGGTAATTTGGGATCCACCATGAAACCTTGATACTGTAATCTTTTGAATGATGCCTTTAACACCAGTTGGAGAAATGTGCTCCATTCCGGAGACCCTACACCCCACCATTTGACGGAAGGTTAATATAAAATTTGTCGAACTGAGAAGATACTTGAGCTTAATCTGATGAATAATTCAATAGTAATTCTTCAAAAGGGCGAATGAGACTTTTGTAAACAAACTTATTTCGCTCATTATTCCGCCACCGTGTTGAATTTCATGAAAAATACACATGAATCAACATCTTTACCCTTGGTAGAATCATTTTCAAATGTTTTCTGTGTTGAAATGATAACAAATTAGGAGAAATCAGCAAAACAAAAGTTTGTTTACAAATCTTATTAGCCCTATTCAAATGTTGATATGGAATTTCTAAAGTCAGCGGATCTATGCAGAACCATTCCCTTGCACCGAAAACAGTTATTTGTGCAATGGAATAAACGAAATATGAAAAAAGGAGGAAAATTTAAATTGATTCCGCAGTTACCTTATTAACCCTATTTCGTGCAGACGTAATCCCATTACTCTCACTTTCCAATCAACTTAAACTGCGGAGTCGAATGCTGGGCAAGTTCTACGAGGCGCGCTCTCGTTTATAGAGAATCAGATGGGATTGCAAAACGGGGCTAGGGCAAAAAAGCCAGATACCACATCTGTAGGCAGGCAGATGCAACTGCGGCTGGCGACCAGAGATCGTCGGAACACAGAAAAGAGGAAACAGCGATAGCGCATAAATCCATTCGTTAAATTGGATTAGCTTTGTCCGACTGAGCCCGACAAAATCAATTAAAGCCGATTTCGTTTGCAATTAAAAATAATTGGCGTAGATTCGTGTCATATTTTCCCTCCCCGTCCTTTTTTTTCGGTTAGTGTAGGTATGCTTTCCGGGGAAGAGCTGCTTGTTTGGTGACTAGGACGTACGGTACCAGCTCCCGCTGGGTGTGAAATGAGGTCAGCATCTTGTGAATTATCGCTGTTCGTTGTTGACTGTCTTAGTTCCAGGAAAGCAGTAGCCAAACCAAAGACGATCCGTGTAGATCAATCACACGAAATGCGTCGAGATGTTGATAGTTATGCGTTGCTTTCACAATGCTTGAGAAATACAATTTTTATAGCCCACGCGAAAAAGTTTCATCATATTAGTGTTGTCGTGACGAAAAATACAAAACTTGCAACATATTTCAATCCGTTTCGGAACTTGAACTTCTGTTTCGTCAGACTTCACAGCTGACAGGATAATTGCAGGACAAGTGGTACAATTCTACTGGTCCCTGAGAATCCTTCTTGGCTGGGGCATTACCCGCGAACCGCCAAACCAGGGCACTTTTTATATATTAGTATATTTGACACAGATAATTGCGGTAGCTTGACTAAGCCGTAGGCCTGCTATAATTTTATAAGTTGTACAAAATAATAAATAGAATAACAGTTTTCGATTGCGTTTCAATACGAGGCCTATTTCAAAATTTTGTGCTGTGGTATTTTCCCAGTTTTAGAATGCGAATAACTTCAATTGTACTGGATGAAATCACTTCATTTTTGCACCATCTAATCGGAAATATGTGCATGTATATTGTATTTGATTCCGTATTTGTGAATGTAGTAATTATCTTTGCCATGATTGGTCCGTGCTATTCCACTAGCTTCCGGCACATGTTACAGCGTTGTTAGCCACGCTTCATATTATATCTACTTTCGTTAGCTAAAAAGTAGCATGTTTGCAAATATGTATTTGCAAATTTCCTTCCAATTTCCAGGAACCAAAATGTGTACTAATTTGTATTCTACAATATTTTATGTTAAACATATTCTAAAATTCGGCTATCAACATAAATCTATATTTGTGGTAACACAGTTCCCGCCAATATGCCCGTCAAAGTTAGTAGTAGGTAAAAGAGACAATGAAACCACGTTGAACGAAAAAAGGTTAGCATTTCATTGTATTGTAGCCGAGAATAAAAGCTTCAGTGCTCGTTTTTAGCCTACATTGACGAACAAGTAACTATAAACTACTAGTGTCAACCGGCCGCGCGTTGCTGCGACTATCAACGAAATAGGAGAAAAACACAATTTGTTCCGAAGCGCCATCTGGCGGGCAGATAATCCTCAACCAATAGCACACAATCACGCTCCTTAACTAATGCGTACTATGTAGAAATTTCGACGGCAATCGAAAAAAGACGGGTAGGTAATAGCACAGACATAACCAAAGTGAAGTAGAATACATTTTTGGCTGATAATCTGAATGCTGCAATTTGTACAATGTTCTGAAAGGTTTTATTAAAACCAGATATATCGGGATTTCTAGTGGAAATACCGAAACAACGGTACTTCTCGAGCGAGGGCCATAGACAGGTCTCGTGCTCGATTGGAATGACACTGACAGATAAATGGTAATCAAACGATAGCTAATAACTTTTAGTTAATAACAATGTTTCACGAATGTGTTCAGTAGAAGAATATTTTTACAATTATCATGATTATTTTAAATTTCAATCGATTTTCCATACTAATTTCCATATAAACTTTGAAATTTTTGGAGGGTCCGTAGACACAACCGATCGGTACCAAAATTTGCACAATTACTAAGGACAATAAAAGGAATCAGTAGAGCCTGGCGGAGCTAAAAGTCAAAAATTGAACCAGTCTAGCGGTCACACAGCAAATTCCTATATAAACTGTTACAACCATGATGTCCAAATGATGTAAAACATATTAAAATGTGTAGAAAATTACTTTAATTTGCGGGTCAATATTACTAATGATCAATCAAAATATCTTTGACCTCATTGGCCTAACCTAATATCATACCTATTCCCCAGCGAATTCTTCACCGATTTTTACAAACTTGCTTTCAAATGAAAGATACAGTAATCCCATTAACTGCTGATGAATTTCATTCGGTTCTGACGCTTGGTTCCGGAGTTACAGGTTGCTTAGTAAGGTTACACTGGATTTTCACATATAAAACGTTACAATCGTAATACTCCAGAGGCTGAAAACTATTGAAATGGTCTCCAAATTGCGGATCTAGATCAATGATTGCCAATCAAACATTCTTTGAAAATATTGTCCACTGTCGACGATTCCGGAAGTCCTGGATTCCGGACATAGTCCACAATTAAAGTCACATCGATTCTTCGGTGATGATTGAATCGATTTTCTCAAACCAAGTCTCAAATGAAAGGCAATATATGCAGTTTAGTATTACAGTTCGTTGGTAGTTCTATCGAAGATAGAAAAAGCAAGCTGCATTAAAAAATATATTGAAAGTTGTCTGAGTTATGGCCCCGAAGCGTGTTTTTGGCAGTGGCTTGCGGTGAACGTTCTCCAAGGCGAACCGCTCAACTGAAATCAAGAAAATAATAAAAAATATTGAAGAAAAATGTATTGTGGTGTACTTGAACGGATCGGTTTCCCAATAAATTAGTTTTTCCTGCAAAAAGACCACAAAATTGTGTTTTGTGGTATTCAAAATTTTATTCAAAAATTTATTTCGAAGAATCAAAAAAAATTGAGTTAAAGGAGCCGTCAAGTACACAAGAATGTAAATACAAACAATTAAAAAAAAGTATGAAAATCGGATGATTAGTTTTTGAGATATCGTGCTCACCGCAACGGTACGTTTAATAAAAATTCATTCCGAGATAATTTCGTTTAAAGTTTTGTGTTAACTTCATTCGTCGATGAACCAGCGCGTTGCAAACAGCTGTAATTTGAAATCTAGTTCTCCGATCTAGATGAAATTTCGCATAGATATTTTCAAAAGTATCCACTTTCAGAATATTAAATTCCAACTTTGTATATAACCCCTTAAACGATTAAATAAAACTAATCTAGCTGTGGGTAAAAAAAACACATTGTTCACATATTTCTCGGCAAATTTTCAATGTCATTTTCACTGGCATTTTCGGGAAAGTAAGCTGAACAATATAGATTCATGCAAGAAACAAAAAATAAATTATGTCCGTAAGCAGCAAGTATTTAAGCGGAACTCACCTACAGGGAAGACAGTTCGAGCGGTATTGTTAACGTACAACATATATCAACTTAAAAATCGGATATATATATATATATATATATATATATATATATATATATATATATATATATATATATATATATATATATATATATATATATATATATATATATATATATATATGTATATATATATATATATATATATATATATATATATATATATATATATATATATATATATATATATATATATATATATATATATATATATATATATATATATATATATATATATATATATATATATATATATATATATATATATATATATATATATCTCTAGTTTTCCGACAAATAAATGGCTACGCATAGATGGACAATTGATAGACTACTGTTTCTTAAATCCTCGGGCACCGAGCAAAAAGTCTCGGGTTTTGGATAAGACGCAATGTGGGGTTACCCCCATTTGGACATTAGCCATTCGCTTAGCGTTATGATTGAATATATTCAAAATTCAATTAAAATGTGTTTCAAATTGCTTAGATTAGTAAGCCAAGATCATGGATACAAATAAAAATTGTTTCGATCATTTGGTAAAATCCACCAAAAATGCCATGTAAGTCAAACTTAGTCTGAAACTGCAGTTACCAATTTCAACGGCTCACAGGGGGGTATTAAGGTCAAAAAGCTGGCCAAAATTATTTTGATGCGTTTTTGAGTATAAATCGTTGTTTTTCGTAATATTTAGCTGTAAAGATGACTTTTGATTGTTTAACAACACCATATCCACCTAGAAGTGATGTTTTGGCTTTTTGTGTAACCTGAACCATTAATTATTTTTTGGATTGTGTGAGGCTGTATAAATGTGCGCGTGTGACAAGTACGCATGTGTATGTGTGATGAGTACAACGTGTGTGTGGTGAGTATCTAGCGAACGTGTACGGTGACTTCCTGAAGGTCGGAAGATTTTAAGGAAAAGCTTTTAATATATTTATTTTGTTAGGGAAACGTTTACCACTGCGACAACTATTCAGGTACTTATCTTTTGCGATTGCCCCTATTCGCTCTATATCAATATCTTGCGTTTGAATCACTTGATTGTGTTAAGAGAATTGATGGTCTCTTTTTGTTCCGTTTATAGAGGTTTTTAGCTAGAGTTCAAAAAACTCTAGAGGGCTGGAAATTGCACTCAGGTGAGTTGCATACAAGTTAATCATATACACCGTGAGTTGAGTTTGGATTAGAAAAAATATTTGCTTCCTCTAGAGTCCAATAACAAGGCAGCACATTTTTATCTGTAGCCTTAAATGATATATAAACATTCTTTCATTTAAATTTGCTTCCAAGGAAAATAACTAACGTTTGCTCAGATGAATCATTCGAAATCATTGATGACTCGGATTTTGAAACTAAGTTGCTAATTTTAAATAGTAGTTTCTCCGCTATTTCATCGGTGGCGAGTGGTGTATCAACGTCGTCAGACACCAGCTGATTACATCGACTTACGAACCTTTTTTTCTTAATTTCTCGGCCTTCTTTCATTTGCTACCAATTCTTCGTAAGGACACTCTACATTCGCTTCAGTTCGGAAAATTAATACTTGCTTTGATCATACCGACTTGAACCTTCGTTCGAACCGGTCACAAATCTTGGTAGCTCCTGGTTTACCTAGAGTTTTTCAACAGCAACAGTCTTTCTCAAGGCTACCTCTATTTTCGCTCGATCAGTCTTTTTCAAGACTAAATCATTTTTCAAGAACAATTCAGCCTAATGAAATATTTAATTCTTCCAACATGCCTGGGTCCTTCCCAGGCACGTAGCCAGAGGGGGGGCTAGGGGGCTAAAGCCCCTCCCGAAATTTTTCAAAAATAAATTAAAAAAACCGGCGACTTTTAACAAAATTTGTTACTCAATTGGTTTGAACAAATTATTGAGAAAAAGTTGAAGAAGGTATTTCTAACCACCAAAGGCAATGAACACGAAATTCAATAAAAGAAACTGTTACTATAATTGTTGCTGTAGTAATCTGTCGAGATCAGTGAGTAGCAGAAGCAAAAAGTGGTGCTCCAGCCAAATACGGTGACTAAAAAATTATTGATGATTCGCATAGGACCGAGCATTCATAATATGGAACATTTCCTGAAGGTGTAAATGGAGGTTAGACTTTCGGAAGCCGCCTTTATCGAGTTCTACCATGTCAGGCTTTACGCGCTCAACAAATTAGCCCAGACGAAACCCATTTATTTCGAACAACTTAAAACACATGGTTGTGTGTGACAATGCTATAATTAAGATACTTTTATATATGGACGATGAGAAAATCAACCCCCCCCCCCAAGACACAGTTGGCGAGGAAAAAAATGTTTCCTCGACTCGTAAACAGGTTTTCACGTGCAATGACTAAACGCTTGCGCGAGATCTGCTAGACAACCATTTAAACTCATTATAATATTTTTATTGTTTGCAGAAGGAAATATAAAAAAGACCCACGGTCCTGTTTGTTATTTTTAAATGATAAGTTTTTGAATTGCACACAAATTTGAATTTCTGTATTAGGTCAGTGCACACTGTGCACTCTGTACTCTGTACTGTGCTACACAAAAAGTATTTCAATTTGTCTGAGAACAATTCAGCCGAGAACAGTTTTTGTTTTGCATCATTTTAACGAAATACCATTTTTATTGACGTTTCCTTTTATTTTTACGAGGAATTCGTTCCGTACAAATCACACTGTTAATCCGTAAATCCGTGATATCAGCAACAAACGTGTTAAATTTTTTTTTTAAAGTGGACGGATCAAAAAGTGGCAAAACAATAGGCAATCACGAAGAGCGACTAAAATGTTGGGACTGATTGAATCTATAAGCCAATAAGTTGGGATAAGTGTTTTGATTTCATGTCTTCAGTATGTGACAGTCTTTCGTTCTGTTTTTGCTCGTCATGGAATAAAATGAGAGAGATAATCTTTATAGAAGATAGAAAAGAGAGAAAAAAATTAAAGGGTTGTGTACAGGACACGACCACGGCGACATTAAAAATGTAGCTTTTTTCAAGAGCGTGCAAATGAATTTTATCTATCACACATATCGACTCACGTTCTTGCTCACTCTCCTGTTTTCATATGTTACAATTTGCTATACACCCTCCCCATTAAAACATAATTTATTGAAGGTCATTTAACGGTAATCTATTATGACAATTAATCAAGTATCTCACTAGCTGATTGGCATTATTTTGCTGATCCATCTAGTAAAAATAGGCTGGAAATTAGAAAACAAAAAGTTCTCCTGGGAATGTGATTGTTTCCGATGCAATTACACTCAAGTTTTTTTTACGCAGGGAATACAGGCCGCGTAAATGAAAACCGCGTAAATTTCAAAATCCGCGTAAAAAATACCGCGCAAAAAAACGCGTAAAAAACCTGAGTGCACTCTTCTACATAAAATATTACGCTGCTGAACAGTGCATTAACTACGGAAGCACGTTGTCAGATGCCTTACTGATAAAAAACATATAACCGAAATATGAAACATATGAAAACCAATAGGCTCTTTACCCTACGCAGCTACAAAGCGCCGTAAACATGGATTAACAAGTTACAACGCACACGCATGCATAACAAATAAATATATTTTTTTCAAACGCAACACTCTTAAGCAGCACACACCGTATTGAATTAAATCCAAACCACCCCGTCCACCCACTTTGCAAATCATTCTGTGACACCGTGCTGGTACCCGAAAAATCCGCACACGGCCACCGCTGCCGAAAATGCATAGCGTCTACCGCATATTGTAGTGCCATGATCTTACCCGTTCGACATAAGAAAAAAACTGATTCAAACGTGTACGCGTCACCTCTATTTATAAACTAACCGTATATGGTTTAGTCACTTAGGTGCGAGTGTGTGCAAATGCCAACGTTGCCGAAAATCGATAGCGCTTATTGCATCGCCCGGAGACGATGTTGCTCGCATGGGATAAGAGCAACAACTGATTTAAACGGACATGCGTCGCTTCTATTTATGACTTTTCGAGTGTGATTGAGCCAATAAGGTGCCCTCTATGGACGGCTGTGTCTGAGAAATCTGCCTCACGAATGGTAATTTTCCCGTTTTCGAGAACTTTTTAATTTTATCAATTTCCAAAAGTCTACTTTTATTGGGGAGATATTAAATTATTACCAATATTTAAGTTAGGTGTTTCTGAATCGGTTGGTGTATGAATGATTGAAATCCATCAAGTAATATCGGAGTTATAAGCGTGCAAACCTTACATAGTTTCGTTACATGGGAGATAGTTTAGATTTTAGAATGACACCTAGCCCCAGATAGTGGAGTAAGACATTTTTAACCCTTGTGAAGGCAAGCTAAAATCCTAACGTTAAAGGGCAAGCCGGGCCTCGCAGGCCCGTTTAAACTCAAACTCCTTTTTTCTAACAGTATTGAAAAATAGTAATAGTTTTATTCTCTTTATTTATAATTACAAATTTTACGAGAAATACATTTATATTTCCACTTGAAGATCTGAAATATTTCTATCATTCGCTATCTGATTCGTTCAACGTTGGCAACTTTGCGCAGTTTCGACACTTCATTATAGTCACTGAATGTTCGTTGCAAACATTGCAGTGGCAATCCAAACAGGCTTGTTTGACTTTCCGATCTTTTGATGGCGGACACAACGCACATCGTTTTCGGCTTTTCTGGATCTTTGTTCCAGTTTTGGTGATTTGTAGAGATGACTCTTTACCAAGAACCAAATCAATGTTCAGCTGATTATGAGAACGAAGGCCAATTTTACTTCTTCTCTTGATTTGATGATACACTAGTTGATCGGTTAAATTCACTAAAAAGCGTTTCCTTGTGGAACCGACTGGTTGCTCGGTTCTCCCAGAAACATTACGATGGATTACAAAAGCTGCAACTGCAACTACGTTTATCATATTGAAGAAAATTGCATGAGGCCACCGATTTGTTTTACGTTGCACCGTATATGCATGACATAGTTGGTCAAGAGTATCTACGCCTCCTTTTGTAGAATTATAAAAAAGATTAATAATGGATTTCCCTTTCGCATCAGTTTCGTTGTTGAAATGTAACGTCGACAAAATCAGTACAGCCTTGTTTGGCTTCGGGACGTGCGATAAAAGTGTTCCAAACTGCCGAAAGCCGAACAAGTTGCTACCTACTGGTCGTTGTCTGTTTGGAAGAAATTCTCTAGGAATAAATGTTTTATTTTTGCGTACTGTGCCCACACACGTCAGTCCATTTGATTTAAGATTCAGAGCTAATTCGTGGCTGGTGAAGAAGTTATCCATAGTAATATTTCGACCTGTACGATAGTACGGTTGACACAATTCAGACACGACCGTTTGTGCGATGTTTGTTTGTCTAGCGGAACCAGTACGTTCTCTGCCCAAGTACATATTTGCGTTAAGTGGATACGCCGTTTTTGCGTCACAAAGCCAGAATATTTTCATGCCGTATTTGTCAGGTTTTGATGGAATATACTGCTTGAAAGAACAGCGGCCACGAAATGGAACAAGCTGCTCGTCAACTGTTAAGTTTTCACTGGGCGAATAATATTTTTTCAAATTGTGCACAATAAGATTGAATACATCCCTTATTGGAGCAAATTTGTCCTGCAAACGTCGTATGCTGCGTGTATTTTTATCGTCGAATCTGATGTAACGAAGAATTGAGCCGAAACGTTTTAATGCCATTGTAGCTTTGAATATAGGCAAACCACGCATACGTCCAAAGAACTCTTGATAGTTTCTTTTGCTTGATCGTTCAACACCTGCAGCTATTAACAGACCGATATATCCTTTCAATTCAACACGATCGATATCTTTCCATTCCTTTTCATGTTTTTTTGCTTCGGAATTTGTGTGACACACGATAATATCAATTATTTTATCATCAAAAATCAATTCAAAACAATCTAACACACTTTCCAAATGTTTCCCCGGTGGCAACAATACTTTGTTAAAGCGATAACGTGAATAGCGTGAAGTATTCAGAGGATCACGTCGACCGTCGATTGGTTCGGAGCTCCATTTCGTTTGATCGCGACCAATAAATGTTTCTGGGTTGGTATTAATTTCTTCTGAAGCATAATCGGAGTAGTCAGATCCTTCTTCCCAGTCTGCATCAGATTCATCGTCGGAAGCAATATCATTTGCATCTTCTTCCTCGCTTTGCAAATCAGCTTCGGCATCGTCTGCTGTTGAATTTGCTCGAATTGCTTGTATTATTTCAGATTCCTTGAGTCGATTGATAACACGGGCAGATCGTCTTGTAGCCATTTCAATTTTTTACTGCTTCTAGATCCTACAATTTAAATAATTACGACAACTTTGTATAACACCAAAAACACAACAAAATGAGATAACATTAACGAAGTTAGGTTATGTTGGATCCAAATACTTGTCAAGGAGATCACAGTGGGTGAAATGGAGGTATTTACTCAAAAAAATATGGCACACGTGATTGCCGTATACTACTTTTTCTAATAAAAAAAGGTAAAAAGATAAAATCAATGAAAACTTGAAAAAATGTCCGCTAATATGTAGGAGAACTAATCAAAATGTTTTTTCAGATAAATATTAATGATATGAAACCCGTAGTATTCTTAGTAAATATTGCATGCACACCGGGCCTGCAAGACCCGGCTTGCCTTTTTGTGTCTGTAAAAAATTCAAACATTGCTGCGCATCACTCCATAGATAAAAATTTTGCAATTCTTAATTTTTCTTATAGATTTCAAAGCCACTTTTTAAAATTTCCATGCCCAAACTTATACTGCATACACATTTTTTTGTAACTAAAAATTTGTAACGTGCCGGGCCTCTGAGACCCGGTTGCCTTTTTGAGGGTTAATGTCAAAAAAACAACCAATCGAAATCGACTCAAGATCACTCTTCTATCTTTTCTATACTCTAAACAGTGCTTTCGGAATTGCGCTCTGATCTTACATTTCGTCTTTATTATCCGTACAACTTTGATGCGTTAGGTGCAACAAACTTTAATTGAAACTTTTTTACAAATAGTGGTTAAACAAACCTGTAATCAAACAAACATTACAACATTCTTCAAGAAGTCATATATCTCTTCCAATCTTGATGATGATTGTAAAAAAATCAAGAGCTAAGTATTTTTATTCAAAAACGAACCAATTACTGAGCAGATTAGCGTCCACATATTTGTTTAACAAATTCACAAAAAGTTTTACAAAAGTTTCACAGGAAACGGACAATTTGCTGTAATTTAAAAACAGACAAAGCCTCTTTGGCAAATTAGACGTAAGTGCGATGTGTTCTCTCCCATGTGTCGGAAGCAAGTGATGTTGAAATTATTAAGCTCACCTATCGTTATAGTTTCTAGTTATTTTGGTGGTGTCATCAATGTTATATTTACCAAATTTTATGTAAATTAGAAGCATTCACTAATCAGTGCTAAGTAGTTTTCTTTGGATTAGTGAACAAGTTCTTAGCAGTTTCGCTCAGTTGCTTAAATTCTGGGTAGATTCCATTAGTAGATTAAATCATTGAAATATATATTTTACATTATCCAAAAACCCATGAATTCCGAAATAAAACCTTCAAATGTTCAATTATAATATTTACTTAATCTAGGTAATCTTCTCAAGTTCCAACGGTTTTGCAAGATTGCTGAAAGTCAATAGAGCTAAGGTTCTTATTCTTGATTTGTAGTGAAATCAGTAGTTTTTTGCATTCACTTTACATTTTGACTTTTACTATAGTTTCAGTGATCTAGGAAAATCATTCTACGATATTTTTAATTCGCAAGTCCAATGATATAAAAAGTATCTCAGAAGAATCTACTCAAATAGATAGTTATTCTCAGTTGCCTGATAATATTGTCGAAGATAGTCTTTAATCCATTCCCCACGAAAGTCAAATGAAAAAACATGTGTTTTTCTCAGGGTTGTTATGATTACGACATGATCAGTATCATTTAAATAAAAAAATTCACAAAGTTGAGTTAACGTAAACTTCGGATGAAGTCACATAACTAGTAATAGTAGCAAGACGCCCGATCATGAAAATAGGAGTTGAACCTATTTTCCGCATCTACAAATCGCCAGCCTTATCAGAAGATTTGAAGCAAATTTAAACTTGGTTTTCACACTGATATATTCCTATCCATGGAGACAACCTTGACGTTTGTTTCGTTCTCTTGATTAGCAAATGCGTGTAAAGTTTCGTGAGACGGGTTTTTGGATATTTTTCTACTGATTCCAATTCTCGACAAACATATGATTACGGCCTAAAAGTCAACTGTCAAAATCCACCTTGAATGGAAATTCTGGACAAACCGTTACACGCCAATCACAGATGTGGGTAGTAAATGAAAGAGAAAAGTTTTCTCTTTCATAAACTGTTGTGAACTGTGTTCGACTAGTAACGGTTTGTCTGGAATTTCCATTCAAAGTGGATTTTGACAGTTGGCTTTTAGGCCGTAATCATATGTTTGTCGAGAATTTTGCTTCTTCTACACCTTGTAAACTAGTCTAGAATGCGTAGTATTTTCAAGCAGCCCTAAATACTTTGAACTCTTGAATATTCATTTTTGTAACTAGAGAAATTTCTAACTTGTAAATTAATAATAATCAAATTTAATTAGTCGATAGCCTTTCTTGTAACAGACAACATATTTTTAGGGGTTTTTTAGTGTTTATTGTCTTAGTTTTGGAATTGTTTTCACTAATAACTTTTCATAATTACGTTCAGTTTCCGATGACTATCTCAAGTCATCAGATAATAATTTACACATTTATTCAATAATTTTCAAGCCCCTCCCGAAGCAAAATCCTGGCTACGGGACTGGTCCTTCCAGAAAGGCCGTGTGTCAAGACTTAAAGCTGACAACGAAAAAGGGTATCTTCTCCATCCGAAAATTGATGAAATTTCTAAATTTCCTCGCATTGCGCATAATGCCAATGAGAAGAAAACGCAATCACCTCCACCTATAACAGTGACGATCTTCGACTTCAAAGCCTTTCGAACTGAGCTTTCGACGTTCCTCCCGGACGTGAAAGTCTCTTTTCAGATTGACCGAAGAGGAGAATGTCGAGTTACAGCGGAGGATTTGATTGGCCACAAACGACTACTCCAGTATCTTACGGAGAAGTTATACAAATTTTATTCATATGATTTCAAGACAGATAGACCATTCAAGGCTGTCTTGAAAGGGCTATCACAAGGTCAAAGTTTGGATGAAATATCCAACGAATTAAAAATTTACTTGGCTTTTCTCCTTAACAAGTTATTCTTATGAAGAGAAAGGCTAGCGGCGAGCATACGCCAGTACGCTCTGGAATTATCCAGGAGCTTTATTTAACTCATTTTAACCGTAATAAGGTTAATAATTTGAAAGTATTTGAAAAAGCACGTTTTATGTTCCACGTGCGAATAAAATGGGAACATTATAGACGACATGGGGGCAGAATTCAAAATATGGCCCAGTGTCGTAGATGCCAAGGCTTTGGGCACGGCACAAAAAATTGTCATTTGGATTCCAAATTGTATGATTTGTGGCGATAAATCGCACACAAAAGATAGTCCGGTGAAAAAAAACCACAAAAAGTTTCAAATGCGCTAATTGTAGCGAAAATCATAAATCGAATTTCTACGGTTGTCTTGTTCGAGAAAAAATTATACATTCTCGTTCTAGGCAACAAAAACAACAAATAAAAAATGTACCTGCTTCTTCAGGTACAATTCAAGAAAACACGTCCAAACGTGTTAATCCGATTCAAAATAGAATAACAACTTCTTCTACCTCCGCCATACCATCCTACAATGGTGTGTCATCTTATGCTTCAGTGGCAGGTAACAAGGCCAAAATAACGGCTACCGTTACCACGCCTACCAACTCGTTTGCACCCAACGCTTCCTTTAGTCCAATGGATCTAGCTAGCGTAACGGAAGAAAAATTAAAATACCTGCAAGACTCTATGTTACCTATGATGATTGCTATGTTAAATTCTACCTCCATATTTGAAGTTTTCAAGCGGGGTGGGAATTTGTTATCAAAATTGTAATGAAATTAAAGTTTAACAATGACTTTAAATAATCATTTAAATTTATTAAGTTGGAATGCTCATTCATTAAAAACGTGCGAATACGAATTTTTCAACTTCTTGAGGACACATAATGTGCATATAGCCGTTGTGACCGAAACTTTTTTAAAAACCAAATATTAAATTGAAGAGTAACTCTATTTTTGTTATTCATCGATTTGATCGAATTGTTGGATTCGGCGGAGGACCGCAATAGCGGTTAATCGCAGGATCAAACATTCCGTTACGCCGTCTCTTGACACCAAGGTGATCGAGAGTTTGGGTATCGAAATTGAAACTGATCTTGGTATCATTTTTATTGCTGCTGCATATTTGCCCTTTCAGTGCACTGGCGAGCAAATTAATTTCTTGAAAGAAGTCTTACAAAAACTTACAAGAAATCGGTCGAAATTTTTCATAATCGGTGATTTTAACGCCAAACACCGAGCCTGGAATAATGCTCAAAGCAATTCCAACGGTAAACTACTTTTTAGTGATTGCTCTGCTGGCTATTATTCAATTTTGTTCCCGAATGGTCCTACGTGCTATTCGTTTGTAAGGAATCCATCAACAATTGATTTGGTTTTGACAGAACAAAGTCACCTTTGTAGCGAATTGATTACACATGCTGACTTTGATTCTGATCATCTTCCACTAACTTTTTCACTTTCTCAAGAAGCTGTTTCCAATCCCATTAGCTCAGTGTTCAATTATCACAAAGCAAATTGGGAAAGGTATAAAACTTATATTGAGAATAATTTTAATCATGACCTTGATTTACAAAATAAAACTGACATTGATACGGCATTACAAAATTTAAGTATATCTATAGTTGATGCTAGAAATTTATCAGTACCAACAACACAGAAAAAATTTAATACTCCTATTATTGACAACGATCTTCAACTTCTGATTCGCTTGAAGAATGTTCGAAGACGTCAATATCAACGTTCTCGTGATCCTGCTATGAAATGTATCTATCAGGGTCTACAAAAAGAAATTAAGCATAGATTCACACTTTTAAGAAATGAAAATTTCGCGAAAGAGGTTGAACAAATCAAGCCAAATTCTAAACCTTTCTGGAAACTTTCTAAGGCTCTTAAGAAACCTCAGAAACCAATTCCAGCTTTGAAGGAAGGTGACCACATACTTCTTACAAACGAAGAAAAAGCTCAAAAACTCCAGTTTGGAAGCGTCCATAATTTTATTGTATTGTATTGTATTGTCTCTAGACGAGATTGTTGAAACAAACTATGATGAGATCAAATCCATCATAAAAAAGTTAAAAAATATGAAAGATCCAGGTTATGATGGAATTTTCAACATTCTTCTTAAAAACCTTCCCGAAATCATCATGAGATACTTGGTCAAAATATTCAAAAAATGTTTTAGAATTAGCATACTTATTATATTATGCGTACTATTTAATACCAATTTTTTGTTGATTTATCACTTCACTGAGCCTGAAATTATTATCATCAGAAGACTTGAATCATTTGGATAAAATAGGTCGAATGTTACCCCAGATTAAATTCTCAAAAAATCCTTCATTTTGTTTATTTTACAGAGTTCTAACAGAGAATCCCACATATATTATATAACAATCCCTAGAAAAAATTGGGATCGAAGTTGACGAAGTAATAAGTTGACCCCTAGAAACTCAAAAAATTCTATTCCACAAAAAAATGGATAACTCACAATATTCATCCGATGTACCCTGATAAGGGCTTATTTTTAATGATTTTTAGTAGGCTTTAAGTTCCACTAAAAATACGATTTGTAGAATTTCTTTATCTTGCCCAAAACATTAACAAAATCTTTATATTTCTTTAAAAATGAGGAAAAATTATGAGAAAAAGATTGGCAAACCCGTAACTAACGTCAGAACCATTAGTCACACTAAAACAAAAAGTTTGGACGACCAAATTCACCTTTAATTTGACATAATTGTATTTCACATCTAAGCGCTATAATAGAATATATGCATTTTACTAAGCGCACTTTTTATTTTTAAGGTGAAATTCATATTTTAGTCTAACTCGAAAACTGTTCTGCTGTAAATTTTTTGGACTCAATTTTTGGATTCAGATTTTACCTTGAAAATGACCATCAGCTTGATTAGTTCAGAAATGCAGTAAACTAGTACTATTGTATTGTGAGCTAATTCATGTCGCTCATAAAATTATACGTATATTTTCTTGATGTAGTTGATATCTATTGAATATACGGAAAAAAATGTTCTCAAAATCGTGAATATAGTGCCATGAATTCGGTAACAATCACATTTTTTCCATTACGAAAGCAGGACCATGAGCAAAAATCACATGTTTTATAATTATGTTCCCTTCAGTAACACCTACATATTTTGTGAACTCCAGTTACGGTTTCTACCATGTCATTACTAAACCAATCTTCTATATGTGAAGTATTTCACAAAAACTATGAACATTATTCATTAAATTCAAGGCTGACACGTTTTTTTATACATAAGTAGTAACATCATTCAGCGTACGACTCTACGATGTGAACTGCTTCATGATCAATAACATCTTGAACGTGATCTGGTTTTGGTGGTTGTGAATTGGTTCACGAAATCAAAACACATTTCCTCGTGAACTACTTCTCTAAACTCGGAATATTATTCATGAATCCTTTCAATCATCTTGAACTAGTTTATGTTTCCTTCTCGATTCAATATCCATACTCATGAAATAGTTCACAAAATCATAAAATATTCATGGGTTCGTGAACTGGTTTTTGATTTCGAGTACATGGTCCACGAATTGTAATAAATCCCTAATCATTTTCAAATTTCATGCAAATCCGAACATTTTCATGAAATTTTTACATGAACTATTTCACAAAATACAGATTTTTTCATGAAATATCATATAGTCATGTCCAGCATTCGTGATATAGTTCACAAAACAAGATATCGCTAATCAGTCACACTTTTATGATCCAGTATCATATTGTCTCGTTACTCCGATTAGAAAATCCGATAGTAATTAAAAAATAGCAAATCTGGATCAGACAAAGAGAAATCATGAACGTAGTGACACTAGAATAATATTAAAAATCATGACTAACATCCTGAAAAAATGAACACAAATCACTCTGCCAGAACATGGTGTGAATATAAAATACGATATTACGCGACTGCGGTACTGAAGTCATGAACACAAATCGCACTAGTCACGCACGGCAACTTGATGAGAAATTACGAAAATCGTGGCAAAGCTCCTGAATTCATGAACATCGTTTAACGTTCTATTAGTTCATATTCTTTATTCAAACCTTTGTATCGCCAAATTATGAACAAGAATCATAACAAAAACTAAATATGTACAGGAAAGAACCACGGTAATCCAATGATACAATGGAATGTAACTCCATGTATATTTTTGGCACGAATTAGTTTTTTAAATACACGTGTAGTTTCATGAATGCGAGGTTTATTATCCATTATTCGGGAACTTGGTCACGATTTTCGTAAATCGTGATTTTTTGTTCGTGAGTGAACAGAACTTTTTCCGTGATACTCAAGATTTTATTATGACATTTTCTTATGTTTTTGAACCCTATTCTTGCTTTATCGAAGGACATTTTTCACGTTATGCTTTGATATATTTCAAAGAAATATGGTTCGGAGTATAGTTATTCTCATGATCTAGTTATCAAGCAATTTCCGTAATTCCTTCTTTTTAATACATCGTGATTTGTGAATCACGGAAATAAGGAAGCATTCAACCAAATAATTTGCTCAGGTTAAACCAATTCAAAGACACGGGCCTTTGGTGAATCTTAAACAGTGCACATGTGGAAAACAAAGCAAAGTTAAAAATAATCGAAGGTCTTTTTTGACGGCTGAAAATGAACCTGACGCGACTCGCGGTGAATAGAAAAAAATATTCATTCAAATACCCTTCTTATTCATTCAGTTGAATATCGTACAATATATTCATTTCACTAATTATCTAGGAAAATATTTTGAAATGCCGGTAAAGCATATAAAACAACAATCATCATCGCTTACATTGTGCCAGGGCCTACTTTGATGCGTTTGATTCGTTGCTGCACGGTCGCTTCGTGTAATAATCGGAGACGAATGAAAATCTGCATGGATGAATGGGCGGTTTGTTTGTTTGACGTTTTCAGCTGCGTCACTGAATATTGAAAATGAATGCGGCTGAATATGATCAATTTTCATTCAATGAATTTGAATATTTTTAACTCTGAAACTCAGTGCTCTTGCTAAACTAATTATTGGGGTTCTTAAAAAAAACTTTTGATATAGATATATAGAAACGCTTGATTATTCAACGCATTCAGCTCGGTTGAGCATGTCCATAGTCCATTAAACACGAACCATTTCTCATTAATGACCTACTACAATTAAATCATCAATGACATTCCTGAAATCGTCTTGGTTAAAAAAAAAAAAGTGAAGTGTATGTGCCATTTAACCTCGTAAATGTTTAACACAATAACAAATTACTAGTGGAATGGATTTAATGCTACTTATTTAAGAGCTCAAAGTCAAAACGGGGAAATCACAATTGATTCGTGTATCGTTGGTCACACACGATTGTTTGTAGGAACATATTGAAAGCTAAACAGAGAATCAAAGTTAAAAAAATCGAAGCTCTTTTTTAGCGGCTGAAGATGAACCTGTTTCATTAATTATCTATGAAAATGTTTTCAAATGTTGGGAAAGCATATAAAATAATAATTATCATCGCTTACAATGTGCCAAGGCCTACTGTGATGCGTTTGATTCGTTGGTGCACGTCCGCTTCGTGCAATAATCGGAGACAAATGAACACCTGCATTGAATGAATGGGCAGTCGTCGGTTCGAACATTAAAAATGAATGTGGCTGAATATGATCAAGTTTTATTCGGTAAATTTGAATATTTGTAACTCTGCAGAGAATATCGGTTTAAGACGAGTTATTGAGAAAGGGCAGGTTTCTAGTTAAAGTGTGAAAGTGTGATTTGACAGAGTATCAAGGCCGGCGGGGGGGGGGGGGGGGGGGGGGGAGGTGTAGTAAGATTAGACATGGCGTGAGTAAGTGAAAATGAAAATTCCCTGCCACCAGCTATTGACCATTTGGAAACTCCCTTTGTTAGCGGGCTACATGATCGACGGCTAAGCGAAAATGTGTTTGTTGATTACTGATACTACGAATGTTCAACAGTTAAGTAACAATTACTTAGATAAAACCTTATCTTCATGGGTACTGAAGCCCGCAAGATAGTATTAACTAATTGGAAGGTATCTCCGACGACCGACATCCTTTCAGGATTAGTGGAGGTCGATTTGAAGATTTCTCCGATAGCAAAAATAATACCGATAAGTCTCCTTTTCACTACAAATTATATCCATCTAATACAACCAGCCCCTGGACGGTCTACTTCTGGACCAAAAATAAGCCATTTAACATCATCGATATATCGCGTGCTCTAACTAAACAACACTCAGTCGTGTACGAAGAAGTATTTCGCTTACGTTCCCGGCCGGAAGTAGAGATTAATGGTGTTGTCTCCGAGCAAGGTCTTCTTTACGAAATATGTGATTGGCTTCGTCTAGAGCCGTTCGCTTCAGCCAGTAAAAAATCTGGTATGCAAGCACGTGCGTCCAGCAAACATCGAGGAGTATAATAAAGCAATTTATTTTCATTGAGACTCATTTTGAACCTTTCGCCGTCGACCTGTTCACCGCGGGGCATGAATTGCCGTCGTTGCAAACAATGGGGCCATAGAGTTACTCATTGTAGAAACAAGGCATGGAAAACGCGGAGAGAATCATGAGAAGTTTTCCTTCTATGGAGAGACTCCTCATGAACTATCGACATATCCTGCATATAAATTATGCGAGGAAAAACTGAAGCGTTCTTTTAAGGAATGCTTCGAGAAGAAATTCTAAAAAGGGCTACGGCACTGACCACGACTAATTGCTACGCAGATTCTGAATCATTTCCTCTTCTTAGCTTCCTCGTAAAGGCCTGAAAGTATCCCTTGGTGGGTGCTGGGTAAGTGGCCCCTGATCTCGGATATTCCTCTTGGGACATTAAAAATTCCAAGTCTCTATATTTCGTTCCTATTATTTTCCTAGGTGATTTTACAGAATCTTCTAGTATTTTAATATTATTCAACAGGGCCGCGAAAACACTATGGAGCAGCGTTTTTGTGTATCAAAATGGGCTATTATTCTAATCGGATTAGAAATGCGATCAAGGAGTGAAAAATAACAAAGCTTAACCCATTCATGCCCATGTTGTTTGTGGACAACAACGTTTTTAAACAGCTATAACTTTTGATTGAGGCGAGATTTGCTCACAAAAACAAGTAAGGCTCATTAATGTGATTATTGCCTTTAATTTGAGTATTAACAGTTACAAGGATCAGCTCTAGAACTGAAGTTATTGCAATTAGTCTGATTGAATTCCGATGGAGCAGTGCGGCCAGGGATAGTTTACGTTGACGATGGAAAATGATTTTTTCATATATCTTCGTTATGGTGCAATATTATTGAAAACTGATAAAACTTATAAATTTAGATTGTCGTTGGCTACGTTTTCTACGTAATTGGACTATTGTAATTATTCTAGGAGAATTGCATTGAGCATTGGAAGGTAAAAATTGACCAACTTCTAGCACTGCCATGGAAGCAACTATCTTTATGAAAATAGGCTTTTCGTGTTTCTTGACCCAACCGTTTTCAAGGAAAAATAGTTTTGAAACCCTACATGCACTAGAAAAAAGTTTGGCATGAAAGGGTTAAATAAATACGGCATTGAGCAACTATATCAAGTCCTACACCATATTATGTCGAAAATATGGGAGGGAGAAGAAATACCTGCTAGCTAGCTAGACGGCCTCATTTGCCCTCACTTTATGAAAGGGCACGGCCTGGAGTGCGCTAATTACCGAGGAATAACCCTTCTTAATTCGGCGTACAAAATCATATCCGGTATTCCGTTCAACAGATTGAGATCTCTTGAAAGGCGTCAGCGTCAGCGTCAGCGAATACCAAGCCGGTTTTCGTGAGGGCTGATGAATGACGGAACAAATGTTTACCCTGAGACAAATCCTCGATAAATTCCAGGAGTAAAACTTCCAGACACATCATCTGTTCATAGATTTCAAGGCAGCGTACGATTCAGTGAAACGAAATGAACTATGCTGGAACATGTTTCTTCGACGAAACTAATACGGCTGATTCGCACAACGTTGGATGAATCGAAATCAAGTGTAAGGGTTGCGGATGAAATTTCAACATGCTATCATGATTAATACCGGAAAAACAAAGTCGCTGGTAAACAACGCGCTTGTGGTGACGGTTATCGCGACATTTAACATGTTTTCTGGTCGTGTGCCTGGTGTCCCGTTAAAAAAAATCCCCTCGGCCTCATTCCGGTCCGAATTGTGCTGGCTATCCTTGACCTCCCCTATATGTCCCCTATGCTCTTTGCTGCTCTTATGCTGGAATCAATCCCTCTTGTGCATGTTTTTTGCCTTCCTTATAAAAAACCTAATAGCGTTTTTCCTTTTTTCAACTTTTAATCAAATAGTAGTTCTTGTTAAAAAACTCAAATTGTACATCTAGTCTTTAAAGGTTTTTCTAACTGCATCCTTTAGTCTGAATAAAATTGTTTTAATATTTTTTTTTGTATTTCGATAAGAATTCTGATTTTAAGAAGTAGATGTGTAAAATGTATTCCCCTAAGTTTTAATATAAAACAAATCCTAAGTATTATCCCATATTTTCAAGAAATTTTAATTGTAAAGCAAAGAAATTTGTATCTTAATAAAAATATGAAATTGACGTTTATTCCAAACTTTAAAGTGGATAATTCCCCCCTCGGTTACACTAGTTTACAGCATTTTTGAACTAACTGGTCATTTTCAATGTAAAATCGTGTGCTGAAACCGAAAAAGAGGTCCAAAAAATTTACAGTAGAACAGTTCTCGAGTTACAGTGAAAAAATGAATTTTACATTTAAAATAAAATTTAATTTAAAATAAATGTAAAATTCAAATATCTTCGGTTGTAGTGCATCGATATGAAATATTTTAATGTTGAATTAAAGGTAATTGAATTCACTTTCGAACGCTAGAACTTTTCGTTTCAGTGCGACTACTGGTTCTGGCGTTATTTACGAATTTATTGAACTTTTTCTTAATTTTTCGTCTTCTTTTGAATAAAAATTAGCGTGTGGTCAATATTTTGGGTAGGATAAAGCGATCCTAAAATTTATTTTTTATGGGAAATTGCCTGCTAATAACCAATAAAATTAAGCACCTATTGGGTTAAATCGGATGGAAATTGTGAAAGTTATTAAATTTTTTGTAGAATGGAGATTTTTGAGTATCTCTGGTTCAACTTATTGAACCGTCTCGATTCAAGTTTTTTTTTCTAGGGTTTGTTTCATAATATATGAGAGATTCTCTATCAGAATTCTGTTAAACAAGTAAATTGACGAATTTTGAGAGAATTTAATGTGGGGTAATATTCGAACTCGTTTATCCAAATGATTCAAGACTTCTGATAGCAATAATTACAGACTCAGTGGAGTAATGTTATTAAAGATTTGGCATTAAAAATACGCATAACATTTAAATGTGTCATACAGAATCGTATATGCTCATAATACGTTGTAAGCTGCACGCTCCACAACGCCTTGATACACACATCGGAAGCTTATGACGGTGCAAAATGTTAAATTCGGGCGCTAGCTTCACGAATGATGACTTATCCACCGAATTCGTCACGTTTTGTTCTACTAACAATTTATTTTACGTTATTCAAACGTCTTCAAGTTTATAATTTGAAATTATATTGGATTCACATTGGCTTCCACGATGTATCGATTTTACTGTACTGGTTCACAAAACTTCAATATACTACAATATATTATGTAGAACATATAAGCGCAATTACAAAATATTTTACGTTCTTCAAATTATTCTGAAGATCCAATTTTGAAATTTTAAACCTAAAATAAGTCTTGTTCGATGTCCTACAAAATTTTAAAACACGAATTAAAACAAATTAAAAGTTTTACATATTATTATTTTTATAATACTTGACGTATGTAGTATCACATATTTCTACGGATTCGTATAGTTTGTATTAACATTGTATAAAACCCAGTTGAGCAGCTAGCGTTTCAAAAAACGAATTCTATGACATGTGAGGAATTAGTTTACAACGAAATTTGTATTATAAGAGTGTTATTTTATGTAATACACTTGTAAATATTACAAGCAGTATTGCATACCAATCATTCGATGACTTATAATTGCATTGAGTCTGAAATTATTGTTATCAGAAGTCTTGAATCATTTGGATAAACGAGTTCGAATATTACCCCACATTAAAATCTTTCACAAATCTTCCATTTACTTGTTTAACAGCTTTCTGACAGAGAGTCCCTCATATATTATGAAACAAGCCCTAGAAAAAATTGGAATCGACGCGATTGAATAAGTTGACCCAGAGAAACACAAAAATCTCCATTGTACTAAAAATAGAATAACTTTCGAAATTTCCATCCGATTAAAACTAATAGGTGCTCATTTTCATTGGTTATTAGTAGGCTTTAATTTTCCATAAAAATATATTTTTAGGATTGCTTTATCTTGCCCAAAATATTGACCAAACGCTCATTTTTCTACAAAAAAAAAGACGAAGAATTAAGAAAAAGTTCAATAAATTCGTAAATAACGCCAGAACCGCTAGTCAGACTGAAACAAAATGTTCTAACGATCGAAAGCGAATTCAATTACCTTTAATTCAACATTATAATATTTCATATCGATGCACTGCAACCGAAGAAATTTGGATTTTACTGAACGCACTTTTTATTTTACAGGTGAAACTCATTTTTATACTGTAACACGAAAACTGTTCTACTGTAATTTTTTTGGACCTCATTTTCGGGTTCAGCACGAAATTTTACATCAGAAATGGTGCTCGAATATTGAAGTTCAGATTTTTCTTTTCATTTTGTAAAATAATGTTATTTTCGAGTGGGTAGTGTTACCCATACTACCCACGTGTTCCGCCGGCCCTGCAGAGTATTGTTAGTAGTTTAAAAAATGCTCTAAAAAGTCAGCCAATTGACTTTGAGAGTGAATTTGCTGTCACCATAATTTAAAGATTAAACGCACACTGCAAGGAAATAACAAATGGAATAAAACTGATAAAGGAATCGAAGTATGCGTCGCTTGAGCACAGACGTCAAATTTTTTAGTGCATATTTGTTTTGCTCCAAATAATAATAAATTTGTGTGTTTGTGGGGTGATAAACGGAATTTTGAGATTACGTCTCACGGTGCTCCGGTCTTGAAGTAAAGTTCCATGAAAACCGTTGTGGAGTTACGTAGTGATTGTATTTTTCATCCATGAGGTAATTTCTCGCAACGTTCTACGGTTCAATACGTTCAATTTGGCGCAAGTGGCAACAACACTCGCTGGGATTTCCGGAAAGAAGTAAGAAAATATTCAGAAAAGGATCGTAGAGTGAAAAAATTTATGACGAGAACATGAGTGATGATACAGTAATTCTTCTCTTACTTTTATGGTTTACCTAATGTTTTTTAAATTACCTACATTTTTGAAGAATGATATTCGTAAATATCGTTGGGGAAATGTAAATATGAATCAGAAAACCTGTTATGAATTTGGCTTCACCCCCAAGCTACCCCGTTATACCTCTCCATCTGCTATATAAGATCTACTCTTCATTGTAAAGCAAGTGGATTCTATGTTTGCAATATTTTCTTTTAAATCTCTTCACAGGAAATGTAATGTAAATTCAAACAAATGTATGCCTGGAGACCTACATTTGTCTGCATTCGCACCTTTTTATGGTTTGGAAAATATCTCTGACCCTTTGTGCGGGGTTTGGGAACCGAAACCAGATGAGCTACGTACAAGGCCATCGATTTACCCACTACGCTATGTCCGCTCTCTGCAGAGATCACGATTTTAGCTTGTCCTCGCATAAATCGAACATTGATTAGATAGAAATAAGTCTTCGTTCCAATCTTCCATTAACAATTTTTATTATCATCAATACAGAATTAACAGTAATTAATTTATATAGAAGATATATTCGCCACTCAAAAGAGACTTATCGAAGACACTTCAAAAGATATCGCCTTAGCTGTCCATAAATTTCATTCGCAAAAAAAATCAAAGCAAGAATCAGCAAACGGCAATCACTGGTGCTTAACGAAACCCTAAAAGTCATGCAGCAACTCATTACACGCAATAAAGCCCTTGTAATCCCAAGGGGACACCCGCGTAGTCCTTTTTTTTACTCCAACCCAAAACAGTCCCCTTCGCGGCGTTCAGTGAAATCGCGCCCAGTAATTGTCCATCCACCAGTAACACTTCTGCGGAATGGGTTGGGACAGTAAATCATGAGCTCGTTTCTCGTCATAACCACGGTCAGTATTTAGAGCTTATAAAAACTCATTTTTTCTCGTACCGTTCAGTAGTCTCCGAAAGGGAGCCACAGTCAACCATCGTTTATCACCACGCCTAACTCTGTGGTAACCGACGTCGCTAGAGAAAATCTTGTTATCAAAGGGTCAACCAGTTGTTACACACTTCGTATCCCACTCCAAGCCAACACTTTATTGAATTGGCCTCTCCCTCGTGTACTGGAACGCGCTTTCCCGTTTGACCGCTCGAAACGAGGAAATAAAATGTAACAAGAAAACTTGCTTATCTTACCTTGCATCTTAAACGGGTACACGTATAAATCACACTCTCGGTAGGTCTATATCTTAGCAAACTGGGTCCTCTACTTTAGGGTGTTCAGCTCCTTTTTCGATGGTCTTTTCAAACTCTTACACCCCACACCCAAGCTACTAGATTGCGGCATGAACAATCTCGTTGAACAAAATGTCAAGCACCCTTGATTGCTACTCGTTTCTATTCCATTTTCCATTTAGCTGTACAGCACTTGAAATTTTTCGCGTGGTCGTTGATGGACTTCCTGGAAGGCGAACCTTCTCCATCCAGTCACACACTCGTCAATCGCGCTCAAAACAGGCGTAATTCAATTTCCTCCAAGCTCGGTCTTCTCACTCTAATGATGTAACGAGGGTTCGCTTCACTCATTTTAACTGTCAACGAGGCAAACAGATGCAAACACATGGTAGGCCCTGACTCAGGTGAACGAAGCAACCGATGCACTAGGTAAACTACGTGGAAGAAGCAAGGCTTTGAAGTCTACACTGACACTAGCTTTTTTCCCTTCTCTTCCCAGCTGGGAAGAGGGTACACAGCGTTGGATAATCAAGAGTGAGAGACAACGGGTATCTTGGGGCTAGAAGCAGTATACAACCTTCGCGCCAGACCGTCACCAATGAACTGAACTGCAACGTCTGACGATGAACTGCGAAAGCTCCACAAACCTCCAACAGTCAGGAGCAGCATATCCTGTCGGGTTGAAATCGTACTCCCCGCGTCAACCGTTGACTCCCCAACTGCCTTCATACGCATACACACTCACCAACGACGCGCCGTTTCCACCATCAGGATGCCTTGAGTACGAATTCACTTTTTTGCAGCGTGTAGAAAAAGCTTGAGCGCACCCACGTCTATAAAGTCCCCCTGCCCAGACAACCACGGTGAGCTGCGGCGAGACGGAGAGACGAGGACGAGAACGAAAAGGACGGAACATGGATACCTCTTCTGTGCGCACACCAACGGTCATACACACACAATGACAGAGCTCGTGGATGCAGGCGACCAAACATTCGGCCTTATCGCAGAAGCCTAAGCTTTCATTGTAAATCAAAGACTTCCCCTTCAGCTGTCAAAGTTCGGCACGTGTTCGCGGGTGAACGCATGCGCGTGCTCTATTCATCGATTTCGAGCAAGCACGAAAGGACAAAATTGTCATGGTAATAATTTCAGCGCGCCTACCGCGGTAAAAAATAGTTGCTGCATGTTTCGACAGAAAAAAATGCGAGGAAAAAACTGCGCTTGCTTATTTCAAAATTAAATGTCTTATTTTGCTAGCCTGCCAGTTGAACTTCGCCTGCTGGTGGTCGCCAAAAATTTTCTTTTTCCTGCCCTTCCCCAGGCAAACGTGTTTTCGTTCTTCGTCAAGCAACGAAGGAAATGTTTATTGCTGTCGATAGCCGAATCGCAAGTGGAAACGCGACAGGGTACGGATAATGGTAAATTTTTCCGAACCACCAGTCAGCCACCCAGCCAAGCTGTCAGTAACTTTTCACTTCGGTCAGACTGAGACTGTTTTCCATACGGGGTACACGCGGTACCATACCACCAACCTGGTTGTCCGATCCATCCACATTTCGTCGAGGATCGCTTGACAAGCAGGCGGAAAAACAAAGGGCGGCTTCCGACATCTAGCCTAAAGCCACGGCCAGGCCCGATGAGAGGGGGGGTCAGCCGGGGCAATTGCCCTGGGGTCCGGGTCGCGCTTGGGGGCCCGAATTTTTATCCGGAAGATGGGTGAAAACGTCTGGTATTCATAGAAGAGCAAGAAAAATAAGAATTGTAATTTCTTTGTAATTATTCACCCTATTAAATTGTCATATGATGAAAGCGGAGAAAAATTTGAAAGACATTTTAATCTAATAACTTGAGAATTCGAAATTGTGGATACCAGAGCTTTATTTTACATTAAACTTTTTTCCTTTTTTATTTCGACTATGTTAGTCACAGTTTCTTTTTACATTTTAACGACATTCAATTAGCTAGAGATTACTGGGTAGGGAAATTTATGAAAATTAGAGCCATAGTACTCAAGTGAGAGCAAGGATGTGAAGTAAACAGATCGGAAAACTAGAAGTGGCAGGGTCATTAGAACAGGCTTAATATCGTACGGGATTAATCTTTGTCTTCTGTTAATGAGGGTCGAGCTCAGGCAGTATAACTACGAATCACCCGAGTTCACTAACATGTGTCCATCTTTACCGTGAAAACCGACGATATATTTAACATTTGTTAAAACAAACGTTCTTAGAGGAGTTGTCTACTTTATGTACTAGGTCAACAAAACCGAGTTTTTTGTTTGAATTGGCAGAATACTTTACAAAACGTTCAGAAGCCAATTCAATGTATTTTCGAAGAGAACAGCGCCAAACAGAAATGCAAGCACACGGACGTATCCGTCCTCTTCTGCGTTCGTTTCTTTACTGGTGGAACCGGTTGTTGGATTGCAGACACTGGGAGTATTTTATTGAGTGAATATTTGTTTCTGTAAGATCCACACATCTTGGTTTTAAAGCTTTTTGTGGTTTGGCATAAGATAACGATGTGCTGTTAGCGGTTATAGTAGGCGGACTTTTCTTAGCTACTTCTGTACAATGTTTTAGGTGGTGCAGTGTTTTTTGGAGAATTTGCGCATAGGAATCTGCCCTGGGCGCATAACCGGTGTTGTCTGATGAGATGTTCCATGTTCGGTTAATATGCATAAAATGGTTTTGTAAAAAGGAATTCGTTTGTTCACAAGCATTCTCACCACAGGAAAAGGATTAGAATTACCTTGGAAAATGTTCCTCAATGTTATTAAATCCATTTCTCCGTACCTTGATATAAACTTTTTTTTATCGCCATGTCAGGAGTGGGCAGAGATAAATCGTGTAAGCGCACCTGTTTAGAGCCGTTGTCTATATATACGGGGATGCTTTAGTTAACGTTGCCGCATTCGTTGGCGTGTTGTATGTTGTTTCACGTAACGAATGACTGTGATTAATGGTGCAATTGTAGGATATTAGCTCCTGCCACATTGAGCACCTTTTTCACTTTTAGTAATTGTTTCACTTCTCGAATAGCTGGTCTCAAAGAACATTTCCAAAAAAAACAATAGCAACACAATTTATCCACAGTGGGGCTAGTTTTTGCAGGGGATCTATGGCGGAACGATTTTAGCTTGGACTCCGGGAGGGATGAGAAGGTAGACTGACCTTAATTAACCGGTAATTGAAATAAATTTTTATTTGTATATTTGTATTTTTATAGCACGTTAAAATATTTTTTCGCCAAAAATGCTTTGTGTTAAGATGGAACACTAATTTTGGGCGTCGCTAAAGATGTTTGGAAATCAAATTAGTTCAATTCAGTCACCAGTACTAGCAGTCGTTTGCCCGCTGTACTCGCAGTTGTTTTATTTGCGTTTAATTCCTTATTACTGCGTTCTGTGTCATTTTTTGTCTATTACTGCATATTCCAACAGCGTATTAAAACCGACTTCTACATTAAAACGTCACATTCCTTTCCAAAAAAAACCTTCATAAAAGCTATGATTAGAAAATTTTCTCGGTTGTTCTATATTTTTAATCCTACAACGGTTTTGTGGGGTACATTTGTACCCCAGAGCTATTTGCAATCCCTGTTATTCCGTTACGGTTTATTTTAACTGCAAGCAAACTTTATCATAAATCAATTTGATTATTAAACTTCCATTAAAGCTGGTGCAACCTATTTGTTTCACTTAAATAACCTAACAGTGCCTGCTTAAAATTTGTCTGGGGTACAAATGTACCCCACAAAACCGTTTACGTTAGTGTTTTATCATGTGTATATAATTCGGAAAATTTATTATATCTTTTTTATAAGCAAAATATCGATACATAGTAACTTGTGTGAAATTGTATAGGCTTCAACACTGCTGAACAATTAAATCTGTTATTTGATTTAATAATGCTACTATAGCAAAGTAACTAGAAAAGGCGCTTGGATCGTAATCGTATTTTTTGGTTTTAATGTCAAAATATGATTTGTATATAATATGTACTACGCACCACTCAATTCCTCATCTTCTGTAGCCCAAGTTCTGGAACGTACAATGCACTGGTCTGTTCCTTCATCGCCTATTTTAACTTCGTTACTGCATATTGCTGTATATTTACTATTTTTATTGTATTTATATTTGGTGTTCAAACAAGCATCGGAATAAATGCACTTTTTGGTCGGTTTTTGAATTATTTACTATTTGTTCAAAAGGCAATTTAATAATATTTACAACGCCGTATAGATAGTAAAAATCGGTTAGAAGCTTCCGAAGTTATAGCAATATTAAGGTTAAAAAGGGATGTTGACGTATTTTTAGGACAAATTGTATAAAAATGAAAATGTGCATAAAAAATTTGCAAAGCACGATTATTTTTGAAAAGGCTGCTTTGATTGGCTTATTTTTTAATAAAACTATTAATTATAAATTCAATAAAAACTAGGCATATTAGAGCGGTTTTAATTCTGGGGTACGAATGTACCCACAAAACCGTTTACGTATAGAAAAAGTTACGAAACCGTTGTAGGGTTAAACGAGAATTACGAGCTGAATTTGGTACCTTATTCTTGCTAACAACAAAAGCTAAAAACTGCTCCACCGCTACCAACAGATAAATCTACCCGTGTATCATTTTGTCTAAACCACAGAAGCAAAATATCGTAGGGGAGCCCGGGGCTAGTTGGCGGTTGAGGTAAATTGGCGAAATCCCTTTTTCTCTCTTTCAATTAGACATATAGCGCTGGCTCTTCTTGTGTACCTCAAGTTAGGTAAAACTCGTTATCCAATGTGTTTTTGTTGCAAAACGATTTGTTTGGTGGAAGTTGTGGGTGATATTGTGTTTTCGAGTATACCACGTAAATGTTCTAAATTTTAAATGCTTTGCGTTATTTAGAGTGTTTTTAAATCTATTTCCCGAATGATTATATTTTTCGATAGCGCGTGAAAAGAAAAATTAAATATTACATCTATCCACAAACAAAAGTAATTTTTTAAATAATTTTTAATATAATATGCGGTTGAGGCAAGTTGACGGTGCTGCACGTGGGATAAGTTGGCGGTACTATTTACAGTGCAATAAAATCATGAAATATTTTTATTTCTGGAATTCACTCCAAAGTAAGAAAATCTTTTTCTTGTGTATCTCGCCAATGTAGGAGACATTTATTCCGGCCAATTGCATAAAAAATTTCGAAAATTTTCTTTTGTATAGGGAGTACGCGTCAAAGTCAAAATTGCGGGGTATTGAAACTGAAATATAATAGCAAATGTCGGTTAATATACAGTTTTCTCGAAAAGACATTCAGCACGTTCCAAAAGGACCCTTGAAGTAATTGAATCTCCATTTGATTGCTTAGTTTTTGGCGTATACCCACATACCGCCAACTTACCCCAGGGCCGGGGTAAGTTAGCGGGTTTTCCGCGTCACATATTTTTGTCTCTAAAAATGGAGACAATGAGTCAAACACTTTAAAAAAATCGGCGATAAAAATTGAAACCAAAAAACCCCGCCAACTAGCCCCAGTCTCCCCTACTTCAACCTACTGTGTCGAACGTGAATAAAAATGAATGACGATCAAAGCGGGAAATGGCCGTACTGTGGTCAAACTGTATTCCTGTTTACTTTTCGAGGTGTCCCTTAAAATCACCTGTTGGAGAAGTTAAAAATATCAAATTTGCAAATGGAGGTAAAGATGATCAATGTCTATACCTTACAATTTCATAGTTGGACATAGTGTACTGATTATTTTTCAGACTAATAATCAAGTAGAAGCGTTTATTGCGCAAAATTAAATATATCATTGAATGTGGCAACATGAAGTCAGTACCTCTGTATATATAAAGGCGATGACACAAACGTGGTGCGAATACACGGATTATCTCCATATACCTCTAATAAGGTTGTTAACCATTGTGTACATTTTTAACAGGGCAAAAGAGTACCCAGGAACCCGCTAATTGAAAAACTCGTAACCATAGCAATTTTAGCAACAGCAGCATAGTTTGATATATGAATGAATATATACAAGTCCTCTAATCAAGATTCAAATAAGTAAGTTGAGAAGGGCCCGTCAGTAACACTAGCCTTGGGGCCCGCCGCCGCTCTCGACGGCCCTGGCCACGGCAGTCGATTGGGTGCGTGTTGCTATTCTCTTTTGAAAATGAGTTGGTCGGGGGAGATGTTCGCAAAGTACGAGCCATATCTGCGGTGGGTTATTCAAACGCCAATTGCTATGCTTGGTCAATTTTAGACTAAGTAGGTAATCTTATCGAGAAAAATGGTGTCCTTCCGATTTAAAGCTTCTTGAATAGATTCAGCAAAATTACAAACTACTGCCTAATTCGCAACGATGGTTTCAGAAGCAAAGTATGTTCAACTACACTGATTGTACACAACATTCTAATACAATATCTAGCGTTATCAACAAACGAATTCTTATTAAAAAATTTAATGCGATTTCTGTGAAATTGAATTTGTAAGGAAATCATTCTTCCAACTATCGAAGACAACAGTCACTTTACTCAGTCTATTTTGTACTTCTCTCCGGCCAACAGAGCGAACACTGATAATATATATTCGTAAATATAAAAAAATCGATCATGCAATGCACGAATTCATTCGTCATTTTCTGCAACGAAGTATTTTCGTGCATTCTAAATCGTAGGTTTCGTTCATTTCATAAACAAGAATGGTCGCTTGGTGAACGAAAGCTTTCGTAAATTTTACACACATACTGCACGAATGTTATCGTTGATAACGACATTATTTTTCTTGAATGAAACAAAATGTTTTGTTTATTTTAATAAACGTGTCTGTATATTACGAACGATTTCGTTGGTCGCAACGATTTCATTTCGTTTATCTTAGAAAAGTTTTCGTATTTGTTATCATCTTATTGTTTTCAGTCGATCTTTTGGGATCGATGTTTGACAACATCGATTTTTTTTAAATTTAAAAAAATCGATGTGGCCAAATCGATTGTATTGTGGTACGAAGAAATGGCCGCTTGATGAACGAAAGTTTTCGTAAATTTTACTTATTTAGTTTAAATTTTACGAATGTTATCGTTGATAACGACATTATTTTTCGTGAATGAAACAAAATGTTTCGTTTATTGCAATAAACGTTTATGTGTATCGAATGATTTCATTGCTCTCAAGAATTTATTTCGTTCATCTTAGGAAAGTTTTCGTATTCATTAGCATATTAATTTTTCAATCGATATTTTTGGATCGATGTTTGACAACAACGATTTTTTAACTAATTAAAAGGATCGATCTGGCAAAATCGATTTTATTTTAGCTTACTCATCTCCATTGAGGACTAGAAAGATTGTGGTTTGAGTACCGTTGTAGGTCGGAAGGAGAAACGCGGGAAACAGCAAAAAAAGAAGGAGGAGCGAAAAGGGGAGCAGAAGAGGAAATCAGAACCCTCGGCTCGTCAGAAGGAGCCTAAGGGAGAAGCCGTGCTCGTCAAAGCACTCGTCATTTGCTACGTACGCAGCACTGCTCAAAAAGGTCAGAGAGGACCCGGAGCTGAAAGATTTGGGGGAAAACGTGTTAAGAGTCAGGCATACCCAAAAAAATGAGATGCTCCTCGAGCTTAAGAAGAATACTACGACTAGTAGTTCTGCCTTGCAGGAGACTATAACTAAATCAATGGGTGGAAAGGCAGAAGTTAAAGCCTTAAGCCCGGAGATGGTAATTGTGTGCAAGGACCTCGACGAAATAACGACGGAAGACGAGCTGAGAGGTGCTATGAAGCAGCAGTGCAAACTGGGCGAGGTGCACATGACGATCCGGTTAAGGAAGGGATACGGAGGAACGCAGACAGCGATGATTCGTTTACCGGTAACCGCTGCAGACAAGGCGCTGGAGGTAGGTAAAGTTACAGTTGGATTGTCGAGATGCCTACTGAAAGCCGCCCCACGAGTAAATAAACAAGCGGAGAAATGCTTCAAATGTTTAGGCTTTGGACATTTAGCAGGGGCTTGCAAAGGCCCGGACAGATCCGGGATGTGCTGGAAATGCAGAGAGACAGGCCATCTTGCGAGAGACTGCACGCAGAGGCCGAAGTGCTTGCTCTGCACCCCAGCGGAAGGAAACGACCATCATACGGGTGGCTTTAAATGCCCAGCCTACAAGAAGGCGACTGCAGGCCAACGGTGATGGAGATGACCCAGATAAACCTGAATCACTGTGATACCGCACAGCAACTGTTGTGGCAGTCTACGACAGAAACTATGTGCGATGTCGCTTTGATCGCAGAGCTTTATCAAGTCCCCTCTAATAACTGTAAGTGGGTGGCGAATAGATCAGGAACCGCTGTGATACAAGTAATGGGAAGATTCCCCATCCAAGAAGTGGTAGAACGTTCATACGAGGGTTTCGTGATAGCCAAAATCAACGGCATCTTCGTATGTAGCTGCTACGCTCCCCCAAGGTGGACAGTAGAGCAGTTCAGCCTAATGCTGGAGCAGTTAACCGAGCAGTTGATCGATCGGAAGCCGGTAGTCATTGGTCGTGACTTCAACGCCTGGGCTGTGGAATGGGGCAGTAGAGTAACCAACACAAGAGGGTGTATCCTGCAGGAAGCTCTAGCGAAGTTAGACGTACGATTGTGCAATGAAGGCTCTGTTAGCACATTTCGGAGAAACGGGAGGGAGTCTATCTTCGACGTCACATTCTGTAGTCCCTCATTGACGGCGAACATGAATTGGAGAGTATTCGAAACGTATACGCATAGTGACCACCAGGAGATTCGCTACCGTATCGGTCAACGGAAACCCGCGGCAGTACAGAGAAGGGTGACCGGCAAACGAAAGTGGAAGACGAAAGCCTTCAACAAAGACCTCTTTGTAATCGACACTCTGCCCACAGATCACTACTTCATCATTTCGGACAGCCTCAGCTCTATCGAGGCTCTTCGTGCGGTGAAGCCTAAAAAGCAATTCCCGTATTTTCTGGGGAAGATACAGGAGTCCTTGTGTACGTTATCTGAAAAATCTTATCAGATTACCTTTGTTTGGGTCCCCTCTCATTGTTCTATCCCGGGCAATGAAAAGGCCGACTCATTAGCAAAGGTGGGCGCATTAAATGGTCACATATACGAAAGACCAATCTGCTTCAACGATTTTTTTAGTATTTGTCGTCAGAGGACACTCAACAGCTGGCAAACTTCGTGGAGCAATGGTGAACTTGGACGATGGCTACATTCCATTATCCCAAAGGTATCAACGAAGCCTTGGTTCAGGGGGATGGATGTGGGTCGGGATTTTATTCGTGTAATGTCCCGACTTATGTCCAACCACTACACCTTAGATGCACATTTGCGGTGTATTGGGCTTGCGGAGAGTAGTCTGTGCGCTTATGACGAGGGCTATCACGACATCGAGCACGTTGTCTGGGTATGCGCCGGGTATTTGAACGCCAGGTCTCAGTTAAAGGATTCCCTTCGGGCCCGAGGTAAACCACCCAATGTCCCAGTCCGAGATATGCTGGCAAATCGTGATTTCCGCTATATGTCCCTTATTTATACTTTCATAAAAACCATAAATATCCCAATTTAGCCCCTCTCTTTTTATTTCTCGTTTTTAGAAGTTTCCTCCTGCCGTGTGGAACCGATCAGCTCCAGACTGCCACTATGTAGCCACCGTCGCCCTTACCACTACGGAAACTGAACCGAGAGCGACTCGAGGTCCGAAGGATTCCTTTTGAAGGATTCCCCGCGGGTCCGAAGAATACCATCCGCCAATCCGACCTACTAGACTGAGGCGCAAATTTGTTTCGCTGATCTCCCGTTTGTCCGAAAGTTGCAAGTTTTGCTCTTCTCTACCGGTCACCATCTACGCCTTCTCTCCCCTGTTCTTGATACAACTACTTCTACACCGATTTTGGAAATGACCAAGCATAAGTATCCGATAAAAAATCAAATTTGTATTCCGTATTCCTAGTTTTAAGATAGTTGTAATTTCTACTCTTTATTAAAACTATTGTCCCCCATCTTGTAAATAGAATTGTATCCCTAGTTTTAAAACATCTGTGAAATTTTTCATAAATATTTGTTCCCCCTTTTGTGTACCAAACTATATTGTTAGTTTTAAGATAACTGTAAATATTTCCTAAAAAACTATTACTATTGAACTCCTTGTTTTAAAATTTTTCATAAAAAAAATCTTTTGCCCCCTCTCTTATATATAGAATTTTTGTTTCTAGTCTTAAGATAGCTGTAATTTTTTTTCTCTTTTATAAAAAAAAAATTTTCAGCATTGTAACCTCCTAGTTTTAAGATATTCAAAAAAAAAAGACCTCTTTGTTGAGGCACTTCGGCCGTACGGCGGGACCGAGAACGTGGATGCGGCTGACCTAACAAGAAAGATTTTGGCGGCTTGTGACGCCACAATGCCGCGAAAACTGGAACCACGCAACAAACGGCGTCCAGCTTACTGGTGGAACGAGACGCTTAGTACGTTACGCGCTACTTGTCTCAGAGCCAGAAGGCGGGCCCAAAGAGCAAGGTCGGAACCAGATAGAGAAGAGCGTAAGGCAGCGTTTCGGGAAGCTAGGGACGCTTTAAAACGGGAGATCATACTTAGCAAGTCAGAGTGCCATAAGGAGCTATGCCGAGAAGTAGACGCCAATCCCTGAGGTGACGCATACCGAGTCGTGATGGCGAAAATGAAGGGTCCGACGACGCCAGCCGAAATGTGTCCGAGCAAGCTGAAGATAATCGTCAAGGGTCTTTTCCCGAAGCACGATCCAACTATATGGCCACCGACACCGTACGGCGACGAAGAAGGAACAAATCGAAGCGCCTAAAATCAAAGAAAGCCCCTGGTCCGGATGGTATACCAGACGTGGTACTGAAAGCTGCGATCCTGCCATATTCGGACATGTTCAGGATAGTGATGCAGAAGTGCCTAAATGAAGGCAACTTCCCCGAAATGTGGTAGGTCCAGAAGCTGGTGTTGCTGCCGAAGCCAGGGAAGCCACCTGGCGACCCGACCTCGTACAGGCCCATATGCCTGCTGGATACATTCGGAAAACTCCTGGAAAGGATCATTCTTAACAGGTTGACGAAATTCACGGAAGGTGAGCGCGGACTGTCCAAGATGCAGTTCGGTTTCCGCAAAGGAGCATCGACAGTGGATGCAATTCGGATAGTGCTCGAGAGTGCTGAGAAGTCATCTAAACAGAAGCGAAGAGGATACGAAGCGATACTGCGCTGTGGTCACGATAGATGTGAAGAACGCGTTCAACAGTGCCAGCTGGCAAGCCATCGCTGCAGCGCTGCATAGAATGAAGGTTCCCGACTGTCGTGACGCTTTGTAGCCATATTAGATGGTTGACCATCAACTCACAAACACGTCCAGTCGTGCTAACTTTCGCCAATAGAATAACGCTCGAGATCCATCTCAGCGGCTGTAACCCTCCGCTCTAGCTCAGTTGCGCTCTCATCGATTCGTATGATCTATACCCCGAAACTCAATAACCGACGTGTGTCGCTGCGACAGCAACTTTTTTCGTCTCTCGTACACTGGAACCGATCGTACGTTCATTCTCGCTATCTCTCTCTCTCTCAACCGCCGCCCGTCCCAAATACACACACACACATACTGACGTAACCTCGGACGCTGCAGTCACTCATTTGCACGATATACGGGTACTCAACAACAGCTTTCCTGACTCTCCTTGGCGTTCGTGTAAGGTGAACTCACATCCATCACCACTTCGGGCAATTTCTATAAGGTTCACTACAATTATTTCCTATCATCTCTCTACCGTCTCTATAGAAACGTTTATTGCATATCGTACGCCGTCTCTTGCTCTCACCAATGCAGTCGAGAATGATCGCTTCCGGCTAGGTAGTTTTTTCTATATTTGTTAATACACTGCGAAATTGGTTTACAAATTCTATGTTACTTAATTACCCAAACTGTTATCTACTACACCGACTATCTATGCCAGATCCTGAAGAGCTACTTTCAGAGCAGAGTGCTGCTGTACGAGATGAGCGAAGGACAGAAGTCATTGCGTGTCACAGCGGGCGTTCCTCAGGGCTCCATTCTCGGTCCAACCCTTTGGAACGGGATATACGATGGGGTCTTAACGCTGCAGCTGCCTAGGAAAGTGAAAATCGTAGGTTTCGCGGACGACGTGTCACTAACGGTGATGGGTGAGACACTTGAAGAAGTGGAGGTATCGGTGATGGAGACAATAGACGCGATCGATTCAACGGATTTTGCAAATCGGTTCAACGGATGCAGATCGACGTCGGAGAGCAAGTGATTGCATCGAAGCGTGCATTGAAGCAATTGGGAGTTATAATCGACGACCGGTTGAGCTTCAACAACCACGTTGATTACGCCTGTGAAAAGTCGGCGAAGGCAACGAACGCAATAGCGAGAATCATGCCAAACGTCGGCGGTCCGAGAAGCAGCACGAGACGTCATCGATACTCCGATATGGGGTTCCTGCCTGGAGTGCTGCGCTGAAAACCAAGCGGAACCGTGAAAAGCTAAACAGGACATTCCGACTGATGGCGGTACGAGTCGCGAGTGCCTACAGAACAATATCGTCGGAGGCAGTATGCGTTATCGCCGGGGTGATCCCCATCTGCATTACCCTGGCGGAGGACGTCGAATGCTGTCAGCGGAGAAATGCACGTAACGCTAGGAGCCTGGTTCGAGCGGACTCGTTGGCTAAATGGCAACAGGAGTGGGACAACGCGGAGAAAGGAAGGTGGACCCACCGACTCATCCCAAATTTATCGGCCTGTGTACATAGTAAGCATGGAGAGGTGAACTTCCATTTGACGCAGTTTTTGTCCGGGCACGGATGCTTCCGGAAGTACCTGCATCGGTTTGGACATGCTTCGTCACCCCTTTGCCAGGAGTGTGCGACTGTGCAGGAGACAGCGGAACACGTGGTCTTCGAATGCCCTAGATTCGAAGAAGTTCGTAGGGGTATACCTGGTATGACAGTGGACAATATCGTCGAAGAGATGTGCCGTGACGAACATACCTGGGACGCTGTCAACAGAGTGGTCTCGAGCATACTCTCCGAGCTGCAGAGGAAATGGCGAAGAGACCAACAAGAAGCCGCAAATCGGGTTTCGAGAGAAATTCCGCCGCCGTGGAACTTTCCAACTGTGTAGACTAGGTCCACCGCCGAGGACCAGTTGAGTAGTACTGACGTAGCACCGAGTTGGGTCGTCGGGGCGCCTGGGAACCGGACGTCAAACTTCACCGGAATCGCTGAACCGACCTCGACATCCTACCGGGTAGCTCGTGAGTTGGTTAGATCCACCGCCGGGGATTAGACCGAGTAGACCGCGTCGCAGAGCTAGCAGTGGGTCGTTGGGGCGCTGGTGAACCGGAAGTTACGCTCCAACCGGAATCGCCGGATAGACCTCAGCACCTACTGTATGGCCCGTTGAGTTGGCTAGATCCACCGCCGGGGACTAGATCGAGTAGATCGGGACGACGCAGAGAACCAAATGGCTCACTAAAACGAACGTCGGTATCAGGAGAAATCTACCGCTCGGTTGCAGGAGAACGAGCTAGATCCATTGTTGGGGACTAGACCGAGTAGTTCGCGAACAAGTCTGGTGCTCAACGAGTAAACGGCGCTGAATGGTGCGAGAAGGGAGTTGCGGTGCTAACTGGCACAAGGGAGCCGAAGGACTCGGTGAATTAGACAGTCAGAAGTTTACCGCCCAGACTGTACTCGTAGGGGAGGAGTACTAAGCCTCGACTCACAGCCAGCTTTCCGACTGCCATGCAGAACTTGCCAGTCTGTGTGGATGGTAGAGAATTGGTGGTATGTAGAGGAGTGGGGCTGTAACCCTGCGGAAGAAACGAACTAGTAAGTAGTTGAATTAGAGTGTGTGCTATGCACATAAAAACCCCTCCCCGAAGTAATGCCGTATGGTAGTGCCGGGGAGGAATCAGGTTCTGGGCAAGAGCAGTCGTTTTTTAGCGACATTGGGGTTTTGTACATTTTCCCTCAGGTCTAGGGTTTTCCTGAAAAGTTTTTTACTGCTCTCAAAAAAAAAACACACACACACACTCATACATACTAGAGTGACAGAAAAAAATGACCCCCATCGGCCCACCCCTGAGCCGATTCCTAGTCCCACCAGGAGTGTCTGCTCCAAATTTAAGCCAAATCGAACAAGTCTAGCTACCGGACCAACGTGCTTGAAGTTTGTATGGGATTTTTCGACAATTTACATGGAGAAAACCCACTTGTTCACATTTTCGCCGCTAGGTGGCACTGTCTACATCGGATTTTCACCAAAAGTGAAACTTAAGAAGACAATTTGCAACTGTGTCGAAGACTACAAAGCGATCCGACACAAACAGGAAAAGTTATTAAACTTTTAACGAAGTGATGTCTGAGTTAGTTTTACACGGGGCCTAACAGCGTTTGATGATCAGCGTTTTGGTGGTGATTCAAAAGGCGATATTAACGAACTTATTTGTTTTGCGAAATAATGGTTGAGTTTAGCTGGATGGTATGTTCGGAAGAATGGTATGAGATGAGCAAAATTTTGGCTGGACACAGTTAGTTCCACATTTCACCGCATAGAGGGCGCCTACACTTACTTTTTAATGGAGGGAGATAGAACATGGGTGTCTTCTAGAAAGTTGTAGAATAGGCTTTTTACAACAATTCTTCCGAATACGACAACTCTCTATCTTGTATTGCAACCAGTTTATAAGGTGTATTCAGTAAATAGCCCTCGAAACTACTACGAACTACTCATGTGTGCAGCATGGGATACGCTTTTTCCCGCATCATCCAGCCCGAATGTTACAATATTTACAAAATTTCAAAACGCTTGGCCTAATTTGGATCACACTTTCAAAAGCCAAATGGTCGATAAAAGGCTACAGCTTGGAAGCAAAAAGCAGGAATTGATTTCAATAATCGAACAACATCTCAATCAAAACCACCATCGAGGTGATTATGGCGAATTACCAGATTTGGCCATGATGTTCCTAGGTGCTGGTAGTGGTCATTTTAGACAGCCAGGTAGGTGCACACAGCAGGGCGCGTTGGATGGCGAAGGCAATTTATTGTCTTAAGATTTGGTTTTTCCGAAACAGTTTCAAGCTGAGCAAGGAGGAAGAAAATTTATTATAAGAGTATATATAAGGGCCTGATTTTCCACTCCATCAGGGGGAGATCACAACGTGGGGATGGCCCTGTACGACCCGAACGTGTCATTTGATGAAAAAAGGCAAATGGTGGCGGCAATTCGGAACAATGATCCAAGTGATAACTCCCGTATTCGTAATCAGCATTTTGATTTGCAGTCGTTCAGAAACCTCTAACTGTCAGATTTTTTCTCCAAGAGAACAATGGAATTCTTCGGAATAATAGGACTGTCCGATAGTTTCCTCAAGCGAAGTCCAGATGAATGGGATAATTCGGAAAATTATTCGGAAGGTAGAGAAGCAATTAAAAATCTACAAATAGTGAATGATTGTGCTGAGCGAGGCGTTGCTTTTATACAAAATTATACCAAAAACGAAGAGCAGTTGCAGTATTTACTGCAAGTTGTCGAACAACATCGAAAATCGTATCCCAATGTTAATCGGTGCACTTTGGGAATTTAAGCACACATGAGCTGCGTACAAAGTGTTTTGAAAGCCCTGTGGTGTTTCTCAAACACAATAATGAAGGAATTTGAATTTCCAAATTAATAAAGCATTATGTGTCATAATCCATAAAAACTGTACTTCTCTTAATTATTAATTGAGTTCAAGTTGTACAAATAGAACATTGACATGACTTAAAGGTTTCATTGAAATTGGCCTAGAAGCTGAGTTTCGAGGGCTATTTACAGAATACACCTTATAAACCGGTTGTAATACAAGATAGAGAGTTGTCGTTTTCGGAAGTATTGTTGCAAAAAGCCTATTCTACAACTTTCTAGAAGACATCCATATTCTATCTCCCTCCATTAAAAAGTTAGTGTAGGCGCCCTCTATGCGGTGAAATGTGGAACTAATTGTGTCCAGCCAAAATTTTGCTCATCTCATATATTACCATTCTTCCGAACATACCATCCAGCTAAACCCAACCATTATTTCGCAAAACAAATAAGTTTGTTAATATCGCCTTTTGAATCACCACCAAAACGCTGATCATCAAACGCTGTTAGGCTCCGTGTAAAACTAACTTACTTTTGGTGAAAATCCGGTGTAGACAGTGCCACCTAGCGGCGAAAATGTGAACAAATGGGTTTACTCCATGTAAATTGTGGAGAAATCCCATACAAACTTCAAGTACGTTGGTCCGGTAGCTAGACTTGTTCGATTTGGCTAAAATTTGGAGCAGACACTCCTGGTGGGACTAAGGATCGGCTGAGGGGTGGGCCGATTGAGTTTTCAAAAAATTCAAATTCATTGCATTATTATATGGAAATTCGATGAATATTCTAATATTCTCTGTATCGCCACAACGATATTTAAAAAAAAATCTGTTTCGCCGAAATAACCTCCCCCCTCCCTTAAATAGTCGAAGAAGCTGTCATTCATTAAAGCGTAGCATGCTGGGTGCGTAAATTTCTTGTCTCAGACTTGGCAAGCGCAACCTTATGTGTGGAAATGCATGGTGTGTTGACTATGAGGAATTCCACGAAGATCCGTCCGAAAATCATCAAAATCGTGACCAACCATCTTAGATTCCGATGAAACTAAATATTTTCCACAGGTAATAAGATTATTTTGGCTCAAGAGCAACTTTTCAAAAGGGCGTAAACGTTTCTACATGTATGAATTTCAAAAAAAATTTGTTCGATTACTATATTTTATACAGCAAAACTATCTAAAAACGAGTTACAGGGAATGAATACTTCTGTCTGAAAAAAATATACACTGAAAAAAATGTTGTGTCATTTTTCAATACAACAAAAATTTATGATAAAAATTTAAATTGCGAAAAAACCCATTTTTTAAATTTTTTATATTTTGTTACCAAAAACCTAAAGAGAAAAGAAACATTTTGAATGTGATTGCATGATGGAGAAAAAATCGGTAAAAAAGTTTTTCTAACAATAACTTCGTACATGTTTTTAAATTTCATACTAATTGACATACAAAATTATAATTTTATTACAGAATATAATTCTAAGCACCATATAAAATCAAAATGCATTTTGTAAAAATCTTCCAAAATGCAATAGATTTCGAGATATTTGAAATTTTGCTCCTTCAAAAACAATTAATTTGTGCAATTATGCTTTTTAAAAGTTATTCGCGTTACCCCATCATAAAATGTCAAAAATTTAATGTTTCTCATTTTAAAGGTGTAAAAGCAACTTTTTAGTGTATTTGGATCATGGAGAAGCTTTCAATAAAAAAGTTTTCCTAACAACAACTTGTGACATATTTTTATAATTCTATTTGCAGTCAAAAATACAATTTTCTTTTTGAATATGATTCTAAACGCCATTTTAAATCGAAATGCTCTTAACAAAAAAATTTCTAAAATGTAGTAGTTCTCGAGATATTTTAACTTTTGTTTTAACAACACAATTATTTTGTTTTATTTCGACCTTTTCATAAATTAGTCGCGTTTCTCCATCAACAATAATAGGTAATTCAAAAGGTCCGTAAACTTTCCTGCAACTTTCTCTTTGACATCTAGGCGATATTGTGAAACATTTGAAAGTTACATGAAAACAACCAAAATATGATTCAACTATATAGTTTAATCATCATACCCTATGGTTGAAATATATTTTGGTTGCTTTCATGTAACTTTCAAATGTTTCACAATATCGCCTAGATGTCAAAAAGAAAGTTTCAAGAAAGTTTACGGGCCCTTTGAAAAACCTATTACTTTTGATGGAGAAATGCGACTAACTTATGAAAAGGTCGTAATAAAACAAAATAATTGTGTTGTTAAAACAAAAGTTAAAATATCTCGAGAACTGCTACATTTTAGAAATTTTTTGTTAAGAGCATTTCGATTTAGAATGGCGTTTAGAATCATATTCAAAAAGAAAATTGTATTTTTGACTGCAAATAGTAAGAATTATAAAAATATGTCAAAAGTTGTTGTTAGGAAAACTTTTTTATTGAAAGCTTCTCCATGATCCAAATACACTAAAAAAGTTGCTTTTACGCCTTTAAAATGAGAAACATTAAATTTTTGACATTTTATGATGGGGTAACGCGAATAACTTTTAAAAAGAGCATAATTACACGAATTAATTGTTTTGAAGGAGCAAAATTTCAAATATCTCGAAAACTATCGCATTTTGGAAGATTTTTGTTAAATGCATTTTGATTTTAAATGGTGCTTAGAATTATATTCTGTAATAAAATTACAATTTTGTATGTCAATTAGTATGAAATTTAAAAACATGTACGAAGTTATTGTTAGAAAAACTTTTTTACCGATTTTTTATCCATCATGCAATCACATTCAAAATGTTTCTTTTCTCTTTAGGTTTTTGGTAACAAAATATAAAAAATTTAAAAAAATGGGTTTTTTCGCCATTTAAATTTTTATCATAAATTTTTGTTTTTTTTGAAAAATAACACATTTTTTTCAGTGTATATTTTTTTGACAGACAGAAGTATTCATTCCCTGTAACTTGTTCTCAGAGAGTTTTGCTGTATAAAATACAGTAATCGAACAAAAATTTTTTGAAATTCATAAACGTAGAAACGTTTACGCCCTTTTGAAAAATTGCTCTTGTATCAAAATATTCCAATTGCCAGAGAATATCATGGAGATTCATACAGTGAACACACTTGCAAAGTTTCGTTCGAATCGACGATGGTCATATTTTGCGGTCGGCCGGTTTCTCATGGAATCCCTCCTATACTTTACAGTACCCACAGTTTCAATGCGATGATCTTAAAAATCTAGTTTCGAGTGTGCGAATTTGGTCCTGGCAGTATTTCCGAGTGATATGCGAAAGGAGAATCAAAAATTTATTGTTAAAAATTGTTAAAAGTTAATTGTCCTATAAGCGTTCAAAACCTGACCAAGTTTCGTTGCACATAATTTTTATTGAATTTAGAAGGTTAACACCACATATCAAATAACGTAGTCCTACGTCAAATACGACAACAATATTTTTGTATTTGTGAAAGCTGCAAAGTTGTATTTTGAATTTTAATGGTAGTACAAATATATTGGTAATAACAATATTGATTTGGCAAGAAGCTGGATGTGGTTTTCTTAAAAAAAGAACAAATCAAGCCCAAGAAACTGTCTGGATATAAATATAATATCTAGTTATATGTTTTGTAAATATTGACCAATGGCATTGAATACCAGACATTAACGGACTTTCTTCTGCTTCAGACTGAAATATTTTTATTCAATTCTTCCAAATACTCCTCGACAGATGTAATCGTCGTTCTAATGGTTGGTATTAATCGAACCAACTTTAATAAGAAATGATGTACTCCATTATCAGCTCGATGTAGACTACTCCAATTAAAAGAGATTTTCAAATTGTAATGTAAAGTTCGTATCCGAAACTAAGAATTTTCGTTAATTTCGGGAGGCCAAAAACCTACCACTTTTGTCTATGTTACCGAAAGTATTCTCATAGTGACCATGAAACTAAGTTGTACGTAAAAACAGTTCTTAGTCACATCTACGGGAGCACTCTAGTACTCCGAACCGGACGCGCGAAGGAGTGAGCGCCCCGAGTACCGAGCGAAATTTGTGTATACGAGGAGAGACCGACCGACCGATTTCTTGTTCCTCCAAACCAGCAAACAGGACCAGCAGCAGAAAACTTCAAAATGTCTGGCAGAATAAATGACGTGCTGCCTCAGCCTGTTTGTACAGAACCGAACCGAACCGTTCCGGTCTAGCCTGATGATGACTTTGAGTGTGGTCGGGCGCTCGGTGTAGGCAGGCACAATATGCTGGGTGGATTTTGCCGATGCGGCTTCGTGTCGGGCTAGGGTCGTCATCAGGTGAACTATTAACGAAGCCAAGGAGCGTTGGTTGCGGGGGTTGCACCGGCAGAAGAGGAAATTTGTTGAAGGGTTTGTTAGTTGTACGATAGTATAACTACGATTTATGGATCATTTAAGGAACATGCCAGGAGCATGTTGTTATGGAGGGTGTCGGTGTACCGAAGTTCGATGCAGGCCGGAATAAACATGTCACATCGGAATCACAGTACGTCATGACAATAATTAATTTCGGAACGGATGTGCACTTTTCACCGATTGCATTTTTGTTTGGGCTAAGCTCAGTCAGATGTAGGGTTCGTCGCGGTTGCGGTAATTACCGCAACCGCGCGGTATTTACCGCACCCGCACCGCAAAAACTGCGGTGCGGTGAGACACTTTTTCCCGCAGATGCGGTGCGGGAAAGAGCTTTTACCGCGCGGTTTTACCGCAACCGCACCGCAAAAAAAATGATAAAGTGATAATTTTAATTATTCTAAATTGATAAACACTGCTATAACGAAAGAAAATCTAGCTGTGTCCGAAAGTAAAACTTCACAAACTAACCATTTCAAATACATAAAATGCAAGATCCAAATAGAGACAAAATTATTAGATCATTTAAAAACAATAAATTTTTACTCCTAAATCCAATTTAAAAGTGCATCACTTCTCCCGATTCCTGTTGGAAATCGTGGAATTATGAATCGTTTTCGATATCAATTTTTCAACTGTTAATTTTGACTAATTTAAAGGAATTAGAGATAAACTAATAAACTAATAAAACTATGCTGGGACTTAAACACAACCCAAAGAATATAATTATCTTTATCAAACCAAACGAATTTGGAGTAATTTGCATTAAAGGATACAAATGTATGAAAGCGTCCAAAATAAGGAGCGGTCCAAATTAGGATGATTATTCTATCATTCGTTCATCAACATCGTATTTCTATCTTCTTTCATTGTTGTGTAAATTAAATGTTAATTTTTCTGCAGTCAATTTTATTGGACTCTTTCTCAAAAAGTATGCTACATCACTTTTTTTCGCGTACTTCCATTCCAATTTACTATAATTTTCTACCAAATTAAGTCCTAAGAATTTTCAGTTAAGACTATTTTGTAGCTTGTTTGAAGCTTTTTTGCCAAATACCACATACTTTGACTCCTGTTCATTTCAATTGAAGTTTTTGCCATTGGCTCTTTGGGAAAATATTAGAGAAAAATACATTAAATGCTAGAACTTTCGAACTAGCCTTAGGAAAATTACACTTCATACATTTTTAAAGGGAGCAATCTTAGTTTTTGAATGAGAAAACATCTTTTTCTTGAAGAATGCAGAAGTTAGAGTTTTGGGATATTTTGTCCGTAAAACCCCCTATTTTTAAAAATCATTTCTGCTGTATGCTACAAATCATACATTTTTTGCAGTTTTTCTAATGTTCAATAATTCTGTACCGATTGAGACCGGACTCCTGATTAGATGTAATGTATAGAGTAATTTTTTTGTCAAATATGGCGTCGTTCTTATTGATGAAATACAATATGTTTTTATTTCAGTGTATTGGAATATATGCGCTACTATATAGAAGTAATGGTATTTCGACTTTTTGTGTGAAGTTCCTTTAAGAATGAAAGGTGGTTTACTACCAAAATCATCCGTTTCATTTTCATATGTCATTTCATGCGAAAATCATCCGTTTCATTTTCATATGTCAAAAACATTCGAAATATGAAAATTTTAAGAAAAAAATTTCAATTAACTGAAGGGTTGCTAAAGTAAAAGTTTTCCTATTACTGCAGTAGAACGTATTTGAATGTATATTGTTTAAAATGTGCGGAATTTTATTAATAGAGCATGCAAAAATTGATTTTTTTCATAAACATTTCATTCTGAGGAGTCTCTTAAAGTTAAATTTCGTGTGAATAAGAATTACATTTTATTGTATAATGTTACACAAATGTACAATTTTTCAACACTATTTATAAAAATATGAAAATTTTACCGCATTTACCGCATTACCGCGCGGTGCGGTGCGGTAAATAAAGTGCGGTTGCGGTAAGCGGTGCGGTTTTATTATTTCTGTGCGGTTGCGGTGCGGACAATCCATTTACCGCCCACATCCGCACCGCGACGAACCCTAGTCAGATGTTCAATGTGTAAAAAATGTTTTATGAAAGAAGCTAATTTCCAGGGTACATAAGGAATTATATCACTGATGCATTCTACAAGCATAATTCAGCATCCAAAGTGTGTCGACATGGCATTCCGATGAGGACAGGTCAATGTTTGCTACGATGCGGATACAGGTGGATCCTTTAGCCACAAACATCGAGCAAATGATAGGATAGATTTCGGTTCTATCGCCAACCAGTAGTGGTACCCTACGAAGATAATCCAGTCACGATGCAGAACCGAAATTTCTCAGTGCTCTACTGAAGAAGGGTCATCTTTTCGACTGTTGGTCGTCCCTCAAGTAGAGAACCGGCATCGTTGTATTCCTTGCCCCGCACATTCAAGTTGCAGTTGGGCACGGTTCGCTGCATCCTTTCTGAAAAACGAAGGAAATAACTGCCAGACTGTGCGGTATCTTGTAGCTTTCACCTACTGCTACTTTATTCTTTTGGGTATGTGGCACAGCAGAAACGATAAGTAATAACATTAATAATTGTATATGGGTGATGTTTCGGCAAACGAGGTGGTCTGCTCGACGGGCGTAAGGTCATTTGCTCGGATGCTGGATCAATGAATGCTGGGAGATTATATTTCATGCAACATCTGCATTTCCTGACCCGGTTGTTGTACCTTGATTGGCTGGCTGGCACTTTCAAACAGGCGGATGCAATTATTTTGGGGAATTTTATTGAAATCTCACAAAAGAATTTAATTCTCATTCGTGACACTAAAAAATTACTAACCTGAAATCACGCTCAAGCGTTCTGTGAATATTGCCGTAACGTTCAGTATTACTGAACTCGGATATTTTTTATTTTTCTTTATTACTGGAGAAAATTGGATTCGAACTCATTTTGTGCATAAAGAGCTCAACACCCATAAATTGCATGTTTCATCAGTATCTGGCAGACCGTCTTGATAACATAATTTTTCGCACCCGTTTAAAAAAAACGTAAGATCAACTTTCGAATAACAAAACGAATGTTTTTGCTTTCAGATGCATTCCCAAATCAACCAAACCGATCGCTGTTTAGGTTTGTTTATTTTTCTGTTTATCACATCCAGCACTTTGTAAAACGACCACTCCCAGTCCAACAACGAAACCCCCGTTACACTACACTGCATCCCGTAAATATTTTCGAAACGATAGAAAAACTCATAAGAAACGCATTAAATTCATGATAAAGTAGTGCAGAACGATCACATAAACAACTGACCAAGTTGTTGGCTCAGCCTTTTACTAGAGGGAGGAAAGGAAAAAAATACGATGCGCCAGTCGTACGCCAGACAAACATTCACCCACGATAAACCCGATATCCTGCAAGATGAAACCTTCTTAGAGAAGCAAGGAGGGAAAGCCACCACTTTTCGCTTCGAGCCAGAACGAAGAAATTTACCAAAAACCCACCACAAGTAGAGGGAAAAATCGCAAACGATAGCTATCGAATGAAGCGAAAATATGAAACCAAAAAAAAACAGGAATGTATTTTAGAATGCTGTATACATCGTCGTAGATGCAGAAATGATCGTCCTTCTTGAGCTACACTCGTATACATATCCGTGGAAATCTCACAATTCGGTAAGTCGAAAATTTACAATCTCAGAAAATAGTTTACGTGTACATTTCGAATAAGCTCTGTAATAGGATTCGAGATTTTATTGGTATTCATTGACCCACTCTTCCACGCCCAGTTCCGAGCCAGTTCCAGTCCACACAGATCGACTTTAGTATGCTACGGTTGGTCTCGTTTGGGGATGATTTTATTAATTGAGCTCGTACGAATAAACAACAACCTGCCTAGGCTCTGTGTCTTTGTGTAGTACTAGTGAAAGCAATGGAGGGAAAAGTGAGAAAGCAATTCCCGCTTTCCAGCTCGAGTGGAGTGCCTGGAGGCCCCTTCACTGCACGCAAACATCAGTCTGTTGGGAGAAGCACGGTTGGCTTGGCTGGCAAAGAGATAATTCTCGGCTTCGATCGTATCGTAAGCTGGATTTAACCAGTGTTTGGTATAAGGGGGTTTCGTTAATTGAAAATTGGTTCACGTCAGTGAAAATTTAATTTAGCTCAAGTTGTTCGTTTTTCATTTTAAGTTTTTTTAAGATGGCGAAGAAGCACAATTAAATACTAATTATTCTTCGGAATAGATCAAACTAAGCACAAAAATAGCGTCTAACAACAACGGCGTAGCAGATAAGGTGTTGGAGATCACCACCCCCTCAAACTAAAAAGAAATACGAGATGAAAATATTTGAACTTTTGACCAATAAAATATTTGCATTAAAATATTTACTTTCGTTAAACAGTTTCTGATAAGGATACTCATTTGGTCTGATCTTAACTAGCGGTGTCCAAAATCAAGTCGTTCGATGATTTAGCCATCGATGGATACGATGGCTGCGAGGAGCAGCCATTTAGCTGGCAACTGTTTCTAAAATGGAGGTAAGATTTGGTTCCGTGCCCGCGATTAATTCTAAAATGAATCGCTTGCAATCCAGTATTTTTGCCGGCTGAAATAAGAGGTCCCTAAAACCGTCAACCCCATACTCCAGCAAATGTTCGCATGTCAATATGTCGCCGTGGATAACCCAAACTACCTCTACTTTGTGAGCTGGAAAATATACAAAATAATCCTTCGTAAGAAAGAATCTCATTTACCTGCTTTGAGCTGGTTAACACCACCCTGACTTGTCCGAGCGGATCTTTGAAATTTCGATCACAGCTTAGAAGTGCACCGTAAGGTCTTTGGAAATTTCTTATAAATCATTGTTGGGCCGAAAGAAAACCACGACCGGACCAGTTGAGAGTTCTGGGTACCGTTCAGTCCAGGGTTTTCCAGCAGGGCTAGCCTGAGTCATGGAAGTCGATTCGACCTACATTTGACCATCCAAAGGAAAAGTCGTTATCGCACCGGATCAGCACCCGCGCAGACGGGAAAGAAGACAATAACTGATTGTTATTACGTGCTTTTACTGGTTATATGACGGAGAGAATGAAAAACGGTACTTATCTACTGAATCCTGATTTAAAGCCCGCAACGGCCTAGCCTAACAGCCGACGATTACTCCAAACACGCAGCACAAGCTAAACTGAAGTGAATAACTACGGTGAACTGTAACAGTTGTTTATTTTTGCAAAACCAATTACGGAAGCGAAATAACGCGAATAACGCGTACGCCTACTGCGATCAGATTGTCTTTTCTGGATTGATCTCAATAATGCTTTTCACAGATTTGAAATGCAACACAACAAAGCTGGTTAGCGCATCGTGTCATACCATGAAAGTAGATTGGTTTCGACATTTGTTTCTTCATTTAGTGTCTTGGTACACTGATATAATATAATCGTGAATCTGCTACGAATTGATTTCGTACAGAAAACTTTAGCAAAATTTACGAATTTTCGTATGTACATATGTATGAACCATTCGTAGTCACTTCCCAGCAAACCATCAATCGTATTTTACATCGACCAATGTAGGGCCGGCGGATCACGTGGGTAATATGTGTAGTACTACCATCTCGAAAATAACCGAGAGGGGTATTACCCACTTGAAAGTTTGGAATAAAACAAAATCTGATATTAACCACGTATGTAGCTCGCGCACAAACTGCATGCGCCTGAAATTCTAGATGCTCGACAATTTCATTTCTTTTATTCAGATTCAAATTTCTTTTCTTTGCAATTTAAATTTCTTGGAAATATAAAATATTAATTAGGATTTGATTGAAATTTGAAATTATTTTTATATCAATACTAAGAAGAATACACTTTGACACATCTACATCTCAAAATAAGGAATTCAGATCGTAATACAAAAATATTAATGCAATTTTATTCGTACTAAAGAATGCAGTTCGAAATATTTTTAATATCTAGATATACATTTCGCAGCTTTTTAACAAGAACTATTATTTAATTAACAATTGAAACACTGAGAAACACTATTGTGATTTCTACAAAGAAGGTAAAAGCCACAATAGGGACTGATTACAACATCAATGTAGCAGAAACCGTATCACGGAAAGTGAAGAGAACGGACAACAATGACAGGGAAAATAAGAATTTAAACTTGCAGCTTTTTGGCAAACGAGAGATCACTGTCAGGAAATCATGAACCGAATTACCGACAGGCTTCCTTGGATCCGATAGAAACTTTTTTTGGGACAAGATTTCCAGGTAGTTATTAGTATATCAACCAATAGAGAAGAGATATTTAAATTTTAATATTTATCGTGTTTAGAAATATGAGTATGAGGGACATACAGGGAGATCGAGGATAGCCAGCGAGATCTGAGGATGGAACACTATGCGCACGACCAGACAACATGTTTAATGTCGCGATAACGATCACAACAAGCACAGGGACCGCTCTCCACGACCCCAATACGCCGAATATGCGTATTCAACGTAGATTGAACATGACCCGACAAATCATCTGAATGAAAAATCGACCTTTATCCATTCCCTTGATCCAAGATTTTCTGATACCTTTGGGATTCTCAAACTTCCATTGATCCACGAAATTTGCCAATTCTGAAAAACTCGCCGAAGCTACGCGATCTTACATAAATATCACTTTCTAATGCCTAGGTGTCCACCTTTTCATTATCATTCTAATCTAAATGTCCGCTTCTCATTACCTGGAATGAAGTAATGCGACAGAACTCAAACTAAGGTAACTTGGTATGATTTTTTAGATAAAGCACTCAGGAACTCCCATGTTTTCCCCAGGAAATACAAGGAGTGCTTTCGTTGCTCCATTGAATAGAGAGCCCCCTTGGAACTGTAACGATGTGGGCATGGTCGTTGATAGGTAGATATAAAACCATTCGTTGTTGTGTGGAGCATGTTTGCAGCACAACCTCTTTTGTGATTGCTCTCACCACTACTGTCATTATAATTAGCATAGGAGCAATGCATAGCTGCCAGCATCTGATAAATTTTGCAGTCTACATGCTCACTACAATGTCTAGCGTAAGCATCTTTGCTGCCAGATAAATTCGTGTGTTTAAAGATCAATCAATACGTTTATATACAGTATTATCATTTCATCGCGGAACGGATATTGTTGGAACGTGGATCTGCATTCTTTCGCCGAAACAGAATTCTTGGTTACGTGTATTCCGATCAAAGGTTGAACTGAATACACAACGTAGGGCCTAGCTACCAGACGAAACGTTGTTAATCTGTCAACGAACCGGTGCCAATAACCGCGTTTTTCAGCTTACATCCAAAATTCGGGAGATTCCACGTCCAAAAAAATTCTTCCAGGATTATAAATCTAAAGCGCTTAGCCGCACTGAATTTGTGTCATTTCTACCGTAATCAAGGTTTACATATTGATGTTGTCACAATAATATAGATCGGTTATCATCGGTAAAACAATACCGTGAGAGCTGAAGTCTGCTGGAACCAGCTGAGGTGCGATATATATGGGAACAATGCCAAAATGCCTTTGCTTTTGATTCAGACTTGTCAGGCGACATCTTCGATATTTGGTACCGAGCAAAAATCAATCCAATTGATAGAACAGCACATTTTGATCCCCAAAGACGCTCCTCCGTAGTGTTTTCTAGGGCAGGCGAATAATGTTAACATTGTGGAAGATCTGCATCGGAAGTTGACCAGGTTTTACACAATGCAAATGCATTGTGTAAAACCTGGGAAAAAATATGGATTGAAATTTAGTGACACTTGGGGTCTTTGATGTCGCATATGGATTCCTGCTAGTATCTAAGATTTCCGAGACCAGAAGCCACTTATTTCGGTTTTGTAACAGCACCCTTCAAGGGACATTCTCAGGTCTTTGCGAGGAAGCTTGAGAGCGAAAATGATTTTTCTCTTTCGAAAGATTATAGGCATATTAGAAGATGTTCCCACAACGGGATGGTCTAACTCTCGCTCTTTTGTGAATAAGAGAGCGTAGCAAATAATCATGGCCGGTGACGTAGCCTCTTTAGCATTTTTTCTAGGAACAATCCCTAAAAGAATGGTTCAATTTTCCGCGCAAAATTCATATGCGGAATATGTCGAGAGATCATGCGGAGTCTCGACAGTAGGAAGACTTTTCATGTTTATCTTCGGATTCTCTACACCGTGCCTTGTCTCTACAATAGCTAGCTGTATGCCCAATTACTTGCAACGACGCCAATTCATGCCCCGCGGCACAAAAAGGCGTACAGGTAGACGATTCCCGTTAAAAAGAACAAAATTTGGAAGAGTAGTTCCGGGCAAAGCCTTGAAATTAGGCTGATGGAAAATAAATTGTTTTTAACTACTCCTCGATTTTTGCAAAATGCAATAGCTTGCTAACCAGAATTTTCCCTGATTGAATCAGGTCCCTGTCGGAGACTACACCATCCATCTGTACTTCCTGGGTGGGTACGTATACAGAGATCGAGATGATCGATGTTCCCGATTACTGTTTTTATAATTTGATCTTCTGTACCGACGAATCAGAGTTAATCGTATATAATGTTCCGGAATCATACACGAGTTATGAATATCATATACATCTGAGATTGTTTCGCATATGCAATCGTAAATACATTCTCAGAATCGCTTTCATACTAGACATTATCGTCCGTAACTTGTATATTGTTGGCAGAAATCATCAATTTCATTAGATATGTTCGTATATCGCCTCCAGCTTCGTACGCATATGCCGATTTTGTGCGGCGTTTTTGGCGGTATATAAACACGTATTATTCAGGTGCAACTTGGATATACTATTAAAAAAGCTGCCTGGGTTATATTTTTGTTATGGAGTTTTTAATTTAAATTAAGAATCAACAAGGACATTGATTGGGGCATAAAAGTCGCAATAAACAGTTTTTTTTAACCACAACCAGATGGATGTCATTACCTCGACCCTGCTTCCATAGGAAGAATACCAATTGCACTGACTGCCTTATTCCATTTCTTTTTGCTTACACATACAACAACCTAGCAGCCATCCAGCTGGAGGAATCATTTCTATCGAATCTATTGGTTCAAAATGAAGGCAACACTAATATTGGGATACAAACCACAGTTCACCGATCGTCTGCGACGCAAGCCCCAAAGCTGTTTGAACAGGTGCTCACTAAATCAAACGGACGCATTCTTATGGATGATAAAACGCTTCCTGGACAGAAATTTTAAGCTGCCAGTAGAAATATAAGTTGTTCTTGCGGATAACTTTGCCGGTAACTTGTTGTAACACTCATTTCGCTTTTAAACCTCAATTATTCTTTTTGATTTTCAAATTTAGAAAAAAAAAAAAAACAAATTTTATTCAGCTAACAATCTGACTTCCTTCCTGACAATCTGGTTTCCTTGCCACATGATCAGACTCCTTGCCAAATCATAATTTTTTCCCGAAAAATTTGAGCCACGGAATTTTAAATTCGGCTACCGCATAGGTTTCACCGTCAATCAAAACACATCCATTGACTTTTATCTGTCGGATTGTCTTCTGTATCACCACTGAGTAACAATGCACAAGTAAGAGTACCTGGTTTGTTTAAAAAATATAGAAAAAAAGACATGGTTGTCCGATCCATAAGGCTCAATGAAAATATGAGATTATGAACAGCGTTTTTTCGGCTTGCTGTTTTGCAGTATAAGACTCTTATGCCATAATGGGCAGTAGAGCATTCTTTTTTCTGTCAAACTATATCGGCATGACCTTCAACCGCTATTGACGATATACGGTTCCATTCTTAGGCTTAGTTTGCACTTTGCTATGCACATATTTTAAAAAATCTCAAAATTTCATCAAAATCGAAGCACAATAGCTTAAGTTACAGCTACTCACAACCTCTAAACCAGTAATTTTCAACCTATTTCGTTCCGTTTACCTCTTTCCGAATTAATGATTCCCATGATGTACCCCTTTCGGAAAATTGTTTACCATCATTACCCTGTCAGAAAAAAAATATTTTCGATTGAATGAAAACCATGATTTCACAATCAGCATCCTGTCCCCGAGTGGTAAGAAACTCAATTTTTGACATACTGAAACAAGAAAACGGTGCAGTAAGAAGAAATCAATCAGAATTCTCGTCTCCCATAGAATGTTACGCATGTTATTTTTTCTTATTCAGCCTTACTCTGCATTACGACGTATCGCTTTTTAGAACGAACGTGATTTTCTTTCTAAACATACATTCGTTAATATAACAATTATAATGTTTTCTTGAAACTATTTTGGATTGCAAAATTTTAAAATAACTCTGAAAGTTAGCAATATTTGAAGCTAGCGTCAATTCGATGCTAGTTAGGGTTGGATTCTGATGAGACGAAGTCGAAACGCAAATTCCATAACTAATTTACTTCCGAAAGCGCCTACCAAACAGGTTTCAAATTTCAAGCAAGCCAAACATCTGAGTTGGTTAATTCGGGTTCAGTTCTTTACTTATTAACGTGATTTAATTTTTTTTTTTTGGATTCTTCTAAAGACTGTTGGTAGCAAGCTCAAACATGCTTTGTCTCGATGTACAAGTTCGCCTAGAACATCCATGTGCGTACACCGGGTGCGTACACGAGAACGATTCGCACAAGGCAAAAAGAGTCCACGCTAGTGATGATGAGCGCGAGAAAGAGAAAACACCGTGTACGTACATAGGGTTCGGTTGTGCAGGCGAACATGTGCACGTGTTTTGGTATGAAATAGTGTGTTTGAGTTCGCACACGAAGTGTGGGTTTAATATGAGCACAGAACCAGAGCGAACATTGTGTACGATGTTCATTTGGGAAAACTGAACCTCGTGAAGTGCTCTATTCAGACGAGAGTTGGGTATAAATAATGTGATCTTAAGTGGGAAAAGATTGGTTTCTTTAGTGTTAAGCATTTTTCACATCTGTATCGCTTTAAGGATGGGTTAGACAAGGAGGATAAATTGGTTCACGACGCACCTTCTTTACAATTGATCAATTGCGTATAATATGTGTCCAAAACATAGCTGCGGAGTTGCAATCGGTATTGGATAGAAGACAGTTACAATCAAACGTGCCCGTGAGTGCGAGAACGGTAACCTGCGACCAAAAAAAAAATGTGAGTTAGTCGTGAGGTGAATACTTGTAACTGTTGGAATGGTCAAAAATTAGTCAAACACGCTAATTATGTTGCTATATAAATGCACAAACTAAATTTCTTTGCGAAGTGTAATGCCTAAAAAATAAAAGGAAGTCATGTGGACCGGCTTGCGATATCCCCATTGCGAATATATGATTCACAGTTTCCATCTCATATTGTACAGCAATGCCATCATCTACGTCATGTGGTACTGATTATGCTCAAAACCATTACCCAAACAGTTTCATTTACTTCGCATAAAAACTTGAAACACGTCGTAATGTGTAATGGCGTTTTATACAGTATTACAGCATGTATTGACGATGACACTATTGAAGTAAGGCTACATGATCTAGCATCGTGTGCTAACGGCAGCGTTATCAAATGAATTGCTGTCGCCCAAGTGGAGGTAAAACAAATTTTGTATTTTTACAGGAAACCGAAAAATCTTCCGCCTTTCCAAATTCACATTTTTCAAGGTGAAAATACATTCTATTTGTAGTTCATTGACTCATGTTGTCCAGAAAAAATAAGATTATTAAATGTACTAGTTTAACCCACAATTCATTCGTATTTTTCTTTTCTTTCGTTTTACATTTTTCCCCTTTTTAATTTCAATTGATGTAGTCACATTTCCTTTTTTACTTTTTAACGACATTCAATTAGTAGAGTAGGGAAAGTTATGAAAATAACTTTCCCTACTCTACTAATAAGTGAGAGCAAAGATGTGAAATATATAGATCGGAAAACTAGAAGTGGCTGGGTCATTAGGAAAAGGGTTAAAATTGGATTAACCTCTTGTCCTCTGGAAGAGTCTAGCATAGGCAGTGTTACTACGAATCGTCCTGGTAGTTTGGGTAGTTGCATCGCTGGATGGAACATACATTTTTCAGATACTAGGACTAGAGGAAAAATGTTGAATCCAGTAACGCTTAGGACATTATGTGACATGAATTTTAAATTAAAAGGACACTCGCTCAAATCGCATACTAGGGAGAGTAAGTTCTAGTATTAAAGTTTTCAGTTTTATATTATGCAACTGTCAAAATTATGAATCTATAACCACTCCTGAATATGTCGCTAAATCGTTTCCTGAGTGTATGTGCTGAATGCTCTATATATTTAAAAAACTGTTCTAAGCGTAATTCAAATGAAGCAAAAAGTATACAAAGCTTTGTTTCTTTTCCTTTAAAAAGAACCCAACCAGACAATTTTCCAATATTCCGAAAGAGGTAGTCGCCATCTTGGGTTTCAAAATGGCGTCACTAATCGATTTCCGTTGTCTACTGCCCACCCCCTTTCAAATGACGCCCGTATTGATGCTATCTCTTGCTATTTTCTGGTAACCGGTAAGTTAAGATTTCTTCATTGGTTTCTACTAAATCGTTGTGCAAAAATTGTCCATACAAATTTCGGTTTTAAGCTATGAAGCCACATTTAGATGTTTTTTGATAACTTCACCTCAGATTTTTAAATATCCCAAGCATCGTGTAGTTTCGATTCATTTTCGGCAACCCTTCGAGCCCTGAGGCAGAAACCTTATGAGAAACATCCAAATCTATATAATAATCGAACGAATAAAGTCCTTGCCAGCAGTTTGCATTGATTGTCTATCATTAACTGGTTCAGCGCACTCCTGTCCAGCTTGTGTATTATGGGACCCCCAAATAACACTAAATAAAAATTATTCTCACACCTACAGTGTGCTTTATTAAAAAAAGAAACCTTCCTTTGTTAATCATGACCAGCACTGAATGGTTCATCACCGCGAAGAAGTTTGAAGACCGAAGCGAACAGCGAAAAGCTTGTCTTAAAAGTTGTTGATTGCATAACAAGCACTGATTTTCCGTTCCTCTTCTGCTCTTCTGTCGATTCCAACTCAATCTGATGGCACTATTTTTAGCTCGTTACAGTTCGAAAATTTCTTCATCCAGTCGGAAACGGTCGCTGGTGGTGGTGTATTGTGGTTGTGCACTGTGGTATGTTTACTACATCGAGCGCTATTCTTTTATTCAACCACCGACGGTTGATGCATTCATAATGCCATGAATGTTTGTTTGATTTCGAGAAAATGCGGTCCAAAAGGCAGCTTGGCAGTGTTGCCAACATGTCGTTTTAGTGAGGATCACAATTTTCTGACATGTGATGAAATGGTGAAAATAATAAAATGATTCATTCCACGGCATACTAGATCAACCTGCGAACTGGGAACCAGGACTCTGAAGGGTACGTCGCGTCTGAAGGTACATTTTCTTGCATCCAGTCACGTTGCTTTCCACTCGTCGGTTGCTCTTTCTCAAGCTGCAGAAGGGAAAAACAGGAAAATCAATTCAAATCCCACCAGTAGTGTAAGGAAAGTGACTTAGAAAAGTGCCGCAGCGATAGACCGATTTCTGTCTGGAGGGCGGTTGTTTACTCGTTTCGAAGCACATGTACATTCGAAATAACATCTCCAAAAACACGAGGCAGCTTGATTACAGGAAAAAAAATACAAATTTAAGGCGATTGGTTACGATACGTGTCACTTTTTGTGTCATGATTGAAACCGATCAATCACTGCACTGCTACTGTCGGGTTGTTGCCAGTAATTAGCTTAATTAAGTGGCGGAAACATTGCTCGCAATCACTTCATTCTGTTTTTTTTTTGTTATTGCTTCGACCACAACATTATTTTGCCCTGCTATCAACGGGAACCATGTTTGTTTGTCGTTTAATGTTGAGGCAATTAGCATTTTAAATTGAATTTTGTTTGTTCCAACTAGAAGTTGCCGCACGAATTGAAAATTTCGAAGTTTGAGCTCGAGCCAACGATGTGATTACTATGGACGATACACCCATTATGGACGAGTGGCAGAAATTTGCATAATTATGTCATTAAATTTGAGATAGCATCTAGGCTGTGCCCATTCGTAAAGTTTGATGTGGTCAGAGATGTTGGACAGGAAAATTAGCGAAATTCCTTGTTTTGCTTCAAGAGCTTTTGTGCTGTGAAGGTTTCATGTAAAAGCTCACCAGAGAAGCACTTTTTCCAAAGGTTGCTGCGATAAATGTTTCTAGATTGTTATTTTTTCAAAGAAAAATTAAATTGTTTCTATGACAATTAGATACAAGTGGTTGTTTTCATAGCAAGGATATCGTTTCTTAAGAGTATACAAATACACTTAACTTGGTTAAACTGCAATTACAAATTGTCAAGGTGTTTCTCTCCGATTATAGGTAGGTACATTGAATTTCCTCGATGATTACCCTAGTATGACTAAAATGAACATTTCGCCAATCATGTTCGTACATATTCTATATCGTCTACTCGCTATCTGCACTAACACTTTGCTTGATTACGATGGCATTATGATAATTAAGCTAATTAGATTTGATAGCGCAAGTCTCGCACGATTCTAGTTCGCCAGCGTGTGTAGTACAACGCTTCACAAGATTCTATTCCTCGAAACTACACAATATCTGGTTCTCGGGGTTCATATCCACGTTCTCCGTCGTTTCTGAGCGAAATTGAATTTATAGCCACGACGCTGCACTGCACTGGCCTCACCAATGTGTGGCGCTGCTGGCCAAAGACTTGAATCGAAGACTCATGCAGCAGACGGTCCATCATTAACAATATCGGTGAAATTATGCATGCCATGGCATGTCCTCTTTTGTGGCAGGCGCTCTCCTCTATAAGAGCTAACCCTTGGAACAAGTGCGTGTATGGTGGTGCGGTTCCGTATTATCAGATCCGAGACGGAAATGTTTCACTGTCACTGTCGGGTTCTGGTTTCTCAGCTTGGAGTGTGAATGAGCACAATTTCATTAGGCAGACCCTCCGGACCAGCGGCGGGTATAGACAACCAGGAGAATCTATGAAAAGCGAGTTCGATAATGCCCCATGCAGCTTACGAGGATGGCTCAGCAGATAAATGAACAAGGGACAGCATTCATCCTAATTTGTTGCCACCAGCTACTTACTGTGATGGAGTGTGACACCGAACGGTTTATGACGGTGGAAGGAATCAACTCTCGATGGACGAATGGTAATATCTGAACGGGAACACTAGTCATTCTGCTGTAATTGAAATGTAATATCCTTCGTTCTAATAATTCTCGTGCAGAGAAAGTAAATTAGAGCTGCACAGTGATGCGAAACGAAGGGGAAATGTGGGTAACAAGTAAATGCAGTTCAAAATTGTATTACCATTTTCGATCATTTTTTTACTATTTAGCAGTATGAAAGTTTGTGGTTTGAACCGATTCTAAAACGATCTTTTTATATCAATGCTGTTGAGAACAGCCTGAAGTAACAGAGCTGCGTCGGATGCAGTAGGCTTTGACAAGGCAATAGTAAGAAAGTGTTGAAGTGAAGATATTTGGAAGCCAGGAACGCACGCTTGTTGCTAGGCATCGACTCGCTTGTTTACATTGAGAAAAAATGGATTTCGAAATGAAAATTCAAACGCACAAATCAGAGTTTTCGGACATTTTTCTTCGGTCATCTGCAGAGTGGCAGAAAATTTGAAGTTTTGTTAGGAAACGATTAATGTTTCACGGGTGTTTTTGCAGTGGTGTGTTTAAAGTAGATTTGAAAAAGTGCAATGAAAATTAGAAGAAAAATAAGAATGTTTCGAAAAGAAACCCCAAGTGAAGAGAGGTGATATTTTCGTACAAAATAAGAACTATAGATCGCATTCCGTCAAAAACTCGGGTTGATTGTATAGGAAAATGTTCTAGCTTCCTCAAGTAGCAGTTTCACGGTACACCGGTAAGTTTAGTGTGTTGAAAAAAGTATTTTATATACACATCTCTCGTACGACATTCTCTGCGCCTAGAGCCAGCAACTCGCTCCGCACTTTTTAGAAACTGGGTTACACGAAGACAACAAGCTGCGACGTTTCCTCCTTATACTTACAATTCGGGTAGTAGGGTAAAGATTCGCTACCGAACCGATGAAGATTTTTCATGATGCAGTCGTGATCTGACAGTAACTGCGTCTGAAAAAAAATTCTTGCCAAGCTTCTCGCACCTCACGCACCCATTCATTGATAAGCCATTGAGTTGATCACCTTTACCGCTTTCTCACAGGCTTAATCTACGGGATTATTGAACTTTTTCCTGTCGTTGATCATTACTAGCTGTTACAGTCGATACGACTGTTAAGATTCCTACGGTGATCTGAGCCCGCTAAAGCGCTTTGCAGTTGCTCACCAGCACCACCTCCGTTTTATGGTGTCTCAACTCCAATGGGCAGCTTTAGCGTTACCATACCATTATACAGGGCGTTCCGCGCGTTGAACCAAATATGGGGCCTTGTCGCACTGCCACCGTGATCTTCGAATTTGTTGTGTAGATCAACACTCGATCCTGAAATTGCATAATTATTGGGGTAGTTGCATTTTAGGCAACGAAACGATGCTGCTACTGGCTCCCTGCTGGCAGTGTCGAACGCATTCTTCACAATATTCAATCAAAATCTGTTCCATTGCCTGCAGAAACAATTAGGACGCACGCGATCCTCCAAATATCAGTATTTAGTAGTTCCTTAGATTTTGAAAAATATACTAAAACAGACTATAGGATTTAGATTAAAAAAACCGATTTAATCCACCTAGCAGTGAGATGAGACATTTCTTACACATATCACTGTTGGATTATTCATTAGTTCGCCGAACTCATGCGAAGTAGGCACCCAACTAGAGGTGGGATGAAAACAGTTTCTAGTCCTACACCAATAAAATCTCGAAGAAACTGAATAGATTATAGAAAATCATTAAAACGAGCGAAATAAAAAATAAAATAAAAAGGCGTTCAAATTCATAAAATGAGTAGGATGGTTAATGTAAATTATAAAATACACGAATCAATTTAGATTAGCTCATCAAATGTAAATAAATCAAATGAATTAAATGAATCGGATGAATCAAATGAATCAAATGAAACAAATGAATCAAATGAAAGAAATGAATCAATTTAATGAATGCAGTAAATACAATGAATCAAATGAATGAAATGGATCAAATGAATAAAATGAATGGAATGAACAAAATGAATAAAATAAATAATAAATGAAATGAATAAATAATCAAATAAACAAAATTAACTGAATTAATAAAATGAATAAAAAGAAGAAGATGAGCAGAATAAAATTGAAATAAAAAATTAAACGATGTTAAAAGATTAAATTAATCGAAAATTAATATAAAAAATAAATTGTGTCAAATAAATTATTTGAATGAAATGAATAAAACTGAATAAATAGGGTATTAAAATTAAAAAAAAATCTGAACAAATTATATGACAGGAAAAATGAATAGAATGCATTGAATGCATATAATGAAAACAGTGCATAAAATAAGTTAAATGAATGATATGAATAAAATGCACACAAAGAATAAACTGATCAAAGTGAATCCAAAGAATGAAACGAATAAAAGAGATAAAAAGACAGATGAACAAATTGAATAAAAAAACAATGAATGAAATAATTAATTAAAATGCAATTATCATATATTTAAAGTTAAAAAATATTTTTGAATAAAGAAAATGAATAAACCGGATTGTACGAATTTGAGAACCATTGCATCAGAAGGTTATGAAATGTTTTTGAAAATCCAATCTTCTGATAAATGGCTAATTAATATATAATGGACTTTCTGGGACTTCCATCCTTTTTTTTTTGTTTTAGCCGTTTCGTTTTCATGCTTCTTTACTTGACGGCGTCGTTTAAGTATTATCTGGTGTTTCTACTTAATTGATGGACCGTAATAAGTTATCAGGAACCTAGAACGTTCAATTTTCGTTGGAATTCAAAGTTTACTTTTTGGTCACATATTCCTGATTTTTTTGAACAGAATAGAATATGCTGGTCCAGTATTTTAACGCACAATTGAATATAGTAAAGTGAGACAAGGTCACATGTGCTTTCAATCCCCTTGAACAGAGAGCGACAGAGGAAGAATGTGATTCGTGAATGAGACAGGTAGATATTTCTTTTTCAGTTGCATTAAATTGAATAATGTGAAGTGTCTAGAATATATTGGCTCAAATGGCACGTTCCCCGTACATAGTCGGGGATTTGTGCCGTGTGTTTTCATCATTTCCTGAGCGGAAGGAAAGGACAAGGAGGTGTGGGGAAGTAGACTTGGAAGGGTGGGAAAAACAGCACAAAACAAAAAATAAACAACAGGTAAATTAAACTCACAAGTAGTTCAACTTGCCTGCGAATAAGCCTAAAGCTCTTTACCACATTGGATAAGAAACTTTAGTATGTCTCTGAGTTTCAGTCGACCAAACATGGTTTCGTCTATATAAGGACGGCTGAAGACTCGTAATCGCAATTGCGCTAGCGCTGGGCAGTTGCATATCAGATGATATGAAGTTCCGTAGTCGGATTCACAAAGATCACATGAAAAAGACTCAGCGCGCTGAATAGTTGCCATGTGATAATTGAGTTTGCAGTGGCCGGTTAAAGCCCTGGTCAGCATGCCGCAGTGGAGCTTCGAAAAATGTAAGAGATTTTTCGAAACCACTGGGCATGGTTGTTCTAGAAACGCCTTTGTTTGGCGACACGTTTGTAGATTTCTCCAATAATTGCGGTGCTCGGACGAAGCCCAGGACCGTATTTTTTCCCTTATCCAACTTGTCGAAATTGGCAGCGCGGGCTCAGGACCAACGAAGTCAATCGCTGAACCTGCCCTGGCCAATTCGTCAGCCCATTCATTTCCAGTAATACCGCAATGTCCGGGCACCCAGACAAGGTAGATAGTGTTGACAATGCTTAGTTCTTCGATTTGGGTTCGGCACGCGATCACTAGCTTGGACCGGGATTTGTCTGAGCTAAGGGCCTTGATTGCAGCCTGACTATCGGAGCAGAAGTTTATAACTCTGCCGGACAAACTCAGTTGAAGGGCCGATTGCACCCCGCACATAATCGCAAAGATTTCTGCTTGGAATACAGTACAGTATCTACCTAGTGAGTGAGATTGTTCCAGTCTCATTTCACGACAGTAGACACCAGCACCAGCACGTCCCTCCATCAGAGAACCGTCAGTGTAACAAACCACTTGCGTTTGTTGTTGTCTTTCCATAAAGCCAGACAACCACTCCTCTCGAGAGGGAATCTTAACATGGAATGTCCTGTAAGGAAAACTACAAGTGAGTGTAATATCGCTGGGAGCAAGAATATCTTCACCCCATGTAACCATTTGTGACCACAATCGTGTATGACTGGTAGCAAGATCAACATGATTACTGTTCCAAAGCCCAGTAACCTGCAGTCTGTATGCATATGATAGTGCTTCTTGTTTTAAGTGTATGTGTAATGGTTTGATATTTAGAAGTGCCTCAAGAGCAGCAGTCGGAGTCGTGGTGAAAGCACCAGTCAACGCCATGAGCGCCATTCTTTGCAGATGGTTTAGCTTTGACTGGACTGTCACCACCTCTCCCCTCTGCCACCACACAAGGCATCCGTATGACAGTATTGGACGTACAATTGTCGTGTAAATCCAATAGATGTATTTAGGTTTGAGACCCCAGGTCTTTCCAAAAGTTCGTCTGCACTGCCCGAAGGCCATGCACGCTTTCTTGACTCTGAACTGTCTAGGCTTTTGTAATAGCATAAAAGGCGTACAATCAGTTGATTATAATGCAGTCTCTTTCCAGCCATTCTTATAGTTTGCATATTGTTTCGTTCGGAATTCTCGTTCAGGAAATATGGATAAATGAGTCCTATACAAACCAATACTGTGAAAAGAAATGGTTCAAACTATCAGGATGGCAAAAATGTAGTCAGATCAACTATCTGTCCAATGCACAAGCTCTGACTGTAATCCTCGCTAATTTACTTATACAATATGGATAACTCGAACGAAACGTATGCTGAATTATCTAATGCCTCTCTACTAATTGTAACTGCCATTGAAACATCATTTGAAGTGTACTCAGTATAGAGCACATATGGACGACGATAAGTTAGAAGACACACTGTACTTGCATCCCCCATCGAGAGTGGGGACTTTGGGCGACTTCTTTTCCCGGATCTAATTCGTGGATATTTTTGGGTTTTGATCCATTATTTTTCATGAAAGTTCATACCAAAACAACGAATGTGCATTTTCAATAATATCACCACAAAAAGTGTTCTCAGTTTTTTCATGACATGTTTGAGCATGTCTCTTCTCAAAATGTTCATCATCAAACATCCATATTGCCCAGTTAAGCCAAATATTGTTATGAGTTAGCCATGAATATCCTTAATTATAGTATATATACCAGCTTTGAATAAAACTGAATTAAATTTGAGTTGATGTAGTTTTCGATTTTTGGTCACCTGTCTACCCATAGTGCAACGTTTCGAAGGGATACCTATTTCAAATAGTTATAGTTTTCCCATTATGTAAATATTTTGAAAATTTTCTGAGGTTTACAAATATTTTATTTGCCATGTATGATATATTATTAATCTTGTTTCCGCGACTCTCTTCTACACTAAAATGCAAAGAAAATAATAGGGTAACAGCAGACAAAAAATAGTTTTGTTTTCTCAAACCTTCACAATTACATCGCATACATGAAATTAGCTTGAATATTAATAGATTAGCAGAGGATCTTATCACACAACTTAAAAATGGATACAGAAATAGCAAGATAGATGTGAGTCGTGACAGTTGCCATGAACACGAAGAGAGAGAGAGAGAGAGAGAGAGAGAGAGAGAGAGAGAGAGAGAGAGAGAGAGATGGGGAGGGTATGTGAGGAATGGCAAATGATGGTTCATGCCCAGACCCTATTTTATAGGTATATTATGCGATATATTGTTTCCTTACATCCTTATTATAAATAATGTAAGTAGTGATTTTTGCGCCATAACAAAACATAAATCTTGCAAAGAGCTAAATTTTCGCTAGAGTTTTTGGATTCAAAAATACAATTTCTTTCGGTGATGCATGAGTATAATTATATGAGCAATCTTTTATTTCTACTAGGTGAATTACTTGATAATCTGTTTATTAATAGACCAAAAGCCAACATGTATTAATACAAAAGCCAACATGTACTTCACAATTGAACGCAACGCATAATCCAAGGGATAAATACTAAAAACAAAAGAATTTGGCACCGCCAAGCTAACGCATTTGTGCCTATCAAATAAACGAAATGAATAAAAAAAAGGGATAAATACATGAACTCTAAAAAAAACTTCATTATGAACACATTATTTTGTTTTTGAAGTGAACTCACATTATGGTATTTTAGAAACAGTTCAGTTATTATAGAGGTAATTCACAAAATGTTTTCAAAATCAAATTCCTTGAATCACGTAGATATGTTTTCATACCCCGATATTCAAAATCGGTTTAGTTTTGCCCCTAAAACACCAGTAAAGCAATACTCTGTATGAAACAATCTCATTTTTAGTTAGTGGAAATTGGTAAGCGAGGACTAAAAATACAAAATGTATAATATCTCCGCCGCTCGCGCACGGATTTTGACAGTCTGTAGCTTGTTAGAAAGTTATTTTTACAAGCTTTCTATTTGTGTGCATTGTGGGACAATATTGCATTGTTCGAAAGTTATATGCAAAAAAACCTGCCGTGTTTTACAAAGTCGCCCATATCTCAGAAAGTAAACAACATATCGAAAATCAAAAATAATAGTGTCAAATGGCAACGTTAGGCCTTTCATTTGAAACTAGTTTCATTAAGATCGGTTCAGCCATTGCTGAGATAATCATATGAGATTTTGTACATACATACCGGAAGGGCATACACACAAACATACAGACATTGTCTCAATTTGTCGAGCTGAGTTTTCAAAATTTGAGCGAATCCTATACATTTCTTTTGTAAGAAATGTGAAAAAATCGTGATTTACCGAGAATGAACCGATTCTGAAAACATGTTTTTTATAGCAACACTATTGAAAATAGGCAGAAGTAACAGAGCTGTGTCGGAGGTAGCAGGCTTCAACAAGGCAAACGTAGGAAAGTTTTAATTCGTAGAAGTCGAATACGGATTCAAAAATACAAACAGCAGATCACTACTCCAGTGTTGAGCATACCTACGCACTATAATGAAATTTCAAACCGTATATATTCCAAACAATATTTGCTTTTCGAAAGATGATGTTTTGATATCTTATCCACTGTGGTACTTCAGCTGCTCTAGTACCCCTACACGAAAACTCAACCGATTTCGAGTCCAATTACAGAACCAATCTAGTTGTCGCTGTAGTTCAATACAGTCCAATTCCGATCGCACAATGAGAAACAGTCTAAGATCATCTGCATAGATAAGTTTACATCCTGGTGGAAGGGCATTACAAAGGTCGTTGAAGAACAAGACGAACAGCAAAGGTCGGAGATTGTTACCTTGAAGTAATGTGATTCGCTATTTCCTCCAACGGTTCGATCTGGTAAGACAGAAAAATCTTTTTATGAATTGTTTTAAATCGAGTTCCCATTATGTCCGGAATTGTTCTGGGTCAAGATGCCGTACTTGTTCCAAGAAGCACGCTTCTTCATACTTAACCCTTTGACGACAATCACACTTCTGATAATCAAGCCTGAGTTCTCAGACTGCCCTCATATTACACTCTGGAAAAGTGATTCCTAGAACCGTTTTCCTTCCAACTGCCCTCGTGAATATTTGTAACGGTAGAGGACGCATCATCTCCGCCCATCGATAAATTAGTCAACCGATTTTGACAGCTCGACGAATTCCATGATGCAAACGATGGTCTCCATTGAAACGATACGACGAGAAACATTTCGTTGAGAACACAACCTGGAACTCCGACAGCCCCAGCATCCCAAGCTCGACGAACTACTGTGGCAGTTAAGGAACAACAAATACCACGTCACCCATCGCTTCTTCTCTCTGGACCGCTTACTCGGTACGAGCCCCGATAAGAAGGCGATGTACCAGAAGCTCATCCACGAGTACGTGAGATTGGGACATATCCGGGAGATTGGTCTCACGTGCAACCGCAAGCTTAGTACCGTACTCGACGCATCGTGCCGCTTGAATGCCCGGTATCTCGCTGAACGATGTCCTGCTTTCTGATACCACCATGCAGGACGCTCTCGTCACGATTGTCCTCCGTTTTCGAATCCATCGGTTCGTAATATCAGCGGACTTTGAAAAGATGTACCGGCGGATTTTGGTCCACTTTGCTGACCAACCGCTACAGCGTCCTCTGTTACCGCACTTGGCCTCCACTGGGAGCCGTCGACCGATTTCCTTCCTCTAAGACGCCGAATTAGAAGGAATGCATAGTTTTGAACAAACGATCGATCCTATCTCAGTTCAGATATCAGTCATATATCAGTCTTTTCGACCCCTTAGGTTTGATTGGACCGACCATTGCATAGGCGAACAACATGCTGCAGAGTCTTGTACAGTTTGCCTGTTGATTTCCAAGTCCAAGGTCGCTCCGATGGGAACTCAAACCATTCCACGCCTTGAGCTATGCGCAGCTCAACTCCTGTCCAGACTTCAGGATAGCATCGACATCACCGCCACCACATATCGGTGAACCGATTCTTCCATCGTCTTGAACTGGATATCCGCAACTCCATCGACATGGACATGACATCCCACGCTGTTTGGAATCATGTCCCATCCGAAGGCAATTCCGCCGATCTCGCTTCCCGAGGAATGGACCTCGATGAACTCCTCGCTAGTGCACTTAGCAAACTCAAACTCAAACCAAACGGAGGTCCGAGAGATTACTGCCCTTCGGGTCGTGAGCGAAGACCCGTCAGATATCGTCGATCGCTATTCCAATCTTCGTCAGCTACTTCGGATCGGCACACTTCTTCGAAGTTTCGCCGATAACTGCCTCCATCGCAAGAACCATCAACCAATTCTTGTCGGCCCGTTGACGTCTCTTGACATTGATCGCACTCTGCTGAACCTTGTCCGTCCGAACCATACGACACTTTGCCGAGGAGATAAGCCAACATGAAACTGTTGGAAAAGTTCACCGTAAATCCAAACTACAGTATCTGCACCCGACACTCGTATTCGTGTCGGCGGCTGGCTTCACAATGCTGGAATACCTATAGAAGGAAGACACCCGATCGTCCTCCCCAAACATCGTCTCACCGAGATGATTGCCACGAGAGAACACCTTAAATCCGGTCCTAGTCTACTGCTGTCTGGCTTCTCGGTGGACGGAACATGGTTCGTAACATTGTACCCGGCTGCATGGTATGCGCACGTGCCAAATCCAAATCGTTGCAGCAGCTGATAGGGGATCTGTCATCTGTTCGGGTCAACCATGCGTACCCGTTTCAGAATGTTGGCGTTGACTTGGCTGGGCCAATGTACGTGAGAACGTCACTCCGAAAGAAAAGATCGCCATTTTTCAAAGCCTACATCACCGTATACGTATGTATGGCTACCAAAGCCGTGGTCAGATCTGACCACCGGCACATTCATTGCGAGCTTGTGTAGATTCGTCGACCGTAGATGAAAACCTGCGCATATCTACTGTGACAATGCTACGAACTTGGTTGGAGCACAGCGAGAACTGGAAGATCTGCGAAAACTTTCCGAACCCAACTTTACCAATATGCAGTAGCAACCGAATGCGTAGGCAACGGAATATAGTTCCACTTCATCCCACCTTACTGTCCCACATTCGATGGAATCTGGGAAGCCAGCATGAAATCCGTGAAGACCCTGCTTCGAAAATCCTCGGAAATGCTCACTAGACTGCCCAGAAAAATAATGAATTTTTGAAAACTCAATCGGCCCACCCCTGAGTCGATTCCTTGTCCCACCAGAAGTGTCTGCTCCAAATTTGAGCCAAATCGAACAAGTCTAGCTACCGGACCAACGTGCTTGAAATTTGTATTGGATTTTTCGACAATTTACATGGAGAAAACCCACTTTCGCACATTTTCCCCGCTAGGTGGCACTGTATACATCAGATTATTACCAAAAGTGAAACTTAAGAAGATAATTCTATTATCTACAACTTTGTTGAGGACTGCAAAGCGATCCGACTCGAACAAGAAAAGTTATTAAACTTTTAACGAAGTGATGTCTGAGTCAGTTTTGCATGGGGCCTAGCAGTGCATGGTAGTGTATCAGTACTAGGTTCTAACAAACTAAACATTTTTATGGAATAATGGTTAGATTTAGCTGAATAGTATGTTCGGAAGAATTGTAGTACATAATACTAGTTATGTTTTGGTTAGAAAATTGTAGTTCCATATCTGACCGCATAGATGGCGCCAACACTAACTTTTCAACGGAGAGAGATAGAAATTAGGTGTCTTCTACAAAGTTGTAGAACAAGAATATTTCAGTAATTCTTCCAAACATCTCGATATTCTGGCAGCAGTGTTCGTTGAAAAGTTAGTGTTGGCGCCATCTATGCGATCAGATGTGGAACTACAATTTTCTAACCAAAACATAACTCGTATTATGTACTACTATTCTTCCGAACATACTATTCAGCTAAATCTAACCATTATTCCATAAAAATGTTTAGTTTGTTAGAACCTAGTACTGATACACTACCATGCACTGCTAGGCCCCATGCAAAACTGACTCAGACATCACTTCGTTAAAAGTTTAATAACTTTTCCTATTGGAGTCGGATCGCTTTGCAGTCTTCAACAAAGTTGTAGATAATAAAATTATCTTCTTAAGTTTCACTTTTGGTGATAATCTGATGTATACAGTGCCACCTAGCGACGAAAATGTGCGAAAGTGGGTTTTCTCCATGTAAATTGTCGAAAAATCCCATACAAACTTCAAGCACGTTGGTCCGGTAGCTAGACTTGTTCGATTTGGCTCAAATTTGGAGCAGACACTTCTGGTGGGACAAGGAATCGACTCAGGGGTGGGCCGATGGGGGTCATTTTTTTTTCTGTCACTCTAATGCTCACCTAACTGAATCCGAGCTGCAAACAGCATCGGTTTAGGTCGAGTCAATGCTAAACTCTCGTCCAATCACGCCGTTGTCAGATAAGCATGATCTGACCCCAGCACATATCCTGATTGGTCGTCGATAGAATGCGGTACCTGATCCAGATGTCCGTGAAGTTCCTAAATCCAGGTTGTCTCGATAGGAACGAGTACAACAGCTAACTCAACGCTTCTGGACCCTGCAACATCGCAACCGTTGGACAGAAGCCATTGACAATCTAGCCGTTGATTTCATCGTCGCTCTTAAGGATGAGAGAACACCGCCATTGAAATGGGACGCGTGCTCAGTGTTCAGTTCGTCCCTGATGGCCTTGTTCCTGTCGCCACCATCAAGTCGATCTTTGGCATTGTTCAACGTTCCCGAAGTTCTGCTTAGTTCCGGATGAAGTCGCGCAATCCAGCGTGCCACAGAGTCCCGCATCAACTAGCATCCCTGCGACAACCACGCTAAATGAAGGCTCTTGCTCAGGGAACAGAGCCGCCGGACGAGATCCCGGCTCGGGAAAATGAGTCGCCAGACCAGTTTCTAGACCAAGCTGGGGGGTATCGGGCGGTTTATGGTTCACCTGTAAAGAATCAAGCCTCGCCGTTTGGGCTCCTAGTACTCCAGGCTGGAACTTTTAGTTAAGTGCCCCATTCTAATTTGTCAAACCAGTTCACGTACAGATGTTCCTCCTTTACAGCACACCACTCCCGGACAGTCTCCTGCAGTCGGATCCGACGCACCTTGAGAAAGCATCCTGGAAGTTGTAAGGAGGCCTGTACCGGAAAGACGTATCCAGATCTCCATATCACGTTGAACGTCAATCATCGCAAGAAGCTCGAATTTTCGCCGCTGATTTCCATTGAATTCCTTAAAATTTCATTGGCGGCCGGAATGTTAAATACTCACCTCTAATTCTGCAACACATTTTATACAATGTAAATATCTGAAAATACTTACCTAGCCCTAAGGAGCCCGAAAATGTACCCCAAGCCCGAAAAAGGGCCGTAAGTCCCAAAAAGGACCAAAAGCCCAACAGGGACCCCAAGCCCGAAAAAGAACCTCAAGCCTAACCCCAAGCCCGAAAAAGGACCCTAAGCTTGAAAAAGGATCCCAAGCCCGAGAAAGGACCCCAAGCCCGAGAAAGGATCCCAAGACCGGGAAAGGACCCCAAACCCGAAAAAGGACCCCAAGCCCGAAAAAGGACCTCAAGCCTGAAAAAGGACCCCAAACCCGAAAAGGACCCCAAGCCCTAAATAGGACTCCAAGCCCTAAAAAGAACCCCAAGCCCTAAAAATGACCGCAAGCCCGAAAAGAACCGCAAGCCCGAAAAAGGAGCAAAAGCCCGAAAAAGGACCCCAAGCTTAAAAAGGACCCAAGCCCGAAAAGGACCCCAAACCCGAGGACCGCAAGCTCGAAAAAATACCGTAAGCACGAAAAAGGACACCAAGCCCGAAGAAGGACCTCAAGCCCGAAAAAGGACCTCAAGCCTAACCCCGAGCCCGAAAAGGACCCCAAGCCCGAAAAAAAGACCCCAAGACCAAAAAAGGACCCCAAGCCCGAAAAAGGACCCCAGGCCGAAAAAGGACCCCAAGCCCGAAAAAGGACTCCAAGCCCGAGAAAGGATCCCAAGCCCGAGAAAGGACCCCAAGGCCGAGAAAGGATCCCAAGCCCGGGAAAGGACCCCAAGCCCGAAAAAGGACTCCAAGCCCGAGAAAGGATCCCAAGCCCGAGAAAGGACCCCAAGGCCGAGAAAGGATCCCAAGCCCGGGAAAGGACCCCAAGCCCGAAAAAGGACCCCAAGCCCGAAAAAGGACCTCAAGCCTGAAAAAGGACCCCAAACCCGAAAAGGACCCCAAGCCCTAAATAGGACTCCAAGCCCTAAAAAGGACCCCAAGCCCTAAATAGGACTGCAAGCCCTAAAAAGAACCCCAAGCCCTAAAAAGGACCGCAAGCCTGAAAAGAACCGCAATCCCGAAAAAGGAGCAAAAGCCCGAAAAAGGACCCCAAGCTTAAAAAGGACCCCAAGCCCGAAAAGGACCCCAAACCCGAGGACCGCAAGCTCGAAAAAATACCGTAAGCACGAAAAAGGACCAAAAGCCCGAAAAAGGACCCCTAGCCCGAAAAAGGACACCAAGCCCGAAGAAGGACCTCAAGCCCGAAAAAGGACCTCAAGCCTAACCCCGAGCCCGAAAAGGACCCCAAGCTTGAAAAAAGACCCCAAGACCGAAAAAGGACCCCAAACCCGAAAAGGACCCCAAGCTCTAAATAGGACTCCAAGCCCTAAAAAGAACCCCAAGCCCTAAAAAGGACCGCAAGCCCGAAAAGAACCGCAAGCCCGAAAAAGGAGCACAAGCCCGAAAAAGGACCCCAAGCTTAAAAAGGACCCCTAGCCCGAAAAGGACCCCAAACCCGAGGACCGCAAGCTCGAAAAAATACCGTAAGCACGAAAAAGGACCAAAAGCCCGAAAAAGGACCCCAAGCCCGAAAAAGGACACCAAGCCCGAAAAAGGACACCAAGCCCGAAGAAGGACCTCAAGCCCGAAAAGGAACCTCAAGCCTAACCCCGAGCCCAAAAAGGACCACAAGCCCGAAAAAAAGACCCCAAGACCGAAAAAGGACCCCAAGCCCGAAAAAGGACCCCAAGCCCGAAAAAGGACCCCAAGCCCGAGAAAGGATCCCAAGCCCGAGAAAGGACCCCAAGGCCGAGAAAGGATCCCAAGCCCGGGAAAGGACCCCAAGCCCGAAAAAGGACTCCAAGCCCGAGAAAGGATCCCAAGCCCGAGAAAGGACCCCAAGGCCGAGAAAGGATCCCAAGCCCGGGAAAGGACCCCAAGCCCGAAAAAGGACCCCAAGCCCGAAAAAGGACCTCAAGCCTGAAAAAGGACCCCAAACCCGAAAAGGACCCCAAGCCCTAAATAGGACTCCAAGCCCTAAAAAGGACCCCAAGCCCTAAATAGGACTGCAAGCCCTAAAAAGAACCCCAAGCCCTAAAAAGGACCGCAAGCCTGAAAAGAACCGCAATCCCGAAGAAGGAGCAAAAGCCCGAAAAAGGACCCCAAGCTTAAAAAGGACCCCAAGCCCGAAAAGGACCCCAAACCCGAGGACCGCAAGCTCGAAAAAATACCGTAAGCACGAAAAACGACCAAAAGCCCGAAAAAGGACCCCTAGCCCGAAAAAGGACACCAAGCCCGAAGAAGGACCTCAAGCCCGAAAAAGGACCTCAAGCCTAACCCCGAGCCCGAAAAGGACCCCAAGCTTGAAAAAAGACCCCAAGACCGAAAAAGGACCCCAAACCCGAAAAGGACCCCAAACCCGAAAAGGACCCCAAGCTCTAAATAGGACTCCAAGCCCTAAAAAGAACCCCAAGCCCTAAAAAGGACCGCAAGCCCGAAAAGAACCGCAAGCCCGAAAAAGGAGCACAAGCCCGAAAAAGGACCCCAAGCTTAAAAAGGACCCCTAGCCCGAAAAGGACCCCAAACCCGAGGACCGCAAGCTCGAAAAAATACCGTAAGCACGAAAAAGGACCAAAAGCCCGAAAAAGGACCCCAAGCCCGAAAAAGGACACCAAGCCCGAAGAAGGACCTCAAGCCCGAAAAGGAACCTCAAGCCTAACCCCGAACCCAAAAAGGACCACAAGCCCGAAAAAAAGACCCCAAGACCGAAAAAGGACCCCAAGCCCGAAAAAGGACCCCAAGCCCGAAAAAGGACCCCAAGACCGAAAAAGGACCCCAAGCCCGAAAAAGGACCCCAAGCCCGAAAAAGGACCGCAAGCTCGAAAAAGGACCAAAAGCCCAACAGGGACCCCAAGCCCGAAAAAGAACCTCAAGCCTAACCCAAGCCCGAAAAAGGACCCTAAGCTTGAAAAAGTACCCCAAGCCCGAAAAAGGACCCCAAGCCCGAAAAAGGACCGCAAGCCCGAAAAGGACCGCAAGCCCGAAAACGGACCCCAGGCCCGAAAAAGGACCCCAAACCCGAAAAGGACCCCAAGCCCGAAAAAGAACCTCAAGCCTGACCCCGAGCCCGAGAAAGGACCCCAAGCTCGAAAAAGTACCCCAAGCCCGAAAAAGGACCCCAAGCCCGAAAAAGGACCGCAAGCCCGAAAAAGAACCCCAAGCCCTAAAAAGGACCCCAAGCCTGAAAAAGGACCTTAAACCCGAAAAGGACCCCAAGCTCGAAAAAGTACCCCAAGCCCGAAAAAGGACCGCAAGCCCTAAAAAGTACCCCAAGCCCGAAAAAGGACCGCAAGCCCGAAAAAGGACCCCAAGCCCGAAAAGGACTGTCAGCCCCAAAAGGACCGTAAGCCCGAAAAAGGAACCCGAAGCCCGCAAAAGGACCCCAAGCCCAAAAAAGGACCCCATGTCTGAAAAAGGACCCCTGCTGTGGAATTTGTGCGTTGGGCGTATTCGACCTGTTCACTTATTGAGTGCTTACTAGAGTTGTATTCTAGGGAGTGCACGGGAATCGTGGTGGAGTGTGAGCGACGGGAGTGAAGAATGTGCGGGCTCTGCATGTTTTTGTTTCTCGGTGCAGTGGATGGACCGAGTATGTCCAATGCGAGCGGTTAGCAGCGGGACAGACGAGTGGCGGTTGGACGGATATGCTGCCGAAGACTGGATAAAATTCTCTGTGTATTATTGGTAAAATAGAAAAACTGGTATATTTTTCTATAAACATTCTAGTTTATATATCAATTAAAGGGCGAACACGAAATTATTGCGACACATTCAACAGGGTATAGCTTTTTTACCATTGGGTAAAAATCAACCAAATTTAGCACACTTTCTCATTGATGTGTGTTGTTTACATGCTGTCAAACTCGAAGTCGTGTTTTTCGATTCAACGAAAATGGAGGTGAACCAACGCGAGTCGAGAGAACAAATTCTTTCCAAACACCTGTCGCACCGGCAGTTGGGAAAAATGTTGAACATTCACCATTCAACCGTCTCCAGAGTGTTGAAGCGGTTCCAGGAGCGGTTGACGTTGGACCACGGCAAAGGAGCTGGAAGAAAACCGGGACCGGAGAACAAAAAGACGGAGGGAAAGGTGAAGCGGATGATTAAAGCAAATCCCAACGTATCAAGCCGTGATTTGGCTAAAAAGATCGGCATGTCGCAGAGCTACGTCCAGTATGCAAAGAAGAGAGCTGGACTACATACATACAAGGTACAGAACTTCCCAAACAGCGATGAGCGGCAACAATCGACGGCTAAAACTCGGGCACGGGAGCTCTACGGGAAGATGCTGACAAAATGTGGCTGCTGTGTGATGGACGACGAAACGTATATAAAAGCCGATTTTAAGCAAATTCCGGGGTTGGAGTTTTTCACCGGCAAGAGCAAGTTCTTTGTGGACGACAAATTTAAGAAGAAGAAAATGTCGAAGTTCGCCTCCAAATATCTCATTTGGCAGGCCATCTGCTCTTGCGGACTGAGGAGTGAGCCTTTCGTGACAAAGGGCACAGTAAATGGCGAGATCTACAAATTTGAGTGCCTCGAGAAGCGCCATTTGCCGTTCTTGCAGCAGCACGACGAAGCTCCGCTATTTTGGCTAGATTTGGCATCATGCCACTATTCTAAAAGTGTCCTGGAGTGGTATGACGCCAATTCTGTCCATATTGTTCGAAAGGACATGAATCCGCCAAACTGTCCGGAGCTGCGCCCAGTGGAGCAGTACTGGGCAATGATGAAGCGGGAACTTCGGAAGAGCAAGAAGACAGTCAAAGACGAAAAGGACATGTTAAGAAAATGGAAAAAAAAACTGAGAAACTGGTACCGGATTACACTGTAAAGACTTTGATGGAGGGCATCAAGCGAAAATGTGTTCAATTTTACACTCAAGGCTCCATCGATTAACTTTTCTTTTGATTTTTGAAGTAAATATATGTATAAAACTACCCTAAAATTTTGGTTTGATTTTAAACATTATAAAAAAATTGGCATGACATTTTCGGTGTCGCAATAATTTCGTGTTCGCCCTGTACATGGAAACAGTAGCGCTTAGCCTACCTTTTTGCGAGAAAAAATCGAAGACACTTTGTATAAAGGTATGTCACAATGATTTTTGTTACATCAATGTTTTTAGTGAATAAAACAGAATATGAAATATATCAGAATCACTCACTACAATTGCAGGCCAGATGGGAAATGTCATGTCGAATGTCAACTAATCCTAGAATTTTATGTACAAAATGCTATGTAAAATACCATACAATTCGCACATTCAGCCCACTGTGCACACCCTAAACATAAAAGGATTCTGCTTATTAACAGCCGCAGCATAAACATATACAGACTAATGTACACAAAACCATACAATAACCAGATATAAAAACGCAATCAGTTGTGTAGGTCACAGAAAAATCAACATAAGTTATTTTAAATTTTAATTTAAGTTTAACTCGCGCGCAATCTAGAGCGGAAAGTACGATGAAGAAAGTCCTGATCGAGTAGGTGAAAATAGGAGCAAAACTTTTCTAAGAGATCCAGAAAGTAGGAAGAGTGGTGAAGTGCGTATACAATCGTTTTACTGGGCTAAATGTCACAAATGCTGACTCGTGTAGCCAAATTCACTGTCAGGGAAAATCGATAGTGTCAAACGAGGACGTGTTTACATTGTTTTAGAAAATCAATTAAACATATATATTGTTATAATTAGAAAGTTGAGCTCTATCGGTTTATGTCAGTGGTGGATCCAGGGGGAGGGTCCTGGGGGTCCGGACCCCTCCCGAAATTTTTTTAACTTGTTGAGAAATTTTAAAATAATTTTTATTTTAGTTCGTTCTAAACTCAAAATCATTCCAAACAATATTAGACCACCAAAAATTAAATGAGTTTATTACATATTACTTATTGTACAATGAACATTTCAAAAGCGAAATTTCGGACCCCCTCCGAAATTTTTTTCTGGATCCGCCCCTGGTTTATGAAATAAAAAGAGAATTTTATTCTTCATTTAATGACCCAATCTAAATAATTTTCGTTTGTGCTAGTTTTGACGTTTGAATGCCAAGCAATAGATCGCAGAAAACAGTTCAAATGTTTCACAGAGACGGTAGAAAGTTTAGAGTTTTATCAATTTCGGGTCAGTTTATGTGACTCTAAGTTATTCATATTTTCCGACCTAAACAGCGCCTATTGTATACATATAACTGAACGTCGTTAGTTTTTGAAAACAGTGAAACAATAACACCGAACCAAAACACCTGTGATAAACCATTGCTATGATATGAATCAATCCGATCTCACCGCAACTTCAATCTCCTGAAATAAACCCCACCGTGAAGCAGGTAAAGGAAGACAGAACGCGATAGTGATTTATTTGTTCGAGATTGCTTCATTAGTTGGAAATCAGTTTTTCCACCGACCCATCGACTGCCAGCTAAACCAATAGAACGGACATCAATCACCGTATCGTCATCTTGCGCGTCGTTGAACTCCAGTAAGTTGCATGAAATTGGCACCGGTTTCGCTCACGCATGACCTGTGTCGCTGTGTGATGACGTGTGGAGAGTGCAGCAAAAAATTAATTGATGAAGTAAATCAACTGCCAAACGGTGGATGCAGAAACCGTACCGTAAGGATGATCGCTCGTGGAAAGAGTATAGCTCATGTACGGTATTTTGTTTCGTTTATCTGTTTTCAAACGAAAAGACGACAGAAGATACATAATAGTGTATGCTAGTTTGGCTCACACATAAATTCTAAAACTTCACAACCATCACTATCGATGGGCGGTGGCGGGGTACTGCTTCCATATTGCTCTGCTTCCGGCGCCTTCGCCACAGTTTTGACTTCTAGCAAGATGGAAACGTCCTAGTCCTATCATATGCCAAGAACCATATAGTTACAACTATTCGAATGTCAAAATTTGAATATTCTAGTTCTCGTCAACGACCGAGAGAAGATAGAAATCTTTCACGCAAATACTGAATCGAATAAAACATTCCTATCTTGCAACAGCGCTAGGGCGGTTAGCAGCAGTAGGAGAAGTAGGCTGGTTGCTCTCTTGTATAATAATATGTGATAAGGATACGGTATTATGATGATAATTTTGTTTCCGCTTGCTTGGATCGTCTTTTTGTTCTTGACTGCTCTTGCTGTGCTTCCCTCTCGGGTGGTATAGAGGTGGTTCTGGGTGTGTGCGAACGAATGTTTATGCTTTCGGCTTTAGTTTCAAATCTTATTGAGCTCGATGGTTAAAACTCCGGTTGATTAAATCATTTTATACTCTTTTAAAATTAACCTTGATTCCTTATCACATACACCACTTAATATCAATATATAAATGGCGTCCTGTGGATGCGTGCGTTGTTGTCCCTAAAAGTATGCAAATCGTACGTATTTCTATCACATTTTGGTAGGATATTTTCCTTCTGCTATGCGTAAGAGAACCATTGTTATGATAAACAGAACGGCAATATTGGCAATACTTTAGCCGTTGAGCGTTTGATTGATTTTCTATCGGTTCGATAATATAATCAGTATATTCCGGTTTCCTGCAAAATATGTTCAATTTTGCTGTCCAAATAAAATACAAATTTCTCTTCTGAATAGTGTCAAACGTTATGCGATTTATTAACAAGAGCCGTTTTCCTTTATACCCATGCAATGTTCTATCTTCGTTGCATTCTATCAGTTATGCTACTCAATGTCCCAATCAGATCATGAACTGAAGGATGTATTGATATACAGATCACATTACATAAATCACTCGTCTTAAACAAAAGTAAACCAAATTATATTGTTGTGAATTAGATTAAATTGAATGTATTTGAAGCTTTTTTCAACACAATGCCATATGAAGTGTAGGATGCCGCACCATTTCGCTATTTATTCGAGCTATCATCGATGGAATGAGTATAATTTTATATCAATCAAAAAGATTATAACCTCTAGAGAATGCCAATCGCCGCTTGTCTCCATGCATCCACTCGATTGTACCGACTAGTATCGCTCCAGCATCTCTCTCCCATTAAGCGCCATTCCCACTACGCCACGTCGTGTACGGAATGAAACAAACCGCGACCCATCCGAGCATCATTCATGATTCATTATAAATAGCACACACGGTAGTGTGAATCGTGTTTTACTGTATTCATGTACCCAATGGATGTCAAACAAATGGACTTGTCATATATAAAAGTGAGACTACGTTCTACGGACCGCTATACCACTGAAAAAGGGTAACCTTTTTCGAAATTTTTTGTTTATTACTCAAAACGTTATCGCCTCTGTTATCCCATTGGTACAGTTATTGGTTGGTCCCTGAACATTGCTTTCTGTATCGCGAATTGAATCCCAGGTGGCTGCAAGATATTGAGAGAATAATTGTAGCTTAAAACCTTATATACATGAAAATGTGAAAAAAAAACTCCCAAGAATGGATCTATGCGTCAAAACTCTATTCTAAAACAAATATTTTCAGCGACGATTACTTTTCATCGCTACAATATTATTGTCAATTTGATTAAAAAATATTCTATGCAATGTGACTATTACGCATTAAACCTGGGTAATACACTTTTTTGATTCGGGTTTATTTATTTTTGATTCGGGTTTGTTACACGTCAATTTAAATTTTTGCATAAAAACGCATGAATCCAATGAAACGTACAATAATTATTCAAACAAATAGCTGCAAATTAGGTGAAATTTTTTTCAAAGCTTGTCTGTTCTCAATCGATCAATGTTGTTAATTTTACATATGTTGAGATCGGCCACAGAAACGATTTTTTTTCATTATTCTATCGTAAAATTCAAATTCTTAAGAATGTTGTCTCAAAGCGTTTTTCAGCTTGCTCCCTTAAAAAGGCATGGCTTTTACTCGAAACTTCTTATACTTATACTCTAAACGCGATTATCTCAAAATTATCAACCCAATAACGTCTATGCGGTGACTAAGATTGCCGAAAACGTTTTCAACCGATCTCAAAACATTTTTTTTTATATTGTTCGTAAATTAACTGCCGTGTTCTTGAACGATTCCATTGACTAATTTCGCGCCAACTCTAACAAATGTTAGCAGCACCCTGTCAGATTTTTATGAAACTTTCTGGACATGAGAACTTTGCCACAAAAAGCTACTTTGCATACTTTGGTTTTCCAAAAATGATCTAGACTGCCTTTTGAAAAAGGTCAAAATTGTTTTTACCAATTTTTTTTTCAAATGTCTGTCTGTTTGTTTTTCAAATGTCATTTTTAGATAAATCCTATAAAAAAAATGTTGTAGGAGTGATTTTTACAAAATTAGTCAAATTTTTGCAAAAAAATATTAAAAAAAAATTTCATCGACTCGTACACTGCAAAAAGTCTATGTTAAAAATTTAAAGTCGATTTACAAAAATGTTGTCCCAAGATAGAAAATTATGTTCCCTACCTACCGTCAAAAATTAAAGTTGGGCACTTTCAAGGAAAAAAATTTATTTGAAAAAAAACTGTTCCTTGTCCAAAATGAATTTTTTCAGTGTATTTTTATCGAAAACTATACCAATGAAAGTCATAATCATCTCAGAATCCAATTTCCCAACTGCTAGTTGCCTGATACATGCAAAAAGTATCGGTAACGAATTTGGTATATATTCATAACAAATTTGAATGAAGACTGGAAGCTTGCAGTTCAGTTGTTCATCTCAAAAATGATAAATTTCATGAAACAATTGACAAACTTTTCTAAAATTTATTTTATGTCTGATGAAGCAGCAGCACAATACAAAAATAAGAAAAACTTTGCAAGCTTGTGTAGATTCCTGTCAAAGCATAAATTAAGTGCAGAATGGCATTTTTTGCAACTTCCCAGGTATTTTTTTATATAGAATTTGAAATAAATCAGGTAAGGAGTTTTTTAATGACAGTTAACACCGCAAATCGCGTTTTTTCCAGAGACATTCTACAAAAAGCTTCATCACCGAGTCGCTTGTCGATATTTTTGCGTGAGAAAAATACAGAATGTTATTGACATGATACATTATAATGCACAAAAATTTTGCTTAATTCGCTTCATCCAAATTCGTAAAAATAAATTCGCAAAAAAAGTTTTTTCTGCGCTGAAACCTTACCCCTCTTTTTACGCTGAAACCCTAACCCTTACGTGGAATGTCTGTTTTCAAAATTTTCATCTTGTAACATACATATTATCCAGTTAAATCGAATATTTTTCTGAGATACCCAAAGATTTCCTTAATCATATATATGTATATAAACATGGCTTACATGGCTGCCCATAGTGCAACGTTTCGAAGGAATTTCCCTTCATCTTCAAGGAAAAGCAGGGTTTGAGCTTTAATTGTAGATTTCTGACAATACAAACATTTTGACAATTTTCGCAGGACTACGAATATTTTCTATGCCAAGTAGAAGTGAGTGACTTTACTGTATACTAATATACAAAAGCTATTTCTAGAGAAACAGTAGTCAAAAAATAGTTTTGTCTTAACATCAAATTAGCTTGGACATTAACAAATAGTTTAGCTTAGTAAAAGATCTTATTATTACAATAGATGTGAGTCGTGATAGTCACCACGAACGCGAATAGAGAGAGAGAGAGAGAGAGAGAGAGAGAGAGAGAGAGAGAGAGAGAACTGGGAGTAATTAGGGGAGACGGGACGGGACGGGGACATTATTTTTATGTATTATGCGATATTTTCATTCCTTACATCCTTATTATAAATAATGCAACTGGTAATTTTTGCGCCATGACTAGTATAACCTAAATCTTGCAAATGAAGTCAAATTTTCCCTAGAATATTGTAATCCAAAAATACTGTTTCTCGGTGAGTACAACATGAATATGAATTATTTGAGAAATCTATTATTTTACTACTAGGTGAATTACTTGGTGATCTGTTTATTCATACACCATCCAACATCTACTTGATGGCTGAACACTATGCTTAATCCAAGAGGAAGAAAATTCACTTTGAGTTGCACCTAGACATTATTTTGATTTTGAAGTGAATTTACATATTAATTTTTAATGTCCGTATGAGTGTGTATGTGTGGAAGGAATGACAATAGCGCTAAATATACAAAAATAATGTCGCAGCACTAACCGTCATTTACAATTCTTCATACGTCTACCCGATTCGGGTTCATGGCAACTATCACGACTTACATTTATCCTACTATTTCTCCATCCATTTCTAAGTTGTGTAATAAGATCTTCAACTAATCTGAAACATTTGGTCATGCCCAAGCAAATTTGATGTTTGCGATGTAATTGTGTAGGCTTAGGCAGACAAAACTGTTTTTTGTCTGCAATTTCCCTATAAATATTTTTTTTTCCATTTTAGTGTAAAGCAGAACCACTCGCGTAAACAAAATTAATATTGCATTCCACTTGAAAAAGAAAATATTTGTTGTCCTGACGAAACTTAAAAATATTTGTGAGAAAACTATAACTTATTTACGTTCAAACCCTACTTTCAACTGAAGCGGCAGGGTTATTCCTTCGAAACGTTGCACTATGGAGAGTCATGTGACCATGAATCGATAAACTCGAATTTAATTCAGTTCTATACTGAACGTTTATATATAGGAGAGACTGAGGAGACTTGACCTCCTTTTCTGTTTCCCAATCCGTGGAGTGATAAACAAAATTAATATTGCATTCCACTTGAAAAAGAAAATATTTGTTGTCCTGACGAAACTTAAAAATATTTGTGAGAAAACTATAACTTATTTACGTTCAAACCCTACTTTCAACTGAAGCGGCAGGGTTATTCCTTCGAAACGTTGCACTATGGAGAGTCATGTGACCATGAATCGATAAACTCGAATTTAATTCAGTTCTATACTGAACGTTTATATATAGGAGAGACTGAGGAGACTTGACCTCCTTTTCTGTTTCCCAATCCGTGGAGTGATAAAAAATAAAGCATTTTTTATAGTTTTTGTGTAGTTTTTATGAATGACTAATAATCATAAAAAAAATCCATGGAAATATTACACTGGACTAGGACTAGCATTTCTAGAAAACAACAAACAAATGGAAAATGCTTAGATTAGTTAAGACTCGATCCCTAATTTGAGGACACTTGATTCCTCTTTGGAAATATGGAAAACAGCATATAGGGTAATGTGGCTATTTTCGCCCTGGTTTTTTTTATCACCCTACACTTTTGAAGTGTTTGGTTAGAGCAGTGTCCGCCATCGTTGCTCAACGCATTGACTCAAATTGAAGTGTGATAATGAAGGCACTCGATTCGAGTTTTCCCTGCACTCAAACAGAAGAATTTCATCATTCTCAGGCCATTCTTGTTGTTATATTGGAACACAGCAAAGACGATGAATTAATGAAATTAATAATTAATGAAATAGTGTGGCAGCTTCCCTAATAAGGTCAAAATATTTTATCTTTTTTTCTTCATTTCATTCATTGGATTCGTTTTGATCAGTTTACTCATTTCACGCATTTTATTCGTATCATTCATTATACTTATTCTCAGTGCTGTAAAATTTTACAATCGGTTACCTATTTCTGCTTGAATTTACCGAAACCAATCGCCTCCCTCATTAATTAACTTTCCAACTAACTGAAATTTCATGCAGAATCGAATGCCTCAGTGCAGAGGAAATATAGGTTTCTTTGCTTACCATCGGATTACTTTTCTGCGTAAACTATACGGTTAAAATGAAATCATTAGTCCGATTACGATTTTTTATCTTTTTAGGATGATAGACGACTTCTATTTCTACTTATTTTAATCCATCAAAACTGCTAAATGAATCACAAAGCAATTTATTAGAAAAAAAAGAATAAAACTCAGCAATCTTCTTTTAGAGCACTGAATTGATCAATTAGGACTTGAGAAACGAATTCTGAATAAATTCCACCAATCAAGAAAGAATATGAAAATTCACGAAAAAAAATTATCCATTGTAATTTTTCGTGTTCACTTCAAAATTATTATTTAAATAGAGGACTCGACTTAACATTTTTTTCATCTTTAACTAAATTTCTCAATTTAAATAAATTTTTCCATAGGCATTTCCAATTTTTGTTTCTTCTTCTATTGTTTCATATTTGCTTTTTGTTTCTTTTCCCTATTTCATCAAGGTTTTGTATTCTTTCTATTCACGCCATTTTTTTTAAATTTTGCTACATATTTTCATTTTTGCTTTTTATTTTAAATTTATCCCAATTTTTAATTCATTTCATCTTTTCGGGTTTTTTTTATTTTTTTCATTATATCTATCATTTTATTTGTTTCTTTATTTCATCCGTTTGTTCAATTGATTTCATTAAATGTATTCCATTTATTTCTCTAAACTTTTATTTCCTATTATTTTTTTGGATTTTTTCATAATTTCCAATAAACTTAGTTTAGTTTTTCTCTAATCCAACATTTTTTCCATATTTTAAATTTTTAGGTTTCTCTCATTCGCTCAAAAAAAATCATTATTTCTATTTTTTCTAGTTTTATTATTTTTTTTGTGAATTTTTCTGTTCACCATCCGTTTTGAAATTTATGCTTTTCTTTTGTGCGCGTTTTTTCAGTATTCTTCTATATTTATTTGTTGTTATGCTCCATTACCTTTAGCATTTTTCTTTTTTACCCATTCAAATAATTTTAAATTCCATGTTTTCTATTTTGATATCTTTTTTCATTTGAATATTTTTCTCATTATTTTATATTGACCTTTTGACGTTTTTTGATTGCTTTCTGTTTTCTATTTCCACTTATACTCGATATAGATTTTTTTTAAATTTCGGCGATATTCCTATTTGATCTTACATGTTTTCTGTGATTTCGCTTTTGTTTGGCTATTTCCACTTGTTCCTGTTTTCTTTTTGGTTTTCTTCAATCGATTCCATCCAATTGTTACAATTTATTTCATTGCTATTATTTCATTTAAAAAGAAACTTGTCCACTTTTTGGTTCTTCATAGTTATTTTATTTTTATCTATTGATTCCATTCTTGTTCTTTATCATTCCTTCTATTTTGAAACATTTTTTTAGCTTTTTTCTCACTTTTTTATGCTTTCTATTTTTTATTTTGCTACACATTTTGTATTATTATGTTTGTGTCTACCTTAGTGGATCCATTTTGTTCATTTCTATATTTGTTTACTATTTTGTAGCCTTATTGTATATTGTTCCATTGTTTTTCATTATATTTTTTTCATATTGTTCTTTAACTGAATTTTACTATTTAAACCATTTTGCAATATTTTTCTATTTCTAATATTTTGGTGTATTTTTTGTTTTCATTTCCTTAATTTGTTGATTTCAATTAGTCAGTTTTTGTTTTTGACTATTTGCATATTATTAATCTTTTTCCATTATTTTAAATGTCGTTTCTTTAGCTTACTCGTTTTAGTATTAGTTTTTCCTGATTTGTTCCTTTTTTTATTTTTCTCTCTTTAAATACTTTCTCCATCAAATGTTCTTTTTGTTTTTTATTAAATGTATTGCATTTCCATTTCGCTACTATTTTCACAAGAATTCAATTATGAGTTTTTCAATAATATTGTACCAAATATTTGAATGAAGGACTCGCAAAGATCACCTGAATTAGTTTTCCCTGAAACCAAAAAAGTCAGCTACACTATCGGACAAATGAGATGTTGTATTTTTAGATGCTGTCAATGTTGAAGGGCACCGACTTTGCCAAATGTGTTGTTTCTTTAACGAACTCTAGGTGAAACTAAACAAAGATCCGACAGCGAAGCGACATTTTTATTGCGACCTAGCCCGTCAACAAGGAAATTTACGTGAAAGAGTGCACGAAAAAGTGCCTGTTACTTTTCATGAAACAAAATAATTGTTTCACGCTTTTTTTGTCGCATTTTCAATTCTGCTATTATCTAAAAAGAACGCCTACAAGGTTCAGTTGGCGACCATGGGCAAGGATTCTCGAAACACACTAGAGCTCGGCTCAATTGAGGTATATTGATCCATCGTCAAATGGAACCTGAAGAAGACTCAAAACTGTTTAAGTAAACTGGGTGTGGCGAAAAAAATGGACGATGTACCTGTACAGAATTTTATGGCAGTAGTTAAAAGATACTCAACCGAAAGCTTAGCTAAATATTTTTCTGTATTTTATACTAATTGAGGTTATGAAGAAAACATAAAAAACTGAATAAATCATTATTGTTTGACCAAATTTTGATCATAGACGGCGCCGATGGTTGAGTGGTAAGCGTGACCTCCACTCAGCCCAGTGGGTCTGTGTTCCATCCCGGCCGACGTCGTTGAAATTTTCTGAAAACTCTGTGCCACATCTTCCTTCATAAGGGAAGTAGAGTCTTTGGTTCCGGTCCATCTGTTGATGAACCGATAGCTGGTTGTTGATTCACCTCTCTGGCGTCGGTGATAGGCACTCAGTGTGAACAGAAATAGACAGAAAAAACGAAAAAAATGACCGTAACACCCTTTTAAATGAAAAAAAAACAATTGAATACAACACTAAGTGTATTCTCCTATAGTTTACCTCCAGTAGTTCCTATGCACTATACATAATAGCAGAAAACTATTTTTTTCAATAGATTTCGATTTTAACCGTTTTTGTGTTTGAAAAATCTAGAATGATGGCTCTTATGCTGGACCCGGGCCCGTTATTTCTCTCTACAGCATGTTGTTTATAAACAACAACGTTTTCAAACAGCTACACTCAAAAAATAATTCACTTTAATTTTACGTGATTATTCACCTAAATACATATGTTTCGCTTTTCAACATACATTATGTGATTCCTATAAATTACACTTGGCAGTCATCTTGAGGTTATGTGAATTAAATATGGCCGACAACTTACTGGTTGGTGTGGTATCTTCTTAGTTCTATGTTTTCAACGTAAGTTTTCCATTTATTTATTCTGATGATGGATAAATTTAATTTTCCTTTTCTCGAATTTCAGGGATCCAGGGATGTATAGCCAAATTTTCGGTCAACAAGCTCCTGGATAAAACTTTCAAGTAGGAGGTGGTGCTTATGAGATACTTTTCAGCCAGTTATGTGCTATGCGATATGTTTTATGTATAAGTACAGACTAGCAGACATAACACTATGACGGAATTCCCTCAAAAAAATCGATCCGACAATTTTCCCAGAACACTAGCTCCACCTTTTATTCACGGTCCCAAACACTCATTTAATGGTAGGTTACCCCTTAGGTTTGGGAGCAATTTTTCACTAGTGGTCTATCCCCCGTATGCTTGTTCATATGACAGTGGTGCCATAATTTCAAATGTGGCCACATTCCTAACTACAAATATATTTAAAATGACCGTTAAAGCGGGCGAAGCTTAGTTTTTAAGTATTATGTCTGTTAGTCTGTGGTATAAGTTCTAGTGTGAATTTATGTTTTTCAATCGAATAATTGTAAATGAATCGATGAAATAAAAACAAGCACTTTATTTTCTTGAAACGTTAAAAAATAAAACGTGATATTTCTTATTACTATGCGAATTTAAGCATTTGGTTCATCAGCTAAAAATTACGTGTTTTTTACATAATGCGCAACATAAATTTACGTAATGGTTACATGAACACAATCATGCCTTATATGTTTGACGCCAGGTAATTGTTATGTGAACTTCCGTTCCCAAGTGTGTGAAAAAACACGTAACTTTGATCTGATGAGTTAGATAACTATTATCTGATGCCCCAGATACTGATTTATCGGTCTATCCTATTAAATGTACGTGAAAAGTGTGGTGGATGAGATTCATACATGTTTTCACGTGAAAGTAACGTGATTTATGTTTTGAGTGTATAACTTTGTGGTTGGACAAGATTTTCTCACAAAAACTGGAAGGCCAATTACTGTGACTATCATCCCTTACCAACACTTTTAAGGAACAACGGTTTTGGAACCCTATATGCGCTAGACAAAAGTTGGGCATGAAATAGTTGATTTAATACATATTCATTTTGTTGGCTATATTGATTTAATTATTTTGTTGTTTTATTCCTATTATTCATTTCATTCATTTTATTATTTTCTTGTTTTTTCCCGTTTGACACAATTTAATTTATTGTTTTAATTCTATAACTTTATGAATATCTAATTTTATAATTTTTGAGCTGAACTAGTTTGATTTATGTATTTTACCAATTTGATTAATGTTAATCATTCTACCCATTTCATGAATTTGAAAACTTTTTTTTTAATTTTTTGCTTTATTCTTGCTTTAATCGCATTTTTATAGATTTTCTATAATTTCGTGAGTTTATTCGAGGTTTTATTCGTGCATGATTCAAAGCTGTGTTAATCTCACCTCTAATTGGGTGTTCTTGCCCTTTCCCCTGAAATATATTTACGAAGTTAAATATTAATGGTCCTGTTTAATTAATCAATGTTTAACTCAAATGTTATGATCTGCCATGCCTTTTCATCCTTTGCGGTATTTTTGAAATCCGACGAAGCCTTATCATACAGCAAGGGATATTGCTTTATCCGCTTAATTAGACTGCTTTCCATCGTGTAATAATTATTACTGCAATTGGTAGTTTGAAAATTTACTTTAAATGAGTGAATAAATAAATATATTTCTCCAAGTTACCCCTGTTGGCTGGACATATTGTCACCGGAACAACACCAGATCAACCTCGACTTCCTATGGCAATATTGTACAGCAAGGGCCGTTACTATTAGTTGTTTGCAGCGAAATTTTTTGAGGCGAGCATAATCCAAACAAAATTTATCGGCACAATATTTTAAACTGATATCAATCATACGCCTACTTTAATCATGTTGACAGTTTGAACGCACCATTGAATTTGTTTATTTGTCAATATTTTGAACTGCATTAGCATTTTAGTACAACGTTATCCATTGCGATATTCTTTCTTACAAAATCCACTGTCAGTTCACGCTGACGCTGATGTCCTATTCTATTTGAGACTTTAGTATTACAATTGCCTGGTCAAATGATTTTGACAATGATTTTCCAAATAACGATTTAAATAATAAAAAAAATTCTCTCATTACCAACCCCAACTTGACCATGGCACGAAAAAACGAGCGTTCTTCCACTCGAGTTAATCGAGCTCTTGAAATTCATTCCTGTTAGTTTTTAAAATCACATTACAATCTGTCACCGGTCCAACTGTGTCTATGCCCATGACAGCCGCGCGTTGAATACTTCTCAATGCTTGGCATACAATTTCCCCCCGAAAAAAAAAATTCGACTGAAAGTTACTCTTGCTCTCGACCACGATGCAGACCACATACTGGCTATCTGACCATATACAGAATGACCAACTTTCGTCCTATGCAATTGCAGAACGAAGTCCGTGTCCTCGGTATTAAAAAAAAAAAAAGTAACAGCTTGAAGCTGTTTATACTTTTTCCATCGTTTCGCATACAGGAGTAGGTACAGTGTGACACATCTTCCAACGATCGCAGTCCGGGAGGGGGTCACAATGTACAGGCCACCAGGGAGAGTTCAGCTGGGGCGGGTGGCCTCTGTAACGACTCCAGCAGAATTCTTTTTGCAATAAAAATTCTTTCTCCCTCGGTGGAACCGGTGGTAGATGGGGGAAGGAAAGAGGTCCACTTATTGTCACCTTTCGCTTCTGCCCCGAGCCAGATGTTGTTTGGGACAAAGTTGAGTTCTTACATTCATAGAGCTGGTTCTGTTATTCTGAGGAATTTTAGGTGATCTGATTGAAATTGAAAACTTTTAGAATGCTTGCAATTGATTTTGTTCTTTTAGTAAGTTTCGGAGTTATTTGGTGTTATTTAGTGACATTTTTTTTGTTCGATATATTAATTTGATGAAAACCTTTACTACTGTTTTACTGTGTCCAGAATTGGTATTCGGGCTTGTTAAAATCCAATGCTACTCTATCAACTTGAGCATCATTCAAGACGTGTTGTGAAAGAGTGTTGACTACTCAAAACACCCGTCACGATGTACATCGAAAATACGTTTACGCGTAGGTAAACATCGTCTCAAAATGATATTCCCGTAGTTTCCTCGAATGTGCCGGCGGCGGAGGCGGCGGGGGCAAGCGTGTCGGAAGGCACAATTTGCACCTGCTTGTTGTCTTGAGAAGCTGCTACACCTTCCCGGCAAGTTGCGATGCATGTTTTCGACATTGTTTCCTGGGTGTCTTTCCAACATACATACGTGCCGGCGCGGCGAAGTACGGGAAGTACTTTCCATTCCACATACAGATGTACACATACACATACACACATACAACAGAGCGTCAATAGAGCATTCCACTCATCTAGATAACCTTTGGAAGTGCGCTTGATATGGATGCAGTTGCGGTGAAAGGAATGCGATGAGGGTGATGATCAACACCGGAGAGTTATGTACCTGCGATGCACGTTCGCTGATTAAACGAAACGCAGTCGGGTGCAATCTTGATCGTTGTAGAAATCGGGAATTTACAGAATGAGATAGTATAACCGATGGGAATATTAATCGGCATTGAGGTACAATCGCAGTGTAATACATTTGAAAATTTACCGAGATTTTTTACGCATGCTACGATTTGGTTGTTGGTTGGTTGTACAATCAGGCAAAACGTCAAGCGAAATCCAAAACAAATATCGCATATGATGCATAGAAAAGTACACTCAGTCAAAAAATATACACTGATAGAATATCAGTGTATATTCGTAAATCGCTAGAAATTAGATTCGCACAGAAAATTTTCATAAAATATGCGAATTTTTCGTACATATAATGAATCGTTCGTAGTTCTATTGAAACACTTTAAGTTTTTTTCGTGAAAACCACGAAATGACTTTCGTTGGCTTATTACGAAACAGCTTCATTCGGCAAACGAATTGTTCGCTGCTATATACGAATATCTTTGTAATATTTACGAGCACCATTCGTCAAACCGTCAACGTCAAAAGAGCTTCAATATGGAGTCTTGTTGCTATACGTCAGATGATTGTTGATCATCACGACGGTCTCGGTCTGACTATTTAGTAGCCGTATCCGTGTCCGCCGGTTTCAGGAAGATTTCCTGAACCTATTTTGCTTGATCCAGAATCTGGAGCAGTACGGATTCAGTTGAGCCATCGCAAACTGCTCGTTGGTTTTCAATGAATAAGCTTGAGTTTTTCTCTACCGGAGCAATGTCAAAACAATATGCTATTAAATACGAAAACTTTTCTAAGATGAACGAAATGAATTCGTGCGACCAACAAAATCGTTCGTAATATACATAAACGTTTATTAAAGTAAACGAAACTTTTCACTTCATTCACGAAAAATAATGTTGATATCAACGATAACATTTGTGCAATGTACACTAAATAAGTAAAATTTACGAAAACATTTGTTCATCAAGCGGGCATATCTTCACACCACAATCTTTCTAGTCCTCAATAGTGATGAGCAGGTTGAAAGAGAATCGAATTTACCAGATTGAGCCCTTTAATTAAAAAGAATCGGTGCTGTCAAACATCGATTCTAAAAGATCGAATGCGACCAACGAAGTCGTTTGTAATATACATAAACACTCAACACATTGTTAGCCGATGTTCATTGGGAATAATTTCTTGTTGGTTGCAGTATTAATGAAGCTGTGACAAATATGTATGATAAAATGTATGATATATTTCGTGATGTTGTTCCTGTGAAGCGACCTCGTCGTTCGCGTGGTAAAAAGCAGCCTTGGTGGAATAACGAGCTACAGAATCTACGGAATCGTCTTCGCAAGGTTAGGAAACGATGCTTTCGCTGGAGAGATGATCGGCACAAAGCTGAGCTGCATGCCATTGAGAGCGAATATAACTCTTTGCATGCGCATTGCTTTCGTGGCTATATTCATCGCACGGAGGAGAACCTGAAGCAGGACCACAATTCGTTTTGGTCATTTGTAAGAAGCCGTAAGCAGTCGTCCGGAATCCCACAACGTGTTAGTTACAACTGAAGCTGAAGTTGCAGTCTATAGATGGTTCTAAGTGTGCTGGTCCGGATGGTTTACCGCCTATCTTCTTCAAGAGCTATGCTGAAACGCTGGCTGTTCTTGCGATTATAATTTTCAATAGGTCATTGTCCGAAGGAATTTTCCCGAGTGTCTGGAAGAGAGCATCTATTACACCGATCCACAAGTCAGGTAGCATCCACGATGTTGAAAATTATCGAGCCATTTCAATTTTGAGCTGTTTACCGAAAATTTTTGAAAGCCTCGTTCACGATTTGCTGTACCCGAAGATTCACCATATCATTTCCGAGTGGCAGCATGGATTTGTGAAAAAAAAAAACATTTGACGAGTACTAATCTTATGGCGTACGTTTCATCACTTAATAGCGCGCTTGGAAAGCGCCAACATGTCGATGCCGTTTATGTTGATTTTGCAAAAGCGTTTGATAGGGTGCCTCATTTGTTAATCGTGGCCAAATTTGAGCGAATGGGACTTCCTGAGTGGTTGACACGGTGGATAATGTCATACCTCACCGAGCGTAGTGCATTTGTGCGCATAGATGAAACGAGATCATCTCCGTTTGTGATAGAGTCGGGTGTGCCTCAGAGAAGTCATTTGGGCCCGCTACTGTTTATTTTATTCGTAAACGATTTATGTTCCGCTAAGTATATGTTTGCTGATGATCTGAAATTTTTCCGTGTAATTGCGTCGGCAGCCGATTGCTGTGCCATTCAAGCCGATATTGATGTGCTGTTAAATTGGTGTACTCATAACGGTATGGAAGTAAATGTGCAATGTGATATCGTTCTGTCGAAACAGGCACGTCATGACATTCGATTATAGAATGGCAGAAAGCAGTATCAACCGAGTTAATACGATAAAGGACCTAGGCATTCTCCTCGATAACAAACTAAATTTCGCGCAGCACATTGCAAAGACTACAGCTAAGGCCTATGCCGTGCTGGGGTTCATTAAACGAAACACGCAGCAATTCAGCGATATTTATTGCCTAAAAACGCTCTTTTGTGCACTCGTGCGTAGCATCCTGGAGTACGGCGTGCTTGTGTGGGCGCCTTATCATGCTGTGCAAATCAATCGCGTCCAACGAATTCAGCGTCACTTTGTTCGATACGCTCAGCGACTACTGCCATGGAATAATCCTGTTCGACTACCGCCGTATGAACAACGATGCAACCTTCTACGTTTACCGACGCTTGCAAGTCGGAGGATAATGCTGCAACAGCTCTTTGTGTTTGACTTTCTCGGAAACAATGTTGATAGCTTCGAGTTGCTGAGCCAGTTTCGCATCAACGTACCACCAAATACAAATATGTTAATACGAAATGCTCTGATGATTTTTCGAGGACACATTTTATAACACAGGTACACCAATAAAGGTACACTGTCAGAGTGACAGTGTACTTTGATGACATTTTGCTAAAACTGGCAGCGCTGAACACTAAAAACTCTTCGTTGCTATAGACATTGTTTATTATTCAGAAAACTGGAAAAGAACCAGAAGGAATATTCTAATTTATTTAAAAATGGTTATTTTAAATAATTTTATGATCATTTTCAGACTTCCGATTCTATTCTTGATAATCCAGGATCCTAGGACACTGAACACAAGTGGGAAACTAGAAAAGGTCTTGATAGGCGGACGCGCGTTCGTATGCTCTAGACCCTATAGAACATCGGTTTCTTCCACAAGCAGGCACCGGATTATAATCAGTCCCACAAGTTTCAAAACATTACTTTTAATTATGGTGATTAATGCTGTGATTACAGCCGCCCAAACATTCATACAACAGCGCAAGTCACGAAGAGCGTACATGAAACCATCGCCTCGTAGAACCGGGACGTTAGCGCGCAGATTTCCTATTTTCCGCAACTGCAGGTACAAATCTAAAACTACGAAACAATCGCATACCCCAACAGTATACCACCGACCTGCTGCAAACTTGCCTTGTAGATGCCATTGAACTCAACATTTTTTTCGGAACTACGTATACCATAAGTATTGGCTGACGCAAAAGATATATAGTAGTATACAATGGATAGTTTTTAAACAGCCCTGAACTGGCTATAATCGCAAGTCAGTCCCATGTTGATAGGGGACTGACTTGCGATTATGGTTTTTAACAAGAAGGGGGGGGGGGGGGTCAGGAGGGGCTCCTGATTTTTTTTATTACGTAACAGGCCGACGAGGATTTCCGTGTTACAAATTGAAACGCTCATAACTATGGCTTTCTTTAACCGATTTGGACACTTTTAGATGTTTTGAATTCAGAAACTCGGAACACTTTTTGATTCTGTATAATTGAACCGGATTAATTGATCTGGTTCTTGGTAATGTTCCAGTACTAGGGTATGATATGTAAATTTTTATAATGTCAATATGAGTATCGAAACTCTTCAAATTGTCTCAGAAGTATAATTTTACCGGTTACTTCGAATAATTATTAAATCTTGTGTACCGAATTTGGAAAAATACCAGTTTGATCAACAGTAACGTGAAACGTCCAATTAAAACAGGGCGAGAGGTTTTGCTATACTATACGTAGGTCTTACAATGTTTTACTAATCCTTGTCTTCCTAAAAATCCCGTGCAATGTAAACTTTTTAGTCCCAATGGTACAACTGACACAATGACAAAAGAAAAGCAACGAAGCTGAAGAAAGAAATCTTACTCGATTACCAGTGTTTTGGTTGTTCCTTGGCATATCTGCCATAGAGAAGAATGTGGCTTTGAAAAGAAGGAATCAGTTCCAAAGTGGATGAAGAAAAGCTACGCGCAGGCTAGACTTAGAACTGCGTGTGAAATGTACATGAAGTGGAAAGTAGATATGCCCGTTGATCTATTACCCGCTTAAATATAACATCTATGTCCGTCTTATACTACTATTATAGAGGCACCTCTTAATCGAACATTTTGAAAATGAAGCACTTTTTGCAATTTAATAACGATTTCAATTAACCCTCCGGAAGTCGCGCTTATGGCTCACTGAACGAGCAGCCGCTGGTGCCCTAAGACGATTACCGTTAGATTTTCACAGCAGCGTGCACTCAGTGCACCAGCGCGACTGCTGGAACAACTTGCTCGGTGGTTCTCGTTTGATTGTCTCGGAATGAGGAGAAAATTTGTCCACTGTTTTCGTCCATGCGCTTGTTCTCCACATGCCAACTCGGCTTCTCCAAATTCCAAGGATTAAACTCCCCATCAGCAAGAATTACTAAAAAGCTGAATTATTTAGAATCCAGAAGGCGTAATTGATCGGATATTAGTTACTCTCAACCGAAAGTATCGGCAGTTTTGGCTCCTCAAATTCGCTATTTCGGACTGCTTGGAAATTAGCACCTTACCCGCCCCGTCTGGGTGCAGAAACTACAATCGACACGTAGAAAAAGGTTTGAAGTAGCCTGTAAATAATTCTACTTGCGTTTCCACGTGATACATCTGCGCTCATCTCCGCAGAATGCCAGATGTTCACCATCCGGATCCCAGCTGACCTAATTTACATAGCTGCGATGACCCTGCAGCATCTGCACCTTCTAGCGACAAAAACGTAAACAAATGTCGAAAAAAAGATACAAGCACGACCTGCTCGGATTAGATATATCAAAACGCGTTGCCATTTCTTATTATTTTTCAGGATTTGTCACTTGTCAAGCGAAATTCGTGCATAGGGTTCTTTAAATCTAGTTTTCGGTGAGTCAAAAAATGATAACCATTTTATATGGGACCTTGGCGTATTTAATTTGTATTTGGTACCACCTAGACCTAACAGACGAACTGATTTCTTTCGGACTGCTATGTATCGTACACTTTTTGCTCAGAACAATCCGTTCAATGTGTGCTGTCGTAATTTTAATGATGTACCTAACCTGTATGATTTTAACATAACCAAGACTACTTTTAAACTTAGAATTAGTAATAATTAAGGAACTGTCTGTACGAATACTTCGAAGACCAGTACAAATAAATAAATAAAATAAACGAAACATTTAGTTTCATTCACGAAAAATAATGTCGTTTTCAACGATTACATTCCTGCAATGTACACTAAATATGCAAAATTTACGAAAACTTTCGTTCATCAAGCGGCCATTACTTCACACCACAATCTTTCTAATCCTCAATAGAGGTGAGCATGTTGAAATAAAATCGATTTTGCCAGATTGATACTTTTAGTTAATTAAAAAATCGTTGTTGTCAAAAATCGATCCTAAAATATCGATTGAAAAAATAATATGCTAATCAATACGAAAACTTCCCTAAGATGAACGAAATAAATTCGTGTGAGCAATGAAATCGTTCGAAATATACATAAACGTTCATTAGAAGAAACGAAACATTTCGTTTCATTCACGAAAAATAATGTCATTATCAACGATAATATTCGTGCAGTGTACATTAAATGTGTAAAATTTACAAAAGCTTTCGTTCACCAAGCAGGCATTCTTGTTCATGAAATGAACGAAACCTACTATTTACAATGGACGAAAATACTTCGTTGCAGAAAACGAATGAATTCGTGCATTGCATGATCGATTTCATTATATTTACGAATTTATACTATCAGTGTAGTGAATTTCATAAGAATTTCATTTATTTTTTAGCCACGAATGTGAATCATAATATTATTGAATGATTGAATTTTGTAAAGATTCGTAATTATAGTTATTTTTGTGGGTATTAGAGTTGGGCATTTTCAACGAGATTATATAATATAATAGTTAAAACTAGAAGAGACAAGAAGAGCTAAATGCTTCGTGAAGATATTGGGGGGGAGGGAGGGGGGGGGGGGTAGGGGTGTTACTTCTGGGTATAAGAGTCAGGGGAGGGAGGATAGACAAAGATGGCAGGGAGAGAAAATTATTTCAGTTTCAGGCATCGTGAGATCAACGGATGGATTACAAACTCGTGTGGCCTTCATCAGGGGAATCATGTAATGGGACGCAGGGTGGTCCTCCTCAAGATGGCAGGAGTTTTTCCAGACGATTTCGTAGTACGGCTCAGATGTGGATCGGCTACATTTCGAGTTAAGCGTGTTATTTTCGTGCCGTAGGTCCCGTGTTTGTTGGCTCATTCGATACAGATGGTTTGATACAGGTGAAAGAGGTGAGAATGATAAGGAAAATAAGAAGGGTCAGTTAGACTTGTATATTGATGGTTTTCACAAAGGTGTATATAAGGGACATATAGAGGACATCGCGGCTTGCCATCACATCTCGAACCGGGACGTTGGTTGGTCTTCCTCGGGCCCGCAGGGTATCCATTAGCCGAGACCTGGCGGAACTGTACTCGGTGCATACCCAGACAATGTGCTCGATGTCGTGATAGCCGTCGCCACAAGCGCAGATACCACTATCCACGAGCCCAATACGCCGGAGATGTGCATCCAGCGTGTAATGGTTTTGCCATGAGTCGGGACATCACACGAATGAAGTCACGACCCACATCCATCCCCTTGAACCAAGGTTTCGTCGATACCTTAGGGATTATCGAATGTAGCCACCTTCCCAGCTCTCCACTGCTCCACGAAGTTTGCCAACTTTCGAGGGTTCTCTGATGAGTAATACTGAAAAATTCGCTGAAGCAAATTGGTCTTTCGTAAACGTCTCCTTCTAAGGCACCCACCTTAGCTAAGGAGTCTGCCTTCTCATTGCCCGGAATGGAGCAATGAGAAGGGACCCATACCAAGGTAATCTGGAAAGAGTTGTCAGATAAAGCACTCAGTAGTTCCCGTATTTTCCCCAAAAAATACGAGGAGTGCTTTCCATGTTTCATCGAGCGAATAGCGTCAATAGAACTGAGGCTATCCGAAACGATGAAGTAATGGCCTGCGGGTAATGTTTCAATGACTCCAAGGGTATACTGAATGGCAGCTAGTTCTGCGGCGTAAACTGAAGCAGGGTCACTGAGTTTGTAGGAGGCGGTGAACTTTTGATTGAAAATACCGAAGCCAGTGGATCCTTCGAGGTTTGATCCGTCAGTATAGAACATCTTAGAACAGTCGACTTCTCGGAATTTATTATAAAAAATGTTTGGAACCACTTGTGGGCGTATGTGGTCCGGAATTCCACTAATCTCGTCTTTCATGGATGTGTCGAAGAAAACAGTAGATTCAGAAGTATTTATGAAATGCACACGGTTGGGAATGTAAGGAGAAGGGTTAATATTCTGCGCCATGTAGTCAAAGTACAGGGACATAAAACGGGTCTGAGAATTGAGCTCAACAAGCCTTTCGAAATTTTCAATCACGACCGGGTTCAAGATATCGCATCGAATGAGCAATCGATATGAGAGTTCCCAAAATCGATTTTTCAACGGGAGAACGCCCGACAGCACTTCGAGACTCATCGTATGGGTCGACTGCATGCACCCTAAGGCGATACGCAAACAACGATACTGAATTCTTTCGAGTTTGATGAAATGTATGTTCGCGGCGGAGCGAAAGCAGAAGCATCCGTATTCCATTACCGACAGTATCGTTGTTTGATACAACCTAATTAGGTCTCCTGGGTGGGCACCCCACCATGTTCCGGTTATTGTACGAAGAAAGTTGATCCTTTGTTGGCATTTCTGTTTCAGATACCGAATATGGCATCCCCAAGTACCTTTCGAGTCGAACCAGACCCCTAGATATTTTACTGTGAAGACCTGAGCGATAGTTTGACCCATTAATAGAAGCTGTAGTTGTGCTGGTTCACGCTTCCTTGAAAATACAACTAGCTCAGTTTTCTCCGTGGAGAATTCGATACCCAGCTTAATAGCCCATGCAGACAAATTGTCCAAGGTATTCTGTAATGGTCCTTGTAGATCGACAGCTTTGGATCCCGTAACAGACACCACGCCATCGTCTGCAAGTTGCCTTAACGTGCAGGAATTGTCAAGACAATCATCAATGTCGTTGACATAGAAATTGTATAAAATGGGGCTTAGACATGAGCCCCGGGGAAGGCCCATGTAGCTAAATCGTAATGTCGATAAATCACCATGCGAAAAATGCATGTGCTTTTCCGACAACAAGTTTAATAAATTGTTGTTTAAAGTTGCTGAAAGACCATGCTGGTGCAGCTTCTCTGAAAGAATGATGATCGAAACTGAATCAAAAGCCCCCTTAATATCTAGGAACACTGATGCCATCTGCTCTTTGCTAGCATAGGCCATTTTAATTTCAGTTGAGAGCAACGCAAGACAATCGTTCGTCCCTTTGCCTTTGCGAAAGCCAAATTGTGTATCTGACAGTAAGTCATTTGCTTCGACCCAATTGTCGAGACGGGATAGGATCATTTTCTCGAACAACTTCCGGATACAAGATAGCATTGCGATCGGACGGTACGAATTGTGGTCGGAGGCTGGTTTTCCTGGTTTTTGGATGGCGATGACCTTCACTTGTCTACAATCGAGTGGGACAATGTTAGCCTCGAGAAACTTATTAAATAAGTTCAACAAGCGTCTCTTGGCAGAATCAGGCAGATTCTTCAACAAGTTGAATTTGATTCTGTCTGGCCCCGGAGCTTTATTGTTACACGACAAGAGAGCAAGTGAGAACTCCACCATCGAAAAAGGTGTTTCGTTCGCGCTATCGTGAGGAGACGCGGCGCGGTAAATCTTCTGTGCCGGGGCGGAATCCAGACAAACCTTCTTGGCGAAATCGAATATCCAACGGTTTGAATATTCTGCACTCTCGTTGGTACTGTTTCGGTTTCGCAAACGCCTGGCCGTGCCCCAAAGAGTTCTCATCGATGTTTCTCTCGTTAGTCCGTCAACGAACCGGCGCCAGTAACTACGTTTCTTGGCTTTCATCAAACTCTTCATTCGCGTTTCTAACGTCGCATATTGTCGATAGCTAGCGGGTAACCCGTCGTCCCGGAAGGTCTTATACGCGGCGGCCTTCTCCGCGTACACGTCTGAGCACTCTTTGTCCCACCACGGATTAGGAGAGCGTTTTTGTATGTTCGCGCCGGGTACTGGCTTAGTCTGAGCTTGATTCGCGCTGTCGAGAATCAAGCCAGCCAAAAAGCTGTACTCTTCCTCCGGAGGAAGTTCTTGGGTAGATTCGATGTTGTCGGATATCGCGGCAGCATAGCTCTTCCAATCGATATTTCGTGTGAGGTCATACGAAATATTGATTGATTTCAATGGCCTTGAACCGTTATTGATTGAGACTACAATCGGCAGGGATTCTATGATGTCATGTAGCCGGCGATGCCCAATCGCGGTGTTGGGGGGAATATATATGGAAGCTATGCAAAGGCTTTTGCCTTTGGTTGTTACTTGACAAGCGACAACTTCAATACCTGTTATCGAGGGAAGGTTAATTCTGTAGAAGGAATAGCACTTTTTGATCCCCAAAAGCACTCCTCCATAGGGGGTGTCTCGATCCAGGCGAATAATATTAAAGTCGTGGAAGTTGAGATCTATGTCGGAAGTTAACCAAGTTTCACATAATGCAAATGCATCACAACTCAAATTATTTATTAAAATTTTGAAGGAATCGATTTTTGGGATGATACTTCTGCAATTCCACTGTAGAACAGTGATCAAATCCGTGACCTCGTTCGATGAGTTAGCCATCGAAGGATACAATCGCTGAAAGGAGGGGCCATTTAGCAGTCAACTGCTTCAAAAATGTTCTCACTGTAGGGATAAAAGCTAACATAAGACTTTTAATAGGATCAGTTATATTGAAAGTTTTTATTATCCAGTCCACTATGTCCGAGAGTTTTATAATTCCAGTGCTGTGATTACTCTCGAACTGAAACAAAGGAACACTTGGGATTTTTGATGTTCCTGGAAGTGCTGGGAACTCCTTCTCTGAGCTTAATCCTCCGAGAGCAGGAGCTAATTGCTTCGGTTTGGTTGCAACACTTCCAATAGATGTGACTTTCGGAGCCCCCTCAAGGGACACCTTCTGGCCTTTACAAGGAACTTTGCGAGAGGAAATGTTCCTCCTCTTCCTATAACTTCTAGGCACCCTAGTAGATGTTCCCTCTTGTGGGTTACCAGCCTCGCCCTCGTCAGGAGGCAAGTGAGTATAGATGTTTGCTGAGGATGGTGGCGTAGCATTCTTTAACATTTCTGCGAAAGAATGTTTGGATCGTCCCGCAAGGGAACGTTTCAGTTTATCCCCGCGTAGTTTGTACGCGGGACATGCCGAGATATCATGCAGACTCTCCGCACAGTAAGGACACTTTTCGGCTTGCTTACTGCACGAATCATCTAGATGATTCTCCCCGCATTTTCCACAGCGGGCCTTATTGCTACAATGGGTGGCTGTGTGACCCAGTTGTTTACACTTTGTGCAATTCATGACCCGCGGCACAAACAGACGCACAGGCAGACGAACATTGTGCAAGAGGACGAAGTTTTGCAAAGCGGTACCAGCGAAGGTCACCCGATAAGAGTTTGATTGGGGGTACGTTTTTGAACCATCCCCCGCAACTACTACTGAGTGCAAACGTTTGCACTCAAGTATTTTCACTGGCTGAAGTAAGCGGTCTCTGAAACGGCCAACCCCGTACTTCAGCAGATCCTCGCACGTCAAACTCTCATCGGTTACGACGCCTTCGGATTGTACTTTTACAGCTGGAATATACACGTTATAGTCCCGCGTAAAGTGCCGGGGGGGGGAGCCTTAGAAGTTCAACCCGATTCAACTTCCATTTGACCATCCGGAGAGGGAACCATAGAAAACGTCAACGCACGGGGTCAGCGCCCGCGCAGACGGAAGAAAGCAATAAATGTGTTACAAAAGACAAAAACCACTTAGCTTTAAACTGGTGTCCAACCGATCCAGCTTATACAGCTGGCTATTGTTTAATCCTCACACGCGAACAAAAGACTGAGGACCGAACCGAACTGGCAAAATAACCTTGAATGCGGATTAACACTATTCTTTACCTCAACCTCTGTCTCGATGGAGAGCTCGAAATAGAAGATTAAAGTTGTCTACCGTATATCTTTTACAAAAACAGTGATCAAGAAATAATGGGAAACAAATTTGTGTATCCGAAGTGATTGTACAAATAGTAATTGAAAATCAGTACAGACAAAATGAACTTTTCTGTACAAACAATCTCGTATCTCGGCCGTTTGTCAATCAAGTCCTATTTTTCTTACACCAATGAAATCCTTTGAGTTTCTTGATTTGTACTGTATGCACCAAATTGTAGAATTTCAAGAATTACTATATCTTTTTGAGGTTTTAGGCGCGATGAGGTTCACAGGTTTAGTTTTACGGTTTAAAAAGTAACATGTTTACTTAATAGTTCTACATATTACGTATGGGTATTATTATACAGTGAAGACCCGTTTTTATCAGCCCCTTAGTGAATTTTAGGTTGATAATGCGGGGACACTGACAAAATCGGGACATATGTTTTTCATTCTTTTTAAGAAACCAAAGATCTTGTAATAATATTCTTTAGTTCCTAGATATAGCCTCATAACCTTTCCTGATTATTTGCCTTAAATTTCTCTTAAGGAGGTGTGACAGTGCAAAATTAAAAAAAAAATATTTTTTTTATATTTTACCCATCTCTAAGATTAGAAAAAAAAAAAGAGAAAGGATTTAGTCCAATTCAACTTGGTTCGTTTACTAGAGCCCATAAAACTAGCAACTATCAATTTTCATATGAAGCTGATGGGTCAAAATGCTAAGAAAATTGGATGCTGTGAAAATTGGGCCATCACTGTATCACTATGTTCGTATAAACGTGATGAAACGCAATATTGCATGTAAGTTACAAAATAATAGAGCGAAATAGGCAAAATTCTGTAAATACGAAGTAGATCAGAATGTTTAAAGCATTCGTCTTAGAACGTTACATTTGAAACGATGACCTATATTTTTTTATATTCCAATCGATTTTAATTGATGACGACAATTTCTGAAAGAACAAATTCTTTAATTTTCTCAAAACATAGACAAAAGTACGTAGAACTACAGAAATTTCATTTTGTTTGGCAAATGACTTCGAATTCAAAGTGATGACCTATACATCTTTATACACCAATCGATTATAATTGATTTCGGCTACAATTTCTAAAAAAAGCAATTTTTATATTTTCTCAAGAAATAGCCAAAAATACGTAGAAAACCGGAAATTTAATTTCGTTTTCACATATCGTCGAATATAAAGGTACATCTTTTTATGTACCTATGTATGTATGTATCTATGTATGTATGTAATTCTGAAAGACCAAATTCTTATATTCTCTACAAAAATAGCCAAAAATACGTAGAACTACAGAAATTCCATTAAGTTGGTAAATAACTTCGAATTAAAAGGGATTTATGCACCAATCCATTGAATTTGATTTCGGCTACAAATTCTGAAAGAACATAGTATTACTGGTGTGATTATTTTGGACCGGTTTGTGCAACGAAAAATCGACATGAGAAATGAGATCATATTTGATGGCGATTAGATACAATCGCTTCCTGAAACTCCGAAAATCGGTTTTTTGGGTTAATGATTTTTCTTATTATTCTCCACGTGTTGCTCATCAATTGCATCAACCAGATGGTCGGTGTTAAGTCAGCCCGAACTGAGTGACATTATATTGGTTATATTCGATATTAATGTTTGCCATAATTAATTCTTGCTTATTATAACACATTGCAAATCTGGTAAAAGTTGAATGTAGCTGAAGAAATTTTATTATCTCATTTTATAAGATTTTGCGGCTTAGTCCGGTCTGGCAGACTAGATGATCTGTGAATTATGACGCACCAAATAATGTCCCTTTGTCGACCTACGAATCCAGTGATAATTAGTAAAATTTTCGGTTGGTTTCAGAGACTCCTGAATTCGGTTACCAGGAATGGAGATTATTTTAGAATTTTATCATGTATCACATTAAAGTTCATATTTAGAGATAAACGGAAAACTTTGGACGTATTACGACGGGTTTGGGGTATTTGGGAAACCAATTTCTGGACCGAACCAAATTTTAAAAACGGGCCAAAATTTCTTGTCGCTCAAATTCTTGCAGATTTATATGACCTTGTCCATTTCAAGAAAATATAGCATATATATGCCTTGATACTCGCGATCAAATGTTCTTCCTAGCTTGCGGGTCACGAATGTGAGCACTCCATCCTTGGTGGTAGCTTCTTCACTGGTGGTATTAGTTGTTACGTTTGAAGTACTTGACGCAGCGTTTGCAGTTGTCATTATTGCCGTAACTGCAGCTACAAATTTGGCACCCGATTCTGGTTCAGATAAAGATATTGGGGCTTGGGTGTTTTTTTTTCTGCAACTGAGCTTTCCTCAGCAGTTTCTGGCAGGATTGTCCGTAATGTGCCGTTTGTTCTCAGAATTGGCAGATATTAGTTTGTCCTTGATACGTACAAAGAGTTCGATGTGTAATGGTATCATGTGGGTCATTCTAACACTCATTTCCGCTTTATTAATCAAATTACGTATCGGCGTTCAAATAATCTTCCTTATTAGAGATACCACAATTTTCGCACGCTTTTCACTTTACCATGTGTCCATAGTCTTAAGCAAACGAAACATGACAGACAGTCCAGCGCACAGCATGCTGTGATCAGCACCTAGAAATCATCATAATTACGTGTGCAAATTTCCAACAGTGATCGTCACGGGAAGGACACATTTGTCTATCAGCAAAGTTAGATTACTGATCAATCTTTTCCCATATTGGCTATTTATTATTTTTCCGAAATGCGTGGGAGAAGCGGACAAATTTTATCAACACCATCATCGTGGCCACTCAATCCGGGTGTTTTGAGTCATAACTGAATGTATTTTAGGAGTTTCAAGTTGCTCGATCTTGGGCCGCCACTCCCTTTGTACGTGCATTTGCTTTGACTTCATCCAATAAGCAAGTGCGGATTCTACCCGGAATAGACGACCTTTCTGGTTCTCTACTGAACATTACTTTACTTGATCGCTCGCAAAATAATTCTCATACCGAGCACTCGATAGTAACAGCGATTCGTATAGAAAAAAGTTGATGAATAATAAAACCGCTGGCAATATTGAACTAGTATATGAGCTGTTAAAACGCGATGGATAGCCAATGACTACAGCGCTCCACTGGGTGATTTCAAAATGGCGTCAAACATCGATCTCTAGCATCTACTCGTCAAGCCCACTTCGAAAATACTCATATGGTGGCTTTCAAATAAACTAGAAATAGTTTCGTTAAAATCGTATTGATTGCGAAATCCGTGGAAAAAAACCCGATAATTGCGTAAAGCGGGGATAACATCCTTTGCTATAAAACCGAACAAAAACCTTAAGATTACGTTATTTTGTACAATTCACACTGCAAAATATACTGCTTTTTAACGGATTCTGAAGCTATTACTGTTTTTACACAAAACATATTTGTGTACTATGAATAAAAGTTTTTTAAACAGAGTGAAGGTTCATTATTGATTATTAGGATCAGGGTTGATGACAAGGGATTAGGATTATGGAATAAAATTTGGGTTTATTAGCATTAATGCTTTGGAAGACGAATCTAGACAGAAACAAAACTAGTAAAGTCTAAATTTTAGAACAAACTAAAAATATTGATTAACGTTATATTTCTCAGCAGACAATTATTCCGCTAGACTGAACGATGGAATTTTCTTTTTCTAAAAGCACTAGAAGAAACTTTTTTGACCATGTGCACCTAAAAATTTTCTCAACCTTGTAATCTCTCGAATAAAGCACTCCCCGCCGTGAAACTTTTAAGACTACCCCGGTGCAGCAGTATTCTACTGTGCTGAGGGAAACCCTATTAAGCAGAACAATTAAAAGCCTCTCCCGGTGTGATTAACTCGTTTGGTCCGCGCTTTGCTTCGAACTTCGGAATACAGGCAACGCGCATCCAGTGCGGTTAATTTGAGATGATCATCATCGGAGTATTCGAAGTAGACCGCGTTGATAGTACTGTCCCTAGTTAGACTGTTCTGGTGCTGATGACCAAGTTGCAAGCCTTTGCCATTGGATAGCCATGTTACGAGAATTTCAATGCAATAAGTCCATGCCCGGTTATTGTACTGGTGCCTCTCTCGTTAGTGGTTTTGTTATTTTTGTCCCTTTAAATTCGATTTCAAAGGACTACAACTAGGACAGACGCTTTTAAATCGTGCAACCTAGAAGCTGCAAAGTTCATTGTTCTGCAATAAGCTATCGACTCGTGTCTGCAGAAGTTTAACGATAATAGAACTGAAATTTAACACCGTTTTGTTTTGAACGTTTCGAATTAATTTAGTGCTTTAAATAGCCCACTTCCACTGTTATATAGTTTTTATGTTTTAATTTTAGAATTAAGAAGAGATCACTTGGAATATCAATAGCAAAAGTGTTCGTCGCGTCAGCGATCTTTCGGTTTCATTACACAAAATTTTCCTATTCGAGAATTAATCTGCATTAAAAATGCACGCCTGCACCCATCCGACCCATTTACGCTGCTCTGGTTTTTCCATAAGACACTATCATCAGACTGCTGCTTACGATCTCATTAACATTTTATTTGCTTCAATTTTAAAGTTCACTGTCGTCTCTTTGCTGTTCTGCTCCGCACACGTTCTCCTCGTAAGGATGTCAGCATTAAGAACTGGAAAACGGTTGCAGCGGAGAAAAGATTTCTTGTCTTTTTGTGAGTATGCAAATTTTGAGTTCCGTTTCTTCTTCTTTTGCTTCTCATTCTTTTTTCTTTTAATTTTTTGAAACAACGGTGGGCATAACGGTTCCGCTTTCATAAGCATACCTGTACTACAACCCATCAGCTTTATCTTGGCTTTAGTGGAGTCGCGAATTTGCCGGATAAGAATAAGCTAGTCGGTTGTTCTGTGTTTCACCTTCAGACCGATCCGGAGGCAAATGCAAGATGAGATGATAGTAATTGTGCAAAGTAGCTAATTAGAGGTGCTGTTAGCGTTGTCGTGTAATTTTCATAAAGCTAAATGAATTAATTCTAGGATGGGGCTGCTTGCTTCTTTTGGATTCTGTTTTGAAGGACGCGGTTGGCATGGTTTTATTTGATAATTTTAGATAAAAATCTTGGTACTATAATCTTTGCCAGTGGGATTTTGACCTTTTGTTTCGACAGGCTTTACAAGAAATTCTTTGCATACACATCAGTGTTACGATCCTACTGTTACTCGGTAGCTCGGAATGAATAAGAAAATTCAGTGTTTGAACTCGAGCCAGAGTAATTTACTCTCGTTAAACAGTAATTGCAGTGAAACGAATTTGAATGGCGGAAGATCAATAAATGTATTCTTGGTGACGCATGGTATTTTGTTAAAAATAAAGCACCATGCGCTGCCTTAAAAATAGTTAAGATGTTCCAAATTCAAATAAGAGGTATGCAGCTTGCTTTGTTGTCTCAACAAACAAAACGTTCACCGTAGTCTGCTTAATACCACGACTGACCTAGTTTGTGAATTGGAAAATGCTGTTATACCGCATAGCACAGACAAAATAGATTGAAAGTGAGCCCAAGATCCGGCTTGTACATGATTTAACACGAATGAGTAAATATGGTTTAATGCAGTTTATTTACCACTACATATTCGGTCCCGGATCCGTTTGGTAGGATGTTAAAGCATGGGATGCTACGGAACAGAAAGTTACAACCATTCATAGATCAGCCACCTAAATCGGCGAGATTCGAAAGCGGACACAAAGTGTCACTTCTCGCACTTAGCAGCAGCAGCAGGTTAGGGAGTGCTCGCTATGGGAGTCCCTAAGTTTTGCAGCAACATTCGTGGCTTAAGTGCGCGATTCAAGTGCTTCACTAACAAAAGCTGCTATCTCAAGCATGATAATACCTATAGCTGCGAACGAAGGAGGCGGGAGGGGAGGGGGAGAAGAAAATCTACTTTCTATTTTCTTTTGCCGTCCCTTTTATCCGTACCGAAAACCACGCGAAGAGGAGGAGGAGGAGGTGTGCTGTAACAGTGTGGCAGAGGAGCGCGCGGTGAAAAAACAGCATCCCAGCAGGCGACATAACGAGAGATATTAATTTAGGATGTCATTTTTCATCAAAAAGCACACTCATATATGTGATGTATTATGCTGGGCTTTAGCTGCTCGTCTCGTTTGTCTTTGTCCCCATTGCTGCAGAGATATATATATGGGTCGAAGCAGGATAGGATCAGCTCACGCTTGCAAACGAAGACGGATGTATTTCTGGGTATCCGGCTCGCGTGTTGTTTTTACAGCAAACAAACATTCTCTGCGCCTCTCTAGTATAGATGAGGATTTCAAATAGTGACAGCGATGGAAGACAATGACAGTTTAACTCTCGATTTTAGCACATGTCTTCGTTGGGTTACGCAAATCTTTCCTGTCGACATCGGATGTAAGAGTCGTATTTTTGTTTTGCACGGAAATTACCAATCAAAAGTTGTTCAGTGTAACAGCCCCAAGTGGATGGGTTCGGGATGGCATGGCCTACGCGGATGATGGTTGGTAATAATTGAAATGTTTCTGTTGCAAAATATTTATCTTTCGTGTATAGGAAGCTTTGTAAATAGTCAAGTATGCGACGTTTATTTGTAGGCAAATATCGCCAGTTATCAAATAGAACGATTTTGAATATAATATTTTGCGTGGCACTTCATTGATGTTTGGGCTGTATTTTAAATTATTCAAAACGAATTCCGGAAAAAGATATTTCAAGTGTTCTACTTCATTGCAACTTTATATGTCCGAAATCAGCTTTAGTTGTAGCTTCCAGGTGGGATCAGACTTTTTTACAATTCTTTGAAGAGACAATCGGCTGTCCGGAGTTCAAGTTGTCTTCGATGAAACAATCTCAATAAACGATTAGCCATAGTTTAAACGCTTAAAAGATTTACGTATCCTACAGTCAATAAACTATTCAAACATGCACGAAAATATAGTCTCAGTCGCATCACTTGCTTGAAGCGAATCCTGACTAACAACCCACCCACTACCCAATCCGTGGTACTTATGGGAGTGTCACTGAGTCGGGGCCTTCCGTTAAGTAAGTACCACATCAATACTTCCTTTCTCATCCCAAGTTACGGTAAAGATGGTCGTGGCCCGCAATGGTGGCTCTCAGGCAAAACTCTCACTTGGACTGGATCAGTTGTTATTCCCAAACAATGCTCCTCAAGTAGTCTGGCTGGAAATGAGAGTCATCAGTCTGCAATCTACAAAGTATGCCGTGCTTACGCAACACAACGCATTCTTTGAAGATACAGTCGCTTGACATATGCCTCCATTTTTTTTAATTGATACTCGAAGAGATTGCAAATTTGGATGAAGATGTTTATTTATTTATTTAACATAATTATATTCATCGGACTTTGGAGTCTAAATGGATAGATAGGGTTATAAATAGTTATAAATAATCATGAAATATATTACACTAGTTTACAGTATTTCTGAACTCCACAGCAATCGTGCGCTGAATCCGAAAATAAAATGCAAAGAAAATTACAGTAGAACAGTTTTCGAGTTACATTAATAAAATGAAGAAAATGAAAACCTTGAAAATAAAAAGTACGTTTAGTAAAATCCAAATAGCGTAGTTGTACTGCATCAATATAAAATATTATTATGTGAAATTAATTACCTTTAATTTGTATTTGAATGTATTTTCGGTCGTCGTCGAGTTTGATTAACTTTTCCTTAATTTTTTCCCATTTTTAAAGAAAAATAGACGCTCAAGATTTTGGGCAAGAAAATATAATTTCCAAAATTATATTTTTAGGCGAACTTAAAGACTGCCAATAACTTATAAAAATAAGAACTTATTAGATTAAATGGGCTAAAAATTGTGAAAGTTATTCAATTTTTCGGAAATTTTTGAGCTTCTCTGGGTCAACTTATTGAACCGTCTCGATCACAATTTTTTCTAGGGCTTGTTTCATAATATATGAGGGATTTTAGAACTATATAGAATTCTATAAAACAGATGATTTGAAAAATTTTGAGAGAATTTAATCTAGGGTGATTTTCTTTATCTAAATGATTTAAGTTTTTTGGGGCCTATACAAAGCAGCTGAATTGAACGGGTATGAAAAAGGATTTGTGGACAAAATTCTAAGGAAACACAAAAGGAAGAAGCACAGTTAAAACGCGACAACATTAGAGGAGGATAAAAAACAGGAACCTAGAATCTGCTTGCCGTTTTACCCCAAAATTACTAACTCCGATCACACCGTCCCAAAAAGCTTGGTTATCAAGTCGCATACAAAAGTGGTAACACGTTGAAAAACTTCTTGTGTAACCTAAAAGACAAGGTTCCAAACGATCAAAAATCGGGGCTCTACCAAATCCCCTGTCAATCTAATCTCGGCCCGAATTTTTTTTTCGACTGGCAGAAGGTTTCTGTAATTTAACAGGGGCGTAGCTAGGGGTATACGGAGAGGGGTTACACCCTTCTCCCCCTCATTGATCACAAGCCCTTTAAATTTCCGTTAGATCACCCCTTATTGCACTCCCTCAGACCACCACCCCATCCATCACTCATAACCCTCCCCCTCTCATTCACATCATCTTTATACCACCGCTATATCACAAAGGCATCCTAAATTAAACCGGAGAACGGTTCGTGGGTTTTTCACCCTCCTCACACACCCACCCTCGCATGACAAAATTAGTTAGCAGGAAGACAACCTTGAACTAATGCTGACTAGGCTAAATAAGTATGATATTGTTTTGTTTCAAGTGTTTTACCGTCGACACGTAGCTCATCAGGTTCGTGGCTGGAGAACCATTGTGTGTAGCTACACCGTATACTAAGAATCTACTTCCACAATAAAAACGAACATAAACAGGCATGGAATCACAGTTTGGAGAAATGAGAAATTGCACTACTAGAAGATTAAAACGGGTTTTTTCACCATGTGCCTGCTCTGTCTATCCGAAACGCAATATTTGATTCTTGGCTATCATAAGAAACAATCCAAGGCATGCTATGGTTAAGATTAGAGTGTATCAAAATGACATCACGTCGTTAAAGTAATCCGGTTCATCTCTCAAATTAAAGATTTGGGTGAAAGGGCACCTCCAACGCTGATTGCAATCTGGTATGATTCTAAATATTTGGAACAAATTTTGATCTCTTCAACCCCACTGTGCAGATCTAAATTCTATTTTATATCAGTTAGATTCAAATATTTGGGCATGGTTTCAAAATTTGCAAAATTTGGATCAGAAGTTGAATCTGATTCAAATTGATTCATACCGATGTTGACATTAATTTCCAGTGATTTCGCGAGAAATGTGTGAACATAATTTGTTTTTTTTTTCAATTTTTGTAGAGAGCAACTTGCTTCTGGCAATAGCGGTTTGTTATTCTGGACCAAATTGATGTTATATACACAATGTTGGTGAATCAAAGTACTCAGATAAACAATCTATTTGGAAACTTTAAGAAATTCAGATAAAAATAAATGGAAATTTCAAAAGTGGTTATAAATCTAGATGGGGTGTTTGGTTAACTTTAAAAATAAGTGGACTAGGCACAACTGAGTGAGATAATTGGAGATGACATAACTAAATGACTAATTCAGTGTAATCCAAAGATTAGAATTACTTCGTAATCTATCACATGCACAGATATAAAAATCTTCCGTCATATTGGTTTTGATAATGAAACCACTGTTGGCTGACTCGTGATATTGTTTGATCTTACTGTTGTACTGTCCCCAGTCACTGACATATACGCAAGTATACGGGGGATAGATCACTAGTGAATTTTTTTCTTCCAAGCCTTGGGGATAACCCACATGCAAATAAGCAGTGTTGCTAAAAGAGCGAGAAGCCAACACATCCTCCTCGTTCGCCTGCGAGCGCGAGACTCACACTGTATGCTCCCTACTGCTGTACACACATTTTCGAAGAACTCTCAACTATGTGACAATCAGCACGAGCGGCAATTATGTTTGATTCATGTGAGTTATCTGCCTTCGCTATAGGCTCGTGTGTCACTCGCACTCTTGTCCGCTCGCTGGATATCAGCTCTAACGGCGAGTGGGTTCCCATGATGGGACTCCTCGGCTGAGAGTTTTTACTGCATGCCACCCACTCCCGTGTGCTAAGCACTCTTTACAGCTCTGAAGATGTTTATTAGAACAGTACGTATACACTCTTTTAGCAACTGGGAGCGCTTCTAAAGGAGCGAAGGGATCAGGTTCGGCATTCTGATGAAATCCTAGAGCAGTGCAAGCAAAAACTAACTAAATTAACAGTGCGCGTGTTGGCATTAAATTGTCATTGCATTACGTACGTTATCTGTCTATACAGGTTTATGCCAGTCGTATTTAGAGAACAAATTAAATATATTGTTTTTCTTATTTTTTTTAAATATGTAAACAAATTATAAGTGCGGTGTCTTAAATAAAACTTGTCTTTTAAGGGGCGACTACTATAAAGTTCTCAAACTGAAAGTAATTTTGTTATACGATTTTGATGGCAAGGTGACAATGGGCCTCTCGTTAAGGTTAGGGTGACCATATCAAGCGAGTGAAAAACCAGGACAGTCCAAAAAGGACTACCACCCTCCATCACCTCTTAATCGATTGTGCCTTCTCCCCACGTGTTCGGCAGCTTAAAACGTTCTATTCGGCAGTAAAACAGTTCTGGGGTCTTACAGGCAAAGCTCAGCCAAGAATTCGATCACCGAGCTCTTTTTTCGGATTTACACACACGCAGTTCTTGTTACATTACCATCAGCAAATGTAACATGATGTTGTTGGATACATCGGCTATCATCAATTTAGCGGAAGATACGAAATATTCTGAAATCATCTGTGCAGCACCGGCGAGGGGTCATTAAAGTAAAGTAGAAACATCAACGGTCCAAAGTAACTTCCCTACTTCATTCTTGATTTTAAGCTATCAATCTCCAATGACAATCATTATCTCTCGATCTGAGAACTATGATCGAAACAGCTGCATACATTGGTCCACAACTGGTACTATTTCGATTTGTTCGGCTGCCAAATTTCCTTGAAAACGGATCACACTGCCGTGATACGCATAAGAGTCCCATTTACTATCGATTTTCTATACATATGGGACTGTTATGCTTATCACAGTAGTACAGGTCATTCACATGTTATGTACGAACGCCTCATGTTTTTCTTTTCATTTTCCACGTAAGAGCAGAAAGTTGAGAGATTAAAAAAGACAACGGATTGTACAATTGAGAGATTCGAGTATTTAAAATTTTGTTTGTCATATTTTGCTTGAGGGTGAATTTACGTTGCAATTATGGTTGCGATCGGTCATAACAGCGATCTGAACCGGAGAAAATAAAGCGAAGACTCAGTAAAGAAAAATATTTTAGGCTTACAGGGCAAAAACCAGGACAAATCAAGCGTTTTCCTTGACTTTCCAGGACACCAGGACAGTCAGTGAAAAACCAGGACATGTCCTGGGAAACCAGGACGTATGGTCACCCTACGTTAAGGTTTATGTATACATTCATTATGAATGACAAAGTTTCAGTCAGGCAAAGCCACACATACGAATAATAAAATTCGTTCACTTTTCTTCAAAATAACGAGGAAGATTTATGTATTCCTTTTTCCCTTAGTTCATCGACTGATTACACATGTTATGCATTCTCATAAATAATCAAGTCAATTCGTTGAATGGTTTTTGAGGTATCGGCAATTTGAAAAAGGCGGTTTCGAGAAAGACGCTATTAAAGTTGCCGATGGACTGAAATCATTGAAACGCATGGTTGTTTAGTACAAAAGAAGATCAGTGTGGCCACCATATTGTGCTGGGCTTTTCTAGAGGTTCAATACTAACAATTAAACGAATAAAAAACATTGATGTTTTTTTTACCCACTACACCACCTTAAGGAAATGATACCAAATATTCTATAAAAGCCCATGCTGGCTAATCGGTTTGCATTTTTGTGCCGATTATGCACTTCTGAGCAGAAGGGAAGGATGTATGTGATATCCAGCAATGAAATCTAAAACTTTTTAAAGATAGTTTCTTTTTTGAACAATGAAAATTGGAAACATGAATTCAATATAATTTATTGCAAAAGGTAAAAAAAATAATCTGCTACTACCAATTTTACTGAGATGGTAAATGAAATAAAGTTCCGTCTCACTAGTATATAGTAAATTATCGTGAATAATTATTTGAACAGTATTGTGCAAACTGTTGTTTTCGTCAAGAAGAATCAGTATTACCGAAAACAATGTTGTTCAGTCAGGTTCAAATCTCAATTAGTACAGATTTATAAAACTTTTGCTATATATTTGTTAAAATTATCTAATTCTAAGATTATGTGTATGAATAAGAGAAGCAAGTGAATCACGATAGTAGGAATTAATTCAGAGATATTTCATTTCTTTAGGCATTTTGATTTTCTTTTAAACTCAGCATTTTCAAAATTTATCATCCCACATCCATGCTTTTCGTCAAATTTAAATATTAAATCATCCTTTATACTATTTAATTACCATTGAAAATAACTTTTTATACTTAATTCGGCAAAAAATATCTGGGGAAAGCTAGCGTGAGAAGTCGACGAGCAAGTAAAAATTTCTATTTTTATGCTAGTATTGCTTGTGGTACAAAAACTCGATTCGAACCGTATTACGCACTTAACATTCTACTAATAAATTTAGCTCATGGACTGGTTAGTTCGACTGGCATATCTATGAGAGTACCATCTCTATAACTTCAAATACATGTGTTTTGACAGCTCGCAGTTGTCAGTAGCAGCTTGATTACTCACACAGTGTGGAGTTCAGGTTAGTGAGAAGTGCGCAAAATCATTCACTAGAGATTTCTTCTAATATAGTCTGGCTGTTTCAATTTAGGACTGTGAACGAATTTTTTAAAATATATAACGCATACAGTACTTTTCTTACAGCTGATAGATTTGCTCTGAGTCCTTCGTAATTTGGAGGATAAGGACAGCGTATATTGGAATTGGTCACAAAATTTTCAAGAAATTAAGTACTTATGTTTAGAAATTCACTTTATGACGGTAGTCGATCTCCTACATACATATTCTATACAAGCCAATGTTTGTTATTGGGTTGGATTTTTTGTAGTGAACCGCATTAAATGCGTTTATCTAGAAACCATGTATTTAATCCGAATATCAAGCACAGGTCTTGATCCGATTCATCTAATGCAAAATGTACCAGGAATGGTCATAGATGTATACTACCCATGATCGCATATTTTTCCCGTTTTATATGGGATTTCCTATCTTTATGGGACTGACTTGCGATCATAGGCAGTATAAATCATAGAGAATTTTATAAATCTTGTGAAATGAAACCGCTCATTTTAGTTCACTACAACAAGCCGCGGATTTAAAGTTCGAAGATGATGTCGTGCAGGGATCGACGCTAGCCGCCATTTTGAATTTTGGAATGATAAAAATATCAATCAATTCAGAAATTATACACTGAAAATATAAATTCGTAAATGGAAAAAATGATCGTGCAATGCACGAGTTCATTCGTCGTTTTCTACAATGAAGTATTTTCGTGCATTATAAATAGTAGATTTCGTTCATTTCATTTACAAATTTTAATTTTTTTTAAATTTTGCATATTAAGTGTACATTGCACGATATCGAAATTATATTTCGTGAATGAAACGAAATGATTCGTTATTTAAAAAAAAGGTTTGTGTGTATTACTAACGATTTCGTTGTTTGCACGAATTTATTTTCGTTCATCTTAGAAAAGTTTTCGTGTTCAATTATAAATATTTTTTTCCTCGATCTTTTAAGATCGATGTTTGACAATACCATTTTTTTTAATAAAGGGATAGATTTTATTTCAAACAGCTATGAAATATTGTGTTTGTTAGCATATACACTAACAGACTCGAAGCGAAATTTTCCAAGTTCTTCCGTTTGAAACGGTCACCCACAACAAACTAGCTCTTACTTTGGAATTTTAGGGACGTTTAAGGCTCAAGAAACTTTTTTTAAGCATGTATAAGAACTGAACACTTGGTAGTACGCAGGGAAAAACATGTGAACAGCTATGCCCCTAGTTTATTATTATTTAATTCCAGAAGAAGAATTTATAAGAATATTAAGATTTTATGAAAAATAGTTGTTGGGAAAACTATCGACCTAGCTGAATGGTGCTTAAAGTACATAAAGAGTTTTGAAAAGGTTTTATATGCATGAACCGGTGGAAAGCTTAAAACATTTTTTCCTACGCATAATATCGAGCATCCAATTCTTATGGACACTCACCCAAGGTTTCTTGCACCTAAATATATATCCATCAGTTTACCCAATGGGTGATTTCCCGAACGGTTTGCTATTTTTCTTCTATCTCAACCGGAATTTCACTGACATTGGACATTGGAGACTAAATTCGAGTTAGACATTTCTGAAAATCAGATGAGAATTCAATTCAAGAAATTAGCCGCTTTCTCGAAGCTTCCGGTTTCGATGAACTCTCGGAACGACTCCAAACTTTTAAAAATCCGTTAATGGCTTCAACAGAACACACAAAATTTTTGCGATCAATTCGTTAAGTTCGTGGAAATTCATATATTTTCATGAAGGAATCCGGATCATGCAACAGCTCAACCCGGGAACAATCTGACAGAAAGTGCTTGTTTCATATATGTACAACTGATTGATAGTGGTGCTATTATCCCATCACCATACGAGTGTCATTAACAACGAAACCTGGCGGAAGTGAAGCTAGGTTTAGGTCTGATGGAACAAAGACAGTCTCTAGAAAATAAATTTGGCCTAAACTATCTGCTTTTAAAAAAAATAATGCGCCCTTTTTAAATTTGAGCCGCCATAATGACAACAAAGTACCACCAAATTTATGAGTTCAAATCCTTATTTTTCCGTTACAATTTATTTTAATTGCAAGAAATAATCATAAACCAATTTGATTATTAAACTTCCGTGAAGGCAGGTACAACCTATTTGTTTCATTTGACCAATTTAACAGTGCTTGCTTAAAGTTTGATTGGGGTACAAATGTACCCCACAAAACCGTTTACGTTAGTGTTTTGTCATGTGTACATTATTCAAAAAATTATTATATCTTTTTTTAAAAGCAAAATATCGATACATAGTAAGCGAGAAACTTGTGTAAAATTGTATAAGTTCCAACTCTGCTGAATAATAGTATCTGTTATTTGGTATAACAAAGCACTATAGCAAAGTAACTAGAAAATGTGTTTGGATCGGTATCGTAATTTTTGCTTTTGTGGATGAAAGAGTCAAAACACATTCGTGAATATTATTTGTATACAGTATGCAAGACGCATCATTCGATTTGTTATCTTCTGCAGCCCAGGCTCTGGAACATACTTACTTTATATACACGTACAATGCACCGGCTCTTGCTATTCCTTCGCCGAACAAGTCCGGTATTCATAAAAGATAAAAAATAGCAATAGTAATCATTCGCCTTAATAAATTGTTATATGATAAAAGCGTATAAAAATGAAAACTTTATTTGATAGTTGACATTTGTTAAAACAAAGGTTCTTAAGGGAGTTGTCTACTTTGTGTACAAGTTTAAAAAACGAGTTTTATTGCTTAAATCGACGGAATAAACTACAAAATATTGAGAAGCCAATTTAAAATATTTTCGAAGAAGGAAATAGAGCGTCAAACAGAAATGCGAGCGCACGGACAAACGCATCCGTCCTCTTCTACGTTCGCTTTTTTGCTGGTGGTACCGGTTGTTGGCTTAGAGACACTAGGCGTGATTGTTGTTGAGTGAATATTTGTCCCTGTCAGATCCGAAAATATTGGTTTTGTAGCCGTTTGTAGTTTGGCATAAGATAGCAGTGTGCTGTTTACGGATATAGTGTGTGTGCTTTTCTTTGCTGGTTTTGCACAAAGTTTTCCGTGGTGCAGTGTCTTTGTAGAAATCGCGCATAGGAATCTACCATGGTTGCATAACCAGTATTGTCTGATGAATCGTCCCGTCGCGACGCGTCGTTACGTATGAAAAGTTGGTTTGTACGGAAGAATTCTCACCTCAAGAACAAAGTTAAGGATACCCGGGAAAAAGCAAAGTTACCGCTCTTATGGAAGCCACTTCTCCGTATGTTGACATAAATGTGTTAATCACAGTGTCAGAGGCGTGTGGAGATAATTCGTGTAAGCACATCTCTCTGGAGCCCTTGCCTATGTATACGGGGATGATGTTGTTAACGTGGCAGCTTTCGTTGATGTGCTGCACGTTGTTCCGCGAATATTTCTTAATGTTTGATGTGGTGCATTTGCAGGGCGTTAACTTCTCCTGGATTGAGCACAATCTGCACATTTAGTAATTATTTCACTTCCCGAGTAGCTCGTCTTATAGGACATTTCCGAAAATCAATAGCAACACAATTCGTCTGCAGTCGTTTTTGCCACGTATCTATAGCGGAACGATTTTTAGTTTCTACTCAGGGCGAGATGAGAAGGTAGACTGACCTTAATTAACAGGTGATTGAAATGGTTACCCTTTTGTATTGTTGTATTTTTATCGCTAGTTCAGTTCATCCAACAGCAGCAGTACTGCCCACTGTACTCGCAGTGGTTTAATTTGCGTCTTCCTATTTCTTTATGCCTCTATATTGTTGTCGGGTCCTACATATTCTTACAGCATATCAAAACCGGCTCCTACGTTATCCATATCACATTATTTATTATTTAAACCTGAATAAAATCTACCATTAGAAACGGTTTTCTTGGATGCAATATGAGATAAACTTATATAAATTGAAAATATTTTTGATGTAATAATTTTAAACGAGAATTTCGAACAACATCTGCTACCTACTCATTTTGCTTACAACAAAAGCCAAAATCTTCTCCATTGTATCGTAGTGTATCGCTTTGTCTGCACAGTAGAAGCAAAATGTCGTGTTTCAAACCACTATGGCCAATGTTTACACCCTACAATTTCATCATGTTAGACATAGCGTGCTGATTATGTTCCAGACCATCAATCCAGCAGAAGTGTTCGTTTTGCGAAACCAAATATATCCGCTCACTGTTAAAATAAAAATTCCAAATTCCTCCGAGGCTTGGAAGTTGTAACACCTGCAGATCGTTCAGAGGCGCAGAATGCTCTGCTTTAATTGTTTTGAGTCGTTACCCAAGTAACCATAAGCACTAATTTAAAATTCTAGATAAGCTATAAGTTATCATTTCCATTGCTAACTAGCCGTATACAAGTATTTTCAATGCTTCAATGCACCAAAAATGTAAAGCAATAAATCTAGCACTATATCGACATACAGAACATAGACATTGTGCTAAAAAGCTTTTGAAGATAAATGCCATGAAGCTTTTATAGAAAACTCTTAGTGCTAATATAGCATCTTCTTATAGTGCTTTGAGACACCGGACAATATAAAATATACGTATGCGTTCCCATAGTCACCTAAACTCGTATGCCTTCATGTCAAAAATGATGATGCAAAAAACTTTAAATCAAAATGCAAATTCTGCACGATTTTTCGAAAAAAAAAATACAGTTGAAATTATAATCCACAATAGACGTTTCGGTAATTGCAACCAATATTTAGGTAGAGTTTGGATTAAACCAAGTATACAAGTAAATCTTCTCACAGATCAGTGATCAAACGCGTATACCAAATTGAGACAAGGTTTTCGACTTCGGATCGAATCCCATTTCTATAGGCACTAATTCGTCAATTTAAACAGTCGGTTTGTCAAACAAAAGAAGAGAGGGAGGATGGGTGGAGATTCATGGAAAGGCACAAATCTCCGATCAACATGGGGAACGTGCCATTTGAGCTAGACGCTACTGCTTCCTGAGTACCCGCAAATTGAAAAACTCGTAGCTATGACAATTTTACCCGATTTGGATACCACGGAATAAGAAGCTGCCGAAATTCACCTGTCTGGCAAGTTATTTGTGGATGTGGCAATATGAGTCAACCGGAGACTAATAGAAATAGAGTTTCCCATGGCTGATGAGGAACTAACTCATACTGAACTAGAAGGCTTAGGTTTAAAAGGGCCCGGCAGTAATACAAGCCTTGGGGCCCGACGCGGCTCTCGACGGCCCTGTTACTGCATATTGCTGTATTTTTAACGTTTGTGTTGGCGTTTGGTTTTCAAAAAAGCATCGGAACAAAAATATACTTTTTGATCGGATTTTGGAAAAAAAAATGTTTAAAAGGAAATTTAATATGCTGTACAACGTCATATAAATGGTCAAAATCGATTTGAAACTACCGGAGTTATAGCAATATGAAGAAAACAGGGAATTTTGACGTATTTTAAAGACTTATTCTATACAAAATGAAATATTACATAATTAAATAGTCAAAACACGAATATTTTTAAACAGGTTGCTTTACAAATGATTTTGAGAATAACACTATCAAATTTAATTATAAATTTAATAAAAATTAGACATACTAGAGCGATTTTAGTTCTGGGGTACGAATGTACCCCACAAAACCGTTTACGTAGAGAAAAGTCGCCGCGGCCTAAGTATCGGTTTTAAAGTACCTGTCGAAATTTTTATTCCATTATAGAAAGTTGAACCGATATTTTCAGAAAAATTCCTGTTGACTTGGTTTATTACTAATTATCATGAAAAATAAATTGCAAAGAGATTTTAGATGTGAAACACGTGTTGTTGAATACTCTTTCATGAATGTTCGTTTAAAAAATTAAATAATTCAGGCAGTTTGCGAATCTGAAGAGACGGAATTTTATGCAAGAATGAAAAAATACAATATTTGAGCACCAGACGAGTTCTAGCGATTCAGAGATGCTAACATTTGGTACGGTTATATGCGTCATTCATTCGTATTACGAAGTATAATTCACTACTACAAAAAAGACTGCGTTTTGTGTATAGACGCAAACAGTGTCATGAAATGGATGGGTTGTTTTGTTTAAAACCCGAACCCGACCCGTGCCCGAAAGTCCAAAATTTCAAAAACCCGGACCTGACCCGAACCCGAGAATTTCAAATTTGAAAACCCGGAACCCGACCCGAACCCGAGAAGTTTAAATTTACAGAACCTGCACCCGACCAGAAACCCGTCGGGTTCGGGTCGGGTCCGGGTTTCGGGTCCAAAAACCCGAACCCGACCATCTCTAATCCTGACCAAGTTGGGGGATCAGGGTATAAGGTAGCATGCTTCAATATACAATATTACATGCTATGAAATCTCTTCGAAGATACAAATTTCAAAAGTACATGATTTAGAAGTATATTATGATACGTAAACATTCTTTTCGATGCTCTATTTAGTATTGTTATAAGAGCATACCTGGAAAATGAGATCGTGTGCACAAATTTGTCCCGGCCTATGCAATGTTTCATTCAAATAAACAGAGTGTTTGGTTCATCATTAAGAATTTCTTGAGGGGATGTAGAGACGCTCATCCAAGCAAGAATCCATGCTATTGAGAATGTAGGATTCCCGATAAAAATCGATGTTGAAAATGCTCGAAACCGCTGACGATGATTTGACAAGTCTAGTTTTGCGCTTCATTTACCACCTAAAGTGTGAATCGGGAAGAACCCAGTGATTCAATATATCTGTAACTGAACCGTCACTGCAAGACTAATGGATCCGATCCCTTTTCTCGCATCCTCCAAAACTAGACACGACGACCGCCAGAGCTGCCAGGGGTGATATGTACTTTATTCCTATTACTCATCTAACATGCATGCAGCACAATGATTCGAAAGCCTTGAGCATAATACAATTCTTCCCCCCTTGCATTGAAGGCAGGCGAGAATCGGGTGCTCGGTGAAAAAGTGGTTCATTTTTCCGCCCACTGATTGGCACTCGCCTCGCCTCGACATAGCAGCTCAATCTGATCGTTTCCATGATGGAGCAGCAGCAGCAGCAGCAGCAATGGAGGGCGCTGAGTTAAATGTGTGCTCGGTTCATTGTAGATAGTCTCAGCCATACAAACCGGTACATATTGGAGGAGAAAATGTGAAAAATGTGATATCCAAATTAATCAATCAATCATTGTTGGTTTTATCGATGAGTGTGTACTTTTTATTTCCGATGTAGGATCTTCAATGAGCAAGGGGTTCTGAAAGCGCTGGAAGAGGGGTAAGGTCAGATATAGGCATTCGATTTCCATGAAATTGGTAAACGCGTTATCGATGGATGGGAATGAACATTAATCATAGACTTACCATTCGCATCCAATTGTGGCTAGCTAGCGATAGAAACGCTTGTCCATCATCATTTCGAATCCAACTTTGATGGTGGTACGTAACTTGAAAACAATACAAATTATGAAAATCTTCTTACATTTCCAGCGAAAGTTCAACAATGATGAAAAATAGGTCACGTTTGACAGTATCAGTACAGTTAGTAAACGATTTATAGAGGATCCTTAAACGAAAGCTGAATATAGAAGAAGGAGTTTATGTCGGTAAAAAAATGAAATACTCACTCTGATGACACTTTCCCTAGCAGAAGTTCTGAATTGATAACGTACGATGGAAATGAAATAGCACCCAGATATGTGAGAAGAGAACATACTTTCTGAAAAATGGGAAACATTGATACGTGTGTAGCATTGCCTTCACTTCCTTGGTATACACGAATCTGTATACAGAGATAGATGAGATGTAGAGCCGCCACAACATACAGGAGGGATGGTAGGGAAAATAAGATCAGAAGGTTTCTTTCGTTTTTCGGCTGCGAAGTTGTGAAGCAAGCGAAAGAAATCGCTTGAAAATGTTGGGAAAATATTTACATAATATTTTTACTCGCCCAGCCATTGCTCGACCGTCGCTCGTCGTTGCCGGTGTGTGCCATTTTTTTTTTGTTGTTGCTTCATCTCTCGATGGTATAGCTGCCCTATTGCAAACTGATGACAAACACGACGTTCGACAGCTATTGAGTTCAAATGTTGCCAATTCCCCTGTGAATATGATACCATGCACCTCTGCTGTTCCCACCGCGCAGTCTCATGCGGTGCAATCTCGATAATATGGAACGGCAAGCTTGAAGTGATTCGATATTTGCTCATCGTAACAATGGTTCCGGGGGACGTACCAGCTGGGAAAGCTTTTCATTGTTGCAGTAGAACTTCACAATAAAAAGATTAAAATGATTCTCCGCTGGGTTTATCGATTACTGCATAGCATTAGAATTTGCAATAAACAACTTTACACGAGATGTTTTTTTTCTGGGCGACTTTAGTAAAAACAATTTTTAGTATTTAGTTCTGATAAAACTTTCTATTGCCCATGAATTATTCCCAAGTATAACTGAAAATCTTATACTTATGGAACCATTAAGCATTCAATTAGTTAGATACATGCTTGATTGAAAATTGAGCAAAGTCTCGGATACAACTCAATATGTAAATAAAAAGCCAACAGCAAACGATAACGATATAATTAATAAAAAGAACTCTTATCCTTGTCAGGAAACTTCTATTAAAATGGGATAACGTCGTAGCCTGGTGGATTAAAACAGGACTTCGTCGCGTTTCTCTACTGATTATCTAATAAAAGATGCTTAGGACAGGGTCGGCGTAAGACTTTTTCCCGGGTGGGTAGAAAGATTCGGAGTGATTTCTACTCGTAGTGATGAAAATTCAGACATCGCGCGTGTAAGTGAAAATGAAAATTCCTGGATAACAGATGGTAGCTATCTGGAAAACCCTTTTGTAAGCAAGCTGTATGCCCGACGGCTCAGCGAAAATGTGTTTGTTGATTACTGATACTACAAATGTTCCACAACTAAGTGCCAATTACTTTCTTCTTTTAAATTTCGTTGCCTTAGTTTCCCGTTCCCGTTCCGATAAAACCTGCTTTTCGCGGGCAGTGGAACCCGCATGACAGTGTTGGCTGATGGGAAGGCATCTTCGACGGCCGATATCCCCTCACGCTGGAGGTCGATTTGAATACTTCTCCGAATTTTATCCATTACAACCGGCCCTTGAATGGTCTACTTCCGGACCAAAGATCAGCAATTTGGCACCATCGATACATCGCGTGATCTAACTAAACAACACGCGACCGTGTACTAAAAAGTATTTTGTCTGCGTACCTGCCCGGGAAGTAGAGATTGATGGTGTAGTCTCCGAGAAGGGCCTTGATTGCGAAATAGGGGGTGGCTCCTTCCAGATCCCTGTGCTTCAGTCAGTGAAAATTGTAAGCAATTGCGTTCAGCAAAAATCAAGGAGGATAAGAAAACAACATATTTTGCATCAGCCTCATTTCGAGCCTTTCGCCGGATCTGTTCTTTCAAACTTTGTTCTTTTGAATGAGGTTTTTCCGACGTAGATCTTTCACAATTTTAACATTTTCGCCAAAGTCGAAAAAACACTATGGAGGAGCGTTTTTTTAGATCTAAATGAGCTATTCTTTCAATGGGAATAGCCTTTGCTCCGTACCAGATATTGAAGTTGTCGCTTGTTAAGTCTGAATCAAAGGCAAAGACTTATTCATATTGTTTCAATATACATCGCACCTCAGCTGGTAAGAGAAGACTTCAACTCTCACGGTATGCCATGGGGTTGTCTTCACGTTGATAATCTTGAATACAGTAGAAATGACGCGATTTCCTTCTCCACCAGCGCGACCAAGTGCGTAAGATTTATCATTAAAGTCCACCTCGCTACAATTAGTGTACCGATTGATTGAAAGAGATACACGTTCACTATATCCGAAACAATCGAATCAACACAAGAAATTCTTCCGGTGAAAACGTACAAGTTTTTAGCTGGCTTGATTCACGACACTGTCATTAAAGGTCAGACGAAACAAGTACCCAACAGCTGTGCTCGAACTCCCACTCCATGGTGGGCAGAGAGTGCACAGGATTGTACGCGGAAAGGTACTAGAAGAACTTTTGAACGTCGGATTTTTAAGCGGCGTTGGAAACACTTGACGAAAGCTGAAAAACGCGGGTATTGGCTTCGGTTTGTCGACGGATTAACAAGAGAAATACTGTTTCGTCTGGTGTTTACCCGATCAGAACGACATAACAGAAATCTATCTCTATTTGTATTTGTATTTGTATTTGTATTTGTATTTGTATTTGTATTTGTATTTGTATTTGTATTTGTATTTGTATTTGTATTTGTATTTGTATTTGTATTTGTATTTGTATTTGTATTTGTATTTGTATTTGTATTTGTATTTGTATTTGTATTTGTATTTGTATTTGTATTTGTATTTGTATTTGTATTTGTATTTGTATTTGTATTTGTATTTGTATTTGTATTTGTATTTGTATTTGTATTTGTATTTGTATTTGTATTTGTATTTGTATTTGTATTTGTATTTGTATTTGTATTTGTATTTGTATTTGTATTTGTATTTGTATTTGTATTTGTATTTGTATTTGTATTTGTATTTGTATTTGTATTTGTATTTGTATTTGTATTTGTATTTGTATTTGTATTTGTATTTGTATTTGTATTTGTATTTGTATTTGTATTTGTATTTGTATTTGTATTTGTATTTGTATTTGTATTTGTATTTGTATTTGTATTTGTATTTGTATTTGTATTTGTATTTGTATTTGTATTTGTATTTGTATTTGTATTTGTATTTGTATTTGTATTTGTATTTGTATTTGTATTTGTATTTGTATTTGTATTTGTATTTGTATTTGTATTTGTATTTGTATTTGTATTTGTATTTGTATTTGTATTTGTATTTGTATTTGTATTTGTATTTGTATTTGTATTTGTATTTGTATTTGTATTTGTATTTGTATTTGTATTTGTATTTGTATTTGTATTTGTATTTGTATTTGTATTTGTATTTGTATTTGTATTTGTATTTGTATTTGTATTTGTATTTGTATTTGTATTTGTATTTGTATTTGTATTTGTATTTGTATTTGTATTTGTATTTGTATTTGTATTTGTATTTGTATTTGTATTTGTATTTGTATTTGTATTTGTATTTGTATTTGTATTTGTATTTGTATTTGTATTTGTATTTGTATTTGTATTTGTATTTGTATTTGTATTTGTATTTGTATTTGTATTTGTATTTGTATTTGTATTTGTATTTGTATTTGTATTTGTATTTGTATTTGTATTTGTATTTGTATTTGTATTTGTATTTGTATTTGTATTTGTATTTGTATTTGTATTTGTATTTGTATTTGTATTTGTATTTGTATTTGTATTTGTATTTGTATTTGTATTTGTATTTGTATTTGTATTTGTATTTGTATTTGTATTTGTATTTGTATTTGTATTTGTATTTGTATTTGTATTTGTATTTGTATTTGTATTTGTATTTGTATTTGTATTTGTATTTGTATTTGTATTTGTATTTGTATTTGTATTTGTATTTGTATTTGTATTTGTATTTGTATTTGTATTTGTATTTGTATTTGTATTTGTATTTGTATTTGTATTTGTATTTGTATTTGTATTTGTATTTGTATTTGTATTTGTATTTGTATTTGTATTTGTATTTGTATTTGTATTTGTATTTGTATTTGTATTTGTATTTGTATTTGTATTTGTATTTGTATTTGTATTTGTATTTGTATTTGTATTTGTATTTGTATTTGTATTTGTATTTGTATTTGTATTTGTATTTGTATTTGTATTTGTATTTGTATTTGTATTTGTATTTGTATTTGTATTTGTATTTGTATTTGTATTTGTATTTGTATTTGTATTTGTATTTGTATTTGTATTTGTATTTGTATTTGTATTTGTATTTGTATTTGTATTTGTATTTGTATTTGTATTTGTATTTGTATTTGTATTTGTATTTGTATTTGTATTTGTATTTGTATTTGTATTTGTATTTGTATTTGTATTTGTATTTGTATTTGTATTTGTATTTGTATTTGTATTTGTATTTGTATTTGTATTTGTATTTGTATTTGTATTTGTATTTGTATTTGTATTTGTATTTGTATTTGTATTTGTATTTGTATTTGTATTTGTATTTGTATTTGTATTTGTATTTGTATTTGTATTTGTATTTGTATTTGTATTTGTATTTGTATTTGTATTTGTATTTGTATTTGTATTTGTATTTGTATTTGTATTTGTATTTGTATTTGTATTTGTATTTGTATTTGTATTTGTATTTGTCATATATACACAAACAGGCAACTCAAAGCCCCAATGATGTCTTAATGCTAAACTTATTGCTAACAGTCAAATCGTTAAAATTGTTGATAAAAATAATAACAATACAGTGAAAAAAAAGAACAATGAAGGAATCAGCCGAAATTAACAGGTCCGTTGAAGGTTCTGTAAAATCGTAGACGCAGAACAAATTACAAGACAAATTAAAGTCGAAAGCTGATGCGACTCCGTTGAAAATCCTTTGTAGGCCAGTAATGGCCCCATGCATGCTATAATTAGTGCGTCGAAATGGCAATCGGAGCATGAGGTTGTTACGCGTTGTTCGAGGTGCAACATTTATGTTGATTTGCTCCAAAATGGCTGGGCATAGCTCTTGCTGTATTTCTTCGAACAAGCACATATTCCAAACTAGTTAGCTGGCACCAGCTTTCGTAACTTGGCAGACGGACAGGATCTCTCCGCGGCAACCTACGAAGCGGAAAACGTAAAAAGCGTCGTTGAACGGACTCAAACGGGCTCCAAACTTCGCCGCAGCACTCCAGAATTGTCCGCGACAAAGAGCAGTACAGCGCTTTGAGACAATAAATGTCCGTTAAATTTTTCGATATCCTGAAGATGCATCCCAGCATTCGAAATGCTTTGCTAACTGCATAGGAGACGTGCTGTTTAAACGTAAGCTGCGAGTCTAGTATCACTCCTAGATCCTTCACCTGACTAACGCGTTCAATTTCAGTATCCAGTAGACGGTAGTTAAAACAAACCAGGTTTTTTTAGTGAGAACGATATCACCGAGCACTTCTTTAGATTTACACACATACGGTTCGTGTTACACCAGTCAGCGAAGGTTTCAAACTGTCGTTGGAGTAATCTACAATCTTCAGTAGAGCGGATGAGAAGAAACATCTTCGTCTGCGAAGGATAGGCGTGAAATCTTCTAACTAGGTGAACGTCGTTGAAGTAAAGCAGAAACATCAGCGGTCCCAAGTGCCTTCCCTGGGGTACTCCTGACGTAGAAGTAAATGTGGGTATCTGACAATTTCCAATGACAACTACTATTTCTCGACCTGAAAGGTAGGATCGAAACAACAGCAACACACTGCCGTTAATTCCAGATCTCTCCATTTTAGCGATTGGTATGTTAGGGTTAACTTTGTCAAAATCGGCAGATAGGTCTGTATAGATATTCTGGTTGCAGTTCCAATCCAACCAGCGTATTTTTCTGGTTCTAAACAATGGAATCACGTCGGAAGTAATGCGCTGTATTCGTACAATGATGCGCTATACAGCTCACTACTTCGGACATCATGAATAGAACAAGAGAAATAATGGTTGTCGCTGGTTGGATTTTCAACTACAATCAGAATAACATCGGTTTGAGCGCGACGTTCAATACTCTCTGTTATGTAGGATGTTAGGCAAAGTAGGTTAGTCGTTGTCGAACGCCCAGACGTGAAGTCATGTTGATCGTCACTTAAGTACTGCTTGCATCGAGCCTAAAGAGGTTCCATAATCACCAGGTCGAAGAACTTCGAGACAGTACTCAATGAAGTAAGTCCCCGGTAATTATTGACGTCTCGCTTATTACCTTTTTTATGAACTGGAAACATATTCGCGGACTTCCAGCAGGATGGAAAGATGCCACTGGCAATAGATGGTCTAAAGATTCGAAGAAGTGGAGTCGCTAAAACGTCGATGTGCCTTTTCAAAAGTACTGAAGGGAAGCCATCGGGTCCCGGATTGAAAGACGAGAACAAGCTCTGCTAACCATCGTTTCATTGACATCGATAGCGCTTAGAGTTTGGCTCACAACCGAAACTTGACTAACAGCGGCTTCAATTTGATCTACTGTTAAGGCCTCATCTGTGAACACATTCGCGAATTTCTCCGAAAAAAGTCTGCACATATCTTGGGATGTGGTAGCTGTGCGGTAGTTGAAAGTCATAGACGACGGCAGTCCGGATTCCTTGCGCTGCTTATTCACATATTTCCAGAAACATTTTGGGTGCGATTTAAGATTACGCTGAGCAGTTCTCTTAATGGACTTCAGCCGTCGCATCGTGCTCGTTTGCCAAAGAGGGCCAGTTTGTTGATGATGAACTTTCTTCGAGACGTGCCTGTGAATAGCATAACCCACCCAAAATGTGGGAAAATGTTTGAACTGCGGTATCAACATCTTTGGGGTCCAGAATATTTAGCCAATCGAGAGTGGAGAAGAGGTCTGCGATACTGCGATGATCAGCTTTGTAGAAGTCGTATAAGACAAGGACCGGAGGAATATTGTAATCGTGCACCAGGGTGCGATCGATCGTGGCTACTGGTTTCACTAGAGGAGTATTCACTACTGATGTAGCAGAAACCTGATCGCTGACAAAACAAAGATCAAGGTGGCGGTTATTCTCGTTGGCAATAGGATTAATTTGTAGTAACGTGGCTGAGCTGTAGCTGTCAAGAAGCCTCACCGGCCCTGAGTCAAGAACGGAGTGATCGGAATCCGGGTAAAGAAATCCATTGCGGGAATATCTCCAAGAAATGCTGGGGAGATTGAAATCTCCTAGTACGATGATCTCATCAACCGATTTAGTGTCTTCGACGATGGTAAAAACTGAGCTGCTGTGTGCGTCAACATATTCGATGTCACGGACTCGGTCGGGTGGGACGCACAACGCACACAAGTGCAACTTACGGTCGCCAAGCTTGATTATCGTCCAGACCCGTTCGAGGCAATCCCAGCAAGTCTTCCCAACAACTCGTGCCTTCAAGCTGCGATTAACTGCTACTAATGCACCACCTCCAGTAGATTTACGGCTATTTCGAAGATTCCGATAGCAACGACAAACCTCATATTCAGTACCGAACACCTGACTGGAAAGCGTGTCATCGTTTAACCACGTTTCGACGAAGATGATGATATCAAAACTGTTATCGGAGACTGCAAGGCGATTTTCCTTAACGATTGAATTGATACCACCAACGTTTTGGTAGTATAATAGCTGCTTGTCTCGTCGTTGTCCAAAGCTGGAAATCGAAGAGTTTTGAAGCAAAAAAGAGCTCACAGATGCTTCATACTTGCCTGCTGTAGATTTGCGGAAGACCCCTCGTCCCAACTCAAGTGTGCGTGAAAGGTGGCGTCTGATACCAATAGGAATTGACGGTGAGCTGGAATCGAAGAACATTTCGGTGCTAAAAGGTTTCGAAATAGATGGATACTTGCCACAGTATGAAGCTCGGAAGACTCTTTTTCCACTCCCGCACACAGGACCGGGACGATTGGTGAACGCTGGCTGCAGTAGCTGGACTGTGGCGGGGGGATCGAGGACTTCCATAGTACAAGCGCCGGTGCATCCCGGAGTGCGATATAACCTATTGACGAAATCTATCCTGTCTCTGCTGGTCGAAGTTAAATTCGCGAACCAGCTCTCCAGTTGGCCAAGTAGACGCTCTGAGTGCCACGTCCTTCAGTTCACTCGGAAGCTCGACTCGGAAGGAAACAAAATTGAGCTTTGTCAGATCAGCATCCTTCTTAACCAACAAAGATTGCTTTGGGTGTATTGCTTATTCCCAGGCATTCTCGGGTCATGGCGACGATATCATCCACTGTATGGCTCGGATCAAGGCGGCTGAGGTAGACCCAGAACTGTTCCCTCTCATCAGCAACTGTTCTGATTTCCCGCTGAATTTCTCGAGTGCTTGGTAGTAGCCCGTAGGCTAACCGCATCAACCCTTTTGCTATGAATTAGGGATCGTCCGACATTCAGTACGATTCTGCAGTTATTTTTGGGGTGACGGGAGTAGATAGTGCGGACCAGCCGATTTCTGCTTTTGCAATCCTGTTTTAGATTAAAGTTAAATTGAGGCTTATTTTTGAACAAGTATGCAATACGGGTAAACTAGCAATTACACGCGCGCATCGTTTGTCCACCTTTCCTGTCAGCATACGACCCCAGATCATATCCGATCTTCACTAATACCACTTCCGCTCGAAACGAAACTGAGACAGGCTCAAATCCGACAATCTGTCGAAGTGAACGAATTGACAGCGGTTGGGGATAGAACCCGACCTAGTCCCGAGCTTAAGCAAAAACGGGAAAAGGTGGCCTGTACCCCAGTGGGCACCGTGGGGAGGTAAGGGATAGGAGTTCTGTATCAGAGGTGAATGGCGACATAGGTTGGCCTCATGTTGCACGATGATACAGCTTTGCCAACCTCAGCAGGTTTTGAATACTGTGTGATATTTAAACAAACGTTGCAAATAAGTGGTGTATTTTACTGCCGCTATAAGCATATTTGTCCCATGTTCTATGGGATTCCCTATATACATGGGACAATTATGCGTAGAATGGCAGTTTAGTGGGAATGTAGTTTTCAAATCTTTAGTGTTTGTCGTAGGAAAATAAATTGTTTTGTGATTTATTTATTTATTTCGATAGCACAAATTTGAAGTGGCATCTTCGTTGTAACAGGACAATTACAGCTAATTGCAAAATTCCTAGAATCTAGAAAAGCTAGTCAATTTCGCGAGAGGCTTCATATTCTCTGGTTGGGTGCAATCGACAGGATGAGAATAATGATTGCAGTAAACTTTAAATAAGTTCATGCCAATGAAATGTTTGCTGAAAAAATGTTAAAATGGGTGGGTTCCAGCGTGAAAAAAACACTTCATTGTCAATATTCTTTTATAAATGTAGGTGAAGCGAATTGATCCAAACATTTATTCATTATAATGTATCATTTCAATAACATTCTGTAATTTTTATATGCAAAAATATCGACAAGCGACTCTGTGATGAAGTTTTTTGTAGAAAGTTTTTCTAACTTAATGTAACATTCGAAAAGTCTCTTCAGGAAAGATATATAGAGAATCTCACTTAGGGTTGCCACCCCTCCGGGTTTGACCCGGAGACTCCGGTTTTCGAGAGCAATCTTCGGACCTCCAGGTTTGACATCCATTTCTCCGGGTTTGGTAGGAACAAGCGTAATTTATTTTTTTTTTAATTAACTGATTCTTTACAAAATATTTATATGATGATAATGATGGTTCAATTTGCAGATATAGCCTTTCCTTCAAAAGAACGTAACCAGATTCATTTCGAATATTCTGCCAACAACCAGGGTTCCACAAGAAAATCTCCATTTCGGGAAGATACTTGATAGAATCGGGAATTTAACCCAATAGCTTCAATTTCCGACAATTCTCTGTAAGACTCCTCCCGCCTGACCAAGGCATCGGTACCACCACCTGCTAAGGTGAGAAGTAACGAGCCTAGTGGCAGTTCAGAGTCCGGTCGACTTGTATCATCCACATCAGACCCCGATATTGAAATTTTCCTACCATTAACCCAAGGCAATCAAAGGATACTCCTTTCCGAGAACATCCTAGAACCCGATATCAGAAGGAGTCATCAAGCCCCATACTCAACGAGCTAACTTTTTGCCCCTTTGTTGTTCTGGTGAAGAATAACCGATACCACATAGTGCTTCCCATTAGATGCCGCAGCCCTGCTTCCTTTGTTCTCCTTTTCCTGTTAATTGTTTAGAAAAACAATGCTCGTTCGACTTATCCTCCACAGCGAGAGTAGCTGGTGCTTTTGTATTCTTGACACTTAGATGGGGAAGTGAAATACTACACCAGATTAAACCGACACAACCGTTCTCAAACATAAAAAAATTACAGCTTTTGTTTAACGTAGTAAAAAAAAGCAATTAAAGTGCTCTAAAATGGCGATTAATCGCTTTGATTCCACTCAAAATCCACCACCACCCAGGTCAGTGAAAATCTCCGGGTCAAAGCCTCTCCCGAGGTGGCAACCCTATATTCTCACTGCATCTAAGCCTTGTGAATAATTTGGCATGGAGGATAATAATATTCTCCAAGCTGTTTTGAGATTGCCTTTTTCAACTGAAGATTTAACTAGAAGTAAATATAGCTGTCACTGTGATGAAAACAAATAGCTTCAACCAGTTACAATGTCCATTTGAAGTACGATTTAGGCGATAGAGACGATTCTACGGTCTCGTTCAAAGACACGGACGGAACGTACTTTCAGCGTGTAAACCGTACGCTCTATGTATTATTCGTACATAACCAAAGCCTGCTACGTGTGCAGCGTAGTAGGCTCGAGCATTCATATTCAAATAAGAAAAAGCGGCAACACAACATCATGTATACACACATCTGTCAATCATATGATGAATGATGCTCTTTCCCATCTCGTAAATCCAACAGACGATAGATACGTTGATTTCACGCTGACTTCAAAAGTAAATTTGACCCAACCCAGGGAGGAGGGTACACACTTGTACAACTTTATTCTCACGGATTAAGCTCGTAGTGCTGGTGGTAGGTACAATCATCGTCCGCTTTTCCTGGGATCGAACTTAATTTACAGCACCAGTGGTGTGTCCCGTGCCCTTTCTCGCTCGCTCCCACATTTTCATACGAATGACACCCTCTCGACCTGGGAAAGGCGGACGAATAATGGCAAATCGTTACCCGACCCGAATGGTCATAAATTATCTCTAGCCAGGATTAATTTTTCACACTTTTCATTCAACTTTTGCCCTCTCTCCCGCGTACTCCAGATCCAAGTAAGCCATGGGAGGTGGTTGTATCGGGGGCGGAGGGAGGGCATCGTTGCGGGACATTTTTATTTTTATTTTCGCACACTGCATGTATATATCCAGGAAACTCAGTAGAAAATTATGCATACTTACTCCTCTTCCACTCGCGATTCCGTTGACACAGTTTTCCGGCCGCTCTGCAACTACAACTGAATGTCCTTTATCACATTTACACAATTTTGAAACTAACGCTCTCTGCTACGCTGTAGGTATATGAAGGCCGACTGCAGTTCGATAGAGCGTTGGCAGACCTATTCGAATCTCCCCGAAAAACCATCGGACTGAAACCAGGCAACCGTATAGTTTCTCCGCCTACTCCAACCAGTCAGGGAGGGAGCCTACTGGATGAGCTACGGTAAAGATATACAATTGCACAGTGTTGCCGTGTGAGGGGCGCATCACTAATAAGGTTGTGTTTATTTTTTGAAGTTACTATTTAACTAGTATAATTTATTAACCGACGGTTCTGCGAAAAACCTGTTGGTTTTCGTGACGTAAAATCTGAACTTACCGTTAGTCCAAAAAAGTTCTCCCTCAAACGTAAACAATTATCTCTTCCATGACTAAACTATTTAATCTGCTGATGGCAACCCAACTTGAACCGAGCGCCTTGCTGCAACCAGTTCGCCCAGTCTTTATCCACTGGGCATGCTGTGCCAAGTTTTCTTCCGGTGACGGCCCACAGAGTCTGTGAACTGTGCCAAATCGGTAGTGCACTGGAACGCACGGTTCCTCCGACTGCAGCGCAGCGCACAATAATATAATCAACCATTTTTCATCGCAATATTCGCCGAAAGGCTGCAGCAGGAATGCTCCACATGCGTGGGTTGAGTGGGCTACTGGGAATCAGGCAGCCATCACAGAAAATGAAATCTACACACACGGCGTCCCCGGCACTGTTTGCTATCTCCTGGATTTTTTTTTTCTTCCATTTTCACCATTTTACCGACTTTTTGCCCTGGTCCCAACGAATAGTGAAAAAAGAATTCTTGGCTGCGAGTAAAAGCTTCGTACGAAATGAATAGAAAAAAAACTTGAAATTACGACCGGAAAGAGAGCAGTATACAAACCTAATAATTCTTAGAAATGAAACTTTTGATATATGGAAGCAAGAACTGAGAATGGGGTGAGCATAAGTATTATCATAATTGTCAAATGCAGCATACACTTGGAAAGTTTAGTGAGTTGGAAGAAGAAAAAAAAATGGTATAGAACAGCTAGTAAAATTTAGAGGAATATTACATAAACAGATAGAAAATATTAAATTAGTGAAACATAACTCTAATAATGTTAAAATACAACTAACCAGAATACACTGAAGTGAAAAAATTAGTAGTAAACAAAACATCCAGACACCTTCAGTAGGTCCTTGGTACAGCTCACAATACAACACACTGCCATGTTTATAAGTCCATTACCAGTCAAAGCATTCGCATCTAGTAGGCGAAGAGACACGCTTAATTTTACAAACAGATGCACATTCAGCTTGCACTAAATGCGGTTAAACGTAATCCACTAAAATTAATTAGAAAATGAAGCAAAACCACGATCCCTCGGTTCTCGAACAGATTTCCACTGGGATAGAGCCCATGCCAGTAGCTTCTGCGCGGCTACCAGGCGTCCTCGGAATTTGAAGCAAGTGAAAATAATGCATCCACTATCTACCTACCGAGTGGTGGAGTTTTCCCCTTGCTCTAAATGGCATTCGGCCTTGTTTTCTTCGCTAAGACACGTTCCACTCGCTCAAGCGGGCTGTGCAACTAAGCAAGACAGAACAACTCGAATGAGGCAGATTTCTCCTGAGAAATTATTCCGGCATGGGTGGTGCTGGTGTGTGTGTGTGCGGGTGTGTGTGTGAATTCTATAGCTAATGTTCTAATTTGATAAACAAATTGAAAGTGGGGCCGGGTGTATCAAAACAGATTTGGAAATCGGATTGCTAGTTGGAGAACGAACTATGTAGGTGCTTTATAGAAAAGATATATATTAGAACAAGTAGGACTTGTTTTAATTCGACTGACAATATTACTTCACCGAGGGATACTTGGCTACCAACCCCGTCGTTTGACGGACTAAGCCTAAGTCATTGTGAAATATTCAAAAATGCAAATGTTGTCACTCCTACGCAAATATCTTTGCAGCTTTATCACCTATTATACTAGTAGATTGTTTGCGGGTCGGAATAATTAAGTTTGAAATAATGTGATGAACCTTTTTCAAATTCCAGGATGGATTTTATATATTAGGGATATTGTTACATAGTGAAATGATATATTCGGTTACACAGTGTATTGTGCAATTTTCCCTACTACATACATTATCGAATTAATGGACGTCACAAGCAAAACGAGTACTTCAATGTGTATGAGTTATGGTAACTTGGCAACGAGTATGGAAACTCATTTTTGGTAGCCGTAAATTCCACCAGTATCTATAAGATGATAAGTTAAACTTGGAAACTTACAACAAAAAATTAGACAGATTTTATCCGAAACCGAAAATTTATCCAAAATAAATTACTAGAAGCAGCATGCTAGAAATCGTCCAAAACCGTTGTAGTTGGAAGCGACTTGTTTGTTTGTCCACGAGTGTCGTCTCAGCGTACATCATGTAGCTGAGAATCCGTTTAGGACAGATATGCCATGCTTCTCTCGCCGTGGTTAAAATTATCGCTTTCACGCCAAATTCAGCTAGGTCGCTCGCATATTATTTTCTCAAATTAAGCCCCAAGTACCTTATCTTTCCATCCAAAGCAAGCGATAAACATGTTTAGCTTTCACGCGAGAGTTTATTTCATCAGCTTCCTGTATTCTTCAAGAACTGTTTGTCCTTTCTCCCTGAAGTTAGTTAAATATGATTAGTCACGTGAAGCGCGCAGAAAGCGACTCACCCGAAAATTTTTAAATTCTTGAGAAATTTTAAAATAGTTTCTATTTTAAATTCATCCTAAATTCAAAATCATTCCAAACCAGATTCGAACACCAAAACTGATTTTAATTAAATGAGGATATTACATATTAAGTATTGTACAATAAACATTTTAAAATTGAATTTTTTTTCTGTATCCGCTTCTGTTTTGAACGTTTATATCTTTTGTAGTACTGAATGCAATTAAACAAATTCTTCGCCTCTTTGTCGAAAATATGTGTACCAATATTGTATTAAATTTGAAAATTTTTCCGAAAACGACTCGAAAATTTCCCACCCATCTCGGTTAGATCTGTCAATATAATCCACCAACCGAAGAATAAAATGATGAAAAGCTGTAAGTATAGGAAGGTCCGCTACAAATTGGTTTCTATTATCAGTCGTATTGAACTGCTTGAAGCGAACAGAGCATCTCCTCGAAGGACTATACAATCCGCTTGGTGGGTTAAAGATTGTATATTTATTTTAGTTTTGCTAGTATTAGTATTCGAATAGAATGGAGAGTAGAGTGACAGAAAAAAATGACCCCCATCGGCCCACCCCTGAGTCGATTCCTAGTCCCACCAGGAGTGTCTGCTCCAAATTTGAGCCAAATCGAACAAGTCTAGCTACCGGACCAACGTGCTTGAAGTTTGTATGGGATTTTTCGACAATTTACATGGAGAAAACCCTCTTGCTCACATTTTCGCCGCTAGGTGGCACTGTATACATCAGATTATCACCAAAAGTGAAACTTGAGAAGCTAATTTTATTATCTACAACTTTGTTGAAGACTGCAAAGCGATTCGACTCGAATAGGAAAAGTTATTAAACTTTTAACGAAGTGATGTCTGAGTCAGTTTTGCATGGGGCCTAGCAGTGCATGGTAGTGTATCAGTACTAGGTTCTAACAAACTAAACATTTTTGTGGAAAAACGGTTAGATTTAGCTCAATAGTATGTTCGGAAGAATTGCAGTACATAATACGAGTTATGTTTTGGTTAGAAAATTTTAGTTCCACCTGTGACCGCATAGATGGCGCCAACACTAACTTTTCAACGGGGAGAGATAGAAATTAGGTGTCTTCTACAAAGTTGTAGAACAAGAATTTTTCAGTAATTCTTCCAAACATTTCGATATTCTATCTCTCTCCGTTGAAAAGTTAGTGATGGCGCCATCTATGCGGTCACAGATTGAACTAAAATTTTCTAACCAAAACATAGCTCGTATTATGTACTGCAATTCTTCCGAACATACTATTCAGCTAAATCTAACCATTAATCCACAAAAATGTTTAGTTTGTTAGAACCTAGTACTGATACGCTATCATGCACTGCTAGGCCCCATGCAAAACTGACTCAGACATCACTTCGTTAAAAGTTTAATAACTTTTCCTATTCGAGTCGGATCGCTTTGCAGTCTTCAACAAAGTTGTAGATAATAAAATTAGCTTCTTAAGTTTCACTTTTGGTGATAATCTGATGTATACAGTGCCACCTAGCGGCGAAAATGTGAGCAAGAGGGTTTTCTCCATGTAAATTGTCGAAAAATCCCATACAAACTTCAAGCACGTTGGTCCGGTAGCTAGACTTGTTCGATTTGCTTCAAATTTGGAGCAAGTACTCCTGGTGGGACTAGGAATCGACTCAGGGGTGGGCCGATTGTGTTTTCAAAAATTCATTATTTTTCTGGGCAGTCTAATGGAGAGGCACAATGCATGATAAATAGCGAAACAACAAAAATATCAGTCGGTCGGCTTTTCTGATCATTCATTTGATCGTCGTTGTACGAACAGCGTCAGAAGTAGCAGAGCATTGCTTTGCGTCATGGCCCGTACCAAACCGCCCGCAAATTGGTCTGCGGCGTTGAGAAACCCCATCGCCACAGGCTATCAACCCAATACCGCCATTACTCATGGGCACTCTAGGCCTTTTGGTGGCGCCGCACTGAGGATGAATATAAATCCATACTAACGCCTGTATTCGAAAAAAAGTGAACACTCAATTATTTGTAACTCTTTAGTGCGTTGCTGAAAATGGCAAAAATCTGAATCGGACCAACAATAAACGCAAAGTCAACATGTAAGCCACTTCCTCAACGGAGGAAGGCTTAAACTTTTCATCTTAGTTAATCTCAATGACCTCAACTGGGATTAAACCTAGATACGCTGGAGTGATCAGTCTGGCTTACTAAATAACCACAGGCAATATGGAATACGAAGAATTTTTGTCAGAGTTGAAAATATTCAAATTCATTGAATTCATATTCAGCCGCATTCATTTTCAATATTCAGTAACGCAGCTGAAAACGCCAAACGAGCAAACCACCCATTCATCCATGCTGATTTTCATTCATCTCCGATTGCTACACGAGGCGACCGTGCAGCAACGATTCAAACGCATCAAAGTAGGCCCTGGCACAATGTAATGATGATTGTTGTTTCAAATGCTTTACCGGCATTTGAAAACATTTTTTTCCTAGATAATTAGTGAAATGAATATATTGTACGATATTCAAGTGAATGAATAAGATGGATAGTTGAATGAATATTTTTTCTATTCACAGCGAGTCGCAACAGTTTAATGTTCAGCCGTCAAAAAAGAGCTTCGATTATTATTTTTAACTCTGGTCTAGACAACGTTTAAATGGTGAACGGTAAACCGACCCAACTTCATCATTTCTCATTGGCCAAGGCTTTCTTCATTTTCAAACAACGTCACACGACTCCCAAATTTTTACACAATCTTTTTAACAAGATTCTTAATATTCAAAGAAATTGGATTGGGAAGGAATGTTAGTTCAACACTTGTGACTTTTATGACCGAGGAATTCTCTGCATCATCCATAAGTGTTGCAGAATAGGATTGGTGTTAGAAGGTAGGGAAATGAATCAGGATATATCTTGGTAGATATTGAGATTTAGCTAAGTACTCACGCGCTTTGTCTTTTCATTTTAGATCAAAGTTTTCAGGTGCGCGACCCCCAGTAAAACTACAAATGCCGTTCGAATAGGCATTTGAATAATTATTCTTCCGCGGAGCGTTTCTTAAAAGGATAAAGCTGCGTGAAATATAAAAGAGGTACTATTCATCTATAGACAATATAATCTTTGAAATATGTACGAAAGTAGCTTGCGATCAATTTTCGAGAATTCGAAACGAGCAATTTGAACTCCGAATAGCCGGCCATCGGGAGTATAGCTTCTTATTAACACTTCAATGATCAATAAATCAATGATCGTAATAAATTTAATAAACACAACGAAGAGGGCTCTTGATCCATCGGCGGCCCAGAAGAAGAATGTGTTATGTATGAACCTTATGGAATACGATACACTTTTTAGTTCAGTGTAATATAATACCGCGGTTTCACCAGACAGCTGAAAAAAGCGAAATTCCACGCGTCTCGCGTTCTTATAAATATAATTAAGTTTTTTTAATCGAATAAACTTTTGATGAATGTAATCGAATAAAATTTAATCGGTCGTTCACCCACATACACGACAATTTTGGTGTCAGAAGTGGGATCGGTTACTATTCGTCGCGCGATTGATATTTGAGGTTACGTTTGTACGGAACACGCATTCTTTCGAAGAATGGCTCAACCAAACGTTGAAATTATGGAGACGCTTTCCGCAATGATCGCGGAAGCTCTCAAAACGTCTATCGGAAGTGCCGTCGCACAAGTAAACGCCGGTCACCATAATCCAGTCGAAGATGCTGCTCCTACGCCGAGAATTCCGTCATTCAGTATGTCCGAGTATCGCCCATTAGAGGGAACATCCGTTGCTGACTACTTCGATAGATTTGAATGGGCACTCCAACTGAGTCACATACCTGTACCACAGTATTCGAATTATGCCAGAGTTCACATGGGTGCAGAGTTGAACAACGCCTTGAAATTTTTGGTGAGCCCTCGCAATCCAGCAGACATTAGTTACCAAGTTTTACGTAATGCGCTCATTAACCATTTCGATCGGACCAGAAATAAATTCGTGGAGGGCATCAAATTTAGACACATAGTTCAGCAAAAAGGAGAATCGGTCGCACAGTTCGTCTTACGCTTGAAGCAAGGTTCAGCCTACTGCGACTATGGGGAGTTTTTGGACCGGATGCTGATTGAACAACTCTTGCACGGACTTGAGGCACGAGATATGTGTGATAGCCAAGAAACCGGAAACGTTCAATGACGCATATGGGATCGCGCATACCCTGGAAGCGACCCGCAACACGGCACGGGAAGTGAACGCTGGCCCATCTCATTTCGAGGAAACGAACAAACTGGGGTACGAAAATCTGAAAACAAAAACGAAGTCGAGCTACAAGCAGTCAAGAGACACGTCAGGTGAAAATCAACGGAACAGCAGTTTTCAGAACAGTGGAGGAGGTCCCTGTAATGGCTGCGGAGGTCAGCATTTACGAATCTATTGCCGCTTTCGCGACATAAGATGCCACAACTGCGACAAAAAAGGACACATTGCGAAAGTGTGTAGATCAAAATCAAAAAATTCCTCAACCGACCAAGTGCAGTCCCAAGAGCCCAGTTCCGAAATCGATCTAGTGACGACGCAGGTCAACGATATTATTTCTTCTGGAAAAAAGATGATTGACGTTAAAATCGATGGTCGCCCTCTGCAGATGGAACTAGATACCGGAGCACCGTGTGGAATTATTGCAGAATCCAGATTGCGAGCCATTAAGCCGAAGTTATCGCTGCAGAAAACCGACAGACAGTTCTCTAGCTACACTGGGCATCGTATTGATTGTCTTGGTCGTATTGCTGTAAATGTATCCGTAGGAACAACAACACGCAGGCTGAACCTATATGTAGTTTCCGGAGAGTCTGACTCGTTGTTTGGACGGGAATGGATTTCTCACTTCGCCGATCAGATTAATCTAAACCGAATCTTCACTTCAGAGGCGTCTATTAACTCGATTACGTGTACCGAACTTTCCTCGGATCAAGCAGCCCAGCTATCAAGTACGTTGGACAACTTCAATGACATCTTCAGTGACATTCCAGGGAAATTGGTAGGCCCTCCAGCTAAAGTACATCTTAAACCAGGAGTAAATCCAGTCTTCGCTAAGGCACACGACGTACCACTTGCTTTACGTGATCGTTATGCAGCAGAAATCGATAAGAAAATTGTCTCTGGATTCTACAAAAAAGTAGACTATTCTGAGTGGTCGTCGCCGACACATATCGTCGTCAAAAACAACGGAAATCTGCGCATCACTGGTAACTACAAACCAACCGTAAATCCAAGGATGATTATAGACGAACATCCCATCCCAAAAATCGACGCAATTTTTAACAAAATGAAAGGAGCAACCTTATTCTGTCACTTGGACGTAACTGACGTATATACACATCTTCCGATTGACGAAGAGTTCCGTCATGTTCTGACGCTTAATACTACAACACATGGATTAATTCGTCCTACGAGAGCTGTATATGGAGCTGCAAATATACCTGCCATATGGCAGCGTCGAATGGAAACGCTGCTTCAAGGTTTGGGAAACGTCGTCAGCTTCTACGATGACATAATCGTATTGGCGGAAAACTTTCAAAGCCTTCTTCTAGCCCTTACAGAAACAATGGACAGATTGAAACTGAACGGGCTGCGGCTTAACCGATCGAAATGCGTGTTTGCTGTACCGTCCCTCGAGTGCTTGGGTCATAAAATCGATCGCCATGGACTACATAAATCGGATAAACATATCGAAGCGATTCGTGATGCACCACTTCCAGCTAACAAAGAAGAACTTCAACTTTTCTTAGGTAAGGCTACCTATTATAGCTCATTTATCCCAAATCTTTCCTCTAGAGCAAGAAGCTTGCGAGATTTACTTCTTGCCGATACATTCAAATGGACTTCTGAAGCTGAAAAAGCGTACTTGGATTTGAAAGCAGTTCTTATTTCTCCACAAGTGTTAATGCAGTATGACCCAACGTTGCCGTTAATTCTAGCCACAGACGCCAGCAAAACCGGTTTAGGCGCCGTGTTGTCACACCAGTTGAGCAACGGAATGGAACGTCCAATAGCGTATGCAAGCACAACTATGTCCAGTACAGAGCAACGATACCCACAGATCGACAAGGAGGCACTTGCCATTGTTTGGGCCGTCAAAAAGTTTTTCTATTATCTTTACGCCCGTAAGTTCACACTGATTACGGATCACAAGCCCCTTGCGCAAATTCTGCACCCCGAAAAAACTCTTCCTACGCTCTGTATCAGTCGCATGGCAAATTACGCAGATTATCTGGCACACTTCAACTTCAACGTCGTACACAAACCAACAAACCAGAACACCAACGCCGACTACTGTTCCCGACTACCAAATAGTCCTGCAAAATCAAATGTCAACAGCTTGTTCCTTAACGAGGGAAGGAATATCGAGGACGAGTTTGATCAATTCGCACTAAATACTATACAACAACTACCAGTACGAGCTGAGCATATAGCACGAGAAACACGGAAGGATATTCATCTAGGAAAATTGGTACAAGATTTGGAATCAGGGCGCGACCTTGCGCAGTTAGGACACAAGGCTCCGAAGGCGAAATATACGTTAGCAGCAAACTGTCTACTATTTGAACACAGAGTAGTAATACCGCCTATTCTTCGTCAAGCAGTTCTGAATGATCTGCATATAGCACACATGGGGGTCGTCAAAATGAAGGGTCTTGCACGATCTTTCGTCTATTGGCCAGGAATTGATTTGGACATCGAGCGAACGGCCAAATCCTGCAACGACTGCGCTCGCAATGCTGCTGTCCCACCCAAGTTCAATACCCACCATTGGGAATACCCGAGCGGTCCATGGGAGCGCATACACATTGACTACGCAGGTCCCGTGGCGGATACAATGCTGTTAATAATCGTCGATGCGTATAGTAAGTGGTTCGAAGTTAAAATCACAACTTCAACAACAACGGCAGCCACTATAAATATCCTTGATGAACTGTTCACGACGTACGGAGCACCAATTACACTAGTATCCGACAACGGTCCACAATTTACCGCTTCAGAATTCAAATCTTTCTTGCAAAGGAGTGGAGTAAAATATCACAAACTTTCGGCACCTTATCACCCAGCGACGAACGGGCAAGCAGAACGGTACGTTCAAACGGTGAAACATGCGCTGAAAGCAATGGGAACCACAAAAAGTACACTGAGGACGGATATCAACGAGTTTCTGCGTCAGTACCGAAAGGCTCCACACACCGAGACCGGAGAATCGCCTGCAAAACTGTTTTTAGGCCGAAACATTCGAACACGGTTGGATTTGGTCAGACCGCAGAATATCAACGCTAAAATTTCGGAAAAACAACGAGCAGCTTTCGATTCAAAGTTCCGCTTGTTTAGTCCGGGAGACCAAGTTTACTTTCTTTCTGGAAACACTAGAATGGACAAGTGGATTCCGGGAGTTATTTCTAATCGCTTGGGAGATCTTCACTACGAAATCCTTTACAAAACGAAAACATTTAAACGTCACATCGATCAAATACAGAGTTTCATCAGCAACGAGTCCACACCACAGGGCATATCATGCGGAGCAAGTAGAGTCGATAATAGAGGTGAGATACAGCGACGAGTGCGTTTCTATGGGAACATTATGACGTCACCAGTTCCATCATCGAGTTCGGTACCAGATTCTTCAGTTTCGCTCGAGTCAACAAATGAACGATTTTCGACGCCATGTAGCAGCCCAAATCAACATAGAGAAGACTATGAGCCTGTACTACGCCGCTCAGATAGATTACGTCGCCCGCCGCTTAGGTTTTCTCCGTAGGAGGGAAGAAATGTTATGTATGAACCTTATGGAATACGATACACTTTTTAGTTCAGTGTAATATAATACCGCGGTTTCACCAGACAGCTGAAAAAAGCGAAATCAGTTCCACGCGTCTCGCGTTCTTATAAATATAATTAAGTTTTTTTAATCGAATAAACTTTTGATGAATGTAATCGAATAAAATTTAATCGGTCGTTCACCCACATACACGACAGAATGGATGGCGAAGAGCAATACTGGCAAAAACCGGCTACCCCATAGGGACCATTCATAAATTACGTAACGCGTTTAGGGGGAGGGGGGTACGAGAAGTTGTGACATGTCTATAGTACCAATTAGTAGCAAAAATGCGAATTATTTTTCTCAATACAGAATGGATAAACGCTATGATACAAAAACCTTAAGGTCCAGGTCCAGGTTAAGTCTTCGGTACGGAGCAATACCTTGAACTAGGAACTCCTAAGTCCTAGCATGTTGTAGGTCGCCTCTTACGACATGGGTCCCAATGGTTCTATTCTTGGCTAAATTAGTGTAAAAAAAATTAGCCCGCCGCACACCACGCGGCTTCGTAAAATCTTACCTAATCCGTTTATTACTCAAGATTAAGCTTTTGAAAATATCATCTAAGAAAGTGCAGTGCGACGACTGTAACAAGTGGTATCATTACAGCTGTGTACATGTAGATGAAGGGATAGCTGATTACGACTGGTGCTGTGACGAATGCGTGACGAAAAAGTCCCAGTCAGCGGGAACTTCAACACCAGTCTCGCAAATGAATCACTGACGGTCGCGCCTACAACTAAAGCTGCTAATGTTGGTGATCACGCTCTATCCGCCACCGGGGCACAGGGCCAACGCCACAATGTACGGATATTAGTGACAATGTAAGACAACGTCAAGAAATCGAAGAATTACGCTGCGTACCACTTTTGCGCATCAGATCAATATGCTAGAAGAGCAGAAAAACACAACGATGAACGAGCGAATCTGCAAACTCCAAGAACTATATTGATTTTGTTGGCTATTTTCGGCAAATTTGAGACTAAGAGAAAGCAATGAAAATGAAAGACGTATAGGTATTCTAGAGCGAATCAGTTATAAACTTAGAACGGAAAACTAGGACTAGGCAGGCTCATATGGACAAGATCGAAAGGAAGTTCCGTTCTAAGTTTGTAACTTAGAACTTAGAAGTTTTCCGTTCTAAGTTTATAACTGATTCGCTCTAGAATACCTATACGTACGCTGACCAACTGTGGGTTAGGAAAAATCCGTACACATTTCATCTCAAAATTGAAAACACAAAAGTTGACGAACTGAAATTTCTTGCCATGCAGGAAGGTTCTTAGAAACTATATGGGTTTCTGTAGAAAAGAAGATACTCCGATCGAAATAAACCTACGAAATTACAATAGACTGTTATGTTGCTTAGAACATTGGATTCAAAATGATTAGGTTTCGAATTTAAATATCCACGAGCATCCAACCCCGGAATTATGAAATTTGATTACGATTCAAATGCAGAGACCAAATACCTGAAATGCTTGATGATTTTTTTTTTTTCAAATTTGAATCTTGTAATAAAGAGGATGTATTTACTTCAAATTCACAAAATCAGCTGTGCGTATTAACAGAGTGCTATACAAATCGACGGATTACAAGTGAAATGTAAAAAGGGTATTTTGCGTTTCGAATTCATCTCATCAGTAAATGCCACCGTATTAGCACCGGTTAGACCCCAAGTCCGAAAAATCATAAGTGAAGTCGAAGAATCAAGCACAAAATCTCTGGTTTGCTAGTAAAAAGTGCACGCGACTTGGTATGGTACATGGAAATCCTTTTTCATAGCGGGACTCCACCATAGGTGGGTCTTCTTTCTTACATCTGGCCATTACAAATCACAGATGTGGATTCGTCCTCTTTGGCATTTTCATTCTAACTGAAAACTCTGCCTTTTGATTTGGAGTTAATACACACAGTTTCTGCGGTTTTGCAGTTGCCGTTATTACTTGAACAACTGTCACAAAGTTGGCAACCATTTGTGGATCAGGCGGCAGTATTGAAGACTGTGCTATTGATTGTCGGAGATGAGTTTTTCTTAGCGACAGCTGTCTACGGTTTATGATAGTGAGCCGTTTCATCATAGAATGAAGATGTAGGAATCTGCAAGCCGCAATCTTACCGCGTAATCACCATTGAAATACACTCAGGTTTTTTTTTACGCGGGGGATACGAGCCGCGTAAATGAAAACCGCGTAAATGAAAACCGCGTAAATTTCAAAATCCGCGTAAATGAAAACCGCGTAAATTTCAAAATCCGCGTAAATGAAAACCGCGTAAATTTCAAAATCCGCGTAAATGAAGACCACTTAAATTTAAGAATCCGCGATAAAGGGGACCTCATTGATGTATACCGCGTAAATTCCAAAATCCGCGTACATGAAAACCGCGTAAATTTCAAAAACCGCGTAAATGAAAACCGCGTAAATTTCAAAATCCGCGTAAATGAAAACCGCGTAAATTTCAAAATCCGCGTAAATGAAAACCGCGTAAATTTCAAAATCTGCGTAAAAAAAACCGCGTAAAAAAATACCGCGCAAAAAAAACCGCGTAAAAAAAAACTTGAGTGTATCTAGGAATAATTAGTTTTTTCTATGTATCCTTTGTAACCGATTCCACTTTTCTATACAGCTACACTTTTAAAGGCCGTATCGCAAGTTCGGACCCATTTGAAATCACCCTGGGTTGCTGGGGACCCCCACGGACAAACATCGACTTTGTATGCTATCAATGTATTACCTTAAGTTTGTTAGGAAACAAGACTAGAAATTTCAGTTCAATTTTTCTTCGCGGATCCCCAGCAACGACTTCACGGCCCCCTAGGGGTCCGCGGACCAGAATCACTATTATAGATTGTTCTAGAAAATGATTTTATTCACCTGGAGCAATCTATCAAAAATTATCATTATTGGATACCTATATGATGGCATTGGATAGAGGTGACTTTCGCAAGCCTAAGCTCTGAAACCTGTAAGTAAATATTCCAAAACTCGGGCTAATACGAAAGGATTTGAAGTTGCGTTATTTGACCAGAGTTCCACTTTTGTTTTCCATATTCACACATCCCGACACTAAACGATCACTTCGGCAAGAACTGAAGTAACCGTTTCCTTTGTTCTTGAGACAATGCAAGCCGGATATAAGATAACCCTTTTCGTTCGTTTCGTTTCGAACTAAAGTAGAAAATATATTGGATACAGCGACTGCTGTTCAAATCGGCCCTTCAGATAGATGCTATAATACAGTAATTTCTCCAAGATCTTCTATACAGTTGAAACATTAGACATTTTACCAGCATGGGTTCAGAGCATTTTGCACAGCAATGCAAAGTATTTTGATTCGAGAGCAATATTTAAATGTCCCTGAGGGTTTTTGCAGGCACCGTTTCAAAAAAAAAATGTTGCTCGAGATCTCTGTTGTGTACAGCAAAACACTCCGCGAAAAAATACAGGGAATAATCTATTCTTCACAAAAAAGAATATAACTGTTTAACCCTTTCATGCCCGACTTTTTTCTAGTCCATGTAGGGTTTCAAAATTATTTTTCCTTGAAAACGGTAAAATCAAGAAACACAAAAAGTCTTATTTCATAAAGTTAGGTGCTTCCCTTGTAGTGCTAGAAGCTGCTCAATTTTTACCTTCCAATGCTCAATACAATTCTCCTAGAATATTTACAATAGTCCAATTGCATGGAAAACGTCAGACTAAATTGATAAGTTTTATCAGTTTTCAAAACTACTGCACCATTACGAAGATATATGAAAGTTTGATTTTCCGTCGTCAACGTAAACTGTCCCTGGCAGCACTGCTCCAGCAGAATCCATTCAGACTAATTGTAATAACTTCAGTTCTAGAGCTGATCCTTGTAACTGTTAATGCTCAAATGAAAGGCAATAGTCACATTTATTAGCCTTACTTCTTTTTGCGAGCATATCTTGCCTCAATCAAAAGTTATAGCTGTTTAAAAACGTTGTGGTCCATAAACAACATGGGCATGAATGGGTTAAAAAGTTGTTAATGTTTCAAAAAATAAAAAATTTATGTTAAAAACTAAAACTACAAAAACTTGTTATTTTTAAAACTTCTATTTTTTGCCAACCAAAGTCTGAAGAAAATGGAAACATATTGAATGTGGTTGCATCGCGGAGAAATAATTGGTAAAAATGTTTTTCTTGCAAGAGCTGTAAACATGCTTCAAAATTTGATAATAACTGGCAGACAAAAACATAATTTTATTGCAGAATACGATTCTCATTGTCAATCAAAATGCTCGTAATGCTCGTAAAATTTACAAAATCTGTAAGATTTCGAGATATTTTAAACTTTGTTTTCTTTCATTATTTTTCTTTCTTGTGCTACTCTGTATCACATATTACAATTGAAGACGAAACGGGAAATGTTACCCCCTAAAACACTGCTTAAAGTCTATTACAACGGATCGCAATTCTGATTGTGATATTGAGTGTACGGTTTGCGAAATCTTGGGCGTAGTTATGCGTGGATGATCGCGAATGTATGTTCGTCTTTGTGTATCATCGTGAAGGGCTCGAACGGTTGTATGTTAACGTATTTGATCGCGTGGGCGTTTGTTTGTTGCGCGGACAATAAGGCGCGTATGCTAGTGTGTAACTTCGTGTGTATAAATTCGATTTTATATCCGTGTAGCCATTCGCATATTTGCGTGTAGTCTTGAAAAATCGCGCGCGGACCGTGAATCTGATACTTTATTTGCAGTGTATAGTTCAGATGCTATAAGAGAGTGACTTCTCCCATAACTCTCGAGTTCCCGTAGACTAATTTTTCAGAAGCCATGGCAAAAGAGGTAACTCCAAAAGAATTACTCTTTTATTCGTTCCAGCGTGATAATCTACGTAAAATGAAATCATCCCAATAACTGAAATAGAATATACAACACAATTTATATTATGTCATAATTTCATAAAAGCTCCTGAAACCGCGCAGAGTAAGCGCACAACATTATAGTCAAAGAAGCTGCTTCTTTGCACAAGAAGAAATTGTTTACTGAATATAATAAAAAAATACGTGTCCACGCATTTTGCGCTTATGCTTAGGGTTCGCAGTACCTATCCTTTTTGGCGGGAACCGGTACTACGGTACTGAAGCCCTCAGTACCGGTAGTACCGGTAAAGTACCGGTACTCGAATATTTTTTTAAAAAATCTAAAAAAGCTTCAAAGTGAAATTGATTGCTTAAACTGATGGCCTTATTCTCAGATGATTGATTTGTGCTGATCAAAAAAACATGTTTATTGTTTTTAATTGCTGCGGAATGGCATAACTTATTTCAGCAGAAAATATTGTTGTTGTTTGTTTTGTTTATTTCAATTATAGATGTTTTAACCTTAAGGTCATTCGCCTCTTCGGGTTAGAAAAATCTCTTAAGAAAAATTTCTAACCCTATGTGTGGGGTCGGGACTCGAACCCAGGTGCGCTGCGTACAAGGCAATCGATTTACCAACGCTACGCCCACCCCCTTAGAAAATATTTTTCGTATGCGGCACCCTCTTTTATTTCGAAATCTGGGCCACTTAGAAATCAATAACTGCTAAGCGATGCGACTTTCGTCGTATTCAACAGATGGTAAATGTAAGAAACTCTGTTAACAACAGTAAATCAAAGCGAGAATGGCAGTAAATCCGAGTAGGTTACTCGCATTTCTTTTCTTGCTTTTCTGTAAACCTCGACGTTTATGTCGTTTGTCTATTATTCTCTAATGCATATCAAGGCTCTTTGCTTTCCTGTAAACTATGGAGTTTTGCTGAATTTTCCGATCACCAATAATTACAAATCGCCCCATTAGAAGCAGTTCACCAAGTCTAAAATTGTTAGCTACTAAATCGCTGTTCGTTCTTTTATAGTGAAGGTTTAAGAGCAAACCAACTACAGACATGACTTAGACCATAGCCTTACTACGCGCCACCCAGTGAATAATGGAAACCAATCATAATGTCGCTAATAAAAATCATAGCAAATTTTTACGTCTATTACGCTAGATGTGAATATTTTGAAATTTAGTACAAGATCGTTAAAATTTAATTTGGACAAAATAGCGCAGGAATTTAAATATACCGTTCAGTACAACGGGAGCTAGTAATATTTAATATTATTTTGAAACAGGTCCCCCTAGAGTCCATATATTTTTCATAAAAAATTGCATGGTACCGAAAATACCGGTACTGAAATTTGTTCAGTACCGGTATTACGGTACCAAAAATGGGTCTGTATTCCCGGGATTTTCGGTACCGGTATTACCGGTACCACAACCCTACGCTTATCATGTTCCTTGTGTGTATCAAGCTGCCCGATCAGTTTATCTGGCTGAAAATCCAACGTAAAATTAAATACTCTATTGTACTTAACAGCGTCCTTTCTGGATCTAATGTTCTTCGAGTACGTTAAAATTTTCGGGTCAACCTTTCAAACAAAATAAAAGGAAAAACCTATTAAGTTATGTAAATGGAAATTTGAAGAAATCTCCAGAATCCAGAATCTACTGCTGATTATAATTATATTATGTCTCAGAACTACAGAATACATTCGAACTGCAGCGGTAATAATTTGGTTCTGAAAAAGATCAAAAATAGAAAATGTATAATCCGGATTATTTTGAGATACCTTCACAGAAGGCAAACTGAGTTGAACCAAATGTGAATACCGAGCAATATATTTTTCATCACGGAAATTTATCGGGTAAATTGTGTTTCGACTTAGATAGATCAACTTGGTGGCTGCTAGACACTGAATTTAAAAATTTCACCCAACTTGAATGAACGGTTTAAACAACTAGTCGAGACGGATACATAGCTGTTCAATTTTTTCACTCATATTAGAAAAAATCTTAAAGTTTACCTAGTCTCAAAGCTCATAAGAATATTTACAAAAATCGATTTTTTTATCACTCTTGTGCACTGGTTTCCTTTTTCTAACAAAAATGCATTTTTGGAACCTGGGAAACGAGTTTGCAACGTTGTTTAGTTATTTTCCGAATTTTTGTTATCCTGGGAGTACTTCCACTTCCACTGAGGTTGAAAATTCCGTACAAATTCCGGACAAATCCGTACAAGTATTTTTTCGTTATGTTACTATGTTTTAATTGCCGCAAGGTTCTACTGTATCGATTTTGTTGGCTATTTTCGGCAAATTTGAGACTAAGAGAAACGAAAGCAATGAAATTGAAAGACGGATAGGTATTCTAGAGCGAATCAGTTATAAACTTAGAACGGAAAACTAGAACTAGGCAGGCTCATATGGGCATGATCGAAAGGAAATGTGAAGAATTCTTTGCCTTATGCAGAGTAGGAGTTGGGCGTTGCACCCAAGTCTACCGCATGGTCTATGGTAGAACATAACTCATCATCATGTTTTACCGCCGGCGTCGGCGAAAAAAACGGCACCGCAAACCTTATCTAAAGCTTTACCAATATTCTCCAAAGACCCCGAGAATTGGCCCCTATTTTTGCAACATTTGAGAGTAGCACCGAAATGTGCGGGTCTATAGCTATCAACGAGGAGAACATATTTCGCCTAAGACGCTGTCTAAAAGACAAACCCTTCGACGCAACACGAAACTAGCTGCTACACCCAGCCATTGGTACGGTAATGTCTACACTGAAAACCTTATTCGGGCGACCTAACCTTATCCTTGAGGCAACGATGCAGAAGATTCTAGACATACCACCACCGAAAATCGAAAAACTTAATACAATGATCAACTTCACCGTATCAGTACACAACTTATGCGCTACTATACAGGCCTGCGAGCTAGACGAGTATTACTATAACGCAACAATCCTTCAGGAACTAGAAGAAGAAGAACCAAGCATTTTTAAACGTCCACTCCGGGCACCTGTCGGAGAACCCGCATGAGCCAGCGACAGATGAATGTATGGTATGCAAAGTGGATAGCGAGACTGCGCTGAAAAGTATTGAGAGTCCGCAAACTTTGTCGTGAGTGTCTAAGACAGCATTTCAGGTAATATTTCTGAACTCGAAACTTTTGAAAGGACCCGACCTACTCAATTCTCTAGTTTCGGCACTGTATAAGTTTCGACGAGAATATAAGATCGCCATTACGACGAACATACGCGAGATGTTCCATCAGTGAGTGAGAATGAACGAGAATGACCAACACTGGCAGAGATTTTTCTGGCCCGCCGCAGAACCCAGAGGCAAGCCTCATGAATATATTATGACAGTCCTGAGCTTCGCGGCAACCTGCTCCCCAGCCACAACCGAATACTGCATGAACCTTAATGCCCAACGATTCGCCAAAGAATTCCCACGTGCTGTAGAGCGTGGAACAGGCCGTTAAACTGGCTTAAGAAGTCCGCCACATTAATTCTCACGCAGGATTCGAGATAAGAAACTGGCACTCAAATTCCAAGTATCTGCTGGAAAAACTCGACGCTAAACCGCACGTCGGAAAGAGCCTCATCATAGATTCAGAGACTGCCATCGAAAAAATACTTGGCATGTGGTGGGCTACGAAAACAGACTGCTAGAGAACTCCTTCGAACACTTCCTAATGTATCTGAAAGTGCTTTTACAGGAAATATGGAGATCAGGTGTAGGCTGGGACGAGAAGATTAGCGGCAATCTTCTGGATAAATGGAGGATGTGACTTCGAGTGCTTCCAGGCGTGCGATCAGTTGCACTACCTAGGTGGTATTTGGTTTGGCATGCAGTCATCTGGTATAATAAAACAGTAGCTGTCTATTTATCCGACGTTTCGGCTCATGTATTTTGCCTTCTTCCGGGAATCATAGGGAAGAAGGCAAAATACATGAGCCGAAACGTCGGATAAATAGACAGCTACTGTTTTATTATACCAGATGACTGCATGCCGAACCAAATAACATCTGAAATTCAAATCAGTCGACCTGACTAAGTACCTAGGTGGTACCGCAAACATACCTCAGCGTCTGATGAAACGACGACAATCGAACTCCAAACCTTCGGGGATGCGAGTGAGAGCGGCTTCGCAGCGGTGTCGCGTTTGGGGTTAACCCCCCCCCAAACCAAAATTAATGAGTTTAATTTAAAAAAAACCTGTTTTAATCCACCTAGAGGTGCAATTGTGCCTTTCTCATTTCTCCAAACTATGATTTAATAGCTGGTTCGTACAATATAACATTATGGAAATGTCTTTCATTCTTATTACACTTGGTAAGTATATATAAGAGCACCTTTTGCATTCATCGCGGTATCGGTTTGAATCGGAGTTTTCTATGTGATCGCACTCCACAACCCGTAACTCCGGAGCCGGAAGTCGGATGGGGATGGAATTTAATATCAGTTTCCAGGGACGCAACACCTTTTATTTGAGACTAAGTTGACCAAATCGGTCTAGCCATTTTCGAGAAACCAATATAACCGTTATTCTGAATTTGGATGCTTCCGGATCCGTCGATGGTGGCCAGTGTGGCCAAAGAGACTTTGAATGACTGTTGGTGAACTAGATTTACAAATTCAACAGTTGTGTTCACATTTTGGAAAAAAAATCACCTTTTTACATTCATCGCAGAATTCGTTAGAATCGGGATTTGCTGCGTGATCGTACGTATCACCCTGTAATTCAGGAACCAGAACTCGGATCCACACAAAATTCAACAACAGCTAATGGACCTTTCATTTAAAATCAAGTTTGTCAAAATCGGTTCAGAAAATTCCGAGAAACCGATGTGGACAAATCAACAAATTTTGTTTTGTAACCATACTCTTCAACTCGTAATCCGGAACAGGATGTCGGTTGAAAATTAAATTCAATAGCAACCTATGGGAATATTATACCTTTCATCTGAATCTTAGTTTGTAAAAATCCGTTCAGCCATTTCCGAGAAACCGATGTGGACATTTTGTAAACAAATCTGCACATACACACATACATACATACATGCATACATACACACATACATACATACACACATACATACACACATACATACACACAGATATTTTGCGATCTCGGCGAACTGAGTCGAATGTTATATGAGACTCGGCCCTCCGGGCCTCGGTTAGAAAGTCGGTTTTTGGAGCAATTGCATAACCTTTCTATATAAGAAAGGCAAAAGAATAATATTTAATTAGCTTAATAAGCATAAGTTCAATGTTATCTTCATGTGATTATAATTTGGAAAGGTTGGTGGAATGGGTTTGAACATGTAGGGAATGGGAGGTTAGTAGAGTGGGAGTGGAGGATGCGTCAGAAATCCTTCATCTTATTTTGGTATACGGGGTGGATGAAGGAAATGCGGGCGTGAGGGTGGTCCAAGAGGAGGGGAGTGATGAAGGAGGGAGGTGCAAGGGCAAGGCGGAGGGGGGGGGGCGGCGACGCAATACTCAACTGCATATTTTGCCTTCCATTTGAGACTTGGTTTGAGAAAATCGGTTCAGTCATCACCGATGAACCGATGTGACTTTAATTGTGGAATATGCCCGAAATTCCGGACTTCCGGAATCGTCGATAGTGGACAATATATTCAAAGAATGTTTGATAGGCAATCAGTGATCTAGATCTGCGATTAGAAGTTATTTAGTGACCATTTCAATAGTTTTTAGCCTCTGAGGTATTACGATTGTACCGATTTATATAGAAAATTCCAGTGTATCCTTACCAACACCCCTGTAACTCCGGAAGCAAGAGTCAGAACCGAATGAAATTCAGCAGCAGTCAATGGCATTACTGTATCTTTCATTTGAAATCAAATTTGTAAAAATCGGTAGAGAATTCGTTGTGGAATGGGTGTGATATTAGTTTAGGAACTTGGCGGGTTCCCCGGGGGCGTCATGAACCGTCATAGGTGGCCAATGTGGTCAAAGCTGCTTTGATTGATCATTAGTGATCCAGACCCGCAAACTAGAGTAATGTTACATCAATTTTAATATGTTTTACATCATTTGAACATCATGGTGGTACCAGTTTATATGGGAATTTGCTGTGTGACCGCACTTTTCAACCCGTAACTCCGGAACCGGAAGTCGGATCAACTAAAAATTCAATAGCAGCTTATGGGAGCGTTATACCTTTCAGATGAAACTAAGTTTGCGAAAATCGGTTCAGCCATCTCTGAGAAAATTGTGTGAGTTTAAATGACACACACACATACACACACACATACATACACACACAGACATTTGCCGATCTCGACGAACTGAATCGAATGGTGTATGACACTCGGCCCTCCGGGCCTTGGTTAAAAAGTCGATTTTAACAGTAATTGCATAGCCTTTCTTTATATGAGAAAGGCAAAACGATTTAGCACACGAAAATTAATATACACAAATTTTAAGAACCATTTAGAAAAGAAAATATTTTTGAGACACCCTAATGAATAGTAAATGTTTATTTTTGAAATGTTTTGATATCGAAAACGAATTCAGCGTACCGAAATTACATAAAAACGTCCTATATGAACCGATACGAAAAAGTTTGGACTTTAGTCCACATTTTGTTCTAAGTTGTGCCACTGTGCACTAAATTGGCTCCATAAGTTTTATGCAAAATATGGACTTGCTTAGTTACTTCTGGTTTACTCACAACAATTTTTGAGTTTGTATGTCTGTATGCCTTCAAAAAATAACTTTATCTGGTGCAATTTTTTACAAAAATCAACACTTTTTGCGCGACTTGGTGGAATGTCACAATTAAAAGATATATGTCTTCCGTTTAATTCCAGTATAACATAATATTAATAATTTTTTTTTCATTTTTGATTAACGACTAAGGGTCAATTAATTTTTCATTTTTTATGTTGTAACGACACTGGGAGGTGTGAAATATTTTTCTATATTAAGAGCCATAGTACGCAAAGAAGAGCAAGGAGTTGAAGGAAGGAAGTTTAGAAAAGCATGGAATGGGGTTAAACGAGCTAGCTTAGAATTTCCCGACAACGATGCCTTCAAGTCCCTTGCACAATAAATGCCGTTACAACATAAACAAATTAATTATAATTAGTGTATTATAGCGGAATTGAACGGAAGACATCTGTCGTAAAAGAATTAATTTGGCTGGTAACCTCCTATTAATATGCAACCTTCAACATAGTTGTTCGTAACGAAATAAGCTACCCGGCCCTAAGTTTTGAGATATACAGAATTACAGTGAGATTTTTTATTGAATTTTGAAATTTTTATAGAAATTTGAGAACTCTTGTGAGTGAACTAGATCTATCGGAAAATATTTGACATGTGGTATGTGAAGCAAATTACCAGTTGAATTAGCAGTGTTCCGAAAAAAGTTCAAACTTATTGCCGATCTAATGCACACCCATCTTTTCTGTCATTTTTCTGTTCAATACACAATTAGGACGATAGTTCCCACAAATAAAAATAATAATGACGCACACTAAATCCACGTATGTAATCTAACAAGATAAAATCGATAGCTCATCGAGCTTACATTCATGAGATTCGAGATCTTCGACAAAGTGTAATAAAAACATCGTAGCCTTTATTTGAGTTCACCATTTAATATTCAATCAATTCAATCACTATAACTGACATCTAGAATAACAACTATAACAAACATCTAGAATTTCACAAAATTGCAGCATCATGTGCTATGTCCAACTTAATTGAAGAGTTTAAATGATTATCTTTAATTACTAACATCATCAAAGGTTATGTAGACTTAATGTTAAGATAGGCCAAAATAAAAATTATTGCAAGCGTCCAACGGTAAACTATTCAAAAGTGATTAAGTGCAACTGTAGTAGAGGTATATGTTTCCATTGCGCAGATTTCAAAATTCCACATACTGCTGATTTCAAAATACAGAGTTACTGATGAAAATTGACTAAAAGCGGTTGATATTATTGCTTTGAGAACATATCAAGTAAATTTGAGAAAAATTCAATAGGAAAAATCCACTATACCGACTAGATGACTAGAAATATATTTCGGGTCATTTTCCAGTTAGAATGAACAATTTTGGATTCATCAAGAATTTTTTTTTGTTTCGTTATAACGTAACTCGATAAAAAGTAACGAAAAAAAAATTTGGGTTGTTTTATATCTAGATATTACTGTATAGAGTTTTTTTAGGATAATTTCTGATTCTGCCAATATATTATCGCAGATACTTCTTTTCCCGAAAAATAATTTCAACTACCAGGTTTTCGTAACAGTACAAAATTATTAAACTTAATCATTTTTGAAAAATTGACAATTTACCACATTTCTGGCTACGACACTGAGTCAAATATTCACGATACAAGTTTCGAACAAGTTTACATCCCTCAATTACAGTTTATTACTGTGTCTCGGAAAAGTGATTACCTTTAATGACTTCATTCTTTAACGATTCGAATTTTACACAAACGTTAACGATATTTTTGTTTCTTGGTCATATTGTATACTAGTTAATTATTCAAGTATCCGCAACATCAATATTTGCGCACATTATTCATTCTCAAATTTCAACCAAGAAATTGTTCAGTGAAATCAAAAAATCGAGTTTACCACTGTTGAATTTTATTGTATGTTTCGTCTCCTTAATAAAGGAGAAAAAGAGTCACCGAAACTGTCGGTGAACGAGACAACACGTCGTTTTTGATCATTTACCTAACTGGTTCAGCCGATAACATCCCTAAATTGAAATCCAAAAGCTTAACGCGGAAACAAGTATATTTCAAATATCGCTGAGACCTCAATATACAAACAGAGGCTGAGTTGAACAATCCAGAACACGGCCCGACAATACCATCAATCAAGCCCCTGTGGTTGGTTGTCGCTTTTTACTGTCGGCTTTCTGAAAGAGCAAATTTAACCCGGTTAGCTCGCCTGATTATATGAGTACCAGCCGCGTCAGCTTGATTGTTAGCTTTAATCTCTGCACACATACACACACATACACAAACACCTCGCGCACCCAATTGCATATCCCGCTAGGAACGTTTCCGCACAGTGCCACACAAAAGGTGCAATCTGCAACACAAAAGTCCATTTGTGCCAAGTGCCCAACATTCCCGTTCAGGCTGAGAATCGGCCCGACTGGAAGCGGTGTCCCGAAGCTCGAAAATACCCATCGTTGAGGGGACGGGGATGGGACGGAGTGTTTTAGGCCCGGTCCCCGTCTCAAGCGCCGCATTCACTGCTGTACCGTCTGCGCTCCAGGTCCAGACGTGACCGCCGTCGGCGCTGCTGCAAGAGTCGATATTTATGTACAAATACGGCAAAATCCGACACTCGATAGGAAGGCGCATTCGCAACTTGGTGCGGTGGGTCACATCACTTCCTCCTGGGAGAATGGCAATACAAATGGGCAGACAACAGCTCGGTTTCCCGTCGGCGTTGCAGTTGATGGTACCTACAATTCTGCGTCGAACGAAAGTGCACGGGGAAAAAAAGGACAGGAACTCACTCGGTTCGGGAAAAAATGCTACGATGTGTCATTTACAAAGTAACCTAATAACAAGGCATAGCCAATTCCCCTGAACAGTGTTCAATGGAATTGACAGGAAAAGTCATTTCTCTGCAACAGTTTTAACAACTTTTGCACTTGCTCTAGTGCAATTGATCATTTATTAGTTTTTTGAACTAACAAGTCCGAACAATCTTCCCTCCTGTCACATTTTCACAATGCGCTTGACATATCCCGATCACCCCCAAAACACCAAAATTCAAAACATGCACGGTAAACAACCTACCAGTAGGCACGGAAAATATCAGAGACAGACTGTATATCACGTTTTTATGTGTTATTATTGTTTTTCAATCAAATCGCTTAATACATTTTATTTATTGCACTCAGCGTCGTTTTCACCTTTCTCCTGCCACGGTTGGTCTCTTTTTAGCAAGCCAAGTATGTTTTCCCCGGTTCATGGGTCTTTTTATTATGATTCAACTTCTGGCAGCATAACCGGAGGAGAAATCACTGCAATTTATTCTACCCCAGTCCACCAATCCACGCCGCCCGTTCTTGAGTTGGGCGCTGAAAGGTGGCAAAATAGTCAGAAAATAATTTTCCCAAAAAAAAGAAAACATCCCACTCATACTCCTTGCTTTTTTTCCATGGCATAGTAGGCGAACCTTTCACGATTTAAATGTGTCTTTTAAATTTCACACCATCACCCACTGTTGGCCGTGCAAACGAACCTACCTTTCAACACTATTTTTATTGGGGGTTCATTGTTTTTTTCTCCGTTTCTTTGATGGACACTATTTCCACTACATTGGGCTTCAGGTTCTATAGGGTTCTTTGCCACCGTGTAGCTGCAGACTGCAGGACGGCTGGCAGGACGTGGGTAGACAATAAATGTTAAATATTTCGGGGGGCTGCTGCTGTTTTCCGACTCCTTTTGTACGTGGTTCGAAAAATGCTTCATATACGGAGTACGAGTAGAATTTTTTTTCCGATTCTATTGTGCCAAAGGGTTGGGGCTGACAACATAACAGCTCCCAAACGGGTGGAAACTATTCGGATGGTTCGAATCAAACATCAAACATCACACTAATGTTTATAATGAGAAAATGAACAAAAAAACAGAAACCGTCAAACGACAATCGCACCTAGTGACACCAGGAAATATTTTTTTTCTGATGCATTCCTTTTTTTGTCAAACCAAACAGTAGGCGGCGTACAATGTTTGAAAGGTGTCTGCTTTTTTTCACCGTTCGCTGCAATCGCAATGATCCTTGGATGTTGAAGCGTTCGCGACTTTGGTACACAATCGTTCCGCGATTTGTTATTTATAAATTAATCACCTAAATTGATATTTGATTATGAACATGTCTGAGCTAGGATGGCGGTTAAAATACAGGTAAAAATAGAGGAAAAGATCTGCTGATTAGTTTTTCTGTATATTCTGTATTGTTTGTTATGTGTTTGCATTGAATATAGAAAGAATATGCATTATCTTAACAAAAATGGCAGATGAAAAAAATTTCAATATTACAGATTTATGCCCAAGCTATCATTTTATTTTTTAATATTGTAACTACAGATTGCACGCACCATTTCTTTCCAAATGGTTGAAGAAATAATTCATATCCTCCATTAATGTTACCACCATTTCGGGTTTAACTCACAGACTCCGGGTTTAAGGTTTATCTCCAGAAATCGAATTTGTACGTCAACTTTTCCGGTCTGGATGAGACACCGGATAGATTTAACTCTTAAATGCGCTATGTTATTTTAAAAACTACATTGCAAAAAACATCTCATGGTTACCGCACTAATGCATTAAAGCCGTGAGACAATTTTCACAAATTAAAAAAAATGGTTTGCTCCTTTAAGGATTAATCTTCTACCATTTTAATGTTAGGTATTATATTTAATTTTTATCTTTACATTATATTTAAAAAGTGTAGCAGATATTTTCACCACTGTTTGGATTCAGATTTATAGTACTCGACTGATTCTTCATTTGAAGGTGGCCAAACATTTCGTATTTTGCACGCAAACCAAGGAAAATGAAAAGCAAATCATTTTTATAACAATTTCAACAAAAATGCTTAGCTTTTTACTTAAGTTGAAATTAAGCTTTCCACTCAAAATGGATTAGAAAAGTCAACTTCCTCTCATTTCATCAAATCATTACATTGTAATCGTTGGCTGCTCCTACAGGAACCCTTAACCATTAACTAGCAAGGTTTATTCCCATCGATGAATCTAGGAAGATAAAGCAGTGTGCTTTACAGGTTGTAAAATATAGAATGATTCTCCCTCGGCTTATCCCCCCACAGCGAGAGTGGTTGGTGTTTTTTGGGTAATCTGTGGTTAGCTGAAAAAGCTAAATACTGAACCCATCGAAACCAACAAAACTGTTCTCGAATGCAAAAACAAACAAAATTTACAAATAAATGTGAACGGTAGAGAATGTGACAAGCTCACCATTATTGTGGATGTGTGGAAAATTTGGTGATTTTTCACCAAATACCAAATTGTTACTTTTACGGGTTACAACAGAAATGAAAAAGAGCATACTTGCCTCTTTTTAACTACAGTTGTGATTCGTTGGATGCGCATTTTTAACTGCACCGCTTTTTAGTTGAACTTCCGCTAGTTGGACCTCCAGTATCCAACTGTAAAGTACTGTAGATCATTTCTTTAATTTCCACTGACGAATCAAATGCATTAGTCGGATATAGGGTGTGATCCAACCAGCCTATCTTCTCTGTATTAGCAAAAAATAGAAAGTGACGAAAGCGTTCCAAAAAAATTTAACAGCCTATTCAATTCGAATACCACTGTGTTAAGTGCGCTGAATTTACAGATAGGTCAGTAAAATATCCACCTCAAAGTCTCACCAAACGATGGTTCATGGTTGAGGAAAGAGCCTGCAGAAGATATGAAAATAATCGGGTCAAACCGTACATTACCGTTGAACCAGAAAGCAAGAACAATATACTTAAACTTGTGTTTAACGCATCACGCTTATTCAAAAAATGGAACATAAGCGCCAATTGGCTCATCACCCACAAACCGCCGAAAACATGTATGAACCCAATGCACACACAAGCAGAAACATAAATTAATGGAACTCACAAGCAACACACACACACGTCGCACCGTGCAGTGTTAAACTCAGTCCAAAAAATATTGCAAATCAAAAAACATGCAAACCCCACACGTACCAACTGTGTACAAGTCAATGTCGCTACTTCCGAAACTCCATAGCAGAGGTAGACGTCGTGTATTTTCGGCAGTGCCGGCATCTCCTCGCACACAGTTAAATCGTGTAAAACCTGTTTCCCTGCTGTGTGCTCCCACCACACCGTGCGAACTGTACACGAACGATAGTACAGTTCGGACAATACTGCCATGATGTTGTTCGTTTAATTTTCGAGCGACGAATGAATAAAATGGGCACCTCTATTTGTACACTACCCGTATGCGATTAAGTCACTTAGATGCGAGTGTTTGCATATTCCAACGTTGCCGAAAATCCATAGCATCTGGCGTTGACAATACAGTCAACATGTTGCGCATTTGGTAAGTGAGTATCGACTGATGCAAAACAAATCAAGCACACGTGACCTGTATAAATAACTTACCCGTATGTGATGAAACGTTTACATGCTGACGACACTGCCTGAAGTAGATTTGCAAATTTCGCATTTTCCTCGTCGTTTTCGAAGTATTTTCAAAAAATCCCTTTTTGCTTTATTTATAGTATTCGTGCATTTTGCGGAATTGAATATAAAGCCCGTGCGCATAATTCCGATCAGATAAGGCAAATGGAAAACTAAGAAAAATCTTCTGCAGAAATTTTTGGAACGGGACCCCAGCTTTGAAACGTTAGAATAATTCTACTTTAAAAGTCAGATGAAATATATCAGTTTGTAGGCAGATATAAGGTTGAGAAATCGAAGAAAAAGGGCAGTTCTTGTTGGATAGTTTTTTTCATGAGTTTAGTATGAACTGGATGATCTTTTTGCTTAGTACATCACACTAAGATCAAGCGACAAGAAAACTGTTGCTAAAACAGCAAATGAAATATCATTTTTTTTAAATTCAACTCTCTTGCACCTATAGTGGTGCAAATATACCTATAGTTGAATGTCCCAAAGTAAACCAATGGGATTTACATCTATAGGAATCGAAGTTTACAGAACTGACACACAGGGATCTGTTCTTCATATGTACAACGCGTGATGTGAGAATTGAACACGGCTCCTTTGTCGTATTTTCGGGTTTGATATGAAGGAAAAGGTTTGGTCACCCACATTCTCACAATATTTAAAATCGGGTATCACTTTTTGTCACGCTTTCATCATGTCTACCTTGAACGTTATCCGTACAATATTATGTAAATGATGAAGATGGCTTTTGTATGACTAAGCTGTGTTTGCCCTTGAATAAATATTTCACTTCACGAAAACAAGGGCGGAACGGGCAAAATTAAAATAAACGTCCACCCACTCTATTGTATCAAAGTGTGTTCACACTTTGCTGATAACACTTGTGCATCACTAAAAAGCGACCGCTACCGCAAAAATGATAATTTTTCATGATAAATAGGTCATCAGATGCGGAATTATATGTTCTCTCTAAATTGCTATTGAAGCAAAAGACGCTTCTTTATAAAAATGTTGAGTAATCTTCATATTTTTCATGAAAAAACGCAAAATTATGGCTATTTCCATATTATTGCCCCAAAGCCATTTTTTAACAAAAGAACACAACATATCATACCGTTAGAAATGTCTAAATTCTTTCATTCCAGAGCAATTGAAGAATTCAAAATCGGTTAAAAATGACAGCGTAGCTAATTTTTTAGTGATGAAAGTACCAAAATGCTATGAATCAATATTTTGAGAATGAATGAAATTTATCAAATGTGAATTAATTTACCATACCTACAACCTTTTCTATCTTTTTTTATTTTGTAGCACCGTGTAATCAGTTGAAAACATTTCAATCAGGCAATTCTAAACAACGAAAATAAAAAAACTCGACCCCTGTTTGCCCAATGAACAGTGGGCTACAGATGGGATCTCGCGAAACCAAATTGTTAACACCTTGATTCCCCGTGAGACTTTGGATCTTTGTCAGAAATATGTAAGTTAGCTCTAATAAACAATATTATACGCGAACTTTAACCCATATAGTGTAACGATTCTACATATTGTTTGGATGATACCCTGAACAGGTCGTTGGGCTCTTAAATCATACGATGTTTATTAAGGAGGGCATAGAAAAAAAAATTAATTCTCAAAGCCCCCCCCCCTCCTCTCTCCCATATTGTGACAAATGTCAAAGTAAGCTCAGATGCCAAATTTCACATCATTTGGACAATTCTAGACTGCCCACTTCGCTTGAAATTTTTGAAATTGGTGCTATGGAGGAAAATATATTAAATGCTATAACTTTTGAAGTTGCTACAGCAAAATTACAATTTATATCTCTTTTTAAAGCAAATAACCTTAATATTAGAATGGAGATATTCCTGTTCCTAGAAAAATACGGGAAAGTGAGGTACTGGGTCATTTTGGCCCTAAAATACCCTATTTTTAAAATTTTTCTGCTCCGTGGTGGAAACCGTACATATTTTGCAGTTTTTCTAATGTGAAAAAATCTCAGAAATCGAACGAAACCTTTTTGACCTTTGTCCGAATACGAGAAGTTGGGGTTATAGGGCTTTTTGTCATTCATATTAAATTTTATCATTTTCTCGTGCATATATCTCTATTATTCTTCATTCAATTTTCATACATTGTACCTTGTTGAACGTGGAAAATCCTTTGGAACAAAATGGAAAAATAGATTCGTTACCGGTAAAATTCAGAAATATTTACGAAATATTTATTTTATAATTAATATCAACAGACACAGTGTGGTCCTAATGATAATTTCTTAATCTATTTAAAAAGTCAAATTGTAATCTGCTACGTGGAATGTGAAGATCGAACTCGGATGAAACTCTGTTGAAAGTCCGCTGCAAACCAATGATGGCACCGTTCACTCCATAGTTAGTCCGGCGAAGAGGTAATCGGAGGAATAAATTATTGCGAAGGGCGCGAGGGCGAACGTTCATGTTTATCGCACTGAGAAGCTCGGGGCAGTCAATTCGATCTTGCAAAATATCCGAAATCGTCATAGCACGGAATAGATCCCGTCGCACTTGCAATGTATCGAGTCCAATAAGCAAACCCCGGCTTTCATAACTTGGCAGCTGGTGAGGGTTGCTCCAAGGCAATCGACGAAGGGCAAACCGAACAAATCTGCGCTGTACTGCCTCAATTCGATGGACGCCGTTGAGATAATGAGGGTTCCACACAACTGAACAATATTCCAGAGTTGATCGAACGAGTGAGCAGTAGAGAGATTTCAAGCAGTAAATATCTGAAAAGTGCTTAGATATTCTCATTATGAACCCCAAACAGCGTGATGCCTTTGCGACAATATAGCTGATATGCTGTTTAAACGTCAGTTGTTCATCGAGAAAAACTCCGAGATCTTTGACGCAATTCGCTCTGTCAATTGTGGATTCAGCTAGACAGTAATCGAATCGAATTGGCGTTTTTTTCCTCGAGAACGTAATGACCGTACATTTCTTGGGGTTTAGGGTCATTCGGTTGATCTCGCACCATTCCGCAAAGGTTTCCAGTTGGCGTTGAAGGAAAGCTGCATCATGAGTATTCCGGATTCTATGGTATAACTTGAGGTCGTCGGCGAAAGACAACCGTGGTCCTTCTAAACAAAAGTTAACGTCGTTGAAATACAGAAGAAAAATCAATGGACCGAGATGGCTGCCTTGCGGAATACCAGATGAAGCACAGAACTCTTCGGATACACAATCACCTATCTTGACTGCTAGACGACGATCACTGAGATACGATTGCATCCAACGGAGAATATTAGTACCAAAGCCGAGTCTATCCAATTTTGCCACTGCAATAGCGTGATTTATTTTGTCAAAAGCAGCTGAAAGGTCCGTGTAGATAACGTCAGTTTGAAGGCCGTCCGACATAGCATCTGTAACATATGTTGTGAACGACAGAAGATTCGTAGATGTTGAACGTTTCGGCATAAATCCATGCTGAGTCTCGGAGATATACTGTTTGCAGTGGCTGGAGATGGGTTCCAACACAGCCATTTCAAACAGCTTAGGAACTGCGCTTAGCGTTGTAATACCACGGTAGTTGTCAACTACCTTTTTATCACCTTTTTTGTGAACTGGAAACATGAAGGAGGATTTCCAGAGTTCGGGAAATACTCCGGTTGTTAGCGACAATTGAAACAGATGACAAAGAGGTTCAATTAGACCGGCAGAGCATTTTTTTAGAATAATAGTTGGTATACCATCTGGGCCTGCCGAGGTTGAAGCCTTCATTTTCCTAACCGCCAGTTGTACCATATTATTGTCGATATTGATAGAGTTCAAAGACTGGTATGATTGAGGTATATTGAGAGCCGCGCGTGAAGCCTGGGTCGGTGTCAACTTCTCGTTGGAGAAAACACTCGCGAACTTTTCAGAGAATAGTTGGCAGATCTCCTGTAAACTAGAGCTCATACGTCCTCCATAGCTCATCGTTGAAGGCAACCCGGATTCCTTTCTTTGCTCGTTTACATGCTTCCAGAATGTTTTAGGTTCGGACTTCAACTTACGTTGCACGTTTCGCAAGTAATCGGCATGGCAACGCTTCGATGTCTTTTTATAGACTTGGTTAACATGAACGTAGTGATGTCGCAGCACGTAGCCCCCAAACTTGGAGTACTTCTTCAGAGCGGCTCTTTTAGTCGCTTTTAACCGTCTCAGCTCGGCAGTGTGCCACGCTGGGTGCTTAGATTGAAGGCCACTTCTTTTGGGTACATAGCGATCGATAGCATAGCTCATAACATTGGAGAAGGTCTGCACTGCAACGTTGACATCATCATTGTCGAGAATTTCAGTCCAGTGGATATTCGACAGGAAGTCAATAATGCTATTATAGTTGGCTTTTCTAAAATTATAGCTGACGGTGTCAGAAGCATTGCAGTCATGCTTCACTCGAATGGCTTCAAGCAATATATGCAGGGGAGGGTGGTGTCTAACAGTCTTTACCAGGGGGAACGGTGCTGCGGTAACTTTTGGCGCGTAGTCAGATTTGCTCGAAAAACAGAGATCAAGGATTCTGTTGTTCTCGTTCACCACATTATTCGTTTGGCGCAGCAGATTTAGACTGTAGCAGTCAAGCAAACTGGTGATACCAGCATGAAAAGATGACATTTCGGGATCAGCGAACATAAATCCGTCAGAAGCAGAGCGCCATTTTAATCCGGAGAAATTGAAATCACCAACAATCAGGATCTCATCAACGGGCTTGCTTGAGCGGAAATCCGTTCCAGTGACTCAGTATGTGAATCAATCAATGTCGAATCGCGAGTGCGATCCGGTGGAAGATAAACCACGCAAAGATAAAGTGCGTAGCCAGCCAGTTTGATTCGCACCCACACCTGCTCGACACAGACCCCCAAAGTATCGTCAATCAGTTGCGCTTTCAATCGACGATGGATAGCCACAAGTACCCCGCCGCCGGTAGCCTTGAGACTGTTGCGTGAGCTGCGATCAGTTCGGAAAACATCGTAGTTGGCACCAAATGCTTGCACTGACAGAGTGCTATCGCTAAGCCACGTCTCTGTGAGGGCGATTATGTCGAAGCATTCATCTGAACTTGCTACCAGATAATCTTCGATTACTGAATTCATACCACCGGCATTCTGGTAATATATTTGTAGGTTTGAATGCCGCGATTGATTGTCGTTGGTATCGATTTGGAAGACCCCTTCACCACTCCTGCACACAGGACCGTGACGACTGGTGAACGCTGGCTGCAATGGCTCGACTGTGGCAGGGGGATCAAGGGCTTCCATAGTGCTAGCTGCAGTGCGTCCCAGGGTGCGATGAGTCATACCAGCATAGCATAGAGTGCTTAGTCCTTCTGTGATCGTTGTAGAGCCGAGTGTGCTGTGAAGAGACGAGCTCGTTACGATGGGATCCAAATTTTGTTTTTGACATTGAAGATTCACAGCGGCGGTAGAGTTGTGTTCATCAGCAGACTGTAAGTGAAATTTACATTGAGGGGGTGCAGCATCTTGTATTGCTTCGGAAGGACATATACCATTCTTGGCTTTACCTGACACAGAAGAAGTCGCCGATTCGCCAGGTAGACCTGAATCGCTCGCCGGGATACAAGAAGTTGGACAGATGAGTTTATCCGGAACAGCAAATTATCTGACATATAGTCTCGATTTCACATTTTTATCATAAAATCGCACATATTAACTCCATTTAACAACAAAATTCTTATTTAATTTATTACTTATAGCGAAAAATACGCTTAGGAATAACATGAGAAAAGTTTCATACCTGGAAAAATAGGTGAAATTGAGGTATTAGGACATTTAATGAAAAAAATGTGGTTTGTAGAGTTGATGTTAAAAAATTTGATATTTTTGGATTTTAACGCAAACGAATTTATTATTGTTGTATTCCTAAGAATTTTCCACGTTCAACAAGGTACAATTTATTAAAATTGAATGAAGAATAATAGAGATATATGCACGAGAAAATGATAAAATTTAATATAAATGACAAAAGGCCCTATAACCCCAACTTCTCGTATTCGGACAAAGGTCCAAAAGGTTCTGTTCGATTTCTGAAATTTTTTCACATTAGAAAAAACTGTTAAATATGTATGGCGTCACGGAACAGAAAAATTTAAAAAATATAGTATTTTAGGGCCAAAATGACCCAGTATCTCACTTTCCCGTATTTTCTAGGAACAGGAATATCTTTATTCCAATACTAAGGTTATTTCCTTTAAAAAGAGGTATAAATTGTAATTTTCTTGCTAGTTATAGCATTTAATATATTTTTCCTCCATATTTTTCCATAGTACCAATTTCAAAAGTTTCTAGCGAAGTGGGCGGGAAGCTAGAATTGTCCAAATGATGTGAAATTTGGCATCTGAGCTTACTTTGACATTCGTCTCAATATGAGAGGGAGGGGGGCCTTTGCGATGCCCTAATGTAAGTGTTCGCGAGAAAAATTTAGTTCAGCGCATATGAAAATTGTTTATCTAAAACAAGATATAATATTTCCAATGACATCAAAATTCCACGGACTACTGCTTGCAAGATACAAAGCAAGTAATTGAACTAAAAATAAGTTATTTTCAATTGTTTCAAAATATACTAAAACAAAATTTACGATACAGTAATGACCCGTTTTTATCAATCAACCAAAAGAATTAGTTGAGAACAGAATTTAAAACAACCAGTGAACTATTCCAAGTTGTCTGGTTGCAGAAAAAATTAAACCTAATCAATGCAAAAATTTATTTTGCCAAACCTTCAACTAATCCAAACCGGCAACAAATTCATACTATGTTGCGTTTCGGCTTCGCCTCATCAGAAACCGACACTAACTTATTGTCGGAATAGATTAGCGCCGGCTTGACGCAAATCCCTTAAAACTAAAACACACTATGTGTTTCAATCGAACGACTGATCAAACGTGATGTCCCGTTCGAGCAGAAGTTCTGTTTATGCCGAAAGTGTTTTAGTTTTAAGGGATTTGCGTCAAGCCGGCGCTAATCTATTCCGGCAATAAGTTAGTGTCGGTTTCTGATGAGGCGAAGCTGAAACGCAACATAGTATGAAATAAGGATTTGTGCCCTCCTGTACAAAGACTTACCAACTTTTACCAACAAATTTTCACCCTAGTGAGAAATTTTGGTTTTTACCAAATTTTCCTCCTTAGGGTGAATTATAGCATAAGGCAACAAATTGTTCCAAGTATCAGCGCGATCTGAATTGTAGCGGATAACCATTGTGAATAATGCGAGAGCTCTGTGCTTCGCGTGTGAAAACTTTTCAAGTAGAAAAATTATTATTTATTTCATTATCGTCATGTGAATTTCTTCAAGATGCTTCCAACGAAAGCAGTAAAGTACAAAACGGTAATGTTTGAATATTACAACGTGTAATATCATATCAATTCGAGAATGCGTCTGCGTCTAAAGATAAATGAATTAAACGTATCAGTTTGTTGCCGGGTGGCATAGCACCGAACTTGCGGTCGTGAAGTGAATAAAGTAGAATGAAAGCTCCAATGAGTTAAATTTGCTAAAATGCAGGAAGCAGTTTTGTGATAAGTTGTATGACCTATAAGTGAATTTGATTTGTTTTGAATTTGTTTGTTAGTATAGGACATCAGTCTAGTCCACTGAAACGAGTACAGTAGTTACAATAGTTTTCAGTCACACGGTAAATCAGACGTAAACTCAATAACCCAATAAGAATTATAACGTACCGTAATATCTGCTTTAGATCTACATATAAAGGACGATTCAGACGATACATCAGCTTCCGTCAACGTCAACGGAACATCACCGTTCCGTCAGGATAAGTTTAATACGTTACTCTTGCGCCCGTCCATACATGCCGTACGTCAAAACGTTTCGTGCCGTTGATGTTGTGTGTGAATGCTTCCATTTAAATGCATGTAACTAATCTTGACGTTCCCTACCGGTGACGGAAGCCTGATGTATCGTTTGAATCGTACTCAAGGCAGCCTTAAATAGCAGTTAAGCCCTGTATTCTGATGTAATGCTGGCATTATGCCAGAAAAGGTGAAATATTAAGCTGTTACTATGTAGAGATTGACAGCCCGTTCTAGCGTTACTAATGCTGTTATAGAGCACTAGTGTACAAATGTCAAAGCCCGACGATGGCACTAGCTTTGACCACTATTTCATTATCACCACTATTAGAACGAAATTCTACTGTAGTCGTTTAATCGACAATTCGTATGGTCTTTCAAAATTACAGCAAAATTTCCAAAGGTTTCCTTTTTCTCTTATCTTGTTTGCAGTTTGATATGATCTACTGCATTAAAAAATACATAAAGCTGTGTCCTATGCTATGAAGTAAATCTGTTTCAAAGTTTCATTCTCATAATGTGTATCGATTTTGTTGGCTATTTTAGGAAAATTTAAGACTAAGAGAAATTAAAGCAATATACCGTGCGGTAAATATGGGTGGAACGCCCAGCTCCTACCATCAGAAGGCAAAGGTTTCTTCACATTTCCTCTCTATCATGAACCTGCCTATTCCTAGTATTCCGTTCTATGTATATAACTGATTCGCTCTAGAATTCCAATCCGTCTTTTAATTTCATCGCATCGCTTTCTCTTAGTCTTAAATATGCCGAAAATAGCCAACAAAATCTATACAGTAGAACCTTGCGACAATTAAAACATAGTAGCATTCTTATAATGTGTAAAAATACATCAAAACAGTCAATCTGTTCTAAATTTGTAACTAGTAAACTGATGTACACTACAATTGATCTGTTTTTTTGGGAGATTTAAAATAGAACAGCCTTAAAGTATATATCAGCATAGCAAGCAGCCTAAATAAAGTAGCACTCTATCTTTAATAGTTTAAAATTTAGTCCAAATTTTTATATTAAGAATTACCGGTAAGTTAATAATATTACTCAAATAACCTTTAAATGGCTACAATCACACAACCCCCTCATTATTTTTCCGTAGCTGAGCGCTGACATAATTGAGAAAGAAAAAAATCCTCGGTAATGCATAGACAGTTTATTAATTCGGAAAAGTGTGTAAAGCTTATACCTCTTGAACCAAAAACATCAAATAAAGACAAATACTTCTCGAAGAAAAAAAGACTTTCACGTCTACATCCATGCTCACGAAGTCGAAAGCAAGGGTGTATTGATCGATGAGAGTATGAAGTGCGAAGATCTGCAGAAGTACAGGGTTTTCTATTATAGAGTCCCTTTACGTTAGCCAGATTGCGCATACATTCTGAAATAAGCGCGGGGGATTCAATGAAATCATACCCCAAATAAAACTCTCTTTGGGCGACCTAAATTGGATTGCCGACCTACATCAGGCTACGGGTCGTGAACTGTCTGTATTACACACAATTGGGATACACAACCAACCGTTGTAGAAATATGGTCCACTGTGGAACGTGTGGCGAAAAGTGTGGGAATGATGCATGTAGTGAGAATTTCCATGAACATCATCAAATTTTCACCTGTGTACAAAATTGCAAGTGTTCAGGGCCGGTGAATGACATGGGCAGTATAGGTTGAATATTGAAAATATTTGAGAGGGTAACACACTGGAAACTTTGAAACAAATATAAAATTTGAAATTTGTCACGCTTGTATCTCGCACCCACAATGCGCGCTTTTGTAATCCTCGATGAACGAAGATTGCATTTGCACAAATTTACCGCTAGTGATTTAATGTTATTTGGTGACGTAGACCTACGGCTTTAGTTTCTATATGGTTATTTACTTTGCAAATGTTGAATTTTATGTAACGAAAAGTGGTTAGTTTTTTAGTTATTCAATTATTACTTGAGATTGAGAAGGAAAAGCTCACGGAAATGGAATTTCAAAACTTCTCTTCCCGTAGGCGCAAACCCCTATCTTTTCAAAGTATCAAAAGTTAACAAATAAACCAAATAATAAACACTTAACACTGCTTGAACTTAACACTTCTTGAACACTAGTTTACATGTTGTATAATGTAGAACGTTCCTAACATTCATAAAATCTTCAGAGCAGGGCGAGAAAAATTGTAATAAAACACTTCATAGCATTCATTAAACACATACTGTTGACGGATTCTTTTTTTTGTATAATTTGTACGAGTCACAGGAAGATGGATAGTACAGTAGGAATGAAAGTTACGCTGACGAATTTATGGGTTGAGAAGACGAAATAAGTCAGAATAGTCTTGGCAAGACAATAACAAGTCAGGCACAAAAGACGCATTGACTATATCCCGACGCAAAAATAGTGTTTCAAGGCCAATGGTCGCAGCGATCTTTGTATCTAGGAAGGCTGAGGGTCGCTCCAAGGCAGGTGGCGACACGCACAAATTTACGATAAATTAATTCTGATTGTCCTGAAGTCCAAACACAACTGCACGATATCCAAGTGCAAAACAAACAAGAGGGCAGTACGACATTTTTAAGCATTGTACGTTAGTAATATTCTCTAATAACTCTAAAACAAAACCCTAGACTTGTTAACAACTTCAATGAATCGGAAGCAAATGAAAGTTTGCAATCGAGTGGAACCTTTAAATCATTAATCATGGTTTCCTTCCTCAATGAAGTTTGCAAGATTGTATAATTGTTTTCGTGCAAACGTAGTCACTGGAAGCATTTCAAATCATCCTGTTGATAGTGAACCAATCAGAGAACGTGTTTAACTAAGATGGCAGAAAGAAAGCACCGGAGAGACTCGCTTAGATATAAAAGAAACATATAAGGTCCCAAATGGCTGCCTTGAGGTACACCGGACGTACCGTCAAAGAATAGAGATATATGATTCTCTATTTAGACAGGCATTTTATGTCCGATCAAATTTTAACCACTATTATTCATTGCCGCAAAATCCGAGTCGTTTTTATTTAGTAATGGCAATTTGGTGGTTGAGTTTGTCAAAGGCCGCCGAAAGCTTGGTGTATATTGTATTTACCAGGATTCGGTTCTGGAGTAAGCGAGCGATAAATGTGGTGTAAGCTACTAAGTTTGCGCAAGTAGATCGCTTAGCCATGTTGAATTTCTGAGATGTAGTTGGAACAACGATGTGTTAAAACTGTACATTTTCCTAAAGAGATTTTTCAAATTCAAAACCCCTAGAATCAAAACACAAAAAGATCAATGTCAGCCTTTTCATGATTTTATACCACCATGTGCGCTTGAATATTTCATTTTATACCACTGCGATGGGATATTGTTTTGAACATAACACTCGGGGAGAATCGTGTCGACTAACAATTGGGCGACTATATTAAAGTAAAAAGCTAGTACTTTCAGTATGTTATGATGTTGTTTGCTCCTTTTTGCTCCTTAACGAGTTTTTTAAGGTGGAAGTTACCCCAAAAATTTGGAATATCTTTTTAAATTCAACAGATAGGAACTAACTATGTTTGGCAAAAATATGTGTTTCGATGCCGCAAATAACTTTGTGAAAGATTCCAAGAAGATACGAGAATGTCTAAAAAAGTTATCATGAAAAAACTAATTTTAAAGGGTCTTCCATATAATATGTTCCATAACTCGTAAACTACTAAAGCTATATATATATATATATATATATATATATATATATATATATATATATATATATATATATATATATATATATATATATATATATATATATATATATATATATATATATATATATATATATATATATATATATATATATATATATATATATATATATATATATATATATATATATGGTGTCTTCAGCAATTTCTTTTGTAGTAACATTTGCTACAACTTTGCCGAAGACACAGAGCCTCTATCTTAATTAGTTCGGAAAATAAATTTCGTATATCACTTATAGGTGAATTAATCACTGAACGGTATACTCCTGTGGATGCGCAATCATAAGAACAACAACTTCTCCGAACAAACTATACCTCTAAAATAAACGGTTTAGACGCTATTAATTTTGAGCACGAAAACGACGTTTTAAAACACTGTGCATTGCTAATATTAAATCAAGGTATTATATTAGGGTGGGGCATTGTTATATGGAAAAACGTAATCATAACCACATCAACCGAGCACATCACTTTTTTTAGTTCCTTTTGGGGTCCCAAATAACTGTGCAAAATTTGGGGTCGATTGGTTTTGACTCGGCGTAGCGCATTGCGTTTGAAATTTGTATAGAAATTTAGTATGGTAAAACCTTGTTTTAAAATAATTCATCTGAACGTTCCAACTCGACAATATTTCAGTTCGATTTTTTTATATATTGAAGACGAAACCGCTCCCCCCCACCCCTCTCTACGCCATATTCCTCAACTACCTACGCCCGTGAAATTGAGCTGAGGTTTTTGAATAAATCATCCTAAAGTACCAATGTGGTAAATCTAAAATATATGATGTAATGTTGGTATGTTATATGAAATAGTATTGGTACACCCGCAGTGTTGGCAAAAAATGATTTTTGACATTTATTTCGATCTATCAAACTTTGAACAGCTATAACTTGTTTTAGAGACATTCTAACACCATACATGCTTCGGCAAAGTTGTTTAGCATATCCTGGACTACACTTCTATCTAATTGTTGGCATACTGCAGGAATAATTGCAGTCTGTAGAATTGAAAATGCAAAAAAGTAGGTTTTTTTAATCCGGCTATTTGCAATGCTGTGATGTAAATTTGTTTCAAAATGACAAGCCGTTGAATAATTTGGATCTGTCAAAATATATCTAGAACATGGTGTTCCGAATGCGATGATTCAGCCACCTGTTCTAAATGTTGTTCATTTGATTTTTTTTTATTGTTCGTCATTTATATGACACATATTGTTTTTTCTGCTGTCAGTCATCACACATACTAATGAAAAAATTAAGAACCCTATTCTATTCATGTTTCAAATTGTGGAAAATTTATAACACAATAGTCGAGCTGTTTTAATCCAACAAAGTGCTCGAAAAAAAACTGCATCTCAGCATTACGATCGATCTGTTTTAGTCAGTGAATAGAACAGCCCATATAGAATACATCAGCGTTGCGAACAGCCTTACAGATCCTCAGCTTGATTTTTATATTTTAAATTTATATCCAATATTTATTTTCCAAAATATTTGAAGCGAGTTTTGCGAATCATGTTCTGTCCGTGTGACTTTTATTTTTGCTGATATGTAAATGACAAATATATAAAAGAGAGAAAGAAAAAGAAATCTAACGATACCATACCCGAGTATCGTTTAGAAAGTATCGATACCGATACTTTTTGGCACCTGGAAGTATCGATACAAAAATACTCGATACTTTGTAGAAAAGTATCAATACCGTCAGTATCGATACTAGTATCGCCCATCCCTAAGGAATCGAAAGTTTGATTATAATACTGGTATAATAGTGGTACACGTATTATAAATGAGCGTAGCTAACCTCGAAATGTCATTCTGAAATGGACATCGGCAAATCAGTAGAGCTAACACCTACTACATCCCGAGATTAAGTTGTTTGCATGAGGTGATTGGACCATACGCGGAAAACTTTTTTTCATTATACCACTGCCAACCAGTGTGATTTACAAGGTTAACACAAACATAATAACGAAATTTTCGTAATTTTTAACATTTTGTGTTATTTATGAAGAGTTTTAATCTATTTCGCGGATGATTATATTTCCTGAGAATGCTCGAAAAGAGCTTGCAGGATCCGTATAGATATTACACCTAACCGCAAACAAAAGTCGTTTTTCATATTTTTATATATATAAAATAAAGTTGGCGTAGGTAATACCGCGCATCACTAAAGAACAGCATGATGGATCTGCGTGATTTGTTCTTCAAATTGTTGATATCATGAATGCTCGAATTAATTTCAATCATGAATACTATTACGGGCAGGACTAAGTTTGCCGGGTCAGCTAGTTTTATATAAAATATGCGGCTGGGGTAAGTTGGTGATAACGCACGCGGGGCAAGTTGGCAGTACATGCACAATGCAAAAATAGTCATAATTATTGTTATTTATTTTATTTCACTCCAAAGCAAGATATCCTTTTTTGTGTATCTCGTCGACGCAGTAAACATTTATTTCGACCATACGTCTGAATAATTTCGAAAATTTGTTTTTGAAAATGGTGTGCACGTCGAAATCAAAATGTCGACAGCCTACTCGATAAACTAAGTAGAAGACACCAAATTGTTATTCCCTTGGTCGGTGTTAAGTCAGACCGGACTAAGTGATATCGTATTGATTTCGAGAAAAAATAGTTTAAAATTTGAATCGCAACATCAATTACTTTATAATGTGCATATATTTTTTGACATAATTCTGGCTTATTTCATTATAACATATTTCAAATCTGGCAAACGTCGAATGTAGCTAAAGAAATTTTTTATTCAGTGCTTTTATTATTCCATTTTAAGAGTATTTATTATTTTTTCATTTTTTAAAACCCGTAAACTCAAAAATCTATTAATTTTGTCTCGCTAGATTCCATCTGTGGCCCAGTGTGCAACGCCCATCCGTCTTACGCTCCACTATGGCTGCGTCGTTCAGTGTTGTTCACCTTTGCTCTATACAGATATCTGTACAAAACAAGCCTACTACTGCTATCGAGCAGAAGCTCCATCAAAACGATACACTACTGGATGGACCTAACATGCACTCCACGGGTCTAACGTGTAGAATATCGGACGTGCAGCCATCCGCCATCATTATTATACGATTGAAAATTTTTAGTCCACAGTGAGAACATAAATCGCTGTTCCTCGTGAAGCCTGCTTTAGTCCGAATGAGACCTAGATAGTTGGGGGGAAAAGTCGCGATCACGTGTAGTTTATTTTTAGATTGTGTTAGTTTGCTGGTTTGATCCATGGGATCTGGAAAGCGGGATGGTCGAATATAAACAAGGAACTGCTCAAGTGTTGTTTAATTGTCATTTAAATAGTGAAAATAAACTATTTAAACATTCACTGGCGCACGTTTGAAAAGGATCCATAAATGCTAAGCAACTAAACTAGTGCATCATTAAAAATGGCCAACTTTGATTTTAAACCAGTAGTTCATTTGTCAAAGTTGCCAACTCGAATCAATAACAGTATTGTTTGACCCAGAATCAACAGCTCGAATGATCCGCGAAAATTTTAAACCCTATTCTATTAGTGAACAATAACAATAGGATCGTTCGTTAAAACGATTGAACCGACAAATCTAGAATTTAATTTTAATAAATTGCATACCATCCAGAATCACATTGAAAATCCCATTCAGGAAATAAATACAAATTAAATTAATGTCATTCGACCGCACGCGGGTGAACCTGCAGTTGGGATTGCATTTTGCACACAAACCTGTCTACATGGCTACTTCAAACTGATAACACCGAAATAAAGAGTGGAAGGCCCCCTTCCGAGTTCCATCGAATGAAAACATGTATGTTTAAAGCAATTTATAAATACAATCGAAAGAGCCAAGTTGATGAGGCGGCAAACGAACTGGATGTCAGCCTTGAGAACCATTTCAAACAAAAAAAAAGGTTGGTTCCAATTGACATTGTGTAGTGGCCGTTGTAATCGTGTATAAAGGCAGACAACGTTTGACCTCTGTCCGCGGTAATTGCAGCGTTTTATCAACCTGAATATATTGCATTGGGCGGGACAGCTATCATTTCGTTGGGTTTCCCTAGTAGAATAGAGAATCGATGGGACAGATAGGATTTTGAACAGATAACTTTATCGATCGGTTTCAATTCCCCCAAAAAAAGATCTTGTATTGCCGCTGCCTTTCAACAACCGAATCGAAGTCATCACATGCGTGAAACACATTGTAGCTTTCAGCCATGGGAAACATCGAAAAACTTGTAATAATGATGAAAAACGGGTTTAGACAGTGTGCTGCTGTGCAATGAGTATGCCATTATACAACCAGTTCCAGCTGGATGGGGGAAAGGAAACAACATGGTAATCCAAGTGCTTCCGGAACACAAAGCTAGACCGGGGCGCCATCTGTGTGCCGTAGATACAAACACAGACACACAGAAAAAGACTGAGACGAATCGGTGCACATCGTTGCTTCCCAGCAGGTGTATCATAACGACAGGTCACGTGAATCTGTTCTGCTGGATCAACGTGACGAGTGCTGAAACTATTTCATTTCTTATATTGTTTGACGACGAAGCACGCAGAAGGTGTAGCAGGATAAACTTTCACCTCACATTCGCCTCTGCACCATCGGCACCCTCCTCATTGACTGACTGACTGCTACTGCTAAGCCTATGCTATAAAGGAACTGACTGAAACTGCAATCGCATCACGTTTCGCAGCTTCATTAATTGGTTATGTTTGCTTTCATAACCTCAAAATGAGGTTAGGTTTCTCGCCTTGCATCGCAAATCGCACTCGGATGGTACGGCGGCAGTCGGTCGGTCGGAGCTGCATTAACGGGAAAAGTTTGACAGACAGAAGAAACTGGAAAAGTTTGTCGAGCAGAGTAGGCGAGGAGTCGGAACTGCTCAGGAGATTTCGTAAAAAAGGGTTGCTTGAAGATATATAATTCCCGGTATATCAGTTTTGGTTTCGACGCAGCTTCATAATCGAGCTGAACATATCATGCACTTTAGCTATTTACAGGATGTATGAGTATTGTGGATGACAACGTTGACTTCCCAATTTTATCGGGTAATTTGGAACTGTTGAACGTAAAGGTCGATAGTTCAAGCCAGAATCTAAAATCACAAGCTGGCAGAGAAGAGGTGTTAGATGTAACTCTCTGCTGTGACAGTATTACGCATGAGTTGGTAAACTGGTTCATACCTAACGAGCGCGAACCGTTGTCTGATCATAAGTGCATCGTCTTTGATCATTTAAACGTCTCGCTAGATATCGTCACATATCGTAATCCCAAATCTACAAACTGGGACCTCTACGAAGAGGGCTTTAATCTCCAAGTGACATGGGTGAGGTCGAGGATAAAACAAGCTCACTCATAGTAGCAGCATACCAAGAGGCTTGTCCGCTTCGAGTTATGTGTGCTTCTAGAGGAACACCTTGTTGGAATACCGAACTTGTTCGACTCATAAGGTTATGTAGAAGAGCTTGGAATCGCAGACGCAGGGACGGGTCGGAGGCATTTAAGTTGGCTCGCAAAGCATACAGAAATGCCCTTCGATCCTTTGAGCGAAGTGGTTGGAAAAGCCTTTGCACAAATCAACGAAATTGAATACGTTACTTTCGAAATCGAAAGACTTTTTATGTCTGTTCAATTAGAGCTGCTAATGGTGAATACTCGTCTGACGAAGATGTAGTACATACTCGAGTGTCTTTTTGACACACACTTTCCAGGCTGTACGACTAACGACTGCCCCTGAGTTTTATTTAAGTAGTTCTGATTCTTGGGCATTTGCTCGTAGAATTGTGACAACCGAATCGATCAAATGGGTGATTGAAAGTTTTGCTCCGTATAAGTCTCCGAGAAATGATGGAATCATTCCAGTTCTGCTGCAAAAAGAATATGAACACTTCAAGAATTTTTTAAAAAAGATTCTTACTTGTAGATTTGCAACAGGATACATTCCATTAGCGTTTAATTCCCAAAGGTTGCCGCGTCACTTATGAGGAGGCAAAGAGCTTTAGACCGATCAGTCTGACCTCCTTCCTTCTCAAATCAGTGAAACGTTTAATCGACCACTATATTCGGGATGTTAGCTTGGGCAAGCACCTGCTGCATGCAATGCAACATGCATATCAGCGGGGGAAGTCTACTATCACCCTGTTACACAATGTTGTCTACAACATTGCATAAGTTTTTGCACAAAACCAATCAAGTTTAGGAGTTTTTTCTCGATATTGAAGGTGCTTTTGACAACGTGTCTTTCGAATCCATTTTGAAAGCAGCACGAGGTCATGGAGTACCTTCATATATCACGAACTGGATACACGCAATGCTTAGCAACCGATATCTGTGCTCAACGTTGTAACCTCTAGATCAGCTCAGTAGGTGGTTGGAGGGGAATTATGCTGGTACTCGTTTTGTGCGTACACATACTCACCACGGGACTCATTCACGTTGGGAACTATGGGAAAACGGACCATTCGTTGCTGCAGGCAACCAAGGTGAAGACCCAAAAGGTACGCGCTATACATAACAGATCACACTAGCGAAACCTTGAACCTTCTTTCAAATAGAACACCTGAAGACGAGGGCTGACGACTCCTTTCGAGTCCAGAGCTCGAATCAAATTGTGGTGTAAATATACGGACAATGTTAATCTTGAACGAAGCTCAATTCTTAATTATATGTACAATTTATTTTACCCTAACACATTTCCTTAAATCTAAGTGACGTCACAGTATCCTATTTCTACTTGCGGATTTTATTTGTTGGTGTAGGGTGTGCGATGGCGGCATAGCGTATAGCCGACGAGAACAGCAATGGCGGATCTGTGACCGCTTATAGTGGACGCTTCGATCCTTCCGGGGTGTCGATTATCGTGGTTGTGGTATTGACCGGAAACGAACTGGTTACCGATCCTTGTTGAAGATGCTGACGACAATATGGTGACGGATTGTCTAGCACGTCCAACCTTCGGTTCTGGTTGCAGGGACTCACGGCACTCCCGATCATGATCTGTCCGCTGCGTAGTAGGCGGTCGAGGAATCTCTCCTGTGAAAATATTCTTCGGACGAAGTCCGAAGCCGGAAACAAAAAGGTCCACTGGGGACCTGCCAAGTAGAAATTAGCGTATGTGTCACGTGTTTTTACAACCTGAACCTACACCAACGTTTTACCCGTTTCATTTTATAATTTTACCTTTTTGACTCTTTTTTAAATTGTATGTTCCGTGCTTTCCATGTCATGCTTTTCGTATTGGGAACACTGTTTAACAATATATTTAATTTTAACGATTAGCCCTAAGATAATACAGTTTAATAATTTTATGACAACTAACCGTACTAACACCTTTTAATTCACTTGACCCGATTTAATTATCACTATGTATATTCGCCTCATTTTTAATCTGCTAATCTGATCTACAACAAAAACATCATAAGAACATTTGACACCACTTAACAAAAATACAAAAAGACTTTACATTAATTTCAGTAAAACCGCGCGCACTTCTGATTTCTTCGGGCGTTGGGAGCAGAAAGAATGTTCTTGGCGGTAGCTGAGTGTGGCTAAGGCCGGATGATACCGAGTAAACCTAAATTTTCGCGATGTCACCCGATCTGACATTTACCTTGTCCACTTTTGGCAGCCCTTCCCATGACTGCAACAGCGATGAATGACATGTTGCGCGACATTACTTGATCACACCGTTGTGATTGAGTACCCTACTGAGAGTGTTCCTGCAGGAGTGACTCCTCCGTCCCAGACGTAAACGTCAGACTTGGAGGACTACCACTCACACAGTTGACAGTACTGTATAGCTAGGGTAGGACTTAAGATGGATTGGTGGAACTAATTGAGCAACTCTAGAGTTTTTTTTTTCATTTTGGCAAAGCCAACAATCAATATTGTAACCAGCGGTTACAACGTTAAGACAAGTATAGATAAAGAAACTGAGTGTCTGCGGATTTCCTCGAGGTGGTGTGCTATCACCACTTCTATGGAACCTTGTCGCCAATGAATTGTTGAAGAAACCTAATTATCATATAATCATCACCGGTATTTGCATTAACACACTTTTTGATTTGATGCAACAAGCCTTATGTGTTGTTGAGTAGTGGTGTCTTCATGTTGGACTATCAGTTAATCCAAATAAAACATCAATGGTGCTTTTTACGCAACAAAGGATTACAAACGGAGTTCGTCCACTGCAGTTCTTTGACTCTAAAATTATTAGCGCAGATCAAGTAAAGTACGTTGGGGTAATTCTTGATTCAAAACTTAATTGGACAGCTCACATAGATTTCAGGATCAAGAAAGCTTGCGTGGCCTTCGACCAATGTAGACGGGCTTTCGGTAAATCTTGGGGACTCAAACCCAAGTACATTCAGTGGATCTACACAACAATTGTTAGACCAATACTGGCATACGGGTGCCTTGTTTGGTGGCAGAAGGGAGAAGTTAAGACAATCCAATCAAAGTTAATCCATCTTCAGAGGATGGTCTTGATGGCGATGACTGGTGCGTTCTCGACAACACCTACTGCTGTTCTCGAGGCACTCTTGAACATAAAACCACTACATGTGTTTCTGAAACAAGAAGCACTTTCTTGTGCATACCGTCTTAAGGTTACTGGGCTCTGGAACAGTAACTCAATACATCGTGCAACTAGCCATACAAAACTGTGGCCCCAAATGGTTACTTGAGATGAGTATACACTTGCTACCAGTGACCTTACACTCACATGTAGTTTTCCATTTAAAACTTTCAATGTGAGAATTCCTCTACGCGAAGAATGGCTGTCTGGTTGGATGGAGCGACAACTTAAAAAATACGTAGTTTGTTTTACTGTTTTTTTAATTATTTGCTGTCAAAAATACAATTTTCTTTTTGAATATGATTCTAAACGCCATTTTAAATCGAAATGGTCTTAACAAAATTTTTCTAAAATGTAGTAGTTCTCGAGATATTTTAACTTTTGTTTTAACAACACAATTATTTTGTTTTATTACGACCTTTTCATAAGTTAGTCGCGTTTCTCCATCAACAATAATAGGTTTTTCAAAAGGCCCATAAACTTGCGTGCAACTTTCTCTTTGACATCAAGGCGATATTGTAAACCATTGGAAAGTTACATGAAAGCAACTTTTTTACCGATTTTTTCTCCATCATGCAATCACATTCAAAATGTTTCTTTTCTCTTTAGGTTTTTGGTAACAAAATATAAAAAATTAAAAAAATGGGTTTTTTCGCAATTTAAATTTTTATCATAAATTTTTGTTTTTTTTTGAAAAATGACGCAACATTTTTTTCAGTGTATATTTTTTCCAGACAGAAGTATTCATTCCCTGTAACTCGTTCTCAGATAGTTTTGCTGCATAAAATACAGTAATCGAACAAAAAAATTTTGAAATTCATACACGTAGAAACGTTTACGCCCTTTTGAAAAGTTGCTCTTGAGTCAAAAAATCTTATTACCTGTGGAAAACATTTAGTCTTGCATGACGGTGAAACGTGTAAAGTTTCATTGGAATCTAAGATGGTCGGTCACGATTTTAAAGATTTTCGGACGGATCTTCGTGGAATTCCTCTGGTGTCTATTGTCATAAAATAAGATTAAACCAATCTCATTCGCTTGGTAGATACTGTACCGTATTCCAGGTAGAAATCTTCTCGATTCTGTGTGGCGTATAATCAGCACTTCAACAGGGAATTTGCGGTAAAACAATCTATTTTTACTCTGACAGTCAGGCTTCCCTGAAAGCACTCAGTTCGCCAGACTCGAAATCAAAATTAGTAATCGCATATCGAACTCAAATCGAAGAACATAGCCTTTCAAATGCTATCTACCTTCTATGGATACCCGATCATTCCGGTATTACTGGAAATGAATGGGCGGACGAATTGGCAAGAGCTGGTGCTGCGACTGACTTCGTTAGTCCAGAACCAGTTCTACCACTGTCAATAAGTTGGATAAAGAACAAGATTCGCTCTTGGGCAGCATCCGATCATGCCAACCAATGGCGTAGCTTGCAAACTTGCGTTCAAACAAAGACTTTTCAGCCGGATGTGAGTCCGAAAATGCCAAAGAATTTGTTGCATTTTTCCAAGCACAACTGCAGTATTCTAGTCAGTGCACTGACTGGACATTGCAAACTCAATTATCACATGGCTACTATTCAGCGCGCTGAGTATTATTCGTGTGATCTTTGTAAATCCGATTACGGAGCATAATATCATTTGATATGCAACTGCCCTGTAGTAATGCAATTACGTATCCGGATTTTTGGTTCTCCATACATAGATGAACCTGTGTACAGAGAGCTGAAACTGAAGGATATGCTATTGTTCCTAACCCAGTGTGGTAAAGAGCTATAGTTTTAGTCGTATTTAAATGACAATATCTCTTCGGGGATGCTGTCGTTCTGTTATTTCAATATCTCCTCCGAGGTGTTGATATATCCGCTCACTGCTTAAATAAAAAATTTAAATCCCTCCGGGGGTTGCAAGTTTTATTGCTGCTATTGTAGCACATGCAGATCGTTCAGCACCCTTCTGGGGGTGCAGAATGCTCTGTTTTAATTGTTCTGTGTCGTTATTTTCCTTACCCCTAATCTTACCACTTTCTCACGACGATTCTTGGCAAGGCACAAATCTCCGATCAACATGGGGAACGTGCCATTTGAGCCAGAAAAAAAGATTCAAATTATTTTTTCCATATTCTTTTTTCGAGAGTCCATTTATGTAAACGTACAATTTATTTCTCTTTTCTTAATTCTCGTTCACTTCTGAGGGGGTTACACGTAGTCGAGACCCCAAACAAATAGTTTTCCAACATTTGATTGCTGATAGGACAGACATTCAAATATAAACAAAAATCGATAACTATAGTCGATTTATCAATCAGTCTAAAATATCTCAATAATCATTTACTCGCTTTTTATTACTCCGTTATTAATTGAAGCAATAAGTACACCATAAAATTCAAATTCAATAGCAGTTTACATGCCCTCTCAACGAAAACTTTTCCTAGTACCTCCAAACCAACCACCAGCGAACGAGTAGATGCATAGCAATACAAATACACATATCAGGATCCGGAATATATAGGCTCAATATAAAATAAATAAATCATTCCCCTGATTTTTAAAAGTTGGTCCAATTTTCTTTTTTATTATTTTCTTTAAATATTAAAAATCATGTTAAAAAGGTCGTATAAGTCGATCCTAAAATAATTTGCGATATATTAAAATTATAACATTTAAACAAGGCAAGTTTTTGCTAAACGTCCTGCGAATTGAATTTTTACGCAATCTTCTCAGTATAATTATAAATGTTTAAAAAAAATTGGTCCTGCTTCAAAAATATTTCAATGTACAGAAGACTTTCCTAAAATACGCTCTAGTCGCGTTGACTACCTTGGTGGGAATTTACCCCAATAACTCAACTTCAATACACCACAACGTCGTCTATGTAACGTTTACAGTCCCGATAGTCATGCAACATGAGCAGATCTCTTGCCAAATCATGTATTTATTGGCAATCTTTAAAAGTTTCTGCTTCCTTACTTCATCTGGAATATCAAACTTGCGCTTAGCGGTGAAGAATAGTAGCCCCGGAACCTGCCGGAAGGCCGCCTTGACGTAAGTCTCATCATCCATTTTGCCATTCGCCCCGATTTTGAGCCTTCTGCACTTTGTACGTACTGCAGTCTCTCTCGGTCCTTGGCTTTCTGAACGAAAGACTTGGTCAGCTTCAACTTTTCGGCCACATCTCTGACCAAAGCATTGGGATTTCGCTGTAACGCTTTCACTACACGCTTGTGATTCTGATCACTGATAGAACATCCATTCTGATCACATTTCTCCTTCCGTTCGATGCTCAGAGTTTGGTAGTAATGTTTAATGACAGGACTCACCGTTGACTTCACGATTCCGAGTTGTTTTTCGATATCCCGATGAGAGAGTTAAGGATTTTGCAGGTGCTTGCGCAAAATTAATTCGTGACATTGCTTTTCGGGTAACGCCATTTTTTCCTTTTTTACTTTCCTTACTTACAATATTCGCTAGAGATTACTGAGTAGGGAAAGATATGAAAAATTAGAGCCATAGTACTCAAGTGAGAGCCAGGATGTGGAATATAACCCCTTCAATCAAGTTTGTCACCTTCACGATCACAAAACAATTTTTTTAAAAGGTAATTAGAAATTTAAGATGCGACAGTTGTCGAAGTTGAAATTAAATTAAATTAAATTAAGTGAATCCGGAATCAGAATATTTGCTCAAATGGCACGTTCCTCGTATGTATGTCGGGGATTTGTGCTTTACCGTGTCTTCTCATCATTTCCATAACGGATGGAAAGGAGAAGGAGGAGAGAGGAAGTTGAACTGGAAAGGTGAAAAAATAACAGAACGAAAACAAACAGCTGGTAAGTTAAACTCACAAATAGTTCAAATCGCCTCAGAGTAAGCCTAAAGCTCTTTACCACATTGGATAAGGAACTTAGTATGTCTCTGAGTTTCAGTCATCCAAACACGTGTCGCCTATGTAAGGACGGCCAAAAATTCGAAATTACAATTGCGCTACTGCTGGACCGTAGCATATCAGATGTTATGAGGTTCCATAGTCGGATTCACAAAGATCACATGAAAATGACTCAGCGCGCTGTATAGTTGCCATGTGATAAGCATGCCACAGTGGAGTTTCGAAAAATGTAGGGGACTTTTCGAAATCACTGAAAACTCATTTGTTTGAGACGACATGTTTGTAGATTTCTCCAATAACTGCGGTGCTCGAACGAACCCCAGGACCATATTTTTTCTCTTATCGAAGTTCTGACGAAGAAGACTATTTCTGCTTGGAATACAGTACAGTATCTATCTAGCGAGTGAGACTGTTCCAATCCCATTTCACGACAGTAGACACCAGCACGTCCCTTCATCAAGGAACCGTCAGTGTAACAGACCACTTGCGTTTGTTGTTGTCTCTCCATATATAGCCAGACAACCCCTCCTCTCGAAAAGGAAATTTTCACATGACATGTCCTGTAAGGAAAACTACACGTGGGTGTAATATCGCTGGGAGCAAGAATATCTTCACCCCATGTAAACATTTGTGACCACTGGTAGGGGTTAAAAGGGTTGTTCATATTGGCAGTGGGATGCAACTCGGGGCGGTTTGTTGGATTCCATTTTTCGATAAATAGTCATTTTGGATTTTTAGTGACTTTTTATGCTAGATCATGCCAAAACAATGGGATTTTCGATGCACGGGTAAAGCCGCTTTCGGGGAGACATGACCAAATGATTTTTCATTTTAGAAGATCATGATATTAGAAGCCTTAAATTGTGGTTTTGTTCATTTATTGATATATTCGATAATAAATTTATTTATTCATTTATTTGCTACATCTTTTGGATGTCTGTGTGTGTGTGTCTGTGTGTGTGTATGTAACGGACAAATTCTCATTCGTGTTTCTCAGCAATGGCTGAACCGATCTTATCCAAACCAATTTTAAATGAAAGAACTAAAAAACAGTATGAACGCTATTAATTTGTTTTTGATTCTGATGTTTAGTTTTTAAGATATGAATGTTTGAATGCGCAAAAATGGCGTTTTTTGCAGTTTTTTAAATTATCTGCCGAAATTGACAATATAGATTAACAATTTATATATTTTTAGGCAGCTTATACAAATACCTTTCGAACAAGCTATAGATTGTTGAAATCGGACTATTATCAAAAGAGATATTTAACATTAAATGCGGACGAAAAATTTTTATCATTTCCCATTGCCAGAAATATGACCAAAAACATGTAATCTATTATTAACGCCAAAACGGCTTATTTTAGGTCAATAGTATCTTCGGAGAATTTAATGGAGGTAGTATGCTCTTTCTTTTGGTATTGTGCTTTTGTTGATTAATCCCCCTATGAGTGAGATATTTTCACAAATTTTCTTGGAAGTGATTATAACGAAATGATGCCTTCAGCTAATTTGTAGCTCTTACTTTTGCGAATAACTTTACTGAAGACTTCAAATATCTATTTTGAATACTTTAAAAGTTATGGCTTGTTGTTTGTGAATTACTCTAATCCATTGAAATAAGCCAAACATTATTTCGATAAATCGAATTTTGTATTTCATTTTTCTATCTACAACCGCTAGAAATAATCACCGAACACTTCCAAATTGTCTGGAAGGAACTTGATAACTTATCAGTGCAAAAATGTTCATCTGTGCGAACCTTCTGACTGCAATTCTTCTAACTTATGACCATCGGATCGATCTGAAACCTTTCGGAAAATGAGAAGCGAAATAAATAACTACAAGCAACGGCGTAGCCAAGAGAAGGTTTTGGGGTTTAACACCATACAGCAACACCCCCCCCCCCCACCACAGCAAAAAAAAAAATTGGATTGGAGTTGAAAATTTATTGATTCAAACTGATTTAATTCAATATTACAATAACATTATCTGATCCGTAGATTGATAACCTGTTGTTGTAAACATCATCAGGACTTTTGATAAATTGTCGGAATGGGGTCCTGATATGTAACTGATCTATTGGTCTTGATTTCACAGTTATCTAATAGCATCAATATCAAATTCCTGCCTGAAAACATTCCCATAGAAAATTCCAGAGTTCTGTAATCAATCATAATCCTCAGATTTATTTTCAAATTTTCAGCTTTTTTCCTACACAATATTACGAAAGCTTATTAAAAAAGTTTTCCTAATAAGTTTGTGAAAATTATAAACTATTTGAATTTTTTTAATAGTTTTATTTTTTATTTAACTGTGATTTTTTAATAAATAGTGACCATCGCTTCACAACGTAGTCTATTTTTCATGGCTTGCGGTGAACACGATCTCTCGAATTGCTGAGCTGAAAATTATGGAATAGAAATTAATTTTTAGTATTCTTTACAGACCCGCTGGTGCCCTAAGACGATTTCGCTAGATTTTTAGAGCACTGTGCACTAGACTGCCCAGAAAAATGATGAATTTTTGAAAACTCAATCGGCCCACCCCTGAGTCGATTCATAATCCCACCAGGAGTACTTGTACCAAATTTGAAGCAAATCGGACAAGTCTAACTACCGGACCAACGTGCCTGAAGTTTATTTTGGATTTTTCAACAATTTACATGGAGAAAACTCACTAGCTCGTATTTTCGCCGCTAGGTGGCACTGTATACATCGTATTATCACTGTAAGTGAAAATAAGAAAGATATTTTAATTATCTACAACTTTGTCGAAGACTGCTAGTAAATCCGGCTATGTTAAAAGTAGTTATTAAACTTTTAACGAAGAGATGTCTGAGTCAGTTTTGCATGGGGCCTAGCAGTGCATGGTTGTGTATCAGTACTCGAGTCCCGCGAAGTATATATTTTTGTGAAATAATGGTTAGATTTAGCCGAATAGTATGTTTACAAAAATTATAGTAAATAATACGCGTTATGTTTTGGTTAGAAAATTTTAGTTCCACCTGTGACCGCATAGAGGGCGCCACTACTAACTTTTCATAGAAGAGAGATAGAGTATCAAGATGTTCAGAAGAAATACTGAAAAATGCCTGTTCTATAACTTTGTAGAAGACACCAAATTTCTATCTCTCTCCGTTGAAAAGTTAGTGTTGGCGCCCTCTATGCGGTAACAGGTGGAACTAAAATTTTCTAATCAAAGCATGACTCGTATTATTTACTATAGTTCTTCTGAACATACCATTGAGCTAAACCTAACGATTATTTCACAAAAATGTTTAGTTCGTGTGAATCGAGTACTGATACACAACCATGCACTATTAGGCCCATGCAAAACTGACTCAGACATCACTTCGTTAAAAGTTTAATAACTTCTTTTAACAAAGTCGGATTTACTTGCAGTCTTCGACTAAGTTGTAGACAATTCAATTATCCTTCTTATTTTCACTTACAGTGATAATACGATGCATACAGTGCCACCTAGCGGCGAAAATGCGTGCTGGTGGGTTTTCTCCATGTAAATTGTTGAAAATTCCCATACAAACTTCAGGCCCGTTGGTCCGGTAGTTAGACTTGTCCGATTTGCTTCAAATTTGGTGCAAGTACTCCTGGTGGGACTAGGAATCGACGCAGAGGTGGGCCGATAGGGGTCATATTTTTCCTGTCACCCTACTGTGCACCCAGTGCATTAACGCAAGTGACGGAAGGTTATCGAAAAGTTTCGTGAAAATGAAAGTTCCAGTAATGATGATGATTTTCCCAAACGGTTCGTTTTCGTGAGGTTTTTATTTGTTCTTTTGCATTAGGATTAGCGATAATAATTCAAATCAAGAATACTACTGGGAAGTCACCTTTAGAAAAAGTCGATGTCGAAGTAAAATTTGAAACCATGCACGCCTGTACTTCAGAGATAGCGTGATATCAGGAGCTGCGATTTCATTTCAACGCTTTTTTTGTGAAAAGGGCGATACTTACAAATGTAAACATAGGGCTTTTTTCTTACATGCGAATGAGGGCTTTGAAACGCAACAAATTAACCTAAAAATTTGGATTCTACGATATTGCTTTCTTAAACTACAGCAAAAAATACAACGGGCGAAACTGTATTTTTGTTTGTGTATTTAAAGTTTCGCCCTTCGCACTCCATGCAAACAAACAGGGCGATACTTTGCTAGCAGTTTAGAGGCGAAACTGTTTTTTCGTATTTTTTAGGATTATCAAGCTGATACCAGCTGTAAATAGTAACAATGATCGCTATTGAAAAAAACACGGACGAAATCGGTGGTGAAGAACGGTAGTCATTGTAAAAAACGTAAGGGCGATACTTCAATGCTGATAGGTGGGACCGAAAAAGTAAACAATCGCCAAAGGGGCGATACTATCATTTTGTCAATTTCAATAGCAAAAACAAATTTTAATTTAATAATTTCAAATACTTTATGAAGTTTTGGGTTTCGATCACTGAATCATGCAATCTAGGATGTCAAAAACACAATAGTTCTTAAATAGGAAATAAAACCAAGTCTGGAAATATTCACTGTTGATTTTCATGGAATGGTATCACTGCTAGTATCGCCCTTTTCAAGAAAAAGCGTTGATTTCTTAGTTCTCAGTCGCGTTGGAAATTTGAGTAAAGTATAAACTTCAAATCGATTAAAAAAAATCGATTTTTTTTGGCTCAGTACAATATATAACCCCTTTACGAAAATTAGGTTTTCCCACCACAATATAGATATTTTATTAATAATTCGTAATTCGTTGGTATGTCTATTTTATTTTTTTTATTTTTTCGCTTTCCCATTGATTTGGTTTGAGATTTCTAGCACTGATGTTGTCCTATGCTGATTTGAGCGATTCTCTGAGTCCTGCCACTATCCCATGTAGTATGTGTTATCAAAAACATCGCGAAGCATCAAGTTCTAAATGCTCTCAAACGATATATTATCCGAAGAGAGTGATAAGAGTTATAAGAAATGTCTCATCACACTGTTAGGTGGATTAAACACGTTTTGTATTATTTTTTCGATTTTTTTCCATTCTGGTATTTTTTTCTCAATATAGCTTTTTGCTTTGCTTCAAATTGCTTACTAATCCGGTCCATCACCGAATCATCTGTTAACACTCGACTGACATATCTTATTCTAGTACTTTTTCTCGCTGTTCCCCTTGGCAGTCATCGAACTTTTTCGGAACTTTTTTCATTCAACTTTCATTTAGAGTTACTGAAATAATTTATACAGAAATATTAGTCAATATGCAGTTAACTGATTCGGAATGAGCGCTAGTACATTCGCTTGTTTCATTATTTTCGGCATTTAATTGATCATTTTTCGGATTTGGTCTATCTGTCAGGGGCTGTACACTAATTACGTAAGGCTTTTTAGAACTTTTCAACCTCCCCCTCCTCCCAGATAAGAGTTCGTAAGATTTTGGTGAACTCCCCCTCTCCTCCTACATAAGATCTTATCATGATTTGAGTAATTAAAAATAATATTGTTGATTCATTAAATTATACGGTAACGAAAAAAATACTTATAGAACTATTAAATAAAAATCCAAGACAAAATTTAACGATAATCATCTCCAATAATTTTATTTGCATCCTAATATCGCCCAGTAGAAATTTCAGAATAACTTTTGGGAGATTTTCAGCAACTTTGATTTGGTCAACATAATTTGCTTCGCTATATTCCCCTTTCTTTGAATCTATTTCCTTGTGATGTAGAACTCAAAAGAATTTACAACCTCTTCTGCTGTGAATTAATTCTGAGTTCTAACTATAAGGGTATCAACAATTCTTAACGTGTAAGACAGATTGTGACTCCAGTTTTCGATCAGAACAATGTACCACCCAGAGTCAAGAAATTGCTGTAACTGCTCCAAAACTAACAACAATTAAGCCGCTAACGCATAACTAATATAACAACCATATTCCGTCGCTGCAAAACACTTCAATTCGAGGTCCGCCTTTCCTTGACCATGATGTATACGATATGTGCTTAAATTGTTTGATACACAAAATGTTCATGGCACAAATAAGAAATAGTTACTTTTTTTATGAAAAGAATATTTTTTCTTATTGATTTCATTTTTCATGCATGTTTTATGATACTACGTACCCTCCCCCTCAGATATGAATTTGTAAGATATTTTGAAACTCCGCCTCCCCCCATATGCCCTTACGTAATTAGCAGTACCGTCTTTACGCATGGGCACACTGGGCCAGAGCCAGGGGCCGCGGGCTTTTAGGGCCCCCAACTTAGGATGAATATTGAATTATTCTGAAGGTTATGTTCCACAAAATAATAGCACTCAATGGTTTATAACTCTTTAGCCTGTGGGTAAGAATAAATCAATTGCTCGGATTCACACATTGCATCTTATCCCATGTAACATTTAAAGAGCATCAGACAATCAATCGGAGTGATAGTAGCGGTAACGAGGCACTGCATGACCAGGATAGTATTGGACCAATTCAAACGTCAATACAACATTTCGATTCAAGTTCCAATTCATGTTGTGCAAAAACAATGAAATGTTTTCTACAACACGTATAGAAAGTTCGAAAGGCACCAAGCAGGAGCGGCAACCAACAAGGTGGCAAAATTTGCACAAGGAAGCTGTACAGAAGTGGAAGAATATATCGAAATTCGATACACAATTCTTGTTTGGCAAGCTATCCGCACGTGTGGCAAATTTTCATTTCTTCATCACATCAGGGATTGTGAATGAATACATCTACATGAATACCTCTAAAAATGACTCCTAAACTTCTTGAGGTCTCACGGTACTTTCGCGGCCACATTAAGCATTTTCCAGTATGCGTCGTAGTCTGGTACAGAACTATTTATGTTATATTTGTACGACACTCCGCCTTATCAAAAATATTTTAGGCCGTCAGAATCAGGAATCAGAATATATTGGCTCAAATGGAACGTATCCCGTAGGTAGTCGAGGTTTCCTATTTCGACTGTTTCATTCGACTGGTATTGAAATGATTTTTTTTAACATAAATTTTTATTCATTTATGTTTGTGTTTACATTTTGTATGATCTTGCAGTTTAAGTGATATAACATTTGGTGAGCTTCTTTGGTAGATGGTTGTATTTCTGTTTGTGGCAGAGTATGACTCAACTGCTAATAGTTGTGGTAGTGAATTATTGAAATGTGTTGCTCATATTAAAAGATTCGAGTAATTTCGATGTGTTACTATGTTTATTTGTTAACGTACCAATGAAGGTCGGTACTTTCGAAAGGTGGATAGCCTAATTATTATTATTTATTTATTTTTCTTCGGTCTCTTGCTGCACTGAGTGCCTATTACCGATACCAGAGCGGCGACTCTACCATCAGATTACTACTAAGATACCTTAGATTTGCCACTTAATTGCCGGCGCCGTCGTTGAGATACTAATTCGTTCAATATAAACATATTAATATTACTTATAATATACTTGTTTGCAACCTTCGCCTCTCCGCCTTTCACTATAAAATAAAGCACGAAACTTCTGTCAGAATATAAAACAAAAATCTACCTCACCAACAAATTGTCCATGAAGAGACACTATTTCAAAGAATCGTTCTGTTCTTGCAGCGAAAAATTCGAATATCTAGAAAGAATGAACTTAGAATCACGCACTTAGATTCGACATAATATCGATTGATTTCAATGGCTGTAATATTCAAAATATTGCCATCTGTAAATGTAGTTGAACTGATTAAAAAATGCGCCTTTTTGTAAAGCTGGCAATTAAATTTTTCCAGCTGCATCACATCAGAAACAGTAAGAAATTGACAACAACATTGTACGAATCAATGTAACTTTCGTAAATCACGTAGTCGTTATCTATTAACAAGTTGAAATTTATTGGTATATTGCTAATTTTTTTCCTAGATTGTTATAGTGTTGCTTTGCGTTGCGTTGTGACGATGATTTTGGCGGATTGCACACTAACTTCATCATGTATGACTGCTGATTATCTAATAAGAGTTGCTTAGGAAGCGGTTAGTAGGAATTCATACCAATCCGACCTATATTAAAACCTCAACACATGATAGCCATCATTGCCGGCCGCCCCATCTCCATCGTTCACGGGGAAGGATAAGGTAGACGGGAAGAGTTGATGCTCCACCTACTTAACGGAAGGACGACGAGTCATCAGACTCTTCCATAGGTGTCGTGGAGTTGGTGGTTTGGAAGGGTATAAGGTCTAGGATTCGCTCCAAGCAAGCGATGCGACCTGTAAAGAACATTTTATTAGGTAGTTGTTTAGTTAGCCTTCGAGTACCCGAGCACTCGAAAAAGAAAAGATCTTGTTTAGTTCTGGGTCTTTTTAAACTCTGGACAGCCGGCTACCGAGAGTATCTTATGTTTCCTAAACAAAAGCAATCTGAACTCCACACAGCCGACCGTGGGAGTATTGCCTAGAAAAGTTAATCTTATCTGCGTAATGGGCCGGATCACTATCTATTGTAACAGTATTGAGACAGAATTCACTACTTCTTCTCTACGGTATATTTATTTGGTTGAAAACTACCGAGTGATAACACGTTATATAGACAAAGAGTTATGATAGCGCGAGATGTTATAAGTCAAGGTATGTATTTCCTATTTTACGTATCGGATGATTTTAAAATACACGTATACAAGGGATAATAACGACCATTGAAGAGAAATACAAAGAATTTTTAACCTGATACACGGGCTGATTAGCAATAACGGAACTTGAAATTAGATTCATAAAAACAGACGCGGCAAATTTTCAGTACGATCATCGATACTAGTCAGATTAAAGTCTTGTTGCGACTGATTTCCGATCAGATATTCATTTTTACGGTAGTGTTTCCTTGATTAGGCAGAAGGCTAATAGCACCCAGTCGTCGCCGGTCTAAGGACCAAATGTCATCAATAGACTTAGACTCGCGTGGAGGCAAGAGATAGGAGACTTGTGAGAACTAGAGATTAAAAAAAGAAAGAAACGACATGCTTCGTCCCGAATCCGAACTCAGCTATAAGCTTCTACAGCTGAATTGAAACTTCAAACGGAACATGGCGTCTCCTTGTCATTCCAATCCCTTTAGTGGAGACTATGTTATTTATTTATTTATTTATTTATTTATTCTTATTTTTCATCTGACCTGTGTTGGTCTACATGAAATGTTTCTAGAATGGGAAAAGCCCATTTCAGGATATGCTTCAGAAGCAATCCTCAAATGGGCGTAAAAACCCATCATCTTTTCAAATTTTTCACAGTTGATTACAATGATTTTACACTACAATTAAACTTAATCACATAGTACACAGTATTGCAAGAACCCGCCGTTTGACGACCTTTTCCTAGATTGTTATAGTGTAAGGACAATTATTGAATGAATCGTCGACATTATAGTGTTGACGTTTAACCCACCTTACTCCATCATTCCTTATTATTGACTGAGGCACTCTTCAGTATCAAACAGCGTCTTACAACTATTAAGGTCAGTTTATATCATATGGGGGGAATAGGGCAGCTGGTAAGTCCATTACACTGTACGCATGTCACCTTGAACTCCCACAACCGCATATAAATAGTGTGTTAGGCTCTTTGCCACTTTCGGTTAGATTGGTCAGAAAATCTTTTTAAGATCTATCAAAATCATCTTCCGTTTTTCGACGGTAACTGGCCATTTACAATGGAAATCTAATTTTTTTTCTCCATATATTTTGCTTTCCACAATATTTTTATTACTCTCACATGGTTGAATGATTTGACTTGATTTGCAAAATAAATCCCAAGGTGATATAGATGGCTCCCCGATGCTGGGGATCATTTTTTGATCCACCTACTCTACAGCAGTTTATACCTGTTAAATTATAGGGGCCTCTTAGCTCAGTTGTGCCCAAGGGGCCCCGAGTGGTCTTAAGACGGCCCTGATAATTAGTGTATGGCCACACATAGGAACTCATAAAGTCGAGATCGGTGAATATTCCGGAATCCATAGGCCAAGTTCCATGGAACCATTCTGAATATTGACGGAATTAAAGGTTCGGAGATACGCTGTAGCAGTCAACTGCGGAATTTTGTAAATGTCCATTGTTTCGGCTGGATGAATGTGGCGGCAATACGAGAAATGTAATCCCATTATCTCTACGATTTCTTTAATCTTTTGGAGACGTGTGATTCGTGATTGTCAAAAATGACAAGTACTGGATCGCGCTTAGAGCACTTTGAGAATTTTATGAAATGTAACCAAAAATCTTCGAAATTTGTGGAAGTCATCAAACAACTTTTGTGAACACCAGGTCCAGAGCCTGGTGGAGCTCCCGCCGTCATGCGTTAATTTTTCCGTTCACGAGGAAATGCATAACTTTGTGGAGTGGATCCAACAATCGCATTAATAGCGCAGCACATAGTGACCAATGTTCCAGTTTCGGCAGATGTAACTTGAGAGACCTATTTTTTTATGTTTCCCTGCAAAAATGTTAAATGTAAATATATTGTGTTATGATTATTTATGATAAAATCTTGGGATCTAGATAAGTTGGAATGCTTCATCAGCTAACACAGCAGAAGGAACTGAAACTTTTTCTAAACCGGTAAGTGTGATTGTGTCAGGAATGAATCAGGAATGCTGCGGGTTGTCACAAATTTTTCTCAAATTCAAATGCTTCAAAAATAGCTCCGTCGATATTTTTTCCAAGACCTCCTACATCAGGTTATATCTACAAAAAATATTTTGGTGCTCATAATCATTAATGTGTATACAAATAACTTACTTAGCATCGAACATCATCATAAAACAATGAAATAGTACTGTTTGTAACAGTAGTACAATGAACCGGAATGCGAAGGTTCAATAATTTCAATATGGCCCCAATAAACAGCTCCAATAGTATTGAAAGCTTCCAAAGCTCTTCGAAATTCTTTGCGAATCCATCCAGAAGTTTAGAGTAATAACAGGGAAAGACTTTGGTGTCCTATCGCCTCAATGATTGCTTGGCATACCTGTGGCATGATACTAAAGATCCTAGGAAATCTCAACCGATAGCTTAGAGACCTGAAAGCTGATCTATTACTAGAACAAAACTACAGATAGAATAGTAATACTTATTGTATCAACCTACCTACTCCTTCTTCTGACAGCATCGTCGTGGGTTTTGCTTTCCAATGAGTGACAATATAGGTCGAAATCAAATTAACTCATTCAGTCATATTTGTTGAAACTCGCTTAATCTCAACGATAGTCCTGGTGTGTGTCTTAACCTTCCAAATCACACTAGCCGACAGTGGTATTAAGAAAACAAAATTTCTTCATATAGTTTCCCCATGCTAACAACTTGGTTTTGGGATGTAGATAGCTAGCATTCATCTACTTATCTGAAAACAAGGTTCGATTTCAGTATATCGTATTAGCAAACAGAACCTCTTCACTTACGGGACATCGTAAGTTAGTAGTCATTTTGTGTGTTCACAAGTAGTGTTTCCACTTAGCGTTAACCGCGGTGCATTGGTCAAGTGCCGTGGTTCTGAAGAGACGAAGTCAAAACGCAAACACCTGAACTAAATGTAGAAGGTGTTAGTTCTGCCGATTTTCCAATGACCCATTATAGAATGAGAGACCTAGCAGGAGATTCTGAGATCATTTTCCCGTTGTCACGAGTATAAATTTTTTACCAGTATTATGATCAAACTTTCAATTCCTTGCCACGAATAAGTGCGCATGTATGTAAATATCGCTTGCGATTCGGGGGATTTTTCCTAAATACCACAAATACACGTGAGACCTGTGTCCTAATCGTCCAATAGACAATAAAATCATGATTCGCTTCGATATCACTCTCCCGGATGATCGATTGAAAAAAATTCAGCAACTTTGGAGCAAGATACATGCAGTGGTCATGTTGTAGCTAAGCCAATTTCAAGTCGGAAAATCTTTCATCTGTCCAGAATGATGCATCATCGCGAAAGTGTACTAATCGATGCAACAGCAGCAGGATCAATCAATCGACAAGACAATGGTGATGATGCTGGGTGAGTTCTCGCCGACAACCGCGGCTCAGACCAATTGCCACATTTGGGGTACGGAACCCTAACCACTGTCGCCATCATTCATTACACCTTCTAAAAAATCGTAAACCGTGCAGTGAAATTAGCAAATGCATATAAGTTGCCTTGTTTTTGTACTTTCATTTTATTTTACACTTCTTCCTTGCTTCCGCAAACTGCCAACAATGGGTTCCACCTCGCCAGGCAAACGGCGTTTTTTCCAACTTTCACCGTATTTGTTCCTGTTTCCCTCACAACGCAATTAGTTTCTCTTTCCAATTCACACAACTGTTGATAATGTGCCGACGAATGAATAACTTCTAAAATTCCGTAGCACAAGCCTAGAACTCGACAAACTGCTCACGCATGCTCTATTCATTCCAAATCCGCTGGAATGGAATCAAGTTCCGGACTCTCGAAATCTTCCATATTCCAATATATGACAATCACAAAATTTCACTATAACATTTTTTTTTCATTTTGAAATGTTTCGTATAATAATGACAGCGGGGAGAAATTTTCACTTCCTTCGCCAAAGGTTGCTACGATCGAACTCTCCTCATCGCGACTATAGTCCTGGTCAAACGAAAATGAAACTGATGGTTAGGTCCGCTAGTTAAAGTTAACTAAGCATTCAATTCGAACAGCTGTAACCTAATTGTAAATGTGATTTATCAAACAAGAGAAGAAAATATCTGTACAAGATTGTGCAACTCCCCAAGAAGCATCCTTTTAGAAATAGTTCCATACTCCTAGTACCACTGGGTTGACCTTTCCATCTTATAGCTCTGCTGCAATGCGGCCACTAGAAGCAATCTTTCTTCTTCGAAGTTACCACAAAACACTTTATATTCATACAACTATTAAGAAATGACAACGAAAAATTATTATTTTGTAAACACAAAAACGTGGCCTACTTATCAGATCTTGATTTTTGACGGGACGGCGTTGTGTAGACATTGAAAGTTCGAAGACGCAATCCGTTGCATGAGATAATAGTGAACAAAAAGGATTGCCATGTGAAGTGGTCACAGTGATTAAAAATGCTCCGCCAAATACGTATCATGTGAAACAGTCTTAAATAACGTACCATGCACAACAATTCAGAGAGGATCATCCATGCTTCGCTATAACATATAATTCGATATAGCGTACGTTTTCCAAATGTACGATATATAGAAGATTGCCTGTATTCGTGTTTGATCGAAATAAAAATTACTGAGTGAAAATGGACTCAACACCTTGTAAGTACGCGCTTGTTTACATCGCTAAGCTTCCGAGCTCTGCTAATAAAAATGAGAAATAAAACAAGCTAGACAATCGAATCAGTAGAAAATCGAGTCTTATCTGTACTAAATAAACACAAAGTTCGGTTGTGAATAAAATGACCGGTACCGCTGGAAACAAAAATAATATATACACTCTCACGCATAAAAAAAAAATCCGTCTTCGGATCAGAATTACGTCCCTGTATTTAGAGGTATATCATTAACGAATTTCAAATATAGTATTCCTCATCTCCATACCAGACAGCAACGAAGCCCGTTCAAAGCTCATGTATATAAAGCAGGCGAGTACCGACAAGATTCTTGCGATGCAAACAGTGCTATTTATAGCCACCAGTAACGAACGAATAGGCAAAGCAACCCAAGCAACATTTATGGGGTTCCCTTAGTTACAGTGTCGCACAGAGATACATAAACGTGTTCAAGCTGGGTGAGAGAATTCAGACAATTTAACAATTTAGCATTTAGAGTGATATCGAGCTATAGTTAGTTCATATAGTTCTGACTTAATTAATTGGGATTTAGCTTCACAGTTTGATGAAGAAGGAGGGTGTGTTAGCTTCAAAGTGCAAGCAAATTCCCGGTACCAAATACCTTTCTAATCAAGTGTTATTTTCTAACGATTGGATGTCATGCCGTTAATCAGTGTCGAAGTTATCTTTTTATGAGTAAAGAAGATTTCAATCCGTTAAGGTTGTTCGTTGGTTCATATTTGTTGGGGATAAATGTGGTAATGTTCAAAAACATTCGTTCGAAAAATCAACAAGTCGTATTGCAAGACTGCGATAATAAGAAATCAAGTACAGGAAACTCGTCTAAAGAAAGAGCCATCTTTCTGTTTGTAAGATTAATGCAGGATTGTGTAGTTCTAAGAAACGAAAATAAAAACATTCGCTCCTAAGCAATTAAAAACCTACAAGTAACCGCGAAAAAAAACTGACAATATCCCCTGAATCATCTCTGGCAGGAAAAATAAATCACAACCAAATAGAATTAAAATAGAAAACATCACACCGTTATGCAGAAAAGGTGACGCCATCCAGTCTAGTCCCACTCGCGGGATAAAAACAAGATCATCCAATCAACAGTAGCAGAAGCCAGTAGCGGATGGAAAACTAGTGGCACCGACGCATGACAAATTACCGCCCCATCCCCCATCAAGAACCGCTGACCGTGCCGTACCTACCACAGTAAATAGGGGTAGCGAAGCAGACACCTTACGTAATCTTTTCTCCCGCCTCTTCCTCCCCCCCCACACACACACACATCAGTGACACCAAAGAAGAACAGTTCAACGACCAATCAAAGTGTCGTATTACATGCTTAATTAATTAAACTGTGGCAGAACGCGCGGGGGGACGAAACTGCGACTAATCTCAAACGGATCATCAGATAATCCTAACGCGACTATGTACTTCGTACGGATCCGCGAACACCACAATTGCCTACTCTCGTCTCGGGCTATTTTTGCCATCAGTTTCTATCCGACAGCTGATCGCACCGTTTTGTGAGCCGGCGGTGAAAATTCATGACATTTGGCTTTAGCTTTGGTACCTACCTTCTACTGTTTGAACCTGGTTCAAAACAAGCAAGCATGTGACGTCGATGCGGAACTTGTACATTAGTTAGCCGCGGGTTGGTTACGCGACGTTTTTTTGCGTTGTTCCGGTTCAAACGTACAAGGTTTTCTCTTTGCGGTAAACATTGTCTTAATATGAAAACGAACGAAAAAACATGTCAGTGTACGATGGTTTATATTTTGTAAATTGAAAAGGGTTGAAATATAAACAAATGTTACCTTATGGCAGGCGTTCAGCGCACCATTTCCTTGATCGTTCAAGATCATCAACGAGCTGTCAGAATGGCCGTTGACGCAAAGCGACTTTCGTCATTTTCTTCTTGGGATAATGATTATAAATTTTCCGATGTTCTAGTTTCTTTTTTTTTTGCAAATGAGTGAGATATTATTTCTGTCCCCCCGCCTACTCTTTCATAATGTTTATTGATAGACATGCAGCGCATGTGTGAAATCAACCAAGGTTTTGCACTAGAGATAGACCACAGAGAACAGACGTGAGTCTCGAAATTTTAAGTTGTGTAAATTGTAATCGCGTCTTTTTAAATGTCATGCGCTGTTTGCAATTCAAAATGGCTGACACAGATATATTGAAAAGTGGTGCCAGTGTTTTAACGGATTATGCGACGTTTCCCGGAATATAAGTTATCGAGAAATCAATAATTTCACTGACGCTGTACACCAAAAAAACTATAGTAAATTCTAAATGTATAACTATTTCTGATTTTGAATATTGAATTTGATTTCTTCGGGAATATTTTGGAAATTTCATCGAATGGAAATAAAAATGTTTATGAGATTTTGCCTTCTTTGAAAAGATTTTTAAAATTATATAAGCTCTAAATGTAGTTTTGTTGAACTTCGTTGAAAATTTTCTTGATTTTTAATGTATCCAATAATTTTATTGCAACTTTTCAGAGAGTATTTTTCAGAGAATGTATTAAGATTTTCGATGATTTCAATTATAATTAAAAACTTCCACAAGTTTTTGCCTTCTTTTGGAAATGTCATTGGAATTATATTGAGTGCCACATTTTTAGAATCTCATTAGTTTTATGCTGATTTCGTTTTTAGAATCGAGTCACTCTAGGTTCGCTCTGAGCTGTCATACTTTTGTATGGATCTTGTAAATATTAGGGCTAACCTAGGGCGACTCTGATCTAAAACCGAAATCAGCATTAAATGACATGACAAACTTGTTTGAGATATTGCCGTTTTGAGCACAAGTAAAAATTAGAAATTAATTCAAATGTCTTCTTTAATTTAGTTAAAAAATGACATTTGGGGAAGGAAACGGAATTCCGGGCAATAAACGTTTCAACGGTTTATTAATTTTTTCACAGGTGCACATACTTATACTTATACTTATACTTATACTTATACTTATACTTATACTTATACTTATACTTATACTTATACTTATACTTATACTTATACTTATACTTATACTTATACTTATACTTATACTTATACTTATACTTATACTTATACTTATACTTATACTTATACTTATACTTATACTTATACTTATACTTATACTTATACTTATACTTATACTTATACTTATACTTATACTTATACTTATACTTATACTTATACTTATACTTATACTTATACTTATACTTATACTTATACTTATACTTATACTTATACTTATACTTATACTTATACTTATACTTATACTTATACTTATACTTATACTTATACTTATACTTATACTTATACTTATACTTATACTTATACTTATACTTATACTTATACTTATACTTATACTTATACTTATACTTATACTTATACTTATACTTATACTTATACTTATACTTATACTTATACTTATACTTATACTTATACTTATACTTATACTTATACTTATACTTATACTTATACTTATACTTATACTTATACTTATACTTATACTTATACTTATACTTATACTTATACTTATACTTATACTTATACTTATACTTATACTTATACTTATACTTATACTTATACTTATACTTATACTTATACTTATACTTATACTTATACTTATACTTATACTTATACTTATACTTATACTTATACTTATACTTATACTTATACTTATACTTATACTTATACTTATACTTATACTTATACTTATACTTATACTTATACTTATACTTATACTTATACTTATACTTATACTTATACTTATACTTATACTTATACTTATACTTATACTTATACTTATACTTATACTTATACTTATACTTATACTTATACTTATACTTATACTTATACTTATACTTATACTTATACTTATACTTATACTTATACTTATACTTATACTTATACTTATACTTATACTTATACTTATACTTATACTTATACTTATACTTATACTTATACTTATACTTATACTTATACTTATACTTATACTTATACTTATACTTATACTTATACTTATACTTATACTTATACTTATACTTATACTTATACTTATACTTATACTTATACTTATACTTATACTTATACTTATACTTATACTTATACTTATACTTGCAGCAAACAAATTAGTAACGAGATGCAGGCAGTCGACAACACACGAATTTGATCAATACTTGTTTGTCTGTGGTTGCACATTTTACATTCTTTCATTTCCAACGTTCACCGGCTCAAAACACAATAAATCACTCGCTATTCTGACTGAGCGGTTTGGTAAGCTTCTAGATTGGCCTCAGCACCAAACAGAGTGTTATCTATTGGAGCTTAGGTGATCGACGCATTAGGCTGTCAACAATTCGACTACCAGGAGCCGGAGCTGGAACTGAAACTAAAACTGATATTAGGAGATGCCGGAAATCTGCTTGTAGTAAATGAAAGCCAAAGGACGCAGCCGTTCACAGGGTCCGAAGGACCGCCACTCCCCTCCTCACGAAATCAAATGAAAAAAAAAATTGGATGTCGAATAACAATGAAGAAGATTGGGGTCCTTAAAAACCCTTAGAGAAGTTATTTTAAACAATTGAAACGTGGCTTTACAGTTTAAAACCAATGTTTATAATGGCCACGTCTCTTCACCATGGTTCAATAGAAACCCTAAACCCTGTTTTGTTTTGTTCTATTGCGCAGTTCAGTTGATATGAAGAATTCGATGATTTTGATTACCGATCCCTTGTGTCTACGGACCCTCCAAAAATTTCAAAGTTTTAATGGAAATTAGTATGCAAAATCGGTTAATATTGATAATAAATTCTTAAACAATCACCTCATCAATCAATTAATCAGAACACTATATATTTCTAAACGTATTCTTCTACTGAACATATTCGTGGAACATTGTAAGTTTGTGAAAATTCGCTGGGAAAAGTCATTAACTAAAGAAGCAGCATGACTTAAAAACAAGTGGATTTTATTATTAATCATAGCAACCCTGTTTGAATAACTGTATCTGCCATAAGCGAGCGGTGGGTGGTGAATCTAGTTTACACTTGTACAATGATGGAGCTATTCAAACAGGGTTGCTATGATTAATAATAAAATCCACTTGTTTTGAAGTCATGCTGCTTCTTTAGTTAATAACTTTTTTCAGCAAATTTTCACAAACTTATAATGTTCCACGAATGTGTTCAGTAGAAGAATACCTTTAGAGTTATGTAGTGTTCTCATGAATTGATTGATGAGGTGATTTTTTTAAGAGTTTAAAATTCTCTATAATCTCAACAATATGGGTATTTTTGGAGTGGGGTTGACCTACTGCATGCCGGGATCGATGTCTTGAACCATTTTCTAATCCAAAAAGGTGACTGCCGGTTTAGAAAAATTCTCTATTACCTAAACAACTGGCATTGAAATTCTCACTCACTCACCCGTTGGGTGACCATATCAGACGAGTAAAAAACCAGGGCAGTCGAAAGGGTACTGCTTCCCCCCGTTACCTCTCGATCGACATTGCCTTTTCCGCATATTTTCGGCAGTTTAAAAGTTCTGGGGTCTGACTGGCAGAGCTTCGACAGTAAAAATAGTTCTGGGAGTCTGGGAGGAAGAGCTCTGCCAGAATGTCTTTCATCGGAATTCGAACACCAAGAACTTTTTCGGATTTACACAAAGGCAGTTCTTGCTACACCACCATCAACAAACGTTTCAAACACGACATTGACGTAAATCAGAAACATCACCGATCCCAAGTAGCTTCCCTGCGCTATGCCTGGCAATCTCCAATGACATATGTTATGATTGTTATATGAAAACTGGCCGATAGCTTGGTGTAAATAATATCAGTTTGAGCCAGAGCTTGAAAAAATGACATCTCTGCGTGAACCTAAAAGAAAACCAAATTCAATTCATGCCCGTCGCGATGAATGAAATATTTGGTTCGTTTCCCTCGTCATTCGTTCTCCCGACACAGCGCATTCAGGTCTGAACATGTTCGGTTTCAGAAGCAAACTGATTTTTTTCCATTCTACCCATGAGAGGGATTATTGAACAAAAGTGCAGCAGATATAAATTATGCAGTTCACTTATGCTCGAAAATGTAGAAGATGCCAGCTTCTGCCTTCAAACTGTCCACATAAAAACAAATAAATGCTTTGGTTGGTGAAGGAATTTATGTTTCCTCTGCACTCAAGCATTCCATTCTGCATGAATTTTCAGTCAGTTGGGAAGTTAATGAATGAGAGAGGCGATGAATCTGAATTTTGGTTTCGGTAAATACAAGCAGAATTAAGTAATTGATCTTGAAATTTCGCAGCACTGGTTTGAGCGCGACATTCCATACGCCCTGTTATGTAGGATGCTAGACTCGGCGGTTAGTCGCTGTTCAGCGTCCGGGCGTGAAGGCATGTTAATCGTTCATTAACTATTTCATTTATTTAACACGCCTGAATGCATTACCTGAGCCGTGGATTTTTTAATATTATCAATATGTAAATAGAAGTAAATAAATCGAATTTTAATGTATATCCATCGGATCATGTATACGCGATTTGTTACTTTGCGTAAAGATCTTATTTCTTGTTGAAGATCTATTTACTTCATTGCCTTTTGTTGCTTGTGGATCACTTTCTCTCCGCTTTCTCTCGGTTTATCGTTTTCGTTCATGCTATCCTCGCTGCTAATGTTGTATGGACTTTCACGATTACCTGATTTGCGTTGTTTGTGGGGCCTACGGGTCACGATCGCTTATCCGTGTTCTTTGTTATTTACTTTATTATTGGTGGTGCTGGCAGTTGAATGGGAAGTAGTAGGCGCATCACAATGATCGTTCACGTTGTGCGTAGGTTCTGTTGTTCCAGTATTCGTTGGTGCCTGAGCTGCAACTCCGGTGGTTTATGATTTAGTTGAAGTTGATGAAGGGCTGTGTGATAGGTATGCTTTCAGTTGATATTGCTTCGTTAGAGGTTTGTGTGTCGTAGTGTGTCTTCTTGTGTAACAGCGTAGGGTACGCAGGAGTTTGTCCTTCATACGTGCACCACGTGTTTTGAGATTTGGTCACGCGTTTTGCTTTGAATTGAAAGTTCAGATATGAAGGAATAAGTTCCATCACTCGCATTCTCACGAAACAAACACCGTTGGAAATACCTAGAAATATTTCCAGGCTTCAAACTTAAAGGATTCCACCGTTACGTATTCCGACATGATAGTTGTAATAAATATATTAATGACACCCAGGTGTAGATCGTGTAGACGCATATCAATCTTATCATTGTCAATATAAACGGGTATCATAGTCCTAACATTATCATGCACAACGACGTATTGCATGTTATCTTCCATAGCGTAGCTTTCCGTTATGACCAAAGTTTTCAACGCTAACAGTAACGAGTGTGGTGGGCTTGTATAACGACGACTTTAGTCTCAGACTGATGAAAGTAACGGTGCTTTATTGTTCACACTGGCTTGTGACGAATTTTATTATTCGATTGCTTTGCTTGTTTATAGTACTGGCACGGTACACAAAGACAGCAGACTTTAGCTTCAAACGTTCGTTTGATTCACTGCACTGTTAACAAGCAGAGCGACTGATTAGACCCTGTAGTAATTCCATGATCCCCAGCTCGAGAGAGCGCTCAATGAAATTATTCCACGATAGTTGCTATTTTTCTTTTTATGGAATGGATTTCCAGTAAGGCGGAAAAAGCCACTAGCAAGAGAACTCAAGTAGAAGCAGAAGCACCAAAATGCCGATGTGTCTTTTCAGATGTACCAAAGGGAGATTAAAGATTAAGAGGAGAGATTAAAAAAAACCATCAGAAGGTACAATTGGGAGATTCGACTGTAATAAGTTTTGTTTGTCGCATTCCGATTGAGGATGAGTATACGTTGCAGTTATGGTTGCGGTCGGTCGTAACTGCGATCTGGAGCATAGTGAAAAGCGAAGACTGAATAAATAGAAATATATTAGGCTTACAGGGGAAAAATCAGGACAAATCAAGCATTTTTCTCGACTTCCCAGGACACCAGGACAGTCCACGCAAAACCAGGACATGTCCTAGGAAACCAGGACGTATGGTCACCCTTCTCACCCGAGCAGAAGCTTATCCGCTGTCGAACTTTTCCGAGATAAAATGAGTCGCAAAATTCTTCGTTTGCACAAATAGCGTGAGAATAATTTTCCCGATAAAATTTATCTGATCTTTTCCTTCTCACCGGAGAAGGTGATAATATTTTAATTCCGTGGAAATCAGTGTCAACATTGATTTATCATGTTTTTAATAGCGCCAGCAAGACAGCGAGCGCAAAAAGGATACCGTGATTAACTCATTCACTCATTCTCCGGCGGATTTATTTATCCGGAGAAATAATGTGTTGTATTATATCCGGAGATGTTGTGTGAGTGCCAGAGTTTTTATTGTCGAAGTGGTAAAGTATCCGGATCCATTTACTCATATGCAAAGTCTGCTCAACAATGTGGCTATTTTCGAAATGGGGTTGACGAGTTCATGACGAAAATCGATCTGAAGCTAGTTTTAAACTTAAGATGGTGAAATCCGGTTTCAATTTCCATATTGTTAGGCTTATCGTGAATATTGCTCCACCGGATCCATCTTGGATTTCAAAAAGGTTCTAATTGTCCATTTTCATCATCTGCTTGTCAAGCCTATTCCAAAAATATCCATATACCAATCAACGAATTTTAATAAGAATGTGGAGAATTTTTTTTTACGAGCTAAATCCCAAATAACGAACACTTTTTACGAATTAATTCAATTTACGAACCCCCGGTTTGTTTCGTAAATGGAGGTTGCAGTGTATTGGGAGATTACAACCTGCCTCATTCAAATTGAATCCAATTGGCTCTTGCCTATGAACGCATCGACTGCCATTGGAAAAATTGAAAATGATGAAAATCGGACTGCATCATCAATCCGAGTACTCCGAATCATTGCCGAATGAGTTTTTGATTCCTAGATTACTCGATCTTGGATCGCTAGCTTCTAGTCTCCTTGAACGCCCGAAGCACTCACATTTTCCTCGATTACACCCAGCCAGCGAATGCGAAGTCTGCCCCGAAGTCGATGATCTCTTCCAGGTTCTTTGCCGAGCATAATTTTAATTGGTTTCTCTTCCGGCATTTGTACTACATGTCCAAACCACTGTAGTCTGCCGTGGTTTATCAACCTTCTAATGTCAGCATGTCTGCGCCATTCTCCATTTGCAACTGCACCGCAAAGTATTGACACAGAATTCTTCTCTTACACATACCAAGCACTCGATAGTCCGCTTCCTTTAATGCGTATGCCTCATGACCGTACCAAGCAGCAAGGATTTGCATTTGTGCCCGTCTGTAGGCTACGAATTATTTGCTGACTACGTATACCCTAAATAGTCCTTTTCGCAACCGAAACACGCCTTTTTACCTCGCGGCTAACATCGTTACCACAAGTCACTATTGTAGATATATGATTTCGTCACAACCTCGTACCGTCCCTGGTCCATTTCCGTCTCGGTACCAACACCATTCAAACACCGGACGGTCTCGCTTTCTATCAGGTCATATATACTTGTTTGCGAGAGTTTATAGTCAGTCAGATTCTCGCAGCCACCCTTTACGGCAAAAATGCGTCTTCCACTGCTCTGTGGCCAACGCCAACTGACTTCACAACTTTGAACGCATTGTTTGTTTACATGATGGATGAGATCCACATTTCAGTTCAGGGGAACATCTATTGAAGGCGCAAATGCAGGCTGAAGTCATTATCATGCAATTCCACTACCTACATAATGTCGTACTGATATCGCTCAAAACGGTAACCATGGCGGAATGATTCAATATGCAAAAGAGCATGCATGACAATGTTAGAATCAAAATCCTTGTTTCTATGGACAAAGACAAAATTGGAGTACATCAACACGACCAACCCTCACGTCGAAATATAAAGAGCAGAAATCCGATAATTTTAAAAATTGGAGAATTTTTTCACAGATATTTCCGAAGGTGTTGATTTTATGAGAACTCATCTGACTAAACCTATTTCTTCTTAGCTGCACTTCGAATTCGAAATAGAAGGCGTTATCATTTACTCAAATTACGCTAAGTGCATATGAAGGACAGATCCCTATGTGCCATGCTAGTTCTGCAACAAAAAGACATACCACGGAAACCTGTACAAAGCCACTAATAAAACATAGTTAACTGCAATCAAATTCATCCGTAGCTGCTGTTCAGGAAGCAACAAATGCTGAAACAAGAAGATTTACAACCAAAATACTAATTCCTTCCAAAAAAATTTCTTGCATTCTTTAGCTAAAAATAATTGACACGTATTTTTTGTTTTGGCTGAATATGATATTTTTTCGGGTACTAGTTTTTGAACTTTTAAAGTTTAATAAATTGAACATATTTCAATCACTAATACCTCGGAAACGATTCGATATATGGGAAAAAATTTAAATAAAAAAAGTTGCGTTTTCAAATGAGCTTACCGAAAAAATTTTACAAAAAAATGTTTTTTGTTATATAACTTGTGAAATTTGCAATTATTTGAAACAAATTGAATTCTTTTTTAAGTTGGACCAAATTTTTTATTTATTATTTTTTTAAATATTAAGAATCGTGTTAAAAAGATTGTATAAAAATTTGGGACTGGATATCAAAATATTTTGCGAGATATTTCAATTATAAACTTAAAACAATGGCAATTTTACACTAAACGCCCAGTGATACGCCTGTTATAATTAAAATATCTCGTAAAATACTTCGAGTTCCATTCTGAAATTTTCAAATAATCTTCTCGATATAATTATAAATTATTTGAAAAAAGCTAAAAATTTTTTTTTTTTGCGAGGCCCTCAAAAAAATACATTATTAAACTTCAAAAGTTCAAAAATTAATAACTTGAAAAAAAATATTATATTCAGCCAAAACAAAAAATACGTGTGTATTAGTTTTTGGCAAAAGAATGCCAGAAAAAAAATTGGAAGGAATCAAAATTTTGGATGCATATCTGACGTGGAATGACACTAATGCAGAATGTTTCCAACTGAGAACCATAGTGCTTGCCCTGAAATCTCCAAATTAACAGCCAGCACCGCCACAGATGAAGCAAACAATCCAATTCAACTAATCGTGAAAACCTATACAACACCAACAGCGATGAGAGTGTAGACGAAAACGATAAACTGAGAGAAAGCCGACTAATTAATCTTCAAGGTACTAAGCAGTAGTAGGCAACGCAGTTAATAGATCTCCACCGAGAAAGAAGATCTCTACGCGAAGTAACAAATTGCGTATACATGATCCTATGGTCACATAATTTAGCTCGATTTATTTATTTTTATTTACGCATTGCAAATATTAAAAAACTAACGGATCAGTTAACTTATTGAGCCTTGTTAAATAAACGAGATAAAATAAGTGTGAAAGTTTTTAGTGCTAAAAACGTCGATTTTTTTGGAAAAACGTTCCAGTATGCAGGAAAAATATTAATTATTCAACTATCGTAAAGGTACGAGAAATACTCATGTACTAGATTCTTTTAAGTTTTAGGATTTTAGTTGATCTGCTGGATTTCTGTCGTGATTACCGCAAGCCTCTTAAATAAAAAGAGTCTCGGGAAAAAGACCATAACTCCACCGATTTCCAATATGTTTTCAAAAACTCATTATTCACTATCAAAAAAACAACTTTGTTGTACTAAATTAATTGCTACATACTTTAAAAAAAAAAACAAACTTTCCTCAACTTTTCTCTCAAAAAGGTATGTAATCCCTTAAACGGTCTTATACAACTTTTTTCTACATTCTGGATCATATACCTAGTATAATCGTTCCTAAACTCTAATTGGGGATTTTCAGTCTCATTGTTCCATTAAGGGATTTTTATTTTTATTTGAATCGTGTCCACAAATCTAATTCAACAGTATTTAATAAGACAGGAAAGTGTCTCGAAGGAAATAAAATGAGAATAATCGAAAATCAATTGTAACCCGCATTGAACCAACGATAGTCCTCCAAAATTTTCCACACTGTCTGTCACGATCGTTTAACTATATATGTGTGTGTATACAGGTACCACACCAATCGCTAATGGGGGCCAGATTTTCCGGCTTTTCTCAACGTCGGCAATAAAAACATCCGCCCGCGGACGTCACTTCTCAGAAGCTGTACATGTTCACCGATCGCAAGTCAATCCATTCTGCTGCCCACCACAGGTTTCAAAGGTTGGAAAACACCACCGCTGCCGCTCCGGGGGATTTCCACACCTGTTGAGATCGTTTTGTTGCTTTATACATGATCCTAGCAGACCGAGGCGTAGTTTCTCGTGACTGTGCAGATATATGTATATGTATGTATGTACCTAATTACAGGCGGTTTACGACCACGCAACAGTAAGCAGTAAGTAGGCCTTGAACCGATTCGTTTCGTTTGCTTGTGGAACGGTTGGCCACAGTTTGACGGGAGTGACAATCTGCAGAACAGGAAGCGATCGACCGGTTTCGCGTGAAGACGCTCGGATGGACGGAGAATGACCCAGAGTCCCCGTTCGCGATTGCAGCAACTATTCATGCTTGCTGACGAGTGACAACAATTTGGCACTTCGTTGTTGTTATTTTGGCTGGCAATGATACGGGATAGTGGGAACACAACGTGCGGAGACACACGACGAAATCGGTTGCAAAAGAATTCGTTGAGGAATTCCTTCGCTATGCTTAGGATAGACGCTAAAATGCCGTAGTGGTATTTGCATCTAGCCAATCTAATTTAAGCCATCAAACTAATTCTTTGATAAAAACAGTGTGGTTTAAAAGAAGTCTTTTCAGTAGACTCAATTTATATGTAATGATTAAATTTAACGTTGATTGCATTTGGAACAACTGACCTTGAGTCGATGCCAGTTTTTACTCGATTCGGTTCTCGGAAATTGTGTGGAGTCATTGCGCACGAGACATAAACAAAATTGATGTGCATCGAAGAAATCCGTACACATGTTAGCAGCCGATTGAAGATCGATCTATTTTCGTACAAAAAAAACTGTGTTTGATTATATTCGAAAACAGCAATAACTCTGTCCCGCTGTTGATCATTCCCTGTAGTGCCGGATGCCATTTTTAACCATCTTGCCGGCCGGCATTCTGCTTCAGGGTCATTTCCTTTTGCGTGGATGAAAGATATATGCTAATTGGGAAGTGCTAAATTTAGGCTTTTGCCCGTGGCATCGCTTACTCAATCGTTTATATATAACGGCTTTTAATAGCAACTAGCCCCGATGAACTATGATTGCCAAATTATACTCTTTGGTTTGGGTGAGGGATTTTTGGCAACCTCATTCTATACTGCAACATCTGAAACATGTCAGCTACATGTGCCTACTAGATTCAAGGATCGTAAATCGATAGACGTACCTTTTGGCAGAAAAGATCTAGTGTTGCCTTGATTTTGACATTCGCGCAATATCAACGCCTTCGCAGTAACCTAAACATCACGTCCGCAGTGCGGCTTCTGTTTTAGAACAAATAAAACCATTTCGGACATGTTAATGTTTACATTGTAGTAGCACGGGTGCTATTTTTAACGCCCTCTCTACCCGGTTCGACATTGCTCCAAAGATTTTGCTGTTTTGTACGAACCATCGCACATATGAGTATTTCTTCAAAAAAACGGGCCAAAATTCAAAACCTGAAAATTTTAATAAACTTCATGTATTTCATCGTTATTATATTCTTAAATACTCTTAGCATCAAGTGTTAGCCATTTTGATATCTTGAATATGCATGAACACAGCTAGCTGTTAAAACTTTGCCATTTTTTGGGGTCTTTTCTAGAGGTTAGACGTGTTTTAACTATTAACTTGAGATGGGAGCCAATGGCGCAGGCATGTAGAGTTGATTTAATCATTAATTCAACTGGTTCATGGGATAAAAGCCATGGGAGAGGCCTAATTTTCACTCATCGATTTTGACAAAAAAAACATTTTTGTTATATTCTGAACCTCTCAAAGCAAAAAAAGTAATACATTTAGGGAGCTTAGGGTTTCTCAAATCATGTCCAAAAAGAAAAAAAACACGCATCTTCACACTTAGTTTAAGGTTTGGAAGAATTTTAAATGTGTTTTTTTCGGATTTTCCAAATTGTTTTTCTTAAGCATTGGTCTGAAGCCAGGTCAGAAAACATACTGAAGAAAATGAACGTCTTTCAGATACTGAAACAATGAACGAGAATTTTCAAGAAATTATCTTTTCGAGCTACCTCTCGTTTAATAGATAGTAAGATATTGTTTGTGGAGGAAAAACTCAGAGACACCCTCAAGTGTCGTCCTGTGGATTCCTATAAAGTGCTTAAATATCAATTCAGCTGCATTAAGGCACAGTTTAAATACAAGTTGGTGGCTTGCAATAATCATAAGAAACGGTTTGTCGATACGAACAAAGCTTGGTTGAACTCAACTATCAAGTTATCTACTTTGTCTGAATGTTCAACTGCAGGCCGTCCTCCAAAGCAGTTTTCCAAATCAATCCGGAGAGGCAAGCGAAGAAAAAGTCAGTAACTTAAAGAAAATATACCATCCAATGAGTTGCTGCACTAATGAGTCAAATACAGTGATTACCAGCATTATCAAGGACCTCACAGGAGGCGGGCATAGCGTAGTTGGTAAATCGATTACCTTGTACGCAGCTCGCCAGGGTTCGTGTCCCAACCCCGCACATAGGGTTTTGAAATTTATCTAACCTGGTTAGGCTAATAACCTTTAAGGTTAAAACCTCTATAAAAAGGACCTCATTGAAAGTCCATCAAAAGCGACTTCCCTTGTTACTCGCTTTTGAAGAACGCAAAAAGAAATTGCTATCAGAGGAGACACTTTTTGTAACGGATTCGTATGTTGAAGTGATGCCATTCATGAATGGCACGCATGAATGGTGGCCTCCCACGAAGTCGGCGTCCTCTTCCTGGCTCCCTGCTGAACATTGTTTTTGCAATTCATTCTTCCGACATTCGTACCACATGACCAGCCCATTGCAATCTGCCGTATTTTATCTGTTTAACAATATCCGCAGTTTTGTATACTTGGTGCAACTCATGATTCATGCGTCTGTGCCAGACTCCTTTTTCGCATATCCCGCCGAGTGTTGTCCGCAGCACTTTACGCTCGAAGACTCCTAATGCTCTCCTATCTGCTTCCCTCAACGTCCACGCTTTGTGATCATAAAGAGGGACAGGGAGGATCTGTGTCTTGTATAAGGCAAATTGTAACGATATTAATTAACCCACTATGCATACGACTGACAGCATTACTTTCAGTGCCATCTATCCGTCAAAGGGAGACTGTCTCGCTGATGGAAATTTAAATCATCGAGATCTGCTCCACGCACTCCCCTTCGTTTTTCCCACCCGCAGAAAGGTCAGTTACAAATGCCGATGGGACTGAGCGAGAAGGAAAATGCTTTTGTTTTCCCAAGATCACGCCACCAATTGTCTCAAAAAAAAGACTGATCAGATCACTTAAGTAGAGACTGTCGAACCCTTTACACGGCGGTTAGGTAGAGAGTGAAGCCATTAGCCAGAAAGTTATATAAATTTATTTCGATGTGATATTGTACCTACGGTACCGCTAAAATTGGCAATATTGGTGTAGAGCACGGTTACGGTGCATAAAATTACTGTTCCGGCTAGGTGAGATAGAATTCCGACCGATGTCATAGAACACGTGTTAGGTACAAAAGGCTAAAACCTATTTTATTGCAGCAGTTCGCACAATAAAACATAAACCAGCGAATGCTAGCAAAGTAGCGAATCGGTCCGAATTGTGCAGTCTGTACCAAGATAGTCAGGTAAGACATGAGCAGAAAAGTAGGTTATCTCACCTAATCGATCACGTTGACTAGGTTGAAAACCCGCGCCAACGTGGGTTTTTTTGTTGGGGCTCACAGAACCGAAAACGCATTGCGCGTATACATCAGAGCGCCCCTCGTCGGAAAATACGGTTGCTACATGACACATCGTCGCATAGAAGATCGGCAACATAACCCACCCGCCGAGCATTACGTGCATCAACGAAATTATACTCTCCTCGTGCCACCTAGCGGCGAATAGCAAACCCGTCACGAAGCTTTCCGAGACACCGTCACCCACTCGAGGTATGTTTTTATGGTACAAATTCGGGGATGATTGCTACGAATCGAGCAGCCTACTGAAACCGCTGCGCAAGTAAATTCATCGAAAATCGAAACACGCGGTCGCTCACGCCTGCCGCCCGCCACTGTCACCAACCAGTTCCAGTAACCGCCACCACCATCACCAACCAGTTCCCGTTACCGCCGTTCACCAACTGCAGGTCAGATCGATGCTAGGCTAATGAGTTAGCATAAGTGTAGGAGTAAAGCTTGTCCCGGGACCTAGAACCAACTGAAAATACACTATGTGATCATGAAGTGAAACGCTACTCCTCTCAAGCTTAAAGGTCAGCGGCAATCTCTCCCTAAGGCGAACGCGTAGATTTTAATTTAGTTTACCCGTGTTTATTTGAACCCGCGATTAGCTTACCTTTTCGATCTCTTACTCGGATTTAGTTTTCTGCTCTTTTTTGCGTTCGGGAAAGTCGAATGAGACATTGTGTTTGAGCCACTTTCATTTACCCGCCCGTGGTTAGAGTCTCTGGCCGGACTACCGTCTTGCGTCGGCAGCCTTCCTTACGGAAGTGGCGCTGAAGTTGCCGACGTTGTGTGCACAAACGAACCGTTACAAAATTCTTAGGGTTTCAGCGTGCAAAACATCCGTTTTTCATGTCAATTTTTTTAGAAAGATGGGTGAAGTGAATTATAATTTTTTCATGCAAAGATATTTACAAGCGACTCCCCTCCCTAAGGTTGAGGGGTTTGACTGCATTGCAAACATCATCAGGCATATTGCGTTCATCAGCGCTAAAAAAACAACTGCTTTAAGATGGTTATTGCATTACGCCTCGATAGTGGTGCATCAAAGATACCGAGAGGGCTTATGCGCTTTTTTATGTTCTATGTTTCTTCATACTCTGCACCAGCGCACACAAACGGGCAACCACTGGTCTGTGTGCGGTGATGTGGCCGACTGGCGGGTCGACGTGCATTGACTTTTGCTGTGTGCCGTGTTTGCAAATATTGTTCCACAATTTGATGGCGGTATTTGTGGACGGGGCTCACAGTGGGAGTTATTGTATGTCCATTTATCGGTCCAATTCGTCATCGTGCATATACTAATTAAATTAATTTATTTTAGTGAAATAGGACCTATTATTTGTCGCCTTGTAATAATCGTAGTTTTTCCTACTAGTGTACAATTGTTATGTGCTAGTCATATGTCTATCTATGTATGTGTTCGTCTGAGTATTTGTGACAGTTGGGCCAGGGAATGAATGCAGAACTTGCGTATATGATAGAATAGTGGCTAATACTTTTGGTGATCAATTCGTGCATTTGGTTCTATTCATTCGGGAAAGTCGGATTGGATAAATTAGGGTACAATTAATTTACCGACGCACGTGAGTCATCCATTCCCGGCCACCATAACATGATGAAAGTTTAACAGCAAGCAATTGTCGTTAATGGTAAATATACAACATTTGCTGCATTTAGACGAGTTTGATTGCATGTTACATGTGTTTTTCTATTATACTTCGCTAGTCTGTTTCTTTTGTACATCTATTAGTTTGCTTTTCTATTATTGATGTATACGAAAATAGTATTGTTCAATTTATACACTTCTAATCAAGCTCTTTGCATCTTTTTTTTTCTTTATTCGGCATGTTATGATTCCTGTTACTAGTATATCTCTACTATACGCTATCTATACTCATATAGGTACAAACGCTCGGGGCCTTCGCGATAACACAAACCTGGCCACAAACGCGACCATGCAATTGCAATAATCCACATATACTTACGCCCGCGATTTCGCCTACATGAAAACACCCCGGTAGTTAAGTAAACGTGGCATCTTTAAACTTCCAAACGTGGTCTCAAACATTAACCCTCCACTCGCGCGATCATGAAACGGTCACGTCCGGAAGCCTTACCTCGGTCCTAGCAGTCTGGACTAATGTCTTCAGTTGAACCAATCAAAAAAGTGACGCTCATATTCACTAAACAACACGTTCCATGGTGACATGACCTGGAACTCTAGTGATATGGGGAAACTTCTACCATCTGTATCATACAGTAAAAATTAAGCTTACGGTTGACTCACGGTTCGTGCGCGATCGAACAAAAATACACACTACATCATTATAAAACCGAAATTATACACGCGAAGTCACACGTACACGTGACAAACACGTTAATATACAAATGCTTAAGCCCTTCGCGACCATTCACGGCACCTACACCCGCGATCTCGTAAACATGATAACATCCCGGTGATAAAGTGAATGTCTCAACTCCTATAAATTTTTAAACGCGGTCTCAAGCGTGAACCTAAAAACTCCCGCGGTCGCACGATCATGAATCGGTCGCTTACGGATTGTTCTATCCTTGATATCAGCAGAATAGGTCCATGTCTTCAATTGGATCAATTGAAAAAAGAAAGCTCTCATATCCACTGGACACCACGTTACATGGCGACATGACCGAGGACTCTAGTGATATGGGGTAACTTACTCCCTGTCAGAATGTGAATTGTACATCGAAAACTTAATATTAGAATGAAGGTCCGCATGACCATCCAAGAACGCACGCGTATATAGGTGGCCACATGGTTACAAAATCCAGTTTTGTACACGCGAAGTCACATGAACGCGAGCACACGAGACAAACACGTTGACATACGAACGCTTAAGCCCTTCGCGATTAATAACGCACACCTACGTTCGCGATTGTGCAAACTTAATAACACCCCGGTAATGAGGAGAACGTTTTAGCACTTACGAAGTTTCAAACGCTGTCTCAAACGCAAACCTACAAACGTCCGTTTTCGCGCGCTCATGGATCGGTCACGTTCGGAAACCATTACTCTCTGTCCTAAAAACTTAGGTCCATACATTCAGTAGGACCAATCAAAAAATAAAGCTCATATCCGCTAGACATCACCGGGAACTCTAGTGATATGGAAGATCTCACTTTCTTTTACCATCTGAGCCGTACACCACAAATAAAGTATTAGATTCCCGGTCCGCGCACGATTATCCAAAGAACACACACGAATATGCGAAAGGCACACGGTTATAAAATAGAAATTATACACGCGAAGTTATATACACGTTAGCACACGCGACATACAAACGCACACGCGATCGAACACGTTGACGTGCAAATGCTCGAGCCCTCCGCGATGATACACGTGATCGCGAGTCCCTACTCCCGCACATATCGTAACTGTACAATGAATATCACATTCAGAATCCCGGCCCGCTAAAATTGGCCTAAGGCAGTATTTTAGTGGGCGACATTGCCTGTCTCATATGTAAATTGTAGTATGTGATTCTGACGGAAAAAATTGGGTAGATGTTGTTGCCGATAGATTGAAATCTGCGTGTATTACAGCAAATACTAGGAGAACTACGAGACTATTCTAGAGGTTCAATACTAACAATTAAGCCGATAAAAAAGAAACCGATTTTTTTGCCCATTACACCAAACGCCCCCTTAAGATCTATTGTACAAGCTGAGCTAAAGCTGACCAATGTTTACACCCTACAGTTTCATCATGTTAGACATAGCGTGCTGATTATGTTCAAGGCCATCAATCCAGCACAAGCGTTTCTTTCGCGAAACGAAATATATCGTTGGTTGTGGCGACATGAAATCAGTACCTCTGTATATATAGAGTATTTTTTTTTTACAATGGAGAAGACCTTTATGTCCTAGCCCAGTACACGTGCTATTGGTAGGGTCCAATCTACCGCACGGGGTGCACTGGGGGCGTGTCGGACTCGAATGGTGACCAGCCATTAATACCGACTAAACTCCATTGGGCTCCGCCATCATTCCTCCCAGGAACTACCTCTCGGTATTACTTCTGGGGGGATGGCTATACTAAGTGTACTCATTCACTCTCACTCACGCGATCATACATCCTGTATGAGGCTTACTTGGGTGCTCTCCCAATCACACTTTGATTCACTCTCAAACACTCCCACATGAGGCTGACTTTTGTGCTCACCTTTTACGTTCCATGCGAGGCTGACTTGTGTGCTCACCTTACTCATTCCTTGCTAGGCTTACTTTTGTGCTCGCCCTACCCATCCATGTGAGGCTGACTTGGGTGCTCACCCTATCACCTGATTCACTCTCAAACGTGCCACTCTATTGTACCTTTGTCACTCCCTCTGGCATCCCATGTGGGACATTTTTCTTAGGCCCCACTTCTGACATACCATGCGAGGCTCACTTTTGTGCTCACCTTTTTCATTCCTTGCTAGGCTGACTTTTGTGCTAGCCTCTACCAACCTGTGAGGCTGACTTTTATGCTCACCCTTAACATGCCGAGTGAGACTGACTTGGATGCTCACCCAGGCCCGACGAGAGGGGGGGGTCAGGGGGGGCAACTACCCTGGGGCCCGGGTCTGTTTTGGGGGCCCGCATTTTTAACTGAATTAAATTTATTTTAATTTAATTGATGAAGTTTATTGTTTCTGTCGACACTGCAAATATATTACAATCAACTACTTCAACTTTAGCGGCATTAATTGGGTTCGCAATAATACATCATTTCTGTACCCAGACTCATCACACTCATCAACTAACACGTGTATCACTCAGCTACTCGACGGTTACAGCACCGCGGGGCTAGTTCAACTATGTGACGTCACTAATGACAACAACTGTATTTTGGATCTTTGCTTTGGAAGCCAGGAGCTCTCCGATCACTTTGCCGTTTGTCGTGCTCCAGCTCCTCTCGTTAAACTATGCCAACACCACCCTGCTCTTCATTGTTTTCTCCGAAAATGTGTACCTTGTACATTCGAAGATACCACTGAGAAACTGACATATGCCTATCGCAAGACAGATTTTCGAGGAATGCACCTTTTCTTGTCTCGTATCAATTGGAATGAAATCTTGTCACAATCTGATGCAAACGCAGCGGCTGAAATTGTTTCGAACGTACTGATTTATGCTATCGACCAGTTTACTCCTAAAAAACTCAATCATGGCTGTGAATATCCTCCATGGTCGAATCGTACACTAAAAAAGTTTAAATTGGCCAAAAGGTCAGCTCTAAAAAAGTTTTCGAAATACCGAACCGATATGCAAAGAATCAGAATCTTTTTAAATCATTGTTACAAGAGACTTAATAAGTCTCTCTTCAATTCCTACCTTCATCGTATTCAGAGTCACCTTCGTAACAATCCAAAAAAGTTTTGGAATTACGTTAATGAACAGAGGCGTGAGTCAGGTTTACCCACTTCTATGTCGCTGGGTGATTTAGAAGCGACTTCATTGCCGGACATCTGTGAGTTATTTCGCCAACAATTCAGCAGTGTTTTTACCAATGATAATCTTAATAATCAACAAGTCTCCGCAGCAGCCGACAACATTCCCCGTAGGACTAGTATTGGACCTCATTTCACGATATCTTCCGATATTGTACAAAAAGCTTGCACAAAACTCAAGTGTTCTAATACTCCTAGACCTGACGGAATCCCATCATCTATCATTAAAAAATGCTCGTCGTTGCTTTGCCTACCTCTGTCCGTCGTTTTCAATATATCGATAAGTTCCGGAGTGTTTCCTACCATCTAGAAATCATCTTACGTTTTTCCGGTTTATAAAAAAGGATCCAAAAGCGAAGTTCCCAATTACCGAGGAATCGCATCTTTATGTGCACTATCGAAATTATTGGAGCTCATCGTTCTCGAGTTTTTGACACATTGTTGTTCTAGATACATCTCAGAAACTCAACACGGTTTCATTCCCAGGCGATCTACTTGCACTAATTTAGTAGCCTACACCTCATTTATCGCTCGCTCGCTACAGGATCGATTGCAGGCTGATGCAATATACACCGATCTGTCGGCCACCTTCAATAAAATCAACCAATGGCTTCGATCTTACTTGTCAGGCCGTAAAATGTCTGTTAAAATCGGGAATCATTTATCCTCATCCTTCGACGTAACGTCCGGCGTACCTCAAGGCAGCCATATCGGTCCTTATATTTTCCTTCTATACATAAACGATCTGGATTCATTGATTAAGTGCTTCAAGGTGTCTTATGCCGATGATTATAAGTTATTCCATATAGTTAAAAGTTACTCTGATGCTTTGTTTTTGCAATCTCAGTTGGACATTTTCGCTAATTGGTGCATGACTAACAGGATGGTTTTGAATGCCTCGAAGTGTTCTGTGATTACGTTTGCACGAAAACGCTCCATCGTAACATTCGACTACACTATCTTGCAAAACAAATTACAGTGAAAGATTTAGTGGTTCTTGTGGATTCAAAGCTTACATTTAAGGATCACATTGCTTTTATCTCGTCTAAGGCTTCGCGTAATCTAGGAGTTATTTTTAGGGTTACTAAGCATTTCACTAACGTACAGTGCTTAAAAACGTTGTACTGCTCGCTCGTTCGTTCCACACTGGAATACGCCGCCGTTGTTTGGGCTCCTTTCTACAAGAACAGCATTCAACGCATCGAGAGTATTGAGCGTAAATTTGTGCGTTTTGCGCTGCGCCACCTGCCTTGGAGCGATCCCTACAATCTGCCTAGATACGAAGATCGTTGCAACCTCATTGGTCTTGAAACACTGTCTTTGCGCCGCAATGTGACCAAAGCGTCTTTTGTCTCTGATCTATTATTGTCTCGCATTGACTACCCTGATTTACTTCGTCTTCTCAACATTGATATTCGCCTCCGAAACCTTCGTTCCTACTCTTTTGTCCGTCTTCCAGTGTCTCGTACTAATTATGGCAAAAATGAACCCGTCAGCAGCATGTGTAGAGTGTTCAATCAATGTTACAATGTCTTTGACTTCAATTTGTCTCGCACTTCTTTAAAAAAAATTGTTTTCGCGCACCCTTTCCCAAACCTGATAGTGTTAGCCAATTTTTTATGTTAATGTTAATACTTTACCTATGTAAGATAGAGTTTAAGAAGTGTTTATTTTAAGCAGTGTTTAGTGTTAGTCATTGTATCATTTGGTTTGTTTGTTAAATGTTGATACCTAAAAGATAGAGGTTTTGTGCTTACGGGAGAAGGAGCTTTTGAAAATCCACTCCCGCGGCTTTTTCCCTCTCAATAATAATAACTACGTTCCAATCGTTCCAATGGTTTTCTGAAGTACGTGAACGTAACCCAATTATATTCATTTAACAGTGCAAAAGAACCATTCTGGTTTCATTTATCGCAAGTGTTTGTCAAAGTGTACAGTATGAAGTTGTTTACAATTTATCTTATTCTTAGCTAATGTTACTAATAAAAGTTGGATATTTTCGGAATGGGGTTGACGAGTAGATGACGAAAATCAATGAATGAAGCCACTTTGAAAACCAAGATGGCGAATTCCAGTTAAGACATATCTATAACCTAAAATATTGACATTTTCGAAAAAGATAATCATAGAATTGATATAGGTATATTGATTTGTGATGCGGATGATATGATTATAGAAAACTTCTCTGAACCAGAAGACGCTATATTAGCCTTCAAAAGGGCATCGCTCATCTACTCGGCAAACCCGCTTAAAAATACCCTCATAGTTTATACAGATATTGTTTGAAATAGCTCCAAGGTACCATTTCTATCATCTACTCATTAAGCCCGTTTCAAAAATTCCCAAATTGTTAGGGTTATCGAGATTATTGTTCAATCGGAAGTCTCCATCCTGGATTTCAAAAAGGTGCCAAATATCCATTTTCATCATGTACTTGTCAAGCCCGTTCCGGAAATACCCATATTGTTAGGGTTATCGATAATGTTGCTCAACCAACGAATTTTGATAAGAATGTGAAGCGAATTTTTTACGATCTAAATCCCAAAAAACGAACTAATTCAATTTACGAACCCTTGGCTTGGTCCGTAAATAGAGGTTCCAGTGTACACATTTGATGCAGAAAAATGTGGGAATTGAACTAGATACTTATTCTACCTATTAGTATTCACCAAAAGTTGAAACTCTTTCTCTCACAACTCTCTGTCTCAGTCTTTCTAACAGCAGACTTCGCTGTTGGATCCCATTCATCGCATTCGGAATGTTTTCTCTCTGAATGTTGGCGCAAATGTAACAACTGATTCCAAAACCGATTTTACCATGTTCAGAAACCAATAAAGAAAATTCGTTCAGGTCATAGTGACAACTGCAATAGCTGCATCCAGTGCCTCAAAATCATCAACATGTACCAACAATAAGAAACAAGGCAGCATCACTGGTGCGAAATTTTACATTCAGTTGCCTATTTCTGATTAATTTGCTGAATTTAATATTCAGTTTCAATGCTTCCCTCATTCATTCACTTCCAAACTGACTGAAATTTTATGCAGAATCGAATGGTTGAGTGCAGAGGAAATATAAATTCACTCACAAACCAAAGCATTCATTTGTTATTATGTGGACAGTTTGAAAGCAGAAGTTCTTTTACATTTTCGAGCATAACTGAACTGCATAATCTATATCTTGTGCACTTTTGCTTGATGATCTCAGAGCGGACGGACGAGGAAAACAAACAAACCTTCGATTCATCGCGGCGGGAATAAATAGAATTTTATTTCTCTTTCAAGCTCACGAAGGGATGTCAATTTTTCTAAGCTCGGATTCTGAGCAGCATTAACGATGGTAGCATTAACGTGCGTCAAGGGAGCATGAACGATGGCGATATGGACTGTATGGCAATGTCGCAAAAAAGGTTTCCAATTGCAATGGCAAATCGGACGCAAGTCATTCTAATGGCCAGCCACAAACAAATATTCCTTTATTATTTTTATTTTTTTCACCTATTACTTATTTAAAATACTGACGACTCTGGTAAGCTAACGCATTGAATCGTATCAAATAAACAATTTTCATAAAAAATAGTTTAATTGAAACGGTTGCATTTGTATAGTTCCTCTAATCGATGTTGAAATAAGAAGTCATATATGGTACGGCCCGTCAGTACTTCGAACCCCGGGGCCCGGCGCGGCTCTCGACGGCCCTGTGCTCACCCTTTCACTCCTCTGCCACGCCATGAGGCATCGATAGCTTAGTTCCAACATACTACGCTACGACCCTCCCGTCTTGGCATGAGGCAGTCCACTTATACGCCTATACACTCACTCTTCTGTCTTGCTTCGTGGTGGCTGGGTTTACCCCTTACGCGGTTGCCATTCGCTGCGCCAACCTACCTCGGCATGAACAGACCATTCACTCTCTTATTTTGCGCTTGGCCTTTTTCGCTCCAGCTAACCAATCACTAGTTAGCCGTACCCGCCGTCTGTTGCTCGGTTCGCCAGATTACCTGTAGCCTACTGGCAATCTGGATGGTAGCAGCCGAGACTGCGTTCCACTTCTCCACCGTTTGACACATCCGCTGAATAAGGGTATCCGGGGTTGTGTCCCAGCCACAGACGTCAAGCATTGCTCTTCTTTCGACGTCGAACCGATGACATACGAACAGTATGTGTTCGGCAGTTTCATCTACACCTGGGCAGTCCGGGCAGACTGGGACCTCCGCGTGCCCGAACCTGTGGAGGTACTGACGGAAACAGCCATGGCCTGACAGGAATTGTGTCAGGTGGAAGTGAACTTCCCCATGGGGTCTTCCCACCCAGCTCGATATGCTAGGTATCAGCCGGTGGGTCCACCTACCTTTCGAGGAGTTGTCCCACTCACGCTGCCATCTGGCGACCGAGGTCACCCTGGTGCGCTCGCGGGCTCCCCTATTTCCACGTAGCTCAAAGCACTCCTCATCTTCCCGAATGACCAGCCCGACTGGCATCATGCTCGCTATCACGCAGGATGCATCGTGTGATACCGTGCGGTAGGCAGATATCACTCTGAGGCACATCACGCGGTAGGTGCTCTCCAGTTTCTGTAGGTAACTGGTTACCCTCAGTGCTCTTGACCATGACGGGCCGCCGTACCTGAGGATAGATACGGCAACGCCTGCCAGTAACCTACGTCTACTGGCGCACACCTTTGAGCTGTTGGACATCATTCTCGATTGTGCCGCAACAGCAGTCGACGCTCTCTTGCACGTATAGTCGACATGGCTGCCGAAGGTCAGCTTGTCGTCTATAATGACTCCGAGAGACTTCAGACTTCGCTGTGAAGTGATCGCGACTTCTCCCACATGGATAACTGCATGTTGTGCCGACTTGCGGTTGTTGACGATAACTACCTCCGTCTTATGATGAGCGAGCTCCAGGCCTCTCGCGCTCATCCATTCCTCCACCGTGCTAATCGCGTGTTCTGCGGTTAGTTCTACCTCAGGAATTGACTCCCCGTAGACCTCCAAGGTTACGTCGTCTGCAAAGCCGACGATCTTGACCCCAGGAGGGAACTTCAGTCTCAGAACCCCGTCATACATGAGGTTCCATAGCACCGGGCCTAGGATCGAGCCCTGCGGGACTCCGGCGGTAATCGGAACCCTTTTCTGACCGGCATCGGTCTCGTATAGCAGTACGCGGTTTTGGAAGTAACTTTCCAGGATCCGGTACAGACCCACCGGTAGGCTAAGCCGGTGTAACGAGAGCACGATGGCATCCCAGCTTGCGCTGTTGAATGCGTTCTTCACGTCAAGTGTCACTAACGCACAGTATCGAATACCTCGCCTTTTTCGTTGGATCGCTATCTCGGCAGTATTTATCACTGAGTTGAGAGCGTCCACTGTGGACTTACCCTTCCGAAAGCCAAACTGGTTGCTTGACAGACCGTCCGTACCTTCCGCGTACGGGGTGAGCCTGTTGAGGATGATCCTCTCAAGCAGTTTGCCAGTCGTGTCAATCAGACAGATTGGTCTGTACGCCGATGGGTCGCCTGGCGGCTTCCCGGGCTTCGGCAACAGCACCAGTTTCTGCCTTTTCCATCTATCGGGGAAACGGCACTCGTCAAGGCATCTCTGCATAGCTAGCCTGAACATGTTCGGGTTCGCTATGATATATAGAGTGAGCTATGATATATAGAGTATTTAACAATCTGTAACTGTATTAGTGTGTTAAACGGTTTGTTTTCCTCCGCCTGTCATAGATGGAGGAAAACAAATCGAAAATAACTTTTCGGTCGGATTATTTTCATGATGGAATAGGACCAACCGGAATTGTACGTCCCCCGAATAAGTTTTACAGCTACATAGAGCATTTCAACACCATTATAAATACTTTACGAGAGCTAATTCAAATGTTTAAATTGGCTGATAGTTTTATATATGACAGCTGGAGGAAAACAAACCCCCAAGTAGTGTGAGTGAAATCATTTGCATAGAACTCTATGGGCGATGACATAAACGAGGTACGAATATACAAATTCGCACCGTGCACCATTAATTACGTTGTTAATCGTTGAAAAACTCGAAACCATGGAAATTTTACCCGATTTGGATATCACGGCATAAGAAGCTGTCGAAATTCAGCTGTATGGCACGCTATCTGTGGATGTGTTAATATGAGCCAACCGGAGAATAATAGAAACCACGGACCCACGAGTTTCTCATAGCTGACGAGGTACTAACTCATGCTAAACTAGAGGGCTTCGATTTAAAAGGGCCCGGCAGTAATACAAGGCTTGGGGCCCGACGCAGCTCTCGACGGCCCTGTGACTGAGTTGTGATTAAGTCTATCCTCGCTGTCTCCCTCTTAAAAGGCACGAAGGCCTCTTCCACTGCTCTACGATCGATTCCGATTACATCAATATCGTCCGCAAAACCAAGGAGCATATGCGACCCTTGTGATGATAGTTCCGTTCCTGTGCACGCCAGCTCTCCTGATAGCTTCTTCAAGTGCAATATTGAACAACAAATTTGCATCGCCTTGCTTCAGTCCATCTAAGGTCACAAATGAGGTGGAGATCTCATCTACAATCCGAATATTTGATTTTGAACCGTCGAACGCCGCACGTATCAGTCTAATCGATTTCGCCGGAAACCCATGTTCTGACATAATCTGCTACAGCTCATTTCTTTTCACTGAGTCGTACGCCGCCTTAAAATCAATGAACAGATGGTGGGTCTGCAAGTTGTACTCCCGGAATTTGTCTAGGATCTGATCCGTCGTTGATCGGCCCTCACGAAAACCAGCCTGGAATTCACCGACAAAAGACTCCTCAGGCGATCTTTGTCTGCTAAACAAGATACGCGACAGTATTTTGTACGCTGAGTTCAGGTGAGATATCCCCTTGTTATTAGCGCACTCCAGTCTGTGCCTTTTCTTGGAGATAGGGCAAATTAATCCACCGCTCTTCGTCGCCGATGTTTAGGTTTTTCTCTTCCTTCGTTGTCTGTTTCAGGTCGGCCATGACCGTAGCGGAGTTCGATATCCCGTTTCGAGTTCCAAACCCAGCTTGCTCGTGAATCTTCAGTGTTTTTTCCTCTGTTTTCCTTCTCATGAGCATATCATTAACCTTCCGGTAGTCGCGCTTTTGCACTCAGTGCACGCTGCTTTGAAAATCTAGCCTAATCGTCTTAGGGCCGATTTCTTCATCCTCACTTAACTTTTAAACCAGGTTCACCAGTTCGTTTAAACCTGGCTTAAGCGTTTAGCGAGGGTGATGAAATCGGCCCTTAGGGCATCATCGGGTGCTCACTCAGCAAGCCATTTGCGCGACTTCCGGAGGGTTAACGTAGTGTTGCTTGATTATTGCGTCGACCACCTCTTGATGGTCCTGCTCGAAACGTCTTGCGTTGCGTTCTTGGCGTGTTATGCAGTGCTCGGTGAACAACATGCACTGAACGTCATCACCTGAACGACGTAGATACTGGGCTCCGTCTCGTTAGTACCTTTCCAGAAGAAGTGCTGGCAATGTTGGTCTTCGTCTCTCATCCGCACTTGGTGAAACATCTCTCCGCATACCGCCACTCGGCACACACGGAAACGGATCAGCACCGACAACAGGGATGTTAGCTGATCGGGGCCTTTCAGGAGGACTGGGTTTAAAGAAACACCATAGACGGTGGCAGCTGCGTCCCACACTAGGCGAAACTTGCCCGGCTTATTTGGGTTCACCACAACGAATATAGGTAAGTACTAAATACGCGCACGCTTTTCTAGAAGTTCTTCGAGAGTCAGCTTTCTCACGTAACTCTTCTTGACATGTTCTTGGATTTTCTGCTCAAGAGCTTCAGCTAGTACTTGATCCTTGCTCAAACGGTTTTCGAGGCATTTCTATCGGTTGAAAGTAACTGTCCGGAAGTCGAACGTAATCGTGGCTCCACAGCCGGCTGGATTCGAAATACTATTGCCGTAAATCGTCCACCCCAAGCGGATCTTGACTGCGATCGGGTCGTTTCGCCTTCCTTCATGACTTTTGATTCCGTGCCCGAGATTGGTGTAGACCAGGCCAATTAGAAGTCTTGGACTGATATCGCGGCGATTTTCGAGTGGTAGTCCAGCCAGGTACTTATTCGTCTCCTGCAAACTAGAAACCAGTAAAGTTTGTGGTCGCATATGATGCGAAGAGGTAGTGTGGAGGTCCCCGAAAGTTTGTACTTTTTTTAGCTTTGTACTCCGGCGATACGAACGCTGATCTGCTGCGACCTTCCGCGTGTCACAAGTTCACTTTAAGCACAAGGGCTTCCTACATCCTTCGACGCCAAGTTCATCAGGGTTAGTTCGGACTCATCGTCGATAAAGACATAGGTCTTCACTTCTTTCTACGGTCCATGTAGAGCTACTGGCACAATCCGGAATAGCACTGCCGACTGCCCTTGATGTAAATTGCAGCTTCGTTCCGGGTGATTTGGTACTCAGAAGAAGAGGAAACGGTAGGTTTCGATGTCGATGGCTTAGTGTGTTGGGAGTCAGGGTTGTAAAGTAGAGGATGATGCAGGACATGTACTGCCCATAAACGCATAAGAGTCCCATGTGGATTTATGTCGAAAATGAGTTATCCGTTGGATTGTATTCTGCATCACCACTGAATAACACTGCACAAATAAGATTACCGGGTTTGTTCAGAAAATATCAAAAAAAATACCAAAACATGGTTGTCCCATCCATTTGGCTCAATGGATGGGACAATCTTGAACAGCGTTTTTCTCGGCTTGCTGTTTTTCAACATGGGACTCTTATGCTGTTATGGGCAGTGTACACCCGTTTATTCCACAGGGTCTTTGCTGCTCACAGGTTTGTGTTTGCGTATAGACATTTGCGGAATAGCTAACACACTTTTACTGCGGTCCACTTCGAGACATAGCTAAGAAAAAGGAAGCGTAGGGATACTAAACGTAAGTTAGTAACTAACTACACACTACGCATTGTACTTACTGAAACACTTATACAGGAAGTTTTAATCGCGTCCAATATACGGATTATATACTCGAAAACTCCTCTTATTACTCATTGATTTTTGTCAACATTTATATTATTCTTGGATAAATATATCAAATATGCAAATTAGTGGTGGGTATAGCATAGTTCATACCCATTTCACTTGTGTTTTAATTCCAACCCAAGGTTAGAGAGGCGAATGACACAAAGGTTAAAACCTATATTATCGAAACATAAAAAACAATTTGAATTGGCATCCAAAATTGTATTTTCACTGTTTAACGTAATTAAAATTATTGTCATTGTAAGAAACTAGCGAAGTATGTAATTTGTAATTTTATTAGTATTCATGATAACCGAAGTGTACATTAGTATGCTACTATGCCACTGTTAGGTGAGGCTTATTGTAAATGAATATTTCTTTAGACTATTATTGACGTATATACCGAAAATCCATCGAAATAATTTTGGCCACATTTTTACATAGCATATGTGCATCGACAAAATAACGCGCCCGGCTACTTCGATCAGCGCGCGCGTTTGGTTGGATGACGTTCGTTCGTACGTACAAGAAAAAACCGGCCGCACGCGTGGGTGTCCGCGGCAAAGAAATACAGATATTAAATTTTGTTCAAGGACAATTTGGCTGAGGACGGTGGTTCTGCGGGAAATCTTGACACTTTTGATTCGACTGCGACGTCCCGGTGTCTGTCAGGTTCGAATGAAGATGAATGGTTGCCGGTGACGACAAACACAAGCAACCGACTACAGAGGGAAAGGCTTCATGAAATTGTGAATATATATGAGAATTTCCTGTGATCGCATGTATTCTAATGATGAATCCACAAATTTCACATTAGTTTCAGAAGTGTCCTGCCATAATTCATAATCATTGACTAGCTCGAAAGTCAAATGAAATCAATCGGTCATTGCTATGGGACCAACCTTCTAAAACACTTTGGGCGTCGAGTCCCCCATTTTCGGAGGTTGGTCGGCATTCCTTGCTCTCATATCAAACAGAAATTAGCTCGGTCGCAGAAGACAGCGATTCAGAACGACAATATGACCTATAATTCGCTGCGATCCGTAAAAACACAACCGCTTAATTCAATGGTTTCTCTTGTCAAAACTCATTTTCTTCAAAGCGACAACTGACAAGAGCTGAAACGTTTTACGCAGAAATTTTCAAAATAACCAAGACGCGAAAACAACAGAACTGTGACAGAGTTTGATCTGTGAACGAAAACGTCTTCTCTAACTGCGACAAACCGTGTGAGGTCCCAGTTGCGACATCCGACAAAAAATTGAGCCGATCATATTAAACACAAAACACAATTTTTTTTGCGCTATTGCGCTCATGCTATCGGACACAGACAAGAAAATATAACGTAGTTATCATTTGAAATTGTTACATATCTTGTATTTTTTTTCTTCTCCCCTTGGGAATATTTCACTTTTTTATATAAAAAGATACTGATGTGCTAAATTTAGTTTGTGGCTATGTGGTAGCACTGATTTCTTAACAAGGAAAAGACTATTTTTAAACAAATAGAACAAAATTGAGATAAACTACCCTCTCATTCAATATTAATGAACTGCAGCGTAAGGAAACATCTAGTCACACCTCATAAACGCCCTTTTTGTTCACTCCGTTGCTTGTTTTTTTGTCATTCGAAAACACATCCTGCACCTCACTCCGGCATCTTTTGCTAAACGATAGCTTTACCAAAACAATTACCCTTTATCACAGATCGCGGCATCGGATGAAACTGTTCATCCTCCATGAAGGGTGGAAATAAACAGAACATGATCCCCGGGTTGCAGAATGTAATCGGTTTCACCCTGTCGGAAAGTAGAAAATAAGGACAACATTAACAAAGGTTTGCTTTTGTTGAATAAACAATCGTATAACAACTGACCATGAGATCCCAATCGGTGTCGTTTATCATCACCAGTATGCCGGGCCTTACGGTGTTATCCTGGAGGAACAGGGCAGGATCGCCGGTTAATAAATTGTCTCGCAGCCATCGAAGCATTTCCTCAAGTAGCACTGCAAAGAAAGTTCAAAATAACGATTTAGTCATTGAGAAAAGTTGTTTTCATGTATAAATTTAAAATTTTACTCGCGTTGTTGTGCAAGTTGTTTATGGAGGAATGACAAAATCAAAGGTTGCTGTGATTGTCGTAGTAACAAAAACATTACTTCGGAGAAGGTTCTCGAGTAACATATGATTAGGGCGTTAAAGCCAACTGTTGAAACAAGTTTCAAGCAAAAATTCCTATAAAAATATTTCAATAGTTTTTATGCGATATGGAAAAATTCCTATAAACCTCATTATATATGTTATTTCTTAAAGTCGTTTGGAAGATTGCATTTAGATGTTTTCTTTTTAAAACAAAATCGTTAGATCAATTGAATTATATGCGAATATTATAATTCTTTCACCCCCTGAGCTCAAACTGTGTCAATTAACGAACGGATTATGCATTTTTTCGATATAAACGAAGCAGAAATTAATGGAAAAATAGTGTAATTTGAAATACTTGTTTTCCAAGGATGAAAACATAACATTCGAATCACATCAATTAAGTAAAGCGGATTGTCCTATACCTAGCAACTTTGACAGACATTAAATAAAAATCTCGACAAAACTCACCAATCTTCGAACCATCCAATGGGACCTCGTGTTCCTTTACTCCGCCAAACAGCATCTCGGCGCCACCGCTACATAGCGCCAACCACAAAACATTCAGAACAAAAGGTAGTTTAGATTAAAATAGAAAAAAGGTTTTTCATTTCACAACCACACTCCAGCCTACTATTGCAGTCACACATTAATTATGTATTTTTGTACTTTTCGTAAAAAACGCCTACTTGTCTTTTTCTTCAAAATATGCATCCCGAACGACAGCGCATTCACTCTCTCGCACGAAATTACGCGAGACACACACACGCACACGGTAGTGATAAAAATGGCTCACCTAAACTCCACCGTGATGGTTGCGCCGGCCGAGATCACTTCCTCGTCGAACGAATCATCCATGGTGTTGTTGCTGCTGCTGCTGCTGCGGTAACGATTCACTAGGACAGCCAGGGTGATAGAGCAGAAAAAAAACGGACTGTTGATATAATGTTAATATGATGACTGAACAACGGTTGATTTTTCTCGCGTCGATCCGGTTCCTCCCTTCGTCTGTTGCGAGGAGGCCAAGAATCACTTTGCACGTTTCGAGAAAGACTGTGGATCAAAGTGTGGCTAAGGTGCTTTTTAAGTTTTCACGATCACGTTCACGAGTTTTGCCGAAGGTGGTACAGTTCGTGTTCTCTCTATTTCTCGCTATACGCAATGATGCGGTCGAATCGTGCCGCGATCGGTGTCGGTTTGGTTCGCGTATCCATAAGACGTGTATTTAAATTTAGGATTGTTTACAATTTACTCCATGGATCTTTTATCGGGTCGATTCGGTATCCTAATTCGAGTGTGTAGTATGTAAGCACATCTTATTGTATCATTAGAGGAGCCGGTAATTACAGTGCTTCATAAAAATTAACATCAAAATATCGCGAAACATTTTTTAATTCTATATTTAGACCAATATCCTCCAAAACAGTCCTGGTTTAGTTTGAGTTTTACATGTTATTGGCCAAATTGCTTCAGATGATCTAAGAACACATTGTATGCTAGCCGCAGGTGCTCTACTGAAATGTAATTTAATTAATTGAGGACATTTTTCAAAGCTTCGGCGCTCTCAAGTTTGTCCAAAAAAAATTCATACACAACAATTCGTCAAATTATGATAAATTCAAAACAAAAATTGTTAACCACTATTACACTACATAGTCCTTTCCCTAAATGAAGCAATCGTTGTACAACGTCTTTTGTTTTGTATACAATTTGTATACAAAACCTATGTAGTTAACCTGGTGCAGTAGTCGAGTGCCATGGTTCTGAAGAGATGAAGTCGAAATACACCCCTAGACTTATGTAGTTAAACAGAACTTCTTTTCCTACTACAGGACATCGTAAATTAGGAGTCGTTTAGTGAGTTCACAAGTAGTTTTTCCAATATCGGACCAGCGTCAGCCTGATGCAGTAATCAAGTGCTATGGTTCTGAAGAGATGAAGTCGAAACGCAAACCCCTGGACGGCCTTATTCTGTTTGATTTTGTTGTCGTTATTGAGAATACAAATCAAATTCGTTCCAGAAAGCGATCCGTTGTAACGGACTTGTGCAATTAATTAAAAAATAAACGAGAAGGGAATGACCCACCCTGTTGGATTTTGTGTTAAATATTAATAAATATTTAAACGGTTAGCGCCCTCTAGTAATTAACGTTTTGTATCGCAATCGAAATTACGAAACGAAGATTGATGTGCGGGGGCGTTTAGTCAGCTGCTTCGACCTACAATTTGAAGTTAGTAAGTTCGGTAAACAGTGATGTTTGTCTTCAAATCAATGCAATCTGATGATTTGGCATTGGAAACCGCTTACTTAGATTTTTTTTCGAAGTGCAATGTCTGTTTGCCTGTGGATATTATTCATCAATATAAACCAGATAAAATGCTTCTAGTCTGCTTGTTTTTCTAAGGTGACGCAAAATGTACCTGTAACACTACTTCAAAGTTTACCTTTTTTCCAATCGATAATTAACTTTCACGTGAAACTAAGAACAGAAATACAACAGAAAAAAACGCTTTTAGTTCTAACAAAAGGAGCTAATCGCTGATCCGGAATGTGCCATTCCAACTGTCAGTTAATAATCAGCTGTGCATCGAGGGGTCTACACAAGTATGGCTGACAACGCGGTGCCGGTAATAAATTTTACACTGGATTAAATCAACGTTATTTAAACCGATTCTCTTCTGGAGAATATCCCGGATAGAATTTTACAATAGCATTTACCCTACAAACAATCATAAAACAATAATTTTTTATTTTTTTTCATAAAACGTTTATTTGACACGGCATTTGCAAAAGCTAGGTTACGCCAGGTTTTTTTACATAACATGTTACAAAAGTACTTAAGACTATCACGTTATAATAAAAATTCACTTTCTAATGCTAACACTGAGGATAATTATCATTTTGAATATTTTTATTCACATTCTATTTTCTTGAATTTCATTGTAAACCTCTTGATGATTTTTCTGTAATCCTTGTTTATTTTTTCTTTCGTTATTTATATCGTTTTATCTAACTTAACTAACTGCGAAGAAATCTAAATTGTTTGTGGGTAGCAAGGGAAAAAAAACTAGAAACATTGTGGGGATAATTATATTTGAATATTTATTGTTTCCAGGAAATAATAAATATGGCCCATGTATGTAAGATCTCGTAAAGCGAGGATATCACGAACAGGTACATAGGGTGGTTTTCTTCTGGCTCGTAAGGAGTCTATTAATTGGGATCTGGCTTCACGATATTCAGTGCAAGACCAAACAACTTGTTCAATGTCTTCGTAACCCTCTCCGCAAGCACATTGATTATCTTCTGCGATCCCAATACGGCGAAGATGCGCATTCAAGGTATAATGGTTGGACATGAGCCCAGACATCACACGAATGAAGTTTCAACTTACCTCCAACCCTTTGAACCATGCCTTCGTTGATACTTTAGGGATAATTGAGTGCAACCACCGTCCCAGATCTCCATTGTCCCATGATGATTGCCAACTAGTAAGCGTCCTCTGACGAGAAGCGATATAAAATTCATTGAAGGCAATAGGTCTTTCATAGATGTCACCGTCCAGCGCCCCTATTTTGGCTAAATTGTCCGCTCTCTCATTACCCGGTATGGAGCAATGAGCGGGAATGCACACTAAGGTAATTTGATAAGATTTATTTGTTAATTTAGTTAAGTATTCTCGTATCTTCAAAAAGAACGGAGCGTGATTATCAAGCTTCAATGAGCGTAGTGCCTTAATTGTGCTGAGACTATCTGTGAGGATGAAATAATTGCTCGGAAGTAAAGTATCAATGATTTCCAGACTGTAGTGAACTGCTGCTAGTTCTGATGTGTAAACAGAGGCAGGTTCTGCAAGCTTGAAAGAGATCGAGGTGTTATTGTTGAAAATACCGAAGCCAGTGGCCTCATTGATTCGTGACCCACCAGTGTAGAACATTTTATGGCAGTCAATGTGTTGGTATTTACTTATGAATATTTTAGGGATCTCCAGAGAGCGCAGGTGATCCGGGATTCCACGAGTTTCCTCTTGCATGGACGTATCGAAAAATAAAGTGGAATCGAGAGTATCTAGTATATTAACACATGTCATAACATAACTAGAAGGCGCTATTTCTTGTGACATGTGATTGAAGTACACTGTCATGAATCTGGTTTGAGATTGAAGCTCGACAAGTCTTTAAAAATTTTCAATTACCAGTGGATTCATAACCTCACATCGTATAAGTAAACGAGAGGAGATATCCCAGAATCGATCTTTTAAGGGAAGAACTCCCGCTAGTACTTCAAGACTCATCGTATGTGTCGATTGCATGGAACCTAAGGTGATTCGTAAACAACGATACTGTATTCGTTCCAATTTAATAATGTGAGTGCAGCTGAACCGAAACCATATTCCATTACTGAAAGTATCGTTGTTTGATACAATCTTATCACGTCACTTGGACGAGCACCCCACCAAGATCCGGTTATTGTTCGGAGAAAATTTATCCTTTGTTGCCACTTCTTTATCAGATACCTAATGTAGCCTCCCCATGTACCTTTAGAATCGAACCAAATTCCGAGATATTTAAAGGTTATGACTTGGGCTATCGTTCTACCAACCAACTGAAGCTGAGCTGGATCACGCTTCCTTGAAAAAACAACCAACTCTGTTTTCTCCGTAGAGAAATCGATGCCTAGCTTCAAAGCCCAACTTGATAAATTATCCAAACTATCTTGCAGTGGTTGTTGTAAATTTATGGCTTTTGGTCCTGTAACAGAAACCACGCCATCATCTGCAAGTTGCCTTAGAGTGCATGGGCTGACAATACAATTATCAATGTCATTCACGTAAAAATTGTAGAGAAGGGGGCTTAAACAAGAACCTTGTGGAAGGCCATGTAACTTATTCTGAATATTGCCAAATCGCCATATGAAAAATGCATGTGCTTTTCTGACAATAAGTTGTATAAATAATTATTTAATATTGGTGAAAGACCACATTGATGTAGTTTCTCTGAGAGAACATCAATGGAAACAGAGTCGAATGCTCCTTTTATGTCTAAGAACACAGACGCCATTTGTTCTTTAACAATAAATATTAGTTATTACTGTTTCAACATTGTTCGATGCCAAGTTCTCACAGTAGATTTACAATAAAATTTCATGTAACAATAAATTTCACTGTTCAGCAAAAAACTGATACAGTGCATTCACATTAAATTTTACTGTTTTCGAGAAAAAAAAATGTATGGAGAAAAATTGATTTTTTAATGTTAAGATACATAACCACGCCCCTTTTTCACTGTAAAAGTCTATTTTAAATTGAAATTTACTGTAAAATCGTTAAAGTTTATTGTTTTTGTATTGTAGCATAACACTAAAACTTACTGTAAATTATTGTAAAATTACTGTACTGTCACAGTGAAAATCATGGTTTTGTTACTGTACATTTCTATTCAGGATGGTAAAAGAGGTATTTTGGCTCACTTTAGGATATAGTTTTAAAAGTTTGCGAATAAGGGCCGATTGGCAGGAGAATCGGTGAAATCAATTGTTTTAAATGTGGAAATGCACTACATCTTTTTCATACGAAAGTCATGGGGAAAGTTCATACTTTACAATTCAATAGCATGGCAATGAACATTCAATGGATAAATATTCTGGTTGCACTTGAAAATTGAAATATTGAACTTGCGCCTTTCGCTTTTTTTCCCTATTTGCAGAGTGGGCAACTAATGCGCATCTTGTGTACATGTTAGAGAATCAACTTGCGCATCATCTACACCAGTTGCGCTTTAGTTGTACAAGCTGAAAATAGGAGAAAAACTGAAAGGCGCAAGTTTACTATTTCGATTTTCAACTGAAACTAGAATATGTCGTACTTACGTGAAGTTCGTTTTAATTTTATTTGGAATACCACATGAAATGCTTTTTAATGGATTTTCATGTAAAATTCAAAGGGTAAGTAAAATTTTCAATGTGTGCAAGAAATGAAACTGTCGTTTTGAAATGACACCAGCAATTAGCACTAGTCGGCGCTACGATCGGTCAGCAAACGCTATAAGGGCGTTGCGTGCAAACTTGGATACAATAGTGGTTCATGTATGTGAACCTGTACGCGATGCTGATTTTCAACGTATTTTCATTTAAATGTTCACACAGGTTTTACGGGAATGTTTGTTCTAGCTTATATATCTGTTCTCTGTGTTGTTAACAAGCAAAGCGATTTTAGCTTCCGATCCGATCGAGATGAAAAAGTAAGCTGATTAGGTATTGAATTGACCCTGAAGATGTACCATTACCACCAGCTCGAGAGAGCGCTCAACGAAGCTAGAGCTGTTTCGCAATTTTCTTTTTAATGGAATTTATTTCTAGTAAATCGAAAAAAATGCCACTAGGAAGAGAAGAAGCAGAGTCACCAAAACGATGATGTGTCTTCTCAGAGGTACCAAAAGGAATTCTTCGGGTCCCGCACGCAGAAAAAATTAGTAAAAATAAACAAATTTTGGTTGTAGATAACAATTTTCCCGTTTGATATAGTGATAAACAAGATTCGGGTTCAATTCAATCAATGCTGTTGCTTCAAATTATCACCAAATTCAATTGTTGGCTTTTCAATAGTTTCAACAAATATTTCGATTGGAACAACAAAATCATGATAAGTTTAACCAAATACAAATTAAATACGCCAAGGTTCCATACAAAAGGGTGATCATTTTTTGACTCACCGAAAACTAGATTTAAAGAACCCTATGCATGATTTTTGGTTGACAAGTCGCAAATACTGAAGAACGCAACGAAATGGCAACACGTTTTGATAGATCCGATCAAAGCATGTCGTTGTTAGGTCTATTTTTTGACAACACATGTTTACATTTTTGTGAAAAATTTGGTTCCATTCTATGAAACTGCTGCCGGCAACCAGCATAAGTTGTAGGTGAACTCGATGCAAGTCATAAGATAACAAATATTTTCTGTGAAATTTCCAGCAAAACTTGATAGCAATAACATAACCGTACTCTTATTCCAGTAGATATTGATGGGGCAGCTAGGCCGACCACTCCACTTTGCATTAATAGGCATACCAAAACCATTTTGCTACTGGGACCGTTATTCCTTCGCCCTAGCGAATGCTGCTCAAAAAGTTCAATGCTGTGTTCACAGATTATCCCGTTGAACTTGGGTTCATTGATTTGCAAAATATCGCGTATTCATCGACATTCTATTTAATCTGGTACATGGAATCTGGCTTATTTGAGAAAAAATATGGACGATAAATTGAGAACACAGCGATAACTTACATTAATGATTAGGCTACTGGACAAGTCGATCAAGAATTGTGCTGTCGAATGGATGTTTACCCGTTTGTCATGATGATCGAAGCTTCGGAGTAGTGGCTCTTAAGAGGATATTCCAAGTTGAAATCGAACACGTGAATCCAGTGTCTGTCTAAATAAACGAACGCGTCGAATTGTCGTTGGAATTACGCACAAAGTATCTGTGCTGGTAGTTACTTCGTTCAATCCGGCTTTCATTTTATTTTATTTTAGAGATTTTTGTCTATTTTACAGCATAAAGAATTTAGAGTTCGTTGACAGATTATTGTGAAGAAAATCAGTTTATAAGATGGTAGCTGAACGAACTTCCTTTTCAGACGTGTCTAGTCCGAGACACCGACAGAACACGTCTGATAAGTACGATCTTACGAAAATACCTTTAACGAGCACCTCATTTCGTCCTGTGCACAGCCCAGTATAGTCTACAAAAGTAAGAATCAATAATTGTAGTTGCTAGTAATACTCAGAATAGTTGTCTCACTATTACATATGATAGTTATCTAAATTTGACTTTGATTGCCGTGGGAACACTCATTCAAAGTATTGCACTGCAATCTGGTTAAGTGAGATAAACTTTAAAATAAGTGGAACAGCAGCCCTTTACATATTCTAAAGACCATCTTCTATATCCACAGATGTGCATTCAGCTTGTTGATTGCTTGATTTTTTTTTGCTTGCCGAGATAGTCCTATTAACATTTCCATTGTAAATATGACTCCAAGAATGACAGTCAGTCTAGGTGTCAGTATACTATGTGTAAGAACCATTCCAATTATTTTCAAACTACGAGCACATTTGACCGGTTCACCGGCAAAATGTAAAAAAATGCAAAAATCTCGACCCGAGCGTTTAGGTATTAATGATTAATGAATACAGCGTCATATTGTAAATTTATACAAGGAAACTTATTCTTATATGACACTCTCCAACCCGGAGAAGAAAATAAAGTACTAAAAGATACAAATGCAAATTTATCAGTAAATGCTATAGGTCAGGTCCACTATAGTTCAGAGACATTCAAGGTCACTAGCAGCCAAATAACTGCAAACAGCCGCGTTGGATAATACTCTGCGCTTCCTGAGGTTCTTTATGAAGTTCCGCTTTGTTGCTCAGGTACGTTAGATGGTGGGTTAGACGATTAATTGTCTATACTAGTTCTATTATTCCCGAAGATGGATCATCTACCATAGGTAAGGTAGGGCATCAAATCAAGACTGAGGTGGTTATCGACTCCAGTATCTGCCCGGAAACTCATCGACAAAACGATAACCTGCAACCTGTTTTTATAGTATAGTATAGTTACGGGATCAGTCGAACGAAGTAGTAAGACAATACCATTCACCAAAATCATTAATGGATAGCTCTAGCAGTCGAAAGAATGCCCACTAACTAATTAAACTCTTTTCGGTAGAATACCCTTCATTTGGTTTCGGTTATGACTTGGCATGTGGTTGATGTGATGCGGTAGTTTGAGGCATATCGGGAAATTGCACACTTGCACAAGAGGTACCGTACTTTGATTCCGACCTCGCCATAGATCTCCCTCACCAGAATGCAAAGCTAATACAATTTCGATTATCTATCTTATCCGTTTTACTTACTTCAAGTTCACATTCGATTCCGTTGCATTTTTTTTCTGATTACCAAAACAATAAACAGTTTCCATGGTTTTCCCAGTTTTCAGCAATGCCAGTTTTCTAGAAAATTCATCAAGGTACACTGTCACTTTGACACTGTACCTTTCAAGGTACAGGGTTGCGTAAAACGTGTCCTCGAAAAATTGCAAGAGCATTCCGTATTAACATATTTGTATTTGGTTTAACCGAACAAACAAGTTCGAAGAAACAAAAACAAATCTTTTGTATTAACCAAAGGAGAAAACAACTCAAATTTAGTTGAAATCAAACAAAGATTCGGTTGGTTTTTAACAAAGGGATCAGTAGGATCTAACAAATTTTATTTTGATTCAACAATGTTTCTATTTGAAATGCAAATAGAACTGTTTGTTAAACTAAACCATGCTTTCGAAAAACGCCTATTTCAGTTTGAAACAGTCATTTGTCACGTTTTAGATTCAAGAAAACGTTTTGTTGATTCAAAAAGGCCTGATTTTTCTGCGTGCGGGTTGAAAATTGATTTAAGCTATGGTAAACAGCGTTCCCTCGACATCTATTGCGACCAGAGTTTGGTCCACAACTGGAATTGGTTCGATTGGTTCTGTTGCTGAATTTCCTTACAAATGGACTACAGTACATTGATATGCTACGTACATACGGACACCTCTTTCTCTTTTCAATTTCCATGTAAGAAAAGGAAGGGGAACCAGGCTGTACGCTCACCCTATGGAACAAATAAACACAAGAGATTTGATGATGTAATCAAGTTTATGGGATAAAACTGCATTAAGTTTGCTGTTGTATCGTAACAAAAATTGAATCAATTGGGCTATTAAACCATATACTGTTTTTGATTTTTTCTTTAGCAGCTGAAGTTGAAGAAGTCGAGATTTTTTTTACGCAAAATAACAAATATTATTATTAAATAAAATATATTCAATTATTACGACCACACCTTCCATTGAACTATCTTGATCCCTATCCTTTTGCTGGTATGGCTGTCAAAAATGCTAATCCATGTGACTAAATTCACTGTCGAGGAAGACTGATAGTGTCAAATAAGGATTTGTTCAACTAAAATTATTCTAAGGTTTTAAGGGTAGAGCATATATGCTGTTATATTTAGAAAGTTGAGTTCTATCGGTTTATGTAACAAAAGAGGAATTCTATTCTTCATCTAATGACCCAATTGGGATCTGTTTGCGATAACTGCCACAATATCGCATCCCAGTAAATGAAAATGCGACCAGGCAGGTTTAAATAGACGGTGGCGACCGGTAGGCTATTGAAACTTTACTCTAACCCGGTCAAATCAATCGGAATTTGATTCGAAATTCTGGATGGAGTCAGTTTGGAATCAAGTTGAAATGCAACGACCGATTGTGTGGGAATCGATTGCATTTGAACTGGACTCCATACTATATCCATTCAGAATTCCGAAATGGGTTTTACTAGGAAGCTGCATGCCCTAACTTAACGTATGCTGTAAAAATGGTGTGCGATGCTTGAGGCAAATCTAGGGCAGATCACTTCAACGGCCAATTTCTTCACTTTTTCGGATTACTGGTGGCCAATTAGCCGAAAACCGGTTTTCAATGAAAACCGGTTTTCAAGCAAGTGAAGAAATTGGCCGTAAGAATGTGTAACAACTTTGCAATTATTTTGAAAAAATGCATTTAATTTCCATTTTTGCAGTAATTGCACTCTCTCCCATAAAATTTTGTTCAACAAAGGATCCACTTCGTTCGCTGTATAGTTGGATGTAGTGCTAATGCTTCTTGCAGGGTTTTGACGTCTTAAACGCAAAATACATTATAAATTTCAATTTTGATGAAAAGAAAATACATTTAATTTTGTTGATTTCGAAAAATGCATCACAAGTGATCTGCGCCTTGGTGCGATGGCTTCGAAACTCCGCATAAAACAGATTTCAGAGTACATTGGAAACATGTTAATATTACTCAATTACAGAGTATTTGACGCGTGTGTGTAGTCCTGTGTATGAAATTGCTGAAGGGCTGTGACGTAAACAAAAACAAACGTGCAGTTGGATGGCTGGTTTCTTGTAATCTATTAATTTTTAATTATTTATTGTAATTGTAATTAATGCAGAAATTTTCAATCAATTTGTTATAAATAAAAGTATTTTGTTAAGAATAAAATCATGGCATTTATCATAAGGTTTGCCAAAGGCGTTCGAAATAATTGGAAAAAGTCGACGTTTTTGGTTGGCGCTGCAGCATACGGTATTTCCTACTCCCGGGAAAAGTATGAGTAAGTACCGGTCTCCCATCATTCGTAAAAATTGAAAGAATTTCCACGTTTTCTGTTAAAGAATCAAGCAGTTGATGCGACACTACTCCACCGAAGCATCGAAATACGGTGATATTCAGATTGCTGCTAATCAACGGCTACAAAAAGTGCTGGTTCTACTCAATCCAGCCGCCAATAGAAAATCGTCCGAGGAAGATGTGAGATTTCGATTCAATTGTTAATATTTTGCTAAAGTAATTTTCAATTATTTTTATTAACAGTTCCACGATTATTGCGAACCAATTCTGCACTTGGCTGGCTTCGAGGTGGATATTGTCAAAACCGATTCCGAAGGTCACGCACGTCGGTATGTCGAGGAGTTGGCATCGCTCCCGGACGCTATTCTGGTAGCCGGTGGTGACGGCACCGTTTCGGAAACCATTTCCGGATTGAAAAGGCGTCCCGATGGGGCTCAGTGTCCCATTGGAGTGCTACCGGTAGGAAGGACAAATAACCTGGCCAGCGCGCTGTTCCGAAACAGTCCAGAACGTACGACGCTGGAAGATGTTCGAGCAATGGCAAATGCTGCCTATGCGGTAGTGGCAGGAAAGAAGCAAAAAATGGACGTTATGAGGATTGAGGTGCTGCCCAACGAGGTGGATGAAAAGGTTCCGGAGAAACCGGTTTATGCCGTTGGTAGTTTGCATTGGGGAGCGTTTCGAGATATTTTGACACTTAGAGATAAGTACTGGTATACTGGATCGCTGCGAGAGTACGTAGCGTTTCTGTTCTATGCTTTTGATCGAGAGCCCACGTGGAGTTGTAAGGCAAAGGTGACAATTACGGAACCTTGCTCCGGTTGTAGTAAGTGCTACCAAGATAGTCAACAAAAGCAGCCGAAACAGGAGCAATCAAGCAGATGGTGGTCGGTATTTTTACCGAAGGCCAAGGCGATCACACAAACAGTCAACTATTCCAAAATAGTGAATGATAAGTGTTCTGTTCCGATTGAGATAGAAGTTGATCCATCGGAACTGATACTGCAAACTTCTAACGCTGATCAGGAAAGAGAACAAGATAAACCGAAGTTGTCCCTAACGATCAGTCCGTCTGTAGATTCTGGCTTTAGTTTTCTAAAGGAGAGTTGGTCGCGATTATGGAACAGACGATACGTCGAATGTCCCGCTGAGAAGCACATTGAAGTTCGAACGGTAGAATTGATTCCTGCAAGGCTGAAGACATCGGAGAACGACAAAGAACTGTTTTATTCCATCGATAACGAAGCTTATGAAGTAAGGCCAGTGCGAGTTACGCTTGTTCCCAAGGCTGTCGAAGTTTATACGTTTTGAACCTGTTAATAGTTGGTAATAAAAGTTGAAATTTCAAAATAAGTCTCTTTACTACTATGTCAAATGATGGCAGCAAATACAATGTTATAACTTTATGCGCACAAAACGATTCTTTGGTAAATTAAACTCCATACTCCGGTCCTGAAATCTTTTCATCGGTCATGTATGAGATTAGCCAAATACAGCTCTCCTGATCAAACCAAATTAAGGAAATTAAAAACGCATTAAACAGTCCCACTGCGATTCCCGCTAGAACATCCAGAATGTGGTGTCTGAATAACAGCAAACGGGATAGGCACAACGCCACGCACCAAGCCAGCAATGGAGGCCAAAGAAGAAAGCTAACTGGATCCAACCAGGTCAGAAAGGTTACGATGAACACACCCCTGGAAACGTGTCCCGACGGGAAGCTGAACTTGTCCGGTCCGATGCAGAATGGATCATCATTGACAGCTGGACGACGGCGTCTTGTGGCAGCTTTGATTAGGGCCACCATGACAATATCAGTGATGAGTCCTATAAACAGATTGACTTGCATCTGATACCATGACGGCTTATCAATCATCCAGCAGAACGCAAGCCAACCAGACAGCCAGGCAATTCCATGGCAAGAGTACTAGAATAAAGAACTTTTATAAACTGCTATTTGTAACGACGGTAGCATCTACTTACCTCCAAAACTTTACAGTGAGTGCGTAATGAACGGAAAGGAACAAAATTCAGCATAAAACTAACGAATCGTTTCGTGATAAGAACATCCCACTCTAAAAGTTGCTTCAATGCCGGTGGAAGAACTCGGTCCTCTTCCATTCGTGTTTTGGAGTCGATCTATTGAAAAAAATGTCATCTAATCATATCATGACGCATCAGAAAATTCTCTGATCAACTTACATTCTCCTGTTGCTGTCGATTGCGCTTCATCGTTGCTTGCGAAAGTGATATGACGTTATAAATCAAACTTCCTATCGATTGCTGGAAGGCGCTTATCTACAAGCAAATAAATTAGCGACATTTATCAATTTTCCTGCAGCACGTTGTGGAATTCGGCAATTATATTCAACCTCTATTTTGAAGAAAAATCCAGAGCTCACCACATGAAAGTTGGGTAATAAAAATTACTAAACCTCCATGAGCAAAATCGCGACCTTAAAAATGTTCCGACACGGACAACAACAGAATCATTCAAAACTTTGCTGCTGATATGTTGACATTGACAGCTCGTCGATAGTGATCCCTTTGGAAATATAGATTGAGGGGTGAGCAAATGTTCATACGTGTATTCTTTGGTAATTTGCATATTTTTCGTTTTCGAACGAGAACGTTTGACACTATTTTTCTAATGAATAAAAATACTGTTAAAGTATAAAAAAATACAAATTTGGAAAGAAGTTTGGAATACATTGCTCTTTGAACATTGATTTTTTTAAATTTCTCATTGTTATTGCGATTATTGTCGACATTTTCCAAACACTCAACCGATAAGTCATTTGTAGCAAGCCCTCGAAGATGGCAACACTTTCTCGTTTGACGTTTTGTTTTTTTTACAGCATTCCTTGTCATCGACGAACTGCGGCGAAGTACATCGCCAAAGGGAACACACAAAAATCTGATCGCCATCTTCGCATTCACTTGTTCAGGCGTTCTTCTTGTGTTGATCGGTGCATTTTTTCCCGTTTTGTTCCGGTTAATAGTCCGTTAATGGTTCAATTTTTGAGGTGTGCTGTTGCTTTTCTGTTAGTGCGTTTTATTGATTAGGATTTTCCGGAAAAAGTTTTCTGTTTAGTGGAAGTACAAGTAAAAACAAGTCGAGTCTGGGTGTGTGTCGAACAAAGTGAAGTTGGAGCAGTGCCTTATCTTATTGGAGATAAAATTTAAATATTCCGATTCATAAATCAAATCATTGTGCAATTTTAATATGTGCTATATTTAAGTGTTGTTAAGCAAAATTCTTCGTGGTTCCTAGTTCCAGCGAAAGAAAAAAAAAAACCAAAATTAATCAGCCTTACCCAGGATATAACACAAAGCAGAGAGAACTCCCAGAAGATTTTTCATTTTCCAATGCCTCAGTAGGCTGATTCTCGCTGAGTAGGGAACAACCCGCAAGCTGCTACTATAGGGTGAAGCGGCAGGAAGTGAGGAACAAACAAGCGCAAAGAAAGAGATAACAGAGCCCCAACAAAAACAGCATCAGCAGCAACAACTGCAGCACCAGCCGCAAACCAGATGACGACGAATAAGGAGGTCTATCACGAAGGTTGGCTGATCAAATCGCCTCCGACGAAGCGAATCTGGCGAGCGGTGAGTCACTGTTTTTTTTCAGCATTTTGTTAATATTATGTGTTTTCTGCTGATGTTATACATATTTGCTCGGTGGAAAAATTTCGGTCCAGGCGAGGCAACACTACACTTTGTTGGTTTTTGTAGGTTCAGCATTCTTAGTTTTCAAAATTAAATTAGTTATAAGTATTCAGAAACGTTTCTTAAGGCTTGCAAAACCAACAATGGGAATCCAAACTTCGAATTCAATTATTCATCTTATACTTATATTAACAAATTCTATGTGACGGATTTAAAAATGTAGAATGCTGGATAAATTTGTAATTTATTAAATAATCACGCGGTAACCTTTTGGTTTTGCCAATACTCAGGTCAAGAATAAAATAAATTGGAGTTCAGAATAGCGACATAGTCGAAAAAGGATTTGTGGTAGCAAATTTAAAAAGAAATGCCCAGAATATTGCAAAAAATAGCTGTCAGATAATTATAAACTTTTTCAAATTAAATTAGTTCAGCAGAATGTTTTAGCGTTTTTGTTTTTTCTTAGTGCTACACCGGTTTAGTGCAAAGAAATTCCTTCGAGGGGAACTCAGCCGCCGCTTCGAGCGACATGGCTGCTTCATAGAAGAAGAAGGGGAAGGCCCCTGTCTGGGTACCTATGTCGGTCTTCTCTCTTCCCTCCCTCTTGGAGGCCACTGTCTGGGTTCCTCTGTCGGACTTCTCCCGACATTCCACCTTCTTGGCATAAGCCTGCTGTTCCTGTCTTGCGACACGAACAGCCTTCCAGAGCACCAGCAGGCTCTGTTTCAGCTCCTTGCTGATATTTTGCTTTGCGTTAGTGAACTCGATTATTGCTTCGAGCTGCTCCACCACTTTACGCATCGCGGTTAGTCGCCCGTCCAGCGCATTGGTAGGATTATTTTCTACCACTGCTGGGGGGTCACTGGTGCTGTCGAATGCAGCCCCCGTCGCTCCACTACTCTCCCCACTGGGGGGAGACCTCATCAAACCACCTCTAGCAAAGGGGTTCGGCACCTCCGTTTTTTGATTTTTGTTATTTTTCACGTCGCTCATTAATCTCACGAGTAGCGCGAGAAAGAAAAGTCCGCCACGCTCCGCAGTAATGTGATAAGGGACACTTACTGTGGGGGTTGCCCAGGTACCCCACAGGCTCTGTTAACGATCGAGCATCTTTTTCACCCCCTCGATCACTCATCCCTCGGCACGGGTCGCTTCACGCCTTGGAATTGGGGTTATGACCTATTTTGCTTTACGTGGTGACCGCGGCCCAGATCATCACAATCATCCTCCTTTACCAGGGCTTTTGACCGATAGATCTGGTTCTCAATAGTTCCAAGTACGTAGGTTATTACAGACATGCACAGACATTGAGATCCGTCATTCGCTAGCGGAGTTATGATCAGGGGGTGGGAGGTTTAAGATGTATACTGTATGCTTGACGAATAATTGCGCTGCAGAATGGGATGAAAAGGCGATTTGAACAGTACTACTGTTACCTGTTCAGAAATAAGATAACGTGTTTCTCCATACGATTTGATATACCATACGGATCAAATAATTGTATTTTTGGATTATGTGATGTAAATTTAAAAGTGTTAAAAATTTACTTTATCAGTGGAGTGTTTATAAGGTCGCAAGCGTAGATGTGCATAGATGATCGCGAAGGGCTCAAGTGTTTGTATGTTAATGTGTTTGTTATGTGTGTCAGCACATATGTGACTTCGCGTGTATAAACTTGATTTAGTAACCGCGCGGATCGCGAATATGGTACTCACCTTCCGGTGCGCGTTTCAGATGCTAGGAAGAGAGTGAGTTCTTCTATATCACTATAGAGTTCCCGATCATGTCGTCATGGAACGTGTTATTATTTTGGTCGAACTGAATGTACGGACCTAGGTTGCCAGGACCGAGAGTAGAGACTTTCGGACGTGACCGATCCATGATCACGCGAACACGGACGTTTGTAGATTCACTTTTAAGACCGCGTTTGTAAATTTATAAATCCCTGGCGGTTCACTTTATCGCTGGGCTGTTATCATATTTGGGAGATCGCGGGCGTAGATATGCATAGATGATCGCGTAAGGCAACCAAAAATCAACTGGTCATCTTCGAGAAGCCAAATTTATTAAATCCACTTTTTACTTTATTTCGACCATGGCATAAGTGGGTAATAAAGGTCGCCAATTTAAGTACTAAATTTGATCACAATGTAACTTAACTATTAATAAAGTAGTCGTACTCAAAGCTTCTATGTGATATAATAATTGTAATACTGTTTTGGTGGAAAAGCCATCCTGTGTCAAGGTACAGTATCATGTCGTGGTTCAGGATTGTCTTCGGGATATAAATCAACAAGACGAAGTCATGTACCAAAGATTCTATCTCGCTTACTACTGATCATTTGTTGCTCTTTAACTCCTGCAGAAGTTTATACTTTTGTTTCAGGAACTTTGTCTGACATAGTATCTCTTCGAGTTTCACTAGCCTTAGTTTAATTTTTCCCTCGTCTTACTACGCTTGCTCGTATTACCGGGTGATTTAGCCGAACTGACATAATTGTGGGTGTAATTGGTTGCTTATCGGCGATTACTTTCGAGACGGTCCCATTGACTGGTCTACTAATTGTACTGGGGGTATGTACGTACGTTTCTGTCATTCTTGTTGGGTTCATCACATAACCCACAACTACCGGAATTATTCGTAACCTTTGCAATTCCAATAAGTTTATCATCAGAAGTCTAAAAAGGAAAAAGGACATTGCTCCTTTTTTCTGACTTCCTGTTCCAGCGGCTGGTTGGTTTAGGCGAGTCATACCTGCGACCGTTGAATGACGCCAGATTGGGCTGGATTATCTGCTACGGTGCCGTCTTGATCAGAACTATTATTCGGATGCACATCACCAACATGGGTCAAACTCATTGGCGTGCGCAAGGGGGGGCTAGGAGGGGCTATAGCCCCCCCCCCCTAATGCGCTGGAATAAAAAAAATTGGTATTATTATACTGTTGAAAAGACATGGCAATTTACTGCATATCTCATTTTGTTTAAGCAAGCCATGTTATCTTAGTTGGCGCAAGTTTGTTGAAATCAGGAATCTCTATTGATAATAAGATAAGGTTGCTAAGAGGAAGCGGTAACTGCAGCAAAGATTCGGTTACCGGCTTAAAAATACAAGAGTGTTGGTGATCAATTTCATTTTTTGCTTTGACTAAAAATTATAAACTTTTTATTGCAAATGATTAATGCAGTCGGTAAAGGCATATATGTCGATTCCAGGAGGTATTACATGGAAAGCGAGAACAAGAGAAACTTTCAACGTTCTTCTAAAATTTAACAGTAATATAGTCTTAGAAGAACTATATAGATGTTATTTATTTGGATAGCAACTTATTCTACTTCAATCTTCTTTTCATTTTAATGACATTAAATTAGCTAGAAATTACTAAGTAGGAAAAGTTTTAAAAAATTAGTTATGAAAGGATTTGGAATATACGGATAGGAAAGCTGTCGGTTCTCATGGTAAAGAGGGACGACTCTGCTGTTGCCGTGAAACATGATAGATTTAAGCAATTCGTAGTAACTCTGCCTAAGCGCGACTCCTACCAGCAGAAGATAAAAAATTAGTCCGGAAGTTTCTAAGCCTGTTCCTACCCAAGTAACAATTGAAGTTTTATAGCACGCTACAAGTGCAATCTTAGTTTAATAGTAAATACCAAAAATATATGTTTAAATATCTTATTTCATGGAAAGCATGAAACATAATTCCGCCTTTAGGACAAAAGGTTTTGGGGAACGATCAACAAGAAATTGCCTGATCACAACGTAGCAGCAAGTTCATAAGGTGATCAGCTCAGCAGTCACATGTCTATCGGATAACACACGAGGAAACTGGTTCGATGTGGATTGCCAACGAGCAACAGATGAGAAAAATCAGACCAGGAGCTTATTGCTCGCACTGGTTATATGTTAGAACAGTGTAGTGAGCTGAAAGCCGCTGAAAAGGACGATCACGACAGGGGCGCATAAGGCTTGATAATTATGGACTAGCATGTTAGAGATAGTTTAAAATAATATTCAGTTTTGGGCATGTAGAGGAGACTCGTTAAAGTGATTAGTAGACAACCTATAAGGCGTCGTCGACTTTTGGGTAAAGAGTTGCTGTCATCGGAGGTATGCAATCGAGGAAAATATGTGTGTGGGCGAGACTGGAAAGTGGCTCCCTGGAAAGTGGCTCAAATACCCAGTCGCTATAAATAGCATAGGTTTACGAAAAAAAATTGATTTCTTTCCTAAATATGTTTTCTAAACGCATTTTGGAGCACACAAAAAACCTCGAAAAGTGTTATTAAATGTTTTCCTACAGAAAGAAAATTTTCCATTTTCTACTTGATTCTCGGAGTTGCTCAGAAGTTATTCAGAAGTTTTTGTTTATGTTTATGTTTATTACCTTCACCAACAGGCCCCATGGCCCCAATGGTGGTTGCTTAAACTAATTACACTTTAAAACTGCCAACATTTTCGCTTTTATCGCATTCCGCGTCCTGTTGAAGTCAAAGGCCGTCGCCACACTGTTAAAAAATCGTTGGAGTCCGGTAACAGCGCTCTGGCAACCATAGTTGGTTCTCCTGAACGGAACTCGCAGAAGAGAGTTACACAGAAAAAAATATTTTGTAATTTTAAGTTTATTTTCATGCACATATTTGGAGCATGAATAAAAATGTAAAATTAAGTTCCACCAAAAATCCACACGACTTGTCTTGCTTTCTTCAACGAATTTTATTACAATTCTACACGTGGATTGAAAATTACAGTTTCTTTAAACGGAAAACCAATGTACTTCAATATATTTTTTACACGCATATTACCGTAAAATGACTGACATGTAATATTACACGAATGAAGGTGTAAAATTGTATGCTTTTTGATGCTCCATTTGAGTGCATTGATTTTAACGTAATTTTCAATCAAAGTTTTGATTCAATCTTGGTATGTTTACATTCGTATTGATTTACATGTCGTTTAAATTTCATTATTTTTTTGTGTGTATTACGTAGAGCTCGAACGCGGACTCGAAGATCCAGACGTCCGAGGATCGTAGGGCATTCCACTCTGGCAGAGAGTAAGTCCGAGACGAACAGGGCTCGAGAGCAGTCCCTCCGAATGCTGAGTGTATCGAGGTGTATAAGCTGGCAACGGTTTTCATAGCTCGGCAGCTGAAATCTGTTTCGCCATGGGAGATAACGAAGGGCGAAGCGTACGAACCTGCGTTGGACAGCCTCGATTCTGTCAATCCCGTTTTGGTAGTACGGATTCCAAACAGCTGAACAATATTCTAACGTTGAGCGAACCAACGCGCAGTAAAGCGATTTAAGACAATATACGTCCCTGAAGTTTTTCGCTATTCGGAAGATGAACCCAAGCTGTCGTGATGCCTTATCCACGATGTATGACGTATGTGGTTTGAACGTTAGTGCCGAATCCATGATGACTCCGAGATCTTTGATGTGAGAGTATCTTGGAATGCTCGAGCCGAAGAAATGGTCGTTAAACTGAGTCGGTTGGCGTTTCCGCGTGAACGTAAGGATTGAGCATTTGCTCGGGTTTAAAACCATTCTGTTTAGATCACATCACGTACTAAAGCTGTCCAGTTCCCTCTGAAGAAGCTCGGCATCGGTTTTATCCCGTATTTGTTGAAAAATTTTCTTGTCGTCGGCGAAAGAAAGGCGGGGTCCTTGTAATGTGAAATTGACGTCATTAAAGTAGAGTAGGAATATTACTGGACCGAGATGGCTTCCTTGTGGGATGCCGGATGTAGCGAAGAATGGTGCAGATAGACAGTCCTTCATGCTGATTTGGAGTTGCCTTCCATCGAGGTAGGAACGAAACCAGCGCAGAAGTTGTCCATGAATGCCGAGTTTGTCCAGCTTCGCTATTGCGATATCATGGTTGATTTTGTCGAAGGCCGCAGATAGATCCATATAAATAGCATCGGTTTGCAATCCGTCAGCGAATCCATCCATTACATATGTTGTGAACGAGAGCAGGTTTGTCGTTGTCGATCGTTTAGGCATGAAACCGTGTTGGTCATCTGCAATGTAGTGTTTGCAGTGAAAGAAAATAGGATCTAATACAACCAGCTCGAACAGTTTTGATACAGCACTTAAATACGAGATTCCCCGATAATTGTCAATGTTCGATTTGTTTCCTTCTTTATGAACTGGAAACATGTGCGCTGCTTTCCAGCAGGAAGGGAATGTACCAGTAGTGAGTGATAGCTCGAAGACTCGCCGAAGTGGTTCAAGAATCCCGTTGATGCACTTTTTGACAAAAATCGAGGGAACACCAACTGGACCCGGAAACAAGATGCTTTCAGTTTGGCATTTGCTGCAAGAATGGCAGTATTATCGACACAAATTCGGTTGATGGTTCGTCCTTAGCGGCGGCAGCGACTTGTTGTGGTGGCAGGTGCTCGTTGAAAAAAAAACGCTTGAAAATTTGTCGGAGAACAGTTGGTAAATTTCCTTAGTGTCGGTGCCTAAAACTCCATTAAACGACATACAAGATGGCAAACCGGATTCTTTTCGCTGCTCGTTAACATACTTCCAAAACGAGGCTTGGATTTCAGTTGACGCTCGACGTTTCGCTGGTGTCTAAAAAAGGCGCGTCTGCTTTGCTGTTTGTATTCGTGGTTGAGTTGAAAGTAGTGATTTCGTAATGCAAGTGTCTTATGCTTCGAGAATTTTTTAAGTACAGCTCGTTTGGCAGATTTTAATCGTCTAAGGATGGTTGATTGCCAGGGAGGGTGTTCATCGGTACTAATTATTCGTTTTGGCACATGGCGGTCGATAAGTTAGTTAATAATACTAGAAAACGACATCGCTGCTTCGTTCCCGTCGTCATTGTTAATATTTTCGTCCCAGTCCGTATACAACAGCGTGCTAACGATGCCGTCGTAGTCAGCGTTTTTAAAATCGTAGACGATAGAGCTTTTATTTTTTGCTTTAACATTTTTTAGAATATCAAATAGTACATTTTTTGATACGCTTGCAAAAAAAGCATGATTTTTTATTGAAAAATCTTGAAACTGCAACTTTTGTGCTTGAACGCCAATATTTTGATATCGTTTCCAGTGAACATGATATCTCGTGAACCAAATCACAGACCAATCTTCAATTCTGGAATGTTGTTCGTGATTATAATAGCAAGCTTATTACAAAATTTCAAAATTAATTGTGAATGTTTCCCTAAAAAAATTTAAGAATATAACGTGTTTTAACCACCGTAAAAATAAAGCTTTTCGCATAAATAAAAAATATTCTCATTATGATACCAATAATTTTAAAATAGAGCAACAGTTCATGTCTTCAAATTTATTTGTGAATTGGAACTACTGATATGGTATGAATCGTAACGGACTTTCTCAAAAAATCCGCATTCGAGATCATCGTTGTGGTACGAAGTAGAGTGAGCCGTACATCGAATATTCCATTCTGACATGTGTTTCAAAATGTACCGTCCAATATATAATTCAATAACAAAATAAAATAACTGTTTTGCAATCGAACCTTTACCAGAAATCTACCTGATAATGGAGGTTCAACATAAATGAATGTTTTTAAGCCGTTAGCCCCCCCCCCCCCCTAATGGAAAAAGCTGCGCACGCCTATGGTCAAACTACTTTCTGTTCGTGAAATATAACATTTAATTCATGCGTACACAGGCTACTACGATGCGAAAAAACATGTAGGGGAACATGGGGAGACTTGACCAAGCGCAAAATTCAATTTTTGGCTATGGTGTCTTCTATTCGGTTCTTAAAAAATTTTCAAAAATATTTTTATGCTTGTTTCGAACCCTTAAGGTAATTTTAAAAGTTTGGAATGTAAAATCCTTTCCTTACAGAAAATATTACGTGATTAATAAATTTGTATTAAATGATGTAATTTTTTATCAAACTTTGTATGGACATATCTTTTACTATTAATGTTCTTATATTAATGTACTAATTTAGCATCTTAATCCCCTCTCGCAGGTTGATGGGATTGACGGTATTGTAAACATCATCAAGCCACAATAGATTCAATAGAGTTATCTAAATATAAGGACCTTCGCTCTTTTTAGTTTTTATTTGCACCAAGTTCTACTACTAAAGGTTAATTAGTTCTCATGTTAATAATCCACCAAACTTTATGACTACTGAGGATTTGATTTATATAAGAAGCCCGCTTCAAGATGTTGATTACAATACGCCTCGATAGTGGTGTGTCGAGGAGGCCGGAAGGGCTGATATGAGCCTTTTTTCTGTTCTATACCTTTCCTCTATTTACCAGCTCATAAACAACAATCAACTAGTAACAAATAGATAATTGAGAAAGGATTTGCTATGTGTGGTGGTTGGGTATTCAAGTATTAGTAGTGTTTGAAGTACTAATGTATGTCTTTCATGTTATGATCATAACTTTAGCTGTATCTTGTACCTGTTTTATCTATTGCGTCTCTCATATATTGTCTTTTATTTCTTCTTTTCGAGTCCTATACTGCCATTATACACCCGCCTTCAGCTGGGTCAACAAAGATGGTGATAGTGAACGTCTTAACACTCACACATTCTCAAACGCGGTCTCAAGCGTGAACCTATAAAAAAGCCCTCGCGCACGCGGTTACGTATCGATCACGTCCGAAAGTCTACCCTTGATCCTAGAAGTCTAGGTACATGCCTTCAGCTGGACCAATTAAGAAAATACGCTCATATCTATTAGACAACACGTCTCATGGCGACATGACTGGGAACCCTATCGATATAAACGATCCCACTCTCTGCCAGAATTCTAACCGCGCACCGAAAATTCAATATCAGACTCACGGTTCGCGCGACCATTCAAGAACACACGTTACAAACTCACGTCAGCGCACAAACGTTAGAGCCCCTCGCGACTTTCCAAGCAACCTACGTCCACGAACTCGCAAACGTGATTGCACCCCGGTGATAAGGTGGAAATCTCAGCACTTATAAACTTACCAACGCGATCTCAAGCGTCAACCTACAAACTCCCGCGCTCGCGCCATCATGAATCGGGATCGTCCGGAAGTCTCTACCCTCGGTACAAACAATCTAGGTCCTTGTTAATTAATAAAAATAATAAAATTGAAAAATAACTCCCATATCCACTAGACAAAACGTTCCATGGCGACATGACCGGAAACTCTAGTGATATGGGGTAACTCTCTCCCTGTCAGAATGTGATCCGTACACCGAAAACTAAAGATCAGAATGACGGTCCGCGAATATATGAATGGCCGCAAGGTTTCAGAATCGAATTTATACACGCGAAGTCACATACACGCGACAAACACGTCAACATACGAACGCTTAAGCCCTTCGCGATCATCTACGTACACCTATACCCGCGATCGCGTAAACTTGATAACACTCCGGCAATTGTGTGAACGTTTTAGTACGTACGAAGTTACAAACGCGGTCCCAATCGCGATCCCGCAAACGCGCGCTATCATGAATCGGTCACGTCCGGAAATCTTTAGCCTTCATTCTAGCAATTTAGGTCCATACATTCAGTTGGACCAATAAAAAAAATAAAGCTCATATCCACTAGACCACGCGTTCTACGGCGACATGATTGGGAACTCTAATGATATGGAAGAACCAACTTTCTTCTGGAATCTGAACCGTACACAAAAAATTAAGTATCGGATTCACGGTCCGCGCTCGATCATTCTAGAACACACGCGAATATGCGAAAGGCACACGGTTATGAAATAGAATTTATACACGTGAAGTTATATACACGTTAGCACACGCGACATACAAACGCACACGCGATCGAGCACGTTAACGTACAAATGTTCGAGCCCTTCGCGATGATACACGCGATCGCGAGTCCCTGCGCCCACACAGACCTGAACCGTACAATGAATATCACATTCAGAATCACGGCCCACTACAATTGGCCTAATGCAGCGTTTTAGTGGGCGACATTGCCTGTCTCGTCTGCAAATTGTAGTATGTGATTCTGACGGGGAGCCCTTCCGAGAACCTAGCTCTACAGCTCCAGTAGGACAACTCTCGAAAAAAAAATAAACAAAGTTAGCAATAGTAGGGCTGATTTCGTGACGTGTGAACATGCAATGTAAGCAGTACAGTTAATTCTTAAAAAGAAATGCATTAAAAAAACGAAATTTATTAAATGCAACCCTTTTATACTACCTAAGGAACTCGAGAATATGGAAAAAATAATTCCAGTATGTTTATGTCATTATTTTTTGTTACGATTTTTTAAAATTCTCTAAACGATCACAGAAAAACTTTTGTAACTTTTCAAAAATTAAATCAAAAAAATTCTGCGAACAATCATGAGCACGCACAATAACTTTGCACATTATATCTCATTGACTTTTGAGGGATTGAAGGCTTTTTTAGAGATTTATGCAGGTTTAGCTCCCCATGTTCCCCTACCCTGGCAAAATGTCAAGTTGTGCAATATGAGGTTTTCGCTGAAATCGAACGCGATTTCATCGTATTCAATTTCCTGCACCGCCAGCGGACTCGTGGTCAGCTGAGGTTTCCCACATCAGCAGTATCAATTTATAATCACACCTCTTCTTCCTTCACGGTGACAGACTACAAAAGAAAACATAATTCAATATCGTTAAATGTGCCTCCAAGAAGACACCACCCTTAATTGCATTGTGTAATTCTATACCGTACGGTAAACATAAAGCTGGCGTTTTGTTGATTGAAGAACCTTCGCTAGACTTATTTTAAAATAGAAAAAAAGTTCACATTATTACCGCTGTCAAATATGCTAAAATTCCCCATTATATGAAAACTGTCATACTACCGGTGTTCAGGCCAGCAGCGTTGGTTAAATAGTAAATGCATTCATTCAACATTGGGTGTAATAATTCTATCTCTTTTTCGCGCTTCACCGGTGTAGAACAAGCTAAAAACGAAAACGCTATGAGAGTCAAAAAATAACACAGCTTCATTTTATTCATTTTCTACGATAGCATATTGGTGGGTAGTGATAAGAAGCGAAAATTTTCGTTAGACAGTGAATGAAAAGGCAGTCGGAGGACACCACGGATTCATTTCATTGCAGCAGACACTGTTCTAAAAAGTTTGAGAATTGACAATTGGAACCTAATTTGTCAGATATGATCCAAATTTGTTGATGCTTAGTTAAGTTTAGAACTGTAACAATTTGAAAAAAAAAAACAACTAACCTAAGAAAAGCTATTAAAAACTACGATTGATCTTGCCGAGCGTAAAGAAGACCACCTGGCGTGCATTGTTTTTCTGTGACCCTGGTTGCAACCAATAATTACAAGATCATCTTATCCGGATCAAACATGAAACACATTGAAGCAATCGCCAACCTACAATCTTGACGCTGACTCAGTTGGTGGTTCGTGGAAGTGAATCACCATATTAATATAAATGAATGAGGTTTTTGTTGTTCGTCTTGGAAGATGCGAGAAGAAGCAAACCAGAAGTTTACGCCTAACTGAATTGAAACGTTCTTGATTTGGAGGATCACAACATCTATACGTTAAAAATTATTTCCGGACGCCACCCACAAGTCTACAATCGTATTCATCAATATTGGCAAATTAAATCGTATATTGGCGTTTGAATGTTGATAAAACGAAACCGTTTAATCGGAGATTTTTGAGGCAAGCAAATGACTTCTAGACGTGTAAAAACGCGATATTACAGGCACCACTAATCTAAACAAATCATATTTGTTTTGCTAACGGAGCACATTGCTTTGTTCGGTGAAATTAAATCATTCAGTAACATGGCAATGCTGTAGCACAGCTCAGCAAGTCCAAATTATAAACAACTCAAGGCAAAGCAAACGTACTTACTGATGTTGCCTTTTCGAAAAGATACCGAGAGCCACTCGGACTGTGCACAGAAAGCCCCACCCCATCGAGTTTTCGTGATTTCTCTCAGCTGCCTCTGATCATGAGTAAGCTTTCCAATCGGCTATGTTTGGTTTCTGCATATCAGCGCGTAAGCAAAAGTTACCCCACTACTCACAACGTACTTCGGCTGCGTTGTTTTGTTTTGATTTCAATCGCCACCTCTCCCCTGAAACTGGAGTTTTAAAATCGGTGCAGGTATAAATAATATGTTTCTGCTATTTCGAAGCTACTATCAGCTGGCTTATATTGCCGTTTCAAAGCTACTTAAACAAGTCACCTTCGATAGCTCAGTTGGTAGAGCGGTGGACTGTAGTTGGACAACAAAGAGTGTCTTCGGACAGCTTGACTCGCAGTAATCCATAGGTCACTGGTTCAAATCCGGTTCGAAGGATTGATTTTTTTTTTCTCTAAGCAGTTTATGTTTTGGGTGTTGATTAATCTTTTATCTTTAGTAGGTACCGTAAACCGGGGTGATATTGATCACTTTTTGAAGTAATCATTACATATTTTTAGACGCAACACATTTTTTTCAAGTTTAATATTTTTAAACCATGTACTGATGTATTAAGAACAAGATTGGATGGTGTTTCCTAACATTCTCCGCTTCCAGCTATTTTTCCAAAAATTATTTCAAATTGAAGTCCGTTTTCGTATTCCGGGGTGACTTTGATAACCTGCATGTTCACCCACATTAAGTTATTGATGTCAATGTTGTTCATTCAAATGTTTGTTTAAACTAATTCTGGAAAGATACTCATTGTTAAATAGATGTTAATTGGTATTAAACAAAGTGTTTCAATATACTGTAAAATTCGAGAAAGCAAAATTCGTATAATTTGTGTCCAACTAGAATAAAAGATTCTGAAAACCTTTAAAACTGCTAAAATTGTTCAATTCAGTGCTTTATCAATGTACAAAAAATTTCCCTCCATTTTAACACGTTAGACTATTGAACAATAAAAAATATTGCGAATTTTAGCTTAAAATAATTTTAAATAATTGCCAACTAGTTGCACAAAAAATTGTATTTAAAATAAGCAAACTCTTAAAAATAAATTTGGCACATCCCCCTCTAAAGGAAAATAAAAACTCGCTTGTAATTTATTATATTATTTTAGACACTTTACAAAGCTTCATAAAAATAACGTAAAGTCAAATTTCGATTTTTTGTAGTTTTTGTGTCCAAAAAACAGTATACTCAAAAAGTATAACAAATCAGTATTTTATAAGTTTAGAGTAAAAATCATTTCAAATTCATATGATTCTGTAGACTATTCTGGTTTTCATAAGCGATCTACGAAAAAAGTTCCAAGTGATCAAAGTCACCCCGATGATCAAAGTCACCCCGGTTTACGGTATTTCATTTTCATGCAGAATAAAACTGATTCAGATTGTGAGAGACGCAAAATAAAGCAATTACAGTGGTGGACACATAATTAGTCTCCAACCGGATAACATAATAAAATCAATTATATCATTAACTATTTGTTTACTAAAGTGTACTGTTAGTAGGAACATGGAAATTATTCATATTGCATGGTATTTATGTAATTACCAAGGGAGTTCTATGAGACTTAAACACAAATTTAGCAAATATTTAAAAATAGCTGTTAATTTGTATCTAGGCGAAGAACAATAGTTCATAGCTAATAAGTAATAAGTTGGGAAACCTTTTTGCTTCATTAAAATCTCTGAACAACGAAGAACGCTTTCATCCAACTTCATCAGAATTAACAGCAACTCGAAAGCTGTTGGATTGGATCGTTGGGCAGATGTGGAAAATTCTCAAACAGTGAGTTTTTTTTTGGTATCAGTAATTGGCGAACCAGATCGAAGAAAATATTTTAATTTTGAGCTTTACTGGCAATTCGAGAGAAGGTTACAGCAAAACGTAATATAATCGTCGATCGTTTGGATTTTCTCCGCATCCCAGTTTTCCAGAGAAACCATCGACGATTACGCCACTCGCTTGAAGTTACTGGCTAAAAAGGGCAAAACTTGGAATATTAGAAACGGAATTGGTTACGTATAAGGTTGTGACGGCTAACGAGTGGTCACACCTGCGCACCAAACAGGCACTGGATCACCCCTGACGGCGCTCACAGAAACCATCCATCGAGCGGTTGAAGACGGACTGCACGTAGACATACTCACCATTGACATCGCCAAGGCATTCAACACCGTCTGGAGAGGCGGCGTTCTGAGGCAACTGGCCGACTGGGGGATCACCGGAAATATGGGAGCATTTCTACAAAATTACCTGCACGACCGGACTTTCCGTGTCTGCATCGGTGGCTTAACATCAAACATCTTCACAGAAGCCGACGGGTCCCCCAGGGCTCTGTCCTTGCAGTGACGCTTTTCCTCATAAGCATGAACTCAGTCTTCCAAAAATTTCCCAAAAGCATCTACATCTACGTGTTCGCAGATGACATAGTCATCGTCGTTGCTGGCAGAAGTATCAAACTTACTCGACGAAAAGCACAAGCAGCGGCCAACGCCATCGAAAAATAAGCTCCGTTGGATTCACTCTCTCACCCACCAAATGCTCTATTACGCACTGCTGCAATGGCTCCTACCGACCAACCGGGACCCCCGTCTCTCTTTCCGGCACCATCATAACCTACGCGAAGGAACCCAGGATCCTTGGCGTCACGTTCGACAACAAACTAAAATTTCTCCCCCACTTTCGCAATGTAAAAAGTGACTTCGAAAGTCGGTTAAGACTGATACGAACGATCAGCAACGACCACCCCAAGTGGAATAGATCTACAGCAATTAGCGTCAGCAAGGCACTAATATGGAGCAGAATATATTACGGTATCGAAGCCACCGGACTCCGCCGTAACAACCTCATTACCACCCTGGCCCCAACATATAACAGCTCCATAAGGATAGCATCGAACCACCTGCCCAGCACCCTTGCCAACGCGGCATGTGTGGAAGCAGGTCAGCTCCCCTTCCGCTGGCAAACCGCTATTGTGATCTTTCGTCGAACCCTTGGCTACCTAGAGAAAACATCCGGCCAAGACTGCATGCTTCTTGACCTAGCTAAAGAACTCCACCAACTCTACACCGGCAAAGAACTGCCCCAGCTGGCCCGGCTCCACTCCGCGAGAAATAAGCCGTGGTATAACACCAACATACCAGCAATTGATACCAGCCTTCACCTGGTAGACCACCCACCCGTCGCTGCCAGAGCCAGGTTCCACGATAGCACCAACAGCAAGTGCAAAAACCACTACCATCTCTACACCGACGGCTCCAAGACAGCCACTGTAGTTGGCATCGGTATATCAGGTCCAGAACCAGCAACAAATACATAGCTACAGTTACCAGCCACCTGCTCCATTTTCTCTGCCGAAGCAGCAGCGATCGCGCGGAGCCTAATCACCAAACCGTCCAACCAACCAACGGTGGTTTTCTCAGACTCACTTTCAGTCATCATCGCCCTCCAATCCGGCAACTGCCGCCACCCTTTCATCCAGGCAATAGAAAACCACAGCAACGAGGGAGTCACCATCTACTGGGTACCCGCCCACTGTGGCATCCAAGGAAACGAAACAGCAGACCTTCTGGCAGCACTGGGACGATCCAGCGCGCTAATACAACACCCAGAAACACCAGCTGCTGACATAACAAAGTCTTTCACCAACCAATTAGCCACCCACTTCACTAGGCACTGGAGATCATCTTGGGGACACACCCAAAAAATCAAGGGCGACACCACCAAGTGCACCGATCGGAGCTCCAGAGCTGAACAAAGAATACTATCACGCCTAAGAGTCGGTCACACCAAAACAACCCACACGCACACCATCTCCAGAGCAGATCCACCAACATGCGAGACATGCAACACCAGAAAGACAGTGGAACATCTACTGGGAAACTGCCTCGAGCTTGCTGATCTCCGGAGACAGCACGACCTTCCACCATCCCTGAGGGACATTCTCTGCAACGACCCAGTAAGTGAGGAGGTCCTACTGTCCTTCCTAAAGGATACCGACTTGTTCCAGGAAGTATAATAAGAAGACAGCGGGCCCCTCGCCACACTCGGACTGGGTGATGGGAGGGTTCCCCGCGGCCCCCACGTAAAAGCCATCAACCACCGACAACGCCTTCAACAGCGGAATACAACCAACAGACTACCCATCCACAACTGCAGGCCCCTCGCCACATCCGAACAGGATGCCGGGAGGGCTCACCGCGGCCCATCCAACATCACACCAGCAACTGCGGGCCCCTTGCCACACCCGGAATGGGTGATGGAAGGGTACCCCGCCGCCCCCACGACAACAGCATCCAGCCCCAAACCTATCTACCGCTCACAACCGCGGCCCATCCAGATCAGCTGGCTCCCGCCACTAAGAAGAGTCATACCAAATATAAATCCAACCCAAATTCCAGTAACTTGAAATGAAATGTAATTAAATTTTTTACCTGGCGAATGACATAAAACGGTTAAAGCCACAAATAAACAAAACAACGCACCAAGATGCTAACTGGCACTGACATAACGCTAACGAAAGCAGTTGACATGTGCCGAGCTGAGGAAACTGCAGCAAAACGTTCACTAGAGCGGGCAATCCCTTCGGGTTCGGAAGTAAAAAAGTCAACGCAAAGCAAAATTGCAAGTTTTGCGGCAATCACCATGAATTTTCAAAGGGTTCGTGCCCAGCACTTGGTAAGCGGTGCCATCGCTGCAAAGGCAAGAGCCATCTTGAGAAAGTTTGACAAAACGACATCCGAAGTCTAAGAAAAAACAGACAAAGCGAGGACGAATACGAAATCGGGAAGATTTACGATAATACTGCAAAAGGTGGAAGTGTTCTAGCAAAGCTCGATTTAAAATTCCCGAATGGTTGGAGGTCAGTGAAGTGTGAACTAGACACTGGTGCTAACGCCAGCTTGATTGATAGTGGGTGTTTAGTCAAGCTTTATGACTAAGTGAATCCACCACTGCTTCCATCTAAACTTCGCCTACAAAGTTTTGGAGGAAACCCGATTAAAGCTATTGAAGGATCGAAATTATTCGCTTGTACTACAAGTGGTGGAAGGCGATCACTGCCCCTTGCTATCAGCAAAAGTTTGTCGTATCCTCAGTTTGCAAGACGGTTTCATTCGGAGAGACGAAGTCATCCGAGTCAGCACAGAAGCTTCTGAACGTGTACCGTATCGAAGCCCAAAGAATTTTGGATGCTCACGCGAACATTTTCATCGGATATGGAAAATTGCCCGGAATGGTTTCCTTGGATATCGATCACAGTATTTCTCCAACTATAGCCTCCTCGACGAGTAGCAATTGCAAAGCGAGATAGGCTAAGGAAGGAATTGGAAACTCTGGAGAGTGAGGGAATGATCGTAAAGGAACCCAAACATACCGACTGGGTGAGTAACATAGTAATAGTTCAGCGTGGCAGTACAGATTCGCCTAGTATCAGAATCTGTTTAGACCTAATTCCGCTTAATAAAGCTCAGCGAAGGCCGAATTTGCAGTTCGTCACTTTAGACGAGGTCCTCCCTGAGTTGGGTCGTGCAAAAATATTTTCATCGGTGGATGCTAAAAAAGGATTTTGGCATGGCGTTCTTGGTGAGCCGAGCAGCAAGCTTACTACATTCTGGACGCCCTTCGGACGCTACCGGTGGTTCCGTTTACCATTTGGTATCGCTCCTGCCCAGAAATATCTCAAATGAAGTTACAGGAAGTCATCCAAGGTCTTAAAGGCGTCGAATGTATTGCAGATGATTTACTAGTATACGGAGTCGAGTTTGAAGCAGCGCTTCTCGATCACAACCAGTGTTTGGAGAAGTTGTTAGCTCGTCTGGAAAAGTACAATGTAAAAATGAATAAAATCAAACTAAAGCTATGTCAGACGTCTGTCAAATTCTACGGGCACGTGTTGACAGATCAGGGCATTAAAGCAGACGAAAGCAATATTTCGACGATTCGTAATTTTCCCACACCAGCAAATCGCACGCAAGTTCACCGATTCATTGGAATGGTTAATTACCTGAGTATATTCATAAAAAAATCTCAGCGCAAACTTGACGAATCTCCGCAAAGACCATAAATGACGTAGCATTGCCATGTAAGCCACAATGGAATAGAGTCGACTCTGAAGTTAGCTAGGGCCAATCTTTTTTGGCCATGAATGTCTTCTCAAATTAAGGATATTGTAAAAGAGTGTAAAACATGCTCCAAGTATGCAGCTTCGCAGCCAAATCCACCCATGATGAGCCAATGCTTTCCCGTCTATCCTTTCCAGCTTGTTTCGATGGATGTCTTCGAGGCGAGTGAGTATCACAGCGTAACACGAAAGTTTTTGGTGACGGTTGACAAACTACTCGGATTACTTTGAGATTGATATTTTAAAAGATTTGACTCCCGAATCCATCATTGACATTTGCATAATAAATTTTGCTCGTCATGGAAAGTCACAGAGGGTGATCAGCAACAACGCCATTAATTTTTCCAATATAAAAATGGCTCGATTCGCGGGCGACGAGATGGTTTCGTCAGCGCCCCACCATCAACAGTCGAACGGGAAATCGGAGGCAACTGTAAAAATTGCGATAAGATTAATTAAGAAATCGGAGGAAACAGGTACTGATTTTTGGTACCAACATCTGCAGCCAATCTCTTCCCAAGAGTGATTGAAGGGGTGCATTTGAAGCCACGTAAGGAACCCAACTGCCGTCTTCGGTTCTACAAAATTTACAGTTGAACGCGCAACTCCACCAACTGCTACCACTGGAGAAGAAAACTTGAGTAATTGTCAGCATGAAAATGTAACTAATCCAAAGCCTGCTGCGATGGATGCACCAGAAATTTTGCTTCCTGCGGTACCAGCCGTACCGCGTGTCAGCACACCTGCATATAAGAGTCCCTCACAGAAGACTACTATTACAAATTCTAGACCTAACAGACAAATTCGTATTCCAGATAGACTTAAAAATTTCGATGTAACTTTTGAATAGTTTTCTTATTGTAAAGTGGAGGGGATGTTGCATTATTTAGTAACAGCCTGTTATACTCATATAAGATGGCACCCTATGTGTCACCTTGTCAAATATCCCGCGATTATATACAGTTTGAGTCATTCGTTGTCGAGTTAAGATCGTTGAATAAATGAATTATTTACAGTTATGTGTCTAACGCGGTACCCGGGTACCTTTTTGGGTTTCAATTAATGAAATTCCTATGTTTTATCCATAGCTGGAAATTGAAATTTTGTGACATCTTAGAACTTCACTAAGTCAAGCTTTTGGGTTAATAATATTGTTGATATAGTAAGGAGTGGAGTTAGGAGGGGTTCCCGAATTTTTTGACCAAGGTGGCTCATTTTGAATGAAAGCACTGTTGATGAATCACTTAATAAAAATAGGTAATAAGGGACGCGAACAAAAATAGCTGACCACCCCCGTGAATGAAATGATTCATTTTAAATAATAAACTCAAATAATAATAGAAAAATCTACCGTTTCAAGCAACGCTCTGAAGAGTTACAAATATTCAAGAGTATCTTTTTTGAACACAGGCGTTAGTATGGATTTAAACCCATCCTCAGTGCGGGGCCCCCAAAATCCCATGTTCAGAGTGGTGCTGCAGAAGTGCGTAGATAAAGGCAGTTTCCCCGAAAAGTGGAAGATGCGGAAGCTGGTGTAGCTACCAAAGCTAGGGAAGCCACTGGACGGTCAGACCTCTTATAAGCCTATACATCTGCTGGATACACTAGGAAAGCTCATGGAAAAAATCATCCTTAACAGGCAGACGAAATGGAAAATTGATGTGTCGAGGATTGGTGCTGTAACCCTACTAACTAATTGACGAATTTCGCGCAAACTCGTATTCAGAGTTGGCAGCACCCTCTCAAATTTTGATGAAACTTTCTGTGCATGAAGACTTTGTCACAAAAAGCCACTTTGCATACATTAATTTTCCAATAATGATCTAGACCAGCGGTTCTCTACCTTTTTCGTCCACGGACCCTTTAGAAATCACACTGAAATGCTGCGGACCCCCACTCCCAATTTTGTATTCTATCGTCATAATATTTTCAGTTTTTTAGGAAACAAGACTTGAAATTTCAATATGCACTCAGAAAATACATTTTTCTTCGCGGACCCCCAGCAACGACTTCACGCCCCCAGGGGTCTGCAGACCCCAGGTTGAGAATCACTGATCTGTCAAACTTGTTTTACCAATTTCTTTCAAATGGCTATAGTCTAAAAAGGAAGGAAAAAAAGTTTATTTGAAAAAAACTTTTCCTTGTCCAAACCGGATTTTTTTTTCAGTGTGTTTTTATACAGGGTCTATAGCCCAGATTCCATAGTCCAGAGTCCCGAGTAGAGAGACCAGAATACAGAGTCGCGAGTAGAGAGACCAGAATCCAGAGTCTCGAGTCCTTAACCTAAAATCAGTATCAGGCGAGTCTAGAGTCTAGAATCCAGAGTTCAGCGTCGAGAATGCAGAGTCCAGAGTCCATTGCGCAGCGATCAGAATCCAGAGTTCCGAAAACAGAGCTCACCGTCCAGAATCCAGAATTGCGCGTGCAGAGTTCAGAGTCTAGAGCCAAGAGTTCAAAACCTAGAATCAAGAGCCCAGAGACCAAAAACTAGAGTCTGGAGTTCTTATCTCAAAATACTGAGTCTAGGGTCCTCAGCACATAATCCAGAGCGAGAAGTCCAGAGCCCCTAACCCAAAATAGTGAGACCAGAGTTTAGAATCCAGATTCCAGAGTTCCGAGTCCAGAATTCAGAATTCAGATACGATAATCCAGAGTTTAGATTCCATAGTCTAGTGACCAGAACACAGAGTCCCGAGGAGAGAGCCCAGAGTCCGGAATCCACAATCCAGAGTCCCGAATGCAGAGTACATAGTGCAGAGTTTAGAGTCCAGAGTCCACAGTTCAGAGTCAAAAGCCCAGAATCAAGACCCAGGGCCCATAGTTCAGAGACAATTGTCTATAGTCCATAGCACTGAATCTCAAGGCGAGAGTTCATAGTCCAGTGTTAAGAATACAGAGTTCAGAGTGCAGAGAACAGAGTCGAGAATCCTGGGCCAAGAGTCCAGAGTTCTCAACCCAAATTGCTGTGGCCACAGTCCAGTGCTCTGAGACCAGAATCCAAAGCCAGAAGTATTTAAGCCAAATTACTGAGACAAGAGTTCAAACTCGAGAGCACAGAGCCCAGAACCCAAAGCCCAGAATCCAGATTCCATAACACAGAATCTCGAAGCGAGAGCCCAGAGCTCAGAACCCAGTGCGAAGAGTGCAGCATCCAGAGTTCAAAGTCCAGATTCTAGAGCTCAGAGACGAGAATCCTGAGACCAGAGTCCTCAACCCAAAATACTAAGCCCAGTGTCCCGAGTTTAGAGCCCAGAGCGCAGAGCCCAGAAACCAGAGTCCATAGCCCGATGAGAGAGCGCATAGTCCAAAATTCAGAGACCCAAATTCAGAGCCTGAAGTTCAGAGTCCAGAGTTCAGTTTCCAGAGTGAAGGATCAATACGCTAGATACCAGAGCTCATGGTTCAATATCCAGAGTTTATAGTACAGAAATTCGAGACTAGCGCCAAGAGTCCATCATCCAGCGATGAGAGTGAACAGTCCAGAATTTAAAGTTCAGTGTCCGTAGTCCAGAGACCAGAACCTAGAGTCCAGAGTCCCGAGGGGAGAGCCAAGAATCCGGAATCCACAGTCCCGAGTGCAAATTCCAGAGTTCAGAGTCCAGAGTCTATAGCACAGAATATCGAGGCCAGAACCCGGTGTCCAGAACAAAGCGTGAAGAGTGCCAAGTCTAGAGTTCACAGTCTAGAATCGAGACTGACTGGGTATTTTTGAAATGGTCTTGACGAGTAGGTGCCAGAAATTTATGTTTGACACCATGCTGAAATCCGCAATGGCGACTTCCGGACGTAAATTATTACGATTACACTTCGGATTGTTTGTCCCTCCCCTAGGTTGACGGTATTGCAAACATCATCAAGCAGCACCTGACAGACAATTGCTTTAAGATGGTTATTGCATTACGCCTCGATAGTGGTGCATCTAGGAGACCGAGAGGGCTTATGGGCCTTTTTTATGTTTTGTGTTTTTTCATACTCCGCACCAGCCCAAACTAACAGCCAGCCAACAGCATGTGCACATTGGCGGGGCGGGCTGGTGGATAGCCGTGGATTGGTCTTTTCTGTGGGCTGTGTTTGCAAACATTGTTCAACCGCTTAATGGTGGGGTTTGTGGACACAGCTCGCAGTGGGGGTCATTGCGTGTCGATTTATTGGTCAGCTTCGTCATCGTGCACAGGCCAATAAAATAAATAAAGAAATGTAGAAGTAGAAATCTATTAGTTAATTTTTAGTACTAGTGTACAATGGTTATGTGCTAGCCGTTTGTCTGTCTGTGTGTGTTCGTCGGAGAATTTGTGACAGTTGGATCAGGGAATGGATGTAGAACTGGCGCATATGATAGAATAGTTGGTAAATCCAGTGTTCAATGTGTACATTCGATTCTATTCATTCGGGAAGATTACATTGGTAAATTAAAGCTACAATTAGTTTACCGACGCACGTGAATCATCCATTCCCGGTCAGCATAGCATGATGAAATCCTGTTTTTGTTGAAGTTTTATTAGTGTGCTTTTCCACTACTGATGTATACCAAAAATAATATAATAACATCTTCTTTCTTTATTCGGCATGTTGTGAGCCCTTTTATTACTATATCCTAAATTAGATTCATACTAACACTCACTAACACAATTAATTGCATATTCTCTCATATACACTCACAATCTCTCCCATTCCAAACGTACGAACGCTCGTTTCCTTCGCGATAACAGAAACCTGGCCACAAACGCGAACGTGCAATTGCAATCATCTACGCGTATTCAAGAATCGGTTACGTCCGGAAGTCTACCCACGGTTGTAGAAGCCTAGACTCAAACCTACAGTTGGACCAATCAAACAATGACTCTCAGACTCACTAGACAAAACGTTCCACGGCGACATGTCCAGGAACTCTAGTGATATGGGGAAACTGACTTTTCTAGCATCCAGCACTAAAAATTAAGCATCTGACTCACGTTCCGTGCGCAATCATTCAAGAATACATGCGAATGCCCACACGATTATAACCTCAAATTTATGCACGCGAAGTTACACACACGCTAGCGCAAGCGACAAACACGTTAACATACAAATGCTCGAGCCCTTCGCGATCACACTATCCACGCCAACAGACAGATATGCATCCCTGGACTTGAACGCCAAAACTCACACCTTCCACGCACACACCACCACAGAACTCATAATTAGACTTTATATACAATGACACACGTAATAATTACTGGTTTTCGTCTGTCTACCGGGGATAGTACATCTCAAACGCAGAACTTATCATTTCAATGATGGACTTGTATCTGCGTTGCCTGTGTTCAAGGCACCATAGCTTCGTCCGTCAGGTCAAGGATGTATGAAACCCGCTAGCCACCACCCTCGGCCCTAGTTGCCCATAAAGGGATAAAAAAAGATTACGCTTCGGATTGTTTATCTTCGCATAGCTTGATACTGTTTAACTTTGATTTATGCGATTGAAACATAATAATTTTACTAGAACTGCTTTTCACAATTGTTGTTACTAGACTGCTTCAAGGCCTCAGTTTTATAGTACTGTAAAGCATTTGGTAAAATGAGTATTGGGCAACTAGCAGTTGGGAAATTGAATTCTTAGATTATTATGATATTCATTGGATTAGTTTTCGACAAAAATACACTAAAAAAATTCAGTTTGGGCAAGGAAAAGTTTTTTTCAAATAACTTTTTTTTCCTTAAAAGTGCCCAACTTTAATTTTTGACGGTAGGTAGGGAACATAAGTACCTATCTTGGAGCGAAATTTCATCCAAATCACAGATGTTTTTTGTAAAATAACTTTAAATTTATGGAATCGATTTTTTTCAGTGTAGGAGTCGATGAAAAGTATTTTTCAATATTTCTATTCAAAAATTTGACTAATTTTGTGAAAATCATTCCCACAACATTTTTTTTTATATGATTTGTGATTTTTAGACCACAGCAATTTGAAAAAAAAAATGGCTTGAGCTTGTGCGACCACCCCTGGCTGCTACTCCGTTATCGATCTGGACTAGCTGAAGTTGCACAGAGAATAAGTAGATAATTATGCTTGGGAGTAGCGAAACATCTTTTCAATGTGCAACTCCTGGTAATCCTACAGTATTGATCAATACCGGCGCCGGTCAGGCCCGAACGTAGATCGCGGAAGGAAGGTGAAAGAATGGTTAGTCCGACACTTGTTTTTGCTAGAGGCCGTATATACTACTGCGCACTCCACAAGTATCACAGGAGGAGGATATTTTTGTTAGTAATGGGATTTTCGATTGATTGACACCGGTGTAGTGGTGTAGTGCACTGGAACTGCACCATTTTTGCACTTTCTAGCAGAAGTGCAGAAACTGGGTTTGTTCCATTGACACTTCTGTTAGAAAGTGCAAAACCAGTACACTCCACTACACCGGTGCACATCAATTGAAAATCCCATAAGAGTATGGAAGTGGGATCTCTTCTTTACCGACGCCAGAAAGGTGACTTCACTATCAGGGACTAGATATCGATCCACCAAACTCATAGACCAGGGACCAATGGCTTTACTTCCTTTCTGAAGGAAGACGTGACCACAGTTTTTTTCACCTCAGAATAATCTCAACGACCTCGGCTGGAATTGAGCCCAGGCAAATTGGAATGAGTGGCGGTCACGCTTACCACTCAACCACCAGCGCCGTCATAGCAATTTGAAAAAAAAAATTGGTTAAAAAAAAGTTTGACCCTTTTCAAAAGACAGTCCGGATCATTTTTGGAAAAAGTGGCTTTTTGTGACATATATTTCTCAGATACAGAAAGTTCCATTAAAATCTGAGAGTGTACTGCCAACATTTGTTCGAGTTGGCCCGAAATTCGTCAATTACTAAGCAGTTAGTTTGGAGTGGGTGCTATGCATATAAATAACTCCTCGAAATAATGCTCGAAGGTAGTGCCTGAGAGGAATCTGGTTCCGGGTAAGAGTAGTTGTTTTAGCGGGCCGTGTGCTGCCCAAACCCAAGTTGTTGGTTTTTGTATTTTTTTCCTGCTCAGGGTCTTTTGACATTATTTCAGCTCTCTTAAAAAGTAAGGAAAGACACATACACCTATGGCCACGATCTCGCAAACGTGCGAACGCCCCGCACTTATTTACAAACGGGGTCTAAAACGCGAACATATAAACGCTCGTTACCACGCGATCATGCAATCTCCACGTCCCTACATCTAAGTCATAAACTCACTCTCACAATCAGAATCATGGCCCGCTGTAATTGGCTTTAATCATTGTCTTAGTAGGTGACATTTCCCGTCCCATCTGCAATTGTGAGTGATTCTGACACGGAACCCTTCCGAGAACCAAGATCTACAGCTCCAATTGAACCACTCTCAAAATAAGAAAATTAAGCCATGCTAAATTTCAATGTTTAATAAATTGTTGGTCACATGCCTTTACTCTACTATGCATGCCAATCGAATAAAGAGGAGCAAGCTCATTACTGTATACTATATTTTATTTACGAATAAAAGATACCGATACCGCGTTAAACACAATCCATTGATTGTAGGCCGATTAATCGTAGAAAGCTCTGTGTAGTCTACGTGTAGAGTACATCCCAGTATTATTACCCAGTTCAGAAGCTAATCACATTTATGCGATCGAACAAATCAAAACTACTGGCAGCTACTTTACATACAGTTGGTAGTGATTAAACACACGCTTCTTTAATTTATTCAATCCACGGCGACCCACCGCCGCCGCAATGCGTCAAGTCAGGTTTCGGCTGGACTTCCTTTTGCGGATCTTAAATTATGGCATTCAGTTGACGAACAGCCCGTGTCCTCCTTCCAGCGCTGACTTTAGCCTATTTATTATAATTTGATGTTCCACCACCCGCTGCTTCCCGTTGCACTTAATTAAAACTGTTCCTCTTCCCGTTGGGTTTCTTTTCATTTTGTAGCGATGGCGACGACGTTGGTTCACGCTCAAGCAGGGCGAATTGCCGGGGCAGTTTTTTCTCGAGTACTACACGGATCGCAAGTGCCGGAAGTTGAAGGGGATAATTGACCTGGATCAGTGTGAGCAAGTTGACGCTGGATTGCGGCTGGACAGGCAGAAGGAGAAATACGCTCACATGTTTGATGTGAAAACGCCAACGAGGACGTACTATCTGGCAGCGGACACCGAAGACGATATGCGAGGATGGGTTAATTGTATCTGCCAGGTTTGCAATCTGCAGGAAACACAGACAGCTGATGAGCAGCGACCGTATTACAACATCGGTGCGATTAATATGGCAGATGCTGTAAATATGGCGGATCAAGTGAACGTTATTGCACCGACTGTAAATTCCTCCGCTACGGAGCAGCAGGACATTTCAAATGAGACGGAAATTTCACTGCTGCATCATTCGATGCAAGGGGATCCCCAGGAACATAGCATTCAGCAAGTGCAGCCACAGCCAAGACAATCTTTGACGACAGTCTATAATCCGTACGGAACTTATCAGAACGAGGAGGCAATGAACTTTCGTGGATCGGAATATACCAACAGAGAGACCATTATCTGCGAGGCGAAACTAAGTCAGAGTCAAACGTTTAGGTAAACATTTTCAAATTCTTCGAATATTTTTACTTTTATTTGTTTTTTGCAGAAACAATCATATGGACGGACTCATGAACGCGGCAACAATCGAACGATCTCAATCGCTCCGTGGAAAACCATCCTCACCGGAGAAAGGCACCGCCGGACATGCAACGATGGTCAACCACACCCGTACTCAGTCGCTCAGCACGGATAACACAATTGTCTCCTCAGCAGCTGCCGCCAGCGCAGGAAAGAAAATACCCGAAAACTTAAAACTAAACGAACGCACACTCGGTTACAAAAACGGTTCCGAACAACCATCTCCCGCGCTGAGCAATTCCTCCGGACCGTACATTCCGATCAGCGAGTGTTTCTCCGGAAGTCCTATGCTGCATTCTCCGATCACTCCGCTGAACTCGTTGGATCCCCGGTTTTACGACACCCCGCGTAGTCACACCAACATCGGGTTCAATCTGATTAACAACGAACAACCGTACTCGCCGAAACGGAACAACGTAAGCGGTACGGTGCAACCGAATAGTACGACATGTGCGAAACCGCCTCGTAGTGGAAAATCAAGTCCATCGGATTCGGAGAGTGTTTTCACCGATGACGAATGGACGGCACCGGCTACGGAGGGTACCGGTGCCAGAGATCGTAATACCAGACCGTCGGACAGTTCGATCGAGAATGATGCTATCGGTTGGACGTACGTTCAGCGTTTTGCCAAAGTTTCCCAGGATGACCAAAAAGTTGGTGGCGTTGTTGCTGCACCACCGCGTCCCCCCAAGCGGACAAGTCTTATTTTGGACAGTATCGAAAAGTAAGTGAACGTGTTATTTGTGGCATTGTTTAACTTTAAACTGTGGTTCTTTTAGACACAAGGATATTCAATCGTCGGATACAGAAAATGCATCTCCGGCGATAGGACCAAAGGATGCCAGTTCGGTAAGTAGTAGCGTTTGAGATGTACCCAAATTAACAGGAATTGATAATTTTGTAATTGTAGTGCGTCGAACAGTTCTACGATATCCCCCGGTCGCACCAACCCGGTCAGTACACTGGCAGTAGCATGCATTTGTCGGATGCTGAAATACTTTCGCCACTGAATCAATGCGATCTGGTAGCTTCCAGTACTCCAAATCTGGCCAGTGAAGTGAGCAGTCTGCACGGAACGTTGGGTCGTATTAGACCGCACTGTTACAGCAATGCTGCTCCGCAACGGGTAGAGGGAAATGTGTTCCGGTTTGATTTCAGCGAACAGGTTCGAAATGATGGTGAGCATATCTTTGGAAAGTTCATGAATGTATGCGTTTTGTAGGGAGATGCTCCAGCTATCAATCGCAATCTGAAACCGAAGTCAAGTGCGGATATAACGAAATCGATCGAAAGCATTTCGCTTAGTACGAAACAAGGTAACTTGAGGGAAGGAGGTTTCAATGCTCCTGCTACGCCTGCGACCTTGAAAAATCCACCTCCGTCGGTGGATAGAACGAGAAAGCCTGCAACACCACAGGTATTATTTTGTTGGATTTTGTTTTATTGAAGTCAACTGAGGCGTTTTCTTTTCAAGATTGGCACGAATTCTATGCGGCGCAAAGGCGGACCAGTTTCATTGAATCTTCAGAATCACAGCGAAAATGTTTACGGCAACACGCAGGAGCATGGCACACAGGTGAATAATCGGTTATTTGTTAGAACATTTCCTGTTGAACTGGTTTGTTAATGGAACAGAGGTTTCTTTAAATTATTAAAAGGTAGCAGGTGGAATGAGTATGGTTTGCTGTAAAATAACTGCAATAGGCACATTTTTTCGTAACGTGAAGCATCTTCAGTAATCTTACTGTAACTTTTTTAATCATTTTGATGAATATTACATATTCGAAAAATATATATCATTTTTAATGAGATTCAATAGACAATATTTTAAATTGCCTGATTAAGTTTTTGGATATGATGTGATAATGTATGACAAATTTGTATATTCAACTTAAGTTTATAAAAGTTTGAAAATCTACTCTATACGTTTTATCAGTAACCGCGGTAAAACAACATGATATGCGTGCTAGCCATAGAAGTTTTTGATACCACATGGCAGCGTCTACACGTCAGGACGAATACCATGAGCTGAGAATAGTTGAGAATGAATTTTTTTACCGTAAGAAATGTGAACACGACGAAATGGTACTCGTTGGAGCAGACCGAGACGGGAATGTGTTGTCATATCGTACAGAAGTGACTGCAAGGTGGAAGCAGCACTTTGTGAGGCTGTTGAGCGGATAAAAGAGAAGAACACAAACAAAATGTGGACTGGGGATGGTAGAAGTCGTTGGGAAGTAAGGAACTCGGACCGAATTGCTGGAAGACGAATGAAGCAATCCACTTGAACTGGTTAGATGGGGTTATATACCCTATCTACAAGAAGGATGGATCTATCTGTGGCCTTCGACGAAATCAACCATGATATTTCAATAGCGAAGCTGGAATTCATGAACAACTTTTGCCATAGTTTCGTTCCAACCTCGATGGAAGGCAATTCAAAATCAGCATTAAGGACTGTCTATCTGCACCATTCCTTGCTACATCTGGCATCCCTCAAGGAAGTCATCTCGGCCCAGTAATATTTCTTCTCTACTTTAATGACGTCTAGAGATGCACCGAATAGTACTATTCGGCTTTCAGCCGAATAACGAATATTTAATGTTTAATTATTTGGCGTACCGTATATTTGACTTTAATCAAAATCGGCTGGTATTCGGCCCGAATATTCGGTCGACCGAATATTCGGTGCATCTCTAATGACGTCAACATCAAATTACAAGGACTCCACCTTTTTTCGACGGCGACATGAAATTTTTTCGACAAATACCGAATAAAACCGACACCGAGATTCTTCACAGTGAACTGGAGACCTTTAGTACGTTATGAAATATAAACAGAATGGTTTAACACTCGAGTAAAGACTCGAGCATTCCAAGGCATTCTCACATCAAGGATCTCGGAGTCATTGTGGATTCGGCACTATGGAACGTTCAAACCACGCACCATACATCGTGGATAAGGCATCAAGATAGCTTGGGTTCATCACCTGAATAGCGAAAACTTAAGGGACGTATACTGCCTAAAATCGCTCTATTGCGCCGTTGATTCACTCAATACCAGAATATTATTGTTGTCTGGAATTCGTACTACCAGGACGGCGTTGACAGAATCGAGGCTATCCAAGGCAGGTTCATATGCTTTGATCTTCGATATCTCCTATGGTGGAACAGATTTCAACAGCTGTGCTACGAAAACCGTTGCTGGTTGATACATCTTGAAACACGCTGCATCCGGAGGCACTGCTCTCGAGCCCTACTCGTCTCGGACTTACACCTAAGAATAGAACCTACCACGGTCGTCATAGCGCAGTCACCGGACTTCAGCGGGTTTTGCTAAGTTCAATAGAATAGCTAAGATTTTGTCTATCAAAAAGTGCAACTAGCTCAATTAACCACCAAGGGGTCAGTTAGTGCAGATATAACAAATTAAATCTAATGAAATAATTATGGATGTATAATGTCTACAAAATGCTTTCCCCTGCTTTGTTTAGTATATTGCGCCCATTGGCCTAATCTTTTGTCGACGAATGTCAAAGCGGATTTCGTGGACAATAAATTATCAATTGTAGACTCCCCATCTGTTTGTGGACTTCAAAGCGGCGTACGATTTAGTGAAACGAAATGAACTTTGGCAGATGATGTAAAACTGATCAAGCCGATTCAATTGAAACTTATACAGCGGTGAAATCAATGGATTGAAGCATAAGAAATAAGTAAATGAATAACGAAAAGAATCCGGCTTATCATCTAGTATGTTATTCAATATAGTTTTAAGAACCTACACTAAGGAAACCTCCCTCGGCATGATACTGTACCTTGATGTGGTCCGGGGGTTTTTCCACCAAAGCAGTATTACAGTGATGATATCACATAAACTTGGGATACGATTATTTTCTTTTTAGTTAAGCTACATTGTGATCAATTTTAGTACTTAACTTGGCGACCTTTATTATCCACTGCCATGGTCAAATAATATACAATGTGGGTTTAGGGCCCAATTCTCTCTGCAGGCACCTCATTCCAAACGTACAAACGTGGCCTACGCGATAACACAAACCTGGTCACAAATACGAACGCCCGCGATCTCGCCAATATTCGAACACCCCGATTGATTAGGTGAACGTTGGAACCTAAGAACCTAAGCTCGCGCAATCATGAATCGGTCGCGTCCGGAAGTCTCCGCCCTTGATCATAGTAGCTCAAATTCATGCCTTTAGTTGGACCAATAGAAATAAAAACTAGACAAGACGTCCACGTGCGATCGTTGAAGAATGCGCGAACATGCGAATGGCCGCACGCTTATAAAAATGGTGTGTCCACGCGAAGTTACATACTAGCACACGCGACAAAAACGTCCACATACAAACGCTCGAGTCCTTCGCGATCATCCACGCACGACCACACCCACGATCTCGTAAAAAGTATAACACCCTGGTGACTAAGTGAACGGTTTAGCACTTATAAATTAACAATCCCGGTCTCGAGAGTGAACCTCCAAATGCCCGTGTTCGCGCGAAACTACATAAAAATCGAATGCAAAGTCACATACACGCGACAAACAAATATAAAAATGCTGGAGCCCTTCGCGACCATCCACGCAACCTATACTCGCGCTCTTCCAGACATTATAACATCCCGGTGATAATGTGAACGTCTCAGCACTTGTAATCACTCAAACGCGGTCTCAAACGTGAACCTACAGTCCCCCGCACTCGCGCATTCATGAGTCGTTCGCGTCCGGAGGTCTCTATCCTCGATTCCAGAAGTCTAGGTCCATGCCTTAATTAAATCAATTAGCTCTACAGTTCCAGTAGGACAACTCTCGAAAAAAATCGGCATATTATTAATACTCAATAACAATACTAACTCTTCTCTTTATTTTTTTATTTATTTTCGGTCTCATGCGTTTATATTCTTGTGATGACCTTTTCGAGCTCACACATCCAAGAAGAGCAACATTGCTGCCCACAATGATTCTTCTCTGCCATCGGACGTCGGCAGGTTTTAGAACAATGGAGATGTATTCTCATACTCGATGGAATCAGATAAGTAGGAACGATCAACAAACTGCAAGTAGTATATTACACATTTCTTGTTTTGAAGTATAAAATATTATTCGTATTAAAATATTATTTACAGGCTCCACACATATCTCAACACACACAAATAACAAATGCTTGACAGGTGACTGGGCCAAGTGCATTCACTCGTAGGATCTATCATTTCGATGATCGCCTCGATTCTACGAAACCAGTGCACAAGTAAGCTGACATAAGCTAGTCTCATCTGGTGAATGCATGTAACCTGGAAACCCCAGACACGACAGGACGAGACGGACAGACTGGACTCGATGGGGCCTAGTTCAGAGTTTTTGAGCATTTTTCACTGCACGGTTATTGACCTAAAAAAAGAAACATTCGGCATGTTATTTTTCCTTTTATTACTGTATCTTGAGTTGGATTCATACTGATATTCACTAGCACAGTCAATTGCATATTCTCCCATATACATTCACATCCAAAACGTCCAAACGCCGCTAACTTTCGCGATAACACAAACCTGGTCAAAAACGCGAACTTACATTACAATTTCAATCATCCGCACACACCTACGCTCGCAATTTCGCCAACACCCCTTTACTTAAGTGAACTTTTCAGCACCTATAACTTTACAACCGCGGTCTCAAGCATTAACCCACCACTCGCGCGATCATAGACTGGCTACGTTCGGAATTCTCTACTCTCGATCAGCCTAGACTCATGCCTTCAGTTGGACCGATTCACTGGACAACACGTTTCTCTACCATACACTGAAAATTAATTATTAGATTCACGGTCCGCGCGCGATCGTTCGAGAATACACGTGAATGTGCGAATGGCAACACGGATCTAAAATCGGATTTATGCACGCAAAGTTGGAGACACGCTGGCATTCATATGCTCGAGCCTTTAGCGATCACACTATTACACAATTAGTAAACGCCCACGCTAACCCAGACAGATATGCACTCCTTGACTCGAACGCTAAAAACCACACCTTCCACGCATACACCACCCAGGACTGAACATTAGATTCATACATACATACGTCTGGCAACCGGGGGAAGTACATCTCAAACGCAGAACTTATCATTTCAATGATGGCCTTGGATCTGCGTTGCCTGTGTTCAAGGCACCATAGCTTTGTCCGTCAGGTCAAGGATGTATGAAACCTGTTAGCCACCACCCTCGGCCCTAGCTGCCCATAAAGGGATAAAAAAAAAAAAAAAAGAACCTACACTAAGGAAACCTGCCAACTATTCTCAGCCAAAGTTTCAAGTGCGATCAGCGCATTACATCACATCCATCAACCGAATTTGCGTCGATGATGCTGCTGTCCTTGCAGCTAACTTCAGGCTAGATTTTTGTAATGAAGTGCTGTAATGGTTTGTTCAGATCGCCTTTTTCCTACTCAGTCTTGCAAATTCATCAACGATAAACATTTTTGTGCACCCGATAGGTAGAAAGTTTGTGGTTACGGTGGTACCTATAAAAGAGGCAAGTTGCGCATGTCATCATGGCATCACATCCAGTCATGAGTTTGTATGTGACTCGCTCCGAGAGTAGACACGTTTTTAAAAGTTTAAATGCTAGTTGTTTTCGGTTGTTTCGCGTTGTTCGAAAGTGTCGGTTCGTCCCAAGTAATGGGGTAAACGTGCCCTGGTGTAGAAGTTACTGCTGTGTCCAAGCGACTGCTGGATTCGAACGTCGACGGAGATGAGGCTGCAAAGAAACGGCTGCTAGCCAAAAATAAATTCGCTACTTTGTCGAACCAGGTCCGAGAAAAAGGAGAAATTGCCCCCTTGATCAGCCATGGCCTCAAAGCAACCATTCGCCTGTGTTCTAACGGATATAAAATCATGGTTCCCACCAGGCCGCACTACAATGCTGCCGAGAATTATCTCAAACAGGTGAAGTTCGAGTACTTCACGCATTACATCGCATCGAGCAAACAGCTCAAGGTTGCGCCACGCGGACTGCCTGATATGCTGACAGGAGAGCTTCAGCAAGCATTAAAAGAACACAAGCTGAAGCCGTTAGCTGTGTATAAAATAAAAGTTTGAAGAACGGCCTTCAGAAGCTTACTTATCGCCGTTCCAAATTCGTTCTGGCTTGGGATCTGAACGCTCGCTTCGTTTCCTGGGGCTGTATCACTTCCAACAACAACGGCAGAATTCTCGCTGATGATGCTCAACACGGACACTACACTTCTCGCCGGCTGGAATTGGCTCGATACTGGATTTGTACCTAACCAACATAACAGGAAACCTGTCTGTTCCTGAAACTATAATTGCTCTTTCCTCGGCCGGTAGGGCTGGAGATTGGCGCTGAGACGACATCGTAGAACTGTTTCATACAACTTGTGAAGGAATCGGAAGAGTTGCACGATACTGTCGTCCCGGTTACATGTAAGTTTACACAATTTGACAGTACTACGGCTCGTTTAGTGGCATTGAAAAACTCCGTCCGAAGACAATATCAACGCACGTTGAACGTTGCCGGAAAGTTCCCCTACAAAAAACTAACCACCATCATCAAAATCAGGTTGGACGTTTAAGAAATAATAATTTCGACAGAGATATAAAAAAATTATTCCCGGCCCTTCTGGCGGCTAGCGAAAATTCTAAAAGAGCAACCAAACCTATTCTTCCATTAAAGGAGGGCGATAACGTGTCAGTGCACGGTGCGCTATCTGATGTCTACGATGTGGCAGCTGGAGTGCCCCTGGGTAGCATTCTTGGGCCAATTCTTTATAATATCTTTACTTCTGATGTTCCAATCCTCCCGGGTGGCGTTAAACTGTCGTTCTTTGCTGACGACTCAGCAAATTTCTTGCAGTGGAAGAGTTGTCAACCATCTCATCAATAACTTACAGAAAGGTCTAGATTGCTACGTCAGCTACCTCACGGACTGGACGATATGCGTCAACGCTGCTAAAACCCAAGTAATATTATTTCCTCATCGAAATACCCAACGATTGCTCAATCCACCAAACCAAGTGCATGTTCGTGGTGTGGATATACCACGGTCGGAGGTAGTTCGATACCTGGGACTAAATCTGCTTTACCGTCATCCTATGGACGGAATCGTGCAAAAGAGCCTGGGCATGCTAAAGAAGCTGTACCCTCTGATAAACCGTAAATCAAAGCTGTCAGAAACAAATCGTCTAGCTGTGTATAAACAGATTGTTCAAACTATTCTGCTTAATGCATCCCGAATATGGATGAACGACGTACCGACGTAAGGTCCAAATCCCGCAAAATAAGTATCTCAAAATGATACTGAAATTGCTAATATCGGCACACACCGCCGATGTTCACGAACTGGCTAACATAGTCAAAGTAAATGTCCGGATTCAGGGAATCTTCGAAACCGCCAAGCAACAGTCTCATCTGAGCATCGGCACATACGTGAGCTATTCTCCAAGACTTCTTTTAATTGTTAGGTTGGAAGTAGGTTATCAAATTAAAATCACTAAACTTGTAAAGTTACACTACAATTATGATCATACCGCTCTCATACCTAACAAACAATTTCTGGAGTTGAAAAACAAAAAGTTGAATCCCTCAACAACAACAACCCCCGGCAACAAAAGGAAGCTGAGAAAGGAAGACGATCACCCGACCGTCTAGCCACAACACAGTCGTCAATCAGCAGCACGTTACACCGCTGCTATCGAGAGACAGTTGGCTTCAGACGCGTTCCGTCGGTTCGGTTTTTCCGGACCGATAATTTCGACAGCAACGTGCGACATCTGCAGCGAAGGCAGGCGGGTGGCCCGCCGAGAATGCACTCTAAAAAATTAAGTTCCCTGAAGAATTGTTGTTGAACATTAGGTTTCCATCGGGAGAACGATACAGTGCATCAGCGGGTTTCTTGAACCACTTTGATGAGTCTTCAAGCTATCTCACTACATCGCGACCGCCAACATGGCTGTATGTTTAAACGATCGACAATGACCAACTCGTTCCCATTTACAAGCATTTACATGGATCCATTCGAATGTTTTCAACAAAATCATACAATAGCTAAGTTAGATTAACTCGGTATTCACGGACATCTTTTCTGGTTTCTTTATCGCCATGAGAGGCAACTCCAAAACGACATTATTATTTTATTTCTCGCGAGAGACAAACGGAAAAGCAATAATTTTTTCCAGCCTTTTTGTGATTACGACATAATAGTTGAACGAATAGTGATTATTATACATCAAAAGCAACTTATTCTATGCTCTCTTCATGAAGTACATGAAGTACAAGAACTAGTTCAAATACGTACAAGTAAGATATTACGATAAAATTGCACAAATCATGTCTGGTGATATTATATGGCATCACACGTTGGGAATGAATTAAGGATTATCTTTCTGCAGCATTTCTCGCTACATCCGGTATCGCGCAAGGAAGTCACCTCAGCCCAGTAATATGAACCATCTATTTTAATGAAATCTATATCAGACTCGCTGACGATATGAAGATTCGTCGACGGAGACGGGACCGATGCCGATTTTTTTCAAAGTCAACTAGACAGCTTCAGTTTGTGGTGTGATTTAAACAATTTGATGGTGTGGACTTATCTGTTTGTTACTGATGAGGAGAATTCAAAATAATCGAACTTTTAAGATATCCAAATTGTGTTCTTATGCGCAAAATTTGACCTCAAACAATAATTCTACCCATTTGGGAAATTTTTGCATAAACAGAATGGTTCTAAACCTGACCAAATGACCAATCGTCTCATTTGCGCGGTAACTTCAGCAGAACGACTCGACTCGAGCACACTTCGACACTTGCGTCAAAGATCTTGGATTCGGGTCAACGTATAAAGCACATTCTCCATACATTGAGAAAAAGGCCTCATTTCCGGAAAAAATTGGGACGTATACTGTCTTAAACCGCTTTATTGCGTGTTATAGAAATTGGGTGAAACCATTGTTGCACGTGAAAAACCTAAGACTAAATTAGTTATGCAATTTTCGTCTCGACTTCGTTCCATCAAAATCCTTCGCTAGCTTAGTTCTATCACTAATTTAGTGTCGGATTCCGATGGAACGAAGTGAAACGCAAATTCCATAATTAATTTAGCTATTGGTTTTGTGTCTTTCACGTGCAAAAATGGTTTTACCCAATTTTCTCCTTAATGGAGGAAAGTTGGTTTCTACCCAAACTTTTCTCCTTAGTAAGATATATACTATTAAGCATATTTGTCCCATGTTCTATGGGTAGTATAGCATAGTTGCAAAATCTTGTTCCTCTGTTTGGGATCCGTACTACCAGAACAGGTTTAACAGAATCAAGGCTGTCCAACGCTTGTTTCAACTGCCGTGCTACGAGAACCGTTGTCATTTATTACTCCTCGATGCTTTCAGCGTCCGCATTTGATTTCCATTTGACTAGAAATACAATTATAACTATGCGACATACAATATACTACTAGCAAAGACAGCTTCTTGGCCCGGATGCCAACAAATGCCTGAATTGTCAGGGTAATTCCAAAATATGCCTAGTCAGTCTACCAGATAGAAAACAAGATAACGGACGAACGTGCCCGGAACCATGAACTCTTGTCAACCCGAGTTCGACAAACCATTTCCACGCAGAAATACTAAAAGACAGGCTAAATTTAGAACGTTGAAAAGTTGCGTTGTGAGGAAAGTGTAAACCCGAGAACAATAGCGAAGATGCAACGATCGCTGGAGGGAAAAGAACCAAGGTGCTTAGAGTTCTAAGGTGATTAGTCTTCGGCAGTAACTAGGTGAGGAGTGAGGTAATCATGCAGCAGACTGCGGGGAAGAAAAATGACAGCGAACAACTTTGTTTACCCACTGAAATCAAAAAAACTCCTTGGAAAGAACAATTATTGGGGAAAAAACCTTGGACAAGAAATTGCGAAATGAAACGGTTACCCGCCAGTCGTTTGATAATTTGGTATATCGGTCCTTTCTAGGATACAAATTTGTTATACATTCCCAGACTTATCTGCCCCTAAATTCGTGTACTATTTTAACCATACATCAAATAGTAGTGGCCAATACTTTTCGAACATGAAATCATAAAAACCTTTCTCCCAATTGCAGCTCATATCGGGCATTTCACCCCGTACACCCGGTAAGAACGAGGACCGCCTGCAGTATCTTGATTTGGACCACTCGAATAGCCCGCAAAAAACCCCGGGCCTTGCTGCTGCCTATGGCGGAGGAGCGGTGGGAATCACAGCGCCGCACCAACTCGGTAACAACAGTGCTAGCACTTCGAACGTCGGTAACCACAGTCTGGCACCACCGGTAGTCGCTCGTACACCTTACACTACGGTAGATTTTGTCAAAACGGATGCATTCAATCGAATCCGTGCCGATACCGAGATGAGCCGGAATCAGTCGCGAGTGAAGGATCAGTCATGAATTTCGGATATTCCTGTTTAGTGATAACTGCATGCTGTTACGGCTCTACGTTAACATTCAATTTATTCAAGTGCAATTAAAGATATGCCTTATTACGTAATCAATCGTTAATGTTTGTGGCCAAAAATGTTCGTTTTGGATAGTAAGAATTAACACACAAAAAAACATTTCACTATCTGTATTTTAATTTAGAGCTGTGATTACGAAAAGGATTGAGTTTCCCAGCGAAACACAAACGCACAGATTCCACACGCATTGAATGGATTTTTTACCATGCATGTATGCATTGCAAAAATTCAGTGTAACTTATCCAACTCCAAAAGTGTCAATAGGTTTTCTAATCTTATTGCACAGTATTAGGATAATGAATAATAAGCATGTTTCCGTTATTTTATTTTTAAAAAGATAATCAACTAGATGTTAACATTTTTGGCAAATAAAAACAGTTTATGTACTCCGTATTAGAACGCTTCGTACAATATTTCAATTAGAGTAAACGTCATTTTTTTACGAAATAGATCTAGTTAAAAGTTTATCTGTTAACAGTATGTAGACTAGCTGGCTTTTAAAAATATGTATAATAAAAGTTTTTATGGTAAATCATATAATTATTAATCACATCCGATCAATTCCTTTCGCTAGGAGTGCAATCTATCTCATTTCTAAGTTGACGAAGTAGGGTTAGAAGATGGACACCCTAAAGATATCGGCTGATATAAAAAAGAAACACATTTACACTACACATTAATGGAAACTAATTTGGTATACACCACTTGACTTAACCGGAAGTTATAATAATAAGCAGAGTTTTATGAGTTTGTTTTTGTTGACATGACCTGAAACATATGTAGGTGAATGAACAACAGTGAGTCTAACATATGCTAGGTTGGATGGAGGATCCAAGTAAATATTGGATCATATAAATTAGGAGCAACAACAATTATCACTCCATTAGCACTGTGCTGAGAATTGGTAGTCAGCTTCGGATGTTTGATGAAATAAGGACTTTTCTGTATAGTAGATTATAATTTTTTTACCGCTTCAAATACTAACGTATTAGTATTAAAAAAATAATAAAAATAAGTTTAATGTTGCATAAATAATTACAGGTAGTACAGTTGGTGATAACCTTCTACTGACATGTTCCATGCTCATTTGTTCGGACGTCTTTGTGGCTGGTTGAAAGACATGTGTTGTTACTTAGAAGTGATTGAGCTTAAGTGGGGGACCATGTGTATCCTACTAGCTGTTGATTCTTTTGGCCGTGGCCATGAGACTAGTTCAGAAAAGGAGTACGGGACTGGCACCTGTGAGATAGCTTATTACGCGGAATTGTTATGGTTATTTAGCTCGACCAATCACTCTGGCTCTTCGAAATGTGAGACCTACTCTCGGGTCAGTTTGATCTGTTCGAGCCGAGCCAGATGGACATTCGGTTTTAGCAGACTACCTGGGGATTCATCGATACATCTTTTCCACATTCTTTATGGACAGAGATGCTTTTTGTGGAATTTTAAAATGCTATCACACGTCTAGTTACTTAGCATAATGATTTTGGCAAAAAACACTGAGGATTGCCAGGTATAGGTATAAACTTGAGCAGGGATTGTCGAATTAGGATCAAGTAGAAACTGTACAGTTGCAGGAAAAAGTATTCGTGAGGAAGCAGTAACAACACTGCTAGTGTTTTTACAGTATTTATTAATAATCGATTGAATGTGATTTTTTACGAAGACTCTGTGGGCTCCAGTCTACATTTTTTCACTCATGAACTTTGCTTGATTCCAGGTCTAGCTGGTCGTGCAAGTTCGCTGGTCTCAACCGCCATATCAGTCATGCACGGCATGATATTCTACATGCGCTCCTCTTTGCGTTGACCAGTTGGATGCCGCCGACGATCCAGTTCGTAATTTGTGTAGTTAGTGTCAAGAAAATAAATGTAAGATCTTACGGTAAGCAGCCCACCCAACACCCACGTAGCACGTAGCCATCCACAACATGCAATAGTTTCCACCACCCACCACTGGTAGCGCATATCGAAGGAAGTAGACGGCCATGGAGGGTGGCGATAACCACACACCTATAGGGGCAGAATGGGGCGGAATATGCGGACGACTGAGGGGTCAACGGTCGAGGTTCGAGGTGAACAACCAGGACGCCATTAGCCTGGTAGCCACCTACCAAAGTTGAAGTGGAAGATAAAGTTTTGAAGATAGAATTGGAAGTGATTAAGTTTCGGAAAGTTTGTAGCAAACTCATAGAAAGTGAGTGACGAAGGAAGAAGTAAGTGAATACACAACCAGGTAATGGCACGTTCAAACCCTTCGAACTTAATCGACCGTACCCACTGTAAAAATTAATGTCCAACCCCAACTGTACCCACAGGACCCCTTCGGTTTTCCCTAGGAAACCTCCAGATCGTGCTAGGCCGCAGAAGTTTTCCGACCCTCAAACTCTCATAAAAAAGGGGCTATATAGTTGATCACCATCGCAGTCAACGCCGACGCCATTACCAATCGGCATTTTCTCGAGCTGCCTGGATTCGCTACCAAATCCATGGCAGCACAGCAGGGTTCCATCTGCAGGCAACAAGACATCGTTTACCAGTTGCCAAGACCCCGTGGCTGACCGCGAGTTGCGAAAAAACCTGCCTTCAACGAGTACGACGACGAGACGCAGTAGCAGAAAGGGCCCCGAATCAACAGTAGCTATAGTGCCGAGTGACATCGATATGCGGAAATATAGTGGGTTTTTACTTGAAGGCCAAATAAGTGTTTTCTTGGCAATAGTTCGCGATCGCAAGCCTTCCCTGAGAAGTGTAGATGGGGGTCTCATAAGTGCGGAGAGTAACGACCCCGCCAGTTACAGGGCATGCTTGGCTTCGGCAACAACACCAGCTTTTGTCTCTTCCAGATGCCGGGGAAGTTACTATCGTCGATACACCTTTGCAACGCGGTTGTAAACATATCCGAGTTTGTTAGGATTGCTGTTTTCAGAGCCACTTTGGGGATACCGTCTGGTTCTGAAGCCTGCTTGGTTCTCAAGGCTTTTGCCACCACTATCAGCTTCTTGTTGATTACCCAAGCCTCTTCTTCGTAGTCATACTAAGCCCCGTACAGAAATGGCGCTTCCACGATGACGCTCATCCTCTCCGGACACGAATCCGGTGGTACTACCGGTCTTCTTGTCTTCGCCATGGCACCTTGATAAGTGCAGCTCTTGCCACCTTATACGCTAGTCTTAGAGCTACTCTTTCAGTGACATTGTGGGCTCTGCATCTTCGTCTGGAGTCGGTGGCACCATGCACGTAGGTCGGGCAATTGGCGAGTTGCACCAGAAGGCTGGACGGCGACTATACCTTGGTTTACATTCGCTTGGCATGATTGCTATACTCCTCGCACACTCTCCAATTCAAACTTCCTGCCAGTTCGAGGCTGCAGAAGGTAACGTCAATAAGTGATTCTCGACTTCCCCGGTACTGGTTGTTCCATCGATGGCAACATCTTCGTTCAACTTTGTAAAGGCCAGTAGACTACTCCCTCTTGAGGTGGTAAAGCGGCTGTCCCATTCTACTGCCCAAGCGTTGAAATCGCCAACTATAACGACTGGTCTCCGATCGATAAGCTCTTCTGTCAGCATTTCTGTCAAACTACTTCTTGAAATGGATATCTTCCCGTCGTCCAAATCGCCGCTGATCTGATCGTTATCTGATATTCAGTTTCCATCGTTGGCCGGGATTCAGTATGGCTCCGAGATGACAGCTACATCGCGCTTTGATTTCGCTACAGATTGCCGCAGCGAGTGTTGTGCTGTATCACAGTGGTTGAGGTTGATTTGCGTTACCTCTACAGTGGCTTCATTGCTGTAACGTGGTTGTTACCTTCTTCGGTTGCACAGATCGGAGCCTGCCGGCAGTCTTTTGCCTTGTGGCCTTCTTCCCCGCACCGTCTGCATAACTTGCTCCTATCAAGTCCACTGCAGTTTCTCGCCAAGTGGCCGAACTCTTGCCACTTGAAGCACTGGTTGCCGAGAGACACTCAATGGACATACCGACCAGCCAACTTTGATTTTTCCAATTTTAAGTGCCTTGTTTGGTGCTTCGACTAAAAGCCTGACCGAAGCCGCTTGCGCACAGTGGGATGGAATCAAAAAAAGCCGGACATTGATATTTGCGACGAAGGTATTACAATTAGAGATGGGCGAAACAGTTCACTTCGAAGAACCATTCCCGACTGAACAGTTCTATAAAAAGAACTAGTTCAGATGAACCGTTCTTCCGTTCAGCTGATATTTTACTTGTATCTAGCGAATGTCTCTCAAAACATTCGATTCTTGGAGAGGAACCAAACAGATACTGCCCAAACTATTATCTGTATGCTTAACAAGTTCATCAATGGTGGCGATTTCTTCATTATGTATAACTAGAGAAATAGAGAATGAGATGAGTCGTTCGCTTATGAGTCGTTCTTCGCCGGTTTTATTCTGGGAGAGCACAGAGAGCGGTTTGTGGGACGGCAAGTCAGTTCATTTTCATTCGTTCGCCTAAAAATCGGTCCGAGAAATTCGCTAAACGGCTTTGGGTCATATTCAGTTCATTCGCTTTGAAGAGAATTGAGAACTACCGTTCTTTTAAAAAGAACTTCCGTTCGCTCATTCTCTTCAAAGAACCAGTTCACTTTAACCGTTCGCGAACGAATTGCCCATCTCTAATTACAATGAGTATTGAGATGTATTATTTATGTATAATGTGGACAAGTTGCAAGTGATTTCTACAGCAAAAATGGTTTTCTTCAAATCTAAATATCGTCAAGCATTGCAGTTCGATTTTCGATTTATCAATTCCATTTGAAAGATCAACGATTGCTTAGCTATGGAGAATTAATAAATTTATTTATTTTTGAAGTACAATACTTCTAACGTTTCAATATAGGTGTCCCGTTTCAAAATTTTCTGCCGGAATTTTACCCGATGTTTTAAACGTGAATATCTGCCGTTGTACTGAACGAAAAAAAAATATTACGCTATCTGATTGGAAATATGTACAACAATTTTGTATCAAATTCGGTAGTATGTACAATTACTAAAAATAGCGGAAATAATGGATTTTATGAAAGTAGTAATTATCTTATCCATAATTGGTCGGTACAATTCGCTTATTTTTATGCCATTTGGCGCACACTGCCTCTATTTCATCGAGTGAACTGCGACGCGTATAAAAAGGGAACACAAGAAAAATTCGTTAGTTTGTGTTCTGACGTTGTAAGCGTAGCAGCTGCTGCGTTTCATGTCAGCTCACATTCTTTGATGGTAGGTAGGGGAATTATGGTTAAAACCGACACCTTAAGCTTAACACTTTTTCTAAGTTGCCACAATACCAATAAAATTATAATTTTTATGCAGAATTCTTCTTTAGAAAATTCTAAACAAAACTTAATTTTTTCAGCGCTTCAAAAAATTAATTTCATTAAAAATTATTGGTTGTAAAACTTGGAAAACAAAGTGACTTTTTGTAGGCACTGCGGGTACAACCGACACCCCATAGGGGTAAGATCGATATATATTTTCTCTCCACTTTATTAAAATCTTTATCTTTATTAAAAATGAGATATATGCGTGATTAATAAAGTGTGAGTATGTATGTAAGAGAAGATTTGCAAGCGTTCTACGTTCCACTAATTGGATTAATTCACTTATAAGTGACACACACTTCTTAGTAAAACTATCTTTCAGATATGATTTTTCGGACTTTGATCATCAACGATCTATTGGGGTATACATAAGATCATTTCCCCATGTTGATAAAGTTCGTCTATGACAAACCAAGAGAACACTAGAAATTCGGTTTGATGAGCTTTTTGCAGAAATAGCGAAAGCTTCGACAGAATCAGATAAGCAAAAATTCCAATATTTGATTTTTAAAGAGACTTACAGAAATAAACACAATAAAAGTATTTCTGTGTATTTCTGCTAATACTGTAGTGTCCTAATAGGCTAATTGAAGTGTCACAAAGATCCCCAGCATTTTGCAATGAATCGCAAGTATACACAACCATCTTAAGAGCGTGTCGGTTTAACCCTAACCATAGGGTGTCGGTTTTACATTTCTTTTATAAAGGCAATTGAAAATATTGCATTTCTCAAACTCGTATTCAATGCACCTAGTTGATCATAGGAAAGGCTGATAATAATAGATACTGAAAAATGTGGTGATTTGAAAAGCTTTTGTTCAGTTAAAACCTTAAAATCTACCAACGAAATTTAACATCCAGACGAGTATGAACGCTGCTGTCGTATGTTTTGTTTATTTTTATGACATTTGGCGCACTAACTTAAATCCAATTTTTCTTCAAATGCTCTACAAAAACGTACTAATAATAATGTGTCATTATGAAATGAATAAAAAATTGATTTCTAGGAAAAGTTGTGGGGTGTCGGTTTTTCCCACAATTCCCCTAATAGATACTATGACTGCCCCCAGGCGCAGATAGCATTTCATTCTAATCATGAAATGGCGTGCCAGTTTCAAGCATACACGGAAAATACAATGATGACACACCACAGAAAAAAAACAGAAAGCTCTTTTTTCAGAGCTGAATAAATGAATTGGCGATGGGGTGATTTAGTACGAGAACCGCGCTCTCTTGTTCTTTAAATTATATGTGGCGTCAGGTGCGTGTACAGATAAATTCACACCGGCGCGCGTTCCAGAGTTCACCGTGGTGAATTTATCTGTGTGTTTCCTCTGGCAAGCCGTAGTGTGTACTGGTTGTTTCGTTGTGTAAAGGAGATGGTGTTGGCTTATTGGATGCTGATATTATGATTTTTTGTTGATGATTTGATACGAGTTACTTCGGAAAGTTTATTTACGAGTTTATAGAGCATTTTTAGACTACCAGGGGAAACTTAAAATACTCGGTCCTCGGAGCAAACGGAGAAAAAGTTTTACGTATCCTCATGCTATAAACACATCTTCCATACAACAGATTAATTGTATCCACATTAAGCCCGGCTTATTTTATGTGCGGCTAAAGAACGCAATGTGCATTTTACTTATTTTGTTTGCGAATATCGCGGCTACACAAGCGAAAAGCTCCATTATTGTGAAAACTCCACTCTAAGATACCTGCTTGGTTAAGGTTCGAGCAAATTATTATTCATGAAAACATGGGGTAAAATGCGCCTCCTAAGGAAATATGATCATAGTTTAGCTATAGAACATTAATTGGGAGAATTTAATAAATATCATTCAACCAACATTTCCCCCTGTTATCGCAATCATAACGCTTTGAAAAATGTTCAAAATTTTAATAATTCACAACAACAACGGGACAAAAAGCTCGTTGGACTAACACGTAATTTTGTTTTTTGTCAGGATTTCACAAAAGTGTAGCTTTAAATCGTCTTAGGTTATGCAATTATTAGGTTTTTAAAACAATTGTTCTTTTTTAGTTTAGAAAGATTGGTAGGTAATGTCAACGACATTACCGAAATGAAGTGGCATACATTTTAAGTTGTTAATACGAATGCCGCAATTTTTACTAATTTCTGAAAGGTTTTATTAAAATAAGTTATTTCGGTATTTCTAATGGAAATAGCGAAATAACGGTACAAATATATACGGTTCTCTACTGTTGCCAAATCAATTGTTTCACTCTCATTAAATGCTATTTTCAGGGTTACCATATGAGGATAAATATGTTGGAATATTTTGGGTTTCGATGTACGTGTACCGACATTTCGGTATTTCCATTAGAAATAACGAAATAGCTGGTTTTAATATAACCTATCAGAAGATAGTCAAAATTGTAGCATTCGCATTAACAGCCTAAAGTGTATTCTACTTCACTCCGGTCTCTGACATTACTCACCCATTTTTTAAAAAGAGCTGTGTTTTTTTAAACAAAACTGTTCAATAATTTTCAGAAAGAAGGCATAGCAGCCCCAGGAGCGAAATCAATACTACCTTGCAGGGAATTGTTTGAGTTTTGACGTCCAGTGGGCCGAAGAAAAGCGATTCGATTTAAATGATATTTTATACCTTCGTAATGAGGGGAATTGCATTCGAGAAGTGCGCGAAGATTGTGAGAATTCTACTGGACGACGCACAGCGGGGCAGAATACTGCTTTCGACACTCAAATCCTCTAGCGACCTGGCTATGTATCTTGGATGAAAATGAGCATTATTTTGAAAACTTTGGTCGAGTACTGATCTAGATCAGTTCTATCTTTAGACAGAGGCGTTCTATCAAAAAAAAAAATTCTTCGGACACCAAACACACTTATACTCTAACCTATGAAGATGGTGCTACATGACATTTAAAAAAATACTCGAGAAAATTAATTTCAATATTTTTTATGTAAAAATCACTGGAAAAAATTGTTTTGTTCGTATATCTTCAAAAACATGTAATAATAAAAAAAGGTTTCAAAGTGTGATAAATGTTATAACATTTAAAGGGTGTTTTCATCATAAATTTCAAAAAAAATTGTCCCTCAAAATTTATAATAATCCACAAAGCGGCAGCAGAAATATTGTTTGGTACTAGTAGAGACCTTTAACTTTATAACTACGAAGAGAAAAAAGTTGAGCGAGGTGAGCCTTTTTTCTGCAGACATATGAAATGAGTAAAAAAATATAATTAAGGTGAAATAGTTACTAGTTCGCTTGAGAATATTTGAGTAAACTAAAATATATACAAATATTTTCTTGTTTTTGGATTCAAATATAATATTTCGGACTGAGAATAAATTTATCAAGTAATTTAGAAAGTAATCTTATTCAAATGCCTGCTGTGTCTAGTCCTTTTCGCAGTTTTCCAAATTGGTGTTCGGTTATAAGGCAGTGCTTATTCTTTGCAAGAAATCTTTCGCAAGAGCGATTTGAATTAATCCACTTCAGCTGAATTTTTACTTTCTTAAAACAGCGTTTCTCACTTTTTTCTTTCAGCATTACCGTTAGGATTAAACTTTTTTCAATCTGCTTTAATACATGTAAATTAGAGATGGTCGGGTTTCAATTTTTTCGAACCCGAACCCGACCCGAGCCCGAAATTATAAAATTTGAAAAACCCGAACCCGTCCCGACCCCGAGAATTTTAAAATTTGAAAACCCGAACCCGATCCGAACCCGAAAACTTTTAATTTGAGAAACCCGATCCGAACCCAACTTGCTAATATGGAGAATCCACCAAAGATCTCGAAGATTTTTAATTTTAGGCACCCTAGGCTCATCTTAGAATAGTAGAATCCCTCGAATCTGAAATAGCACCATACACGTTGAGTTATATCTGCCTATGGCAAAACGAATCACTGGCGAGTAGAATCCGCATTTTTATTTGCTATTATTGAACGTCGTAATGTTATGAGAAACTTACAAATCGTCGATATATTAACCGGAAAGTAGAATAAATCGGTCGCTAACTCATGGGGACACAAAAAACTTAATGGTGACAGTTTAAAACAACCTTGCCCGTCGTACTTAACCAAAATTTCTAATTTTGTATCAAAAACGAATTCTATACATTTCTTTTCTAAGAAATGTGAAACCATTCCTGCATGGCAGTTTCGTATGATTTATCACCTGTATTAAATTAGCTATGGTAATTGGCCACATCAGTACCACGAAATTTGTGATTTCAATATATGGGAAGTGTGAAATCGTCCCCGGGCTACGACGCCCTTTTTAGTCAATATTTACCGTTTATTTTGACTGCAAGCAATCTTTGTCATAAACCAATTTGGTTATTATTAAACTTCCATTAAAGCAGGTACAAACTATTTGTTGCATTTGACCAACTTAACAGTGCCCGCTTAAAGTTTGTTTGGGGTACAAATGTACCCCACAAAACCGTTTACGTTAATGTTTTGTCATGTTTACATAATTCCGAAGATATTATTATATCTTTTTTTTAAAAGCAAAACATCGGTACATAGTAAGCGAAAAACTTGTGTAAAATTGCATGTTTAATAAAAATTAGGCATATTAGAGCGATTTTAGTTCTGGGGTACGAATGTATCCCACAAAACCGTTTACTTAGAGAAAAGTCACAAAACCGTTGTAGGGTTAATGGACAATTATTATTCAATATGTAGCATATAGTGCACTCGCAACACCCACTGTTCGATTTCTCGCGACAGTCAAAACGACCAATCAGGAGCGGATCAATAGATTGGTTTTTATTGTTTCTGCTTCCCGTAGATTCCTACTCGCTTTGCTTTAGACACTATTTGCTGTAGGGGAATTATGGTTAAAACCGACACCTTAAGCTTAACGCTTTATCTAAGTTACCACAAAACCAATAAAATTATAATTTTTATGCAGAATTCTTCTTCAGAAAATTCTTAACAAGACTTAATTTTTTCAGCGCTTCAAAAAATTAATTTCATTAAAAATTATTGGTTGTAAAACTTGGAAAACAAAGTGGCTTTTTGTAGGCACTGCGGGTAAAACCGACACCCCATAGAGGTAAGATCGACACCCCCTTTAATTTATTTTTACTCCACTTTATTAAAATCTTTATCTTTATTAAAAATGAGATATATGCGTGATTAATAAAGTGTGAGTATGTATGATGCAAATATGTGCTTTTTATTGCTTCATCATGTAGTGAGGGGAAGAAAGTTCGAAAGCGTAGTACTATAAATAAGAGTATTTTATGCTATAGGATTATTTCTTGATATGAGTATTTCCAAATAATCCTTGCGCACATCATTGCAACCTCCAGTGTCATTTTATTTCGTAAGAGAAGATTTGCAAGCGTTCTACGTTCTGCTAATTGGATCCATTCACTTGTAAGTGACACACACACTTCTTAGTAAAACTATCTTTTTTCAGATTTGATTTTTCGGATTCTGATCATCAACGATCTATTGGGGTATACATAAGATCATTTCCCCATGTTGATAAAGTTCGTCTATGACAAACCAAGAGAACACTAGAAATTCGGTATGATGAGCTTTTTGCAGAAATAGCAAAAGCTTCGATACAATCAGATAAGCAAAAATTCCATTTTTTGATTTTTAAAGAGACTTACAAGAAATAAACACAATAAAAGTATTTCTGTGTATTTCTGCTAATACTATAGTGTTCTAATAGGCTAATTGAAGTGTCACAAAGATCCCCAGTATTTTGAAATGGATCGCAAGTATAAACAACCATCTTAACAGCGTGTCGGTTTTACCCTAACCATAGAGTGTCGGTTTTACCCCAACAGCGCGCATTTTTTTATAAAAGCAATTAAAAATATTGAGTTTCTCAAACTCGTCTTCAATGCACCTAGTTGAACATAAGAAAGGCCGATAATAATAGGTGCTGAAAAATGTGGTGATATGAAAAGCTTTTGTTCGGATAAAACCTTAAAATCTACCAACGAAATTTAACATCCAGACGAGTATGAACGCTGCTGTCGTATGTTTTGTTTATTTTTATGACATTCGGCGCACTAACGTAAATCAAATTTTTCTTCAAATGCTCTAAATAAACGTACTAATAATAATGTATCATTATGAAATGAATAAAAATTTGATTTCTAGGAAAAGTTGTGGGGTGTCGGTTTTACCCACAATTCCCCTACGCTTTAGATGAGTTTAACGCGTTTACTCTGACCGCGTCCTACGTATCGGTTTTAAAGTACCTGTCGAAATTACCACTTTAAAACAGAAAGTTGAACCAATATTTTCCGATAAATTCCTGTTGACTTGATTTATTACTAATTACAATGAAAAATAAATCGCAAAGAGATTTTAGATGTGAAACACGTATTGTTGAATGCTCTCTCATGAATGTTCTTTTAAAACATAAAAATTATTCAGTCAGTTTGCGAATCTGAAGAGGCAGAATTTTATACAAGAATGAAAAAATACTATATTTGAGCACCAGAAAATACGACAAATTCTAGCGATTTAAAGGTGCCCATTTGGTACTGTTATATGTGTCTTCCATTCGCATCACGAAGTATAAAAAGAGACTGGGTTTTGTGTATCGACAGCGTCAAGAAAAGGTTGGATTGTTTTGTTCAAAACCCGAACCCGACCCGACCCCGACAATTTCAAATTTGAAAACCAGAACCCGACCGGAGCCCGAAAGTTCAAAATTTTATAAACCCGGACCCGACCCAAGCCCGAAAATTTCAAATTTGAAAACCCGGTACCCGACCCGAACCCGAGAAGCTTAAATTTATAGAACCTGAACCCGACCCGAAACCCGTCGGTCTAAATACCCGAACCCGACCATCTCTAATGTAAATGCCTTTCACTACAAGATTCGATGAAATGTTCGTTAAGCATTTCAAAGATGGTTTTTATGTTTGTGCGGAACATTTCGTACATTTGACAATTTAACCAATGCGCACGATAAACTAAATCAGTGTAAAGGACAAATCTTGACAAAATGACCGAACTAGTTCCTTACATGCTCATTAGAAAGTCGCTCTATCTAATGCTAATAAATCAGCAATTCGTTTTAGTATATATGAATATGTTCTTATCATTGTTATTTATCTTATAGTTTATTTCACACAACCTTGAACTAGGTCTTAACGCCTACCAAGATTAGGGTTTCAACTAGCTACACATTGCGATTGCGGAATTCGAAAACTGCCTTTTTAGGGTTGATCATTTTCACCTAACCTAAAGGTCTGAAGATAAAAAGCCCCACGTTGCCCCACTTTTTCTCTTCGTGGCTATAAAGTTAAAGGTCTCTACTAATCTAATTCCAGCTACCGCCATCTGCCGGTTGAAGTGTTATAACAAATTTTGTGTAACATATTTTTTTAATGTTTTTGATAAAACAACCTTTAAATGCCGTGATAACATTTATCACCCTTTGAAGCAATTTTTTTATTGTATATTTTCGAAGATTTAGAAATAGAACATTTCTAGATATATTTTACATAAAAAAAATATTAAAATTAATTTTCTCGAGTATTTTTAAATGTCATGTAGCGCCATCTACATAGGTTATAAAGTATAAATATCTTCAGTACATGTGTTAAAAACATTAAAACAAACAACTTTGCCGAAGAAAGTTTTTTGATGGAACACCTCTGTCAAAAGATAGAACTGATCTAGATCAGTTTCTACTTATCTAGATCAAAACCGAGCTTGTCAAAATAATGATCATTTCCATCTGAGGTACTTTGCTAAAGACACTAATCCTCCAGGATATATACCCAGGGCGCTAGAGGTTTTAAGCGTCGAAAGTAGCATTCTGCCCCACAGTACGACGTCTGAATTTGATAAAAACATGAATAAAATTGAATTTGCTTATTTTTTTCCTTTCATCTCATTCCATTTCACATATGATTAAAAATTCTTGAAACATTTTTGAAGTCGTACATTGAAAATCCAAACTTTAAAAATAAGGTACCATTTTTGGCACGGTTCCGGTTTTGGCAACTGAAAAAAATAAAATTATTGCCAAATACGGAATCCTACTGTACCTCGTTTTATGGTAACATAATTGTAGGATTGCGGGATGTAGGACATGTGATACTGTAGACCGGAGTAATCTACTATTTTCTTTCTTTATTTTCCATATATTTTATTTATTCATCAAGGGTCGAATGGATTGCATATCGAAAGGATATTGTTTATTTAATGTGTAGGTGTTTGCTTCGGATACCATCTATAATAGTAATGGAGGAATATATTCAATTACAAAGAGATCTGTCATTTTAAATGTATATTTTGTTCAGGCCAGCTTCGAACACAAAATAGGGTAACTGCTCCCTAATTCATCTTAGCACCTCTATAAATCTCACCCATTTGAACACATTAGTTAGAGCAGTATCTGCTATCTCTATTCAACGCATTAGCTCAAATGGTAGGATGAATAAGGGTACGTTGTGCTCGACTTTTCGCTTCGCTCAAACGCGAGTATTTTACATTTCCCAGGAAATTTTTTTAAACTGTACTGCTTCTTAGGAACGAAGCAAAGATGATGATACCTATTTAAGCGCAATCCACTAACTCTAAGTCGAGTTATCAACGAAATAGTGTGATATCCTGACTAATGAGATGAATAAGGGCTCGTCTACCCTACCAGGTATGATTCAATTTCTGTTACGAGTTTTTCCAATCCACTAGCACTGGCCACCTAATGAATGACGTAATCATCTAGATAGTCCTCTTGGAAAGTTCTGTAAGGAATGCTCTAAATCACTCTTACATGCCTTCTAGTAATCGTTTATAACATTTCCAACACCTAATAATACGTACGCAAGACGAAACTCAACAAAAGCACCAAACTTACTCAAACGCATGTTGGAGTCCTAGGATATAGCAAAAGCAAAATATTCGTTTGAAAACCTAGCAACAACTATAATCAATCTATTTCTGTGTGCCCGCTTTTGGGTTCTTAGTCACGATGAGTGACAGAACGACAACGTCTACTGGTAACAAGCGTGATATCTACTCAACAATTTCAATTCAGGCGATTTTAATATTTATAGCATTATAGAATTAGTGTACGATCATGCAGCCTCCATTTTTCGGTAAGAGGTGAAATATTCCGTAGCTTTATATTTCTTGAAAATTTTTGATATCCACTTTTTTCTATTTACTGATATATTTAATACAAAAAATGTCCTGTTTTGGAAAGGGTCTCTTACTGGTCTAATACATAGAAGACGATCATTATCGTGTTGTACAATCCGCTTTCTCTGGCCGATGATCGGTATGTTATTACCGCTTACCAGAGTCTATTGTGGTAGAATTTAAGATCAAAATGGCCGTGTTCGGTTAGGTGGCTACTTTCGGATCCCTTGGAATGAACCGATTCGTTATCATTGTCGTTTAAACTGTTCCTCGTACTGGACTTCCCAATCGGTCGATTTATCTTAACTGATCCAAACCCTTCGTTCTCCTCCTGGTCGAATTCCATCTTGGCGGAGGGTGTCACGGCCGCTCCAACACCGGAGGACATGTTCTTCATTCCGGTGTGTTGTTTAGTGAACCGGATGGGTTTTCTCGGTCCAGGATGTTCCGGTGTTTGCTGCTGGCTGATCGATTGGGGAGAAGCAGAATTTTCACGATTAGACATCATTGCCTGCTGTTGCTGCTCCGGTGACTGACGGGTCAGTTCGAGATGGTGAGGATGGAAACTGTACGGATCCGGATCGGCAACCGGTTCGGGAATTTCCGCATATTCATCGGCAAACTTAACCTCCTGCCCGGGCTTATGATGGTGATGGTGGTGGCGATGGTAGTCAACGTAGTCGGACGGTTCCGACATGTTCAAATTTTGAAGCTTTACCGATAGGACATCATCAGCAGCATCATCATGGGGTGGGTTGTGGTGCCCTTCCGGTTCCTCCGGTTCCTGCTGGTCTGGCTCTTGCTGGTGACCGTTGTCATGATGATGATGATGATGATGATGGTGATCGTTTTCGTAATCGTTATTGTTAGTGGGAGCAGATGGAGGCGCATGATGGTTGTTAGTGGGAGATGTGCTGCAAACACAATTACACAAACCGTTGTTTTGCTTTCATACCCAAGTCTATGTTTAGATAGTTTTCAATAAAGTGTGTAAATTGTTCTTCAACTGATGACGAAAGAACATTTCAACAAAACTCATCGTGCTAAAGCCAACTGTAAAGCAAACGATACTAACCAAAGGACCAACAAATAAAACACATTTTTCTAGTTTTGTAACAATTTAATTTGAATGTAAAAGAAAAAGTGTGCAATTTATTAGATATGGAAATTAACTAGTACGTACTCGATAAAGAGAAAATTCGTAATTCGCTAAACGTTAGCAGGTAAATTGATGATGATAATAAGTCTAATGAAACATTTCTTCACTCTTCTTTTTCTCAATTTAATTGCACAAAGTTTCATTGGGTGGGTTTCTTATGAAATAGTCAAAAAATAACAAAGATCGGTGAAACAAATCACAATAATTTAGTATGCAGGGTGGACAATGAAATAAACTTAAACCATAATAAATAGCTATCCTTTGCTTTTTTTATAAGTATGTTGCGTTATTGATAAATTGGCTGGAGTGTTGGTTGGAGGGATGAACTATATAAAATTTCTGAAAATATAAGAAAGAACAAGCAAAATAAGTTTAAGCCAACTAATTTTCTAAAAAAAATTAAAAAAAAATGCTGCATAAGCTTCAGTTGCATGCCTTTTCCTCTATCGCATAAGAAGATCTTATGAAGGAAGCCTACCTGTTAGGTTCCGTTGCCACCGTATTTGGGCTGTTGTGAATTATCTGAAACAATAAAAAGTGCCATGATTACAAAACTGCTAAAGTAGTTGAAGGTATCAGATTGAAATCATAATTTGCTATTACATTTGAAGCGTGCAGAAAATTACACCGTATCCTTTTGAACTCAGTCACACAGTAGTGAATCTACGATGCCATTAGGTGTAGGTAATAGGCAACTACCACTAATCATTTGTTTTATAGGCCAGGCATGACGGCTTTTGTTTTCCCTTAAATCACACCTACTAGAGCTGTCCCTCAGGTATGTGCTGGGTGGCAAGCTAATAACCCATCAGTAAAATTGCTTCGATCTAGTTCGAGAAATTTGGGGAGGCATTAGTGTTAATAGTTGTAAATTCAAGCGAACTTAGACTAGTTCACAGAATAGTTCAAATCTTTGCAACCCTGAAACAAAGCATTTTATGAAAAATTTGTTTGAAGACATAATAGACAGTATCGTTGTTTAATACAACCCAATTAGGTCTCCTGGGTGGTCATCTCACCATGTTCCGGTTGTTGAACGAAGAAAGTTGATCCTTTGCTGGCATTTCTGTTTCAGATACCTAATGTGGCATCCCCAAGTACCTTTCGAGTCGAACCAGAAAAAAAAAACTTCTTAGCGAAATCGAATGTCCGACGGTGTGAATATTCCACGCTCTCATTAGCACTGTTTTAGTTTCGCATACGTCGGGCTGTTCCCCAAGGAGTGCTCATCGATGTTTCTCTCGTTAATCCGTCGACGAACCGGTGCCAATAACCGCGTTTCTTGGCTTTCATCACTCTTCATTCGCATTTCTGCTTTCTTGCTTTCGATCATACGTTTCACGACTTGAGAGTAACATGAAGGACGAGCCGAAGCAATTTTGGGCTTATTTGCGGAACAAAAGATCCACCCGTGGTTTTCCTGAAAACGTGAACTACCGTGACAGGACCTCAATGACACCTGCGGAGTCAGCAAATCTATGCTTGTCTTTCTTTCAAAGTGTTCTAAGTAATAACCCACCACCTTTGTTTGAATCGTACCTGAGTAGTCTGCCGACGTTCTCCTTGAATTTGCCTGTAACATCTTTCACCGAACGCGAAGTGTACACCAATCTACGTGGTGTTGACGGTTCAAAGGGACCAGGATCGGACGGAATACAACCATGTTTCGTCAAGGAATGCTCTTCATCGATATCTGTACCGATATCCATGCTTTTCAATCGCTCTCTCGGTGAAAGTATTTTTCCCGCCAAGTGGAAGAAGGCTTTAATAACACCAATTCATAAAGCCGGTAACGTCCATGACGTCATAAATTACAAGGGAATTTCAATCCTGAGCTGCCCCCAAAAGTTTTTGAAAGTATGCTGTTAAATATTCTCTACCCTGCAGTAAAACACATCATCACTACAGATCAGCATGGGTTTGTTAGAAAGCGCTCAACAACGACGAACTTAATGAGCTATGTGTCAACGCTGATTGATAAATTAGAGAAACGACAACAAATTGATGCAGTGTATGTAGATATCTCCAAAGCCTTCGATCGCCTTCCTCATCAGCTTGCTGTTGAAAAGTTGAGGCGAATCGGATTTCCGGACTGGCTGACCAATTGGATCTTCTCGTACGTTACAAACCGCAGTGCATCTGTGTGACTTGGAACTGTACTTTCAGACCCATTCGACATCACATCGGGTGTACCTCAAGGGAGTCACCTTGGACCACTTCTCTTCGTGCTCTTTGTGAATGACATTTGCAGCGAATTGACATCGTGTAAGGTGATGTACGCGAATTGCAGCGAATTGACATCGTGTAAGGTGCAACATAATCACATTCACACGGATACTCTCGCCAATTACGTTTGAGTATGCAGTGAGCGCTGCCCCAGTAAAACGAGTTTCATCAATCAAGGACCTTGGTGTTATACTTGACCGTAAGCTACGTTTCATCGAACACTTCAATACAGTAACTGCTAAAGCCTATGCAGTACTAGGACTCATCAAACGAAACACCCAAGATTTCAACGACGTCTACTGCCTGAAGGCACTGTACATCAGTCTGGTACGCAGCATTCTAGAATATGGAGTTATCGTTTGGGCCCCGTATCACACCGTACACATTAATCGCATAGAACGGGTACAAAAGAGCTTCGTCTGGTATGCCCTTCGACGGCTTCCCTGGCGAAATCGATTTGAACTACCACCGTATGAGCATCGTTGTGCTCTTATCAACCTGCCTACGCTACGAAACAGGAGAGTTTTTCTGAAGCGACTTTTTGTGTTTGATCTTCTCGCTGACAACATTGACTGCCCTCTGCTTCTCGCTAAGCTGGACTTCAACGTTCCTGGTAGGTCTCTGCGGAGAATGGACTTCTTTCGGCGCTCTACTCATCGTACGCAGTACGGCCAGAATAACCCGGTAGATGTTTGCTGTCAGCTCTTCAATAGCGTTTTTCATCATTTTGACTTTAACTTAAGTAGAGAAATGTTCAAACTGAAAATAGGTTTAAGTTAGTATAGTATTTCAGTCTGTACGAAAATTTATTAATTCGAAGACAATATATATATTAATATATTAATTAATTTCTGACATCGCATATTGTCGATAGCTAGCGGGTAACCCGTCGTCCCGGAAGGTCTTATACGCGGTGGCCTTCTCCGCGTACACGTCTGAGCACTCTTTGTCCTACCACGGATTAGCAGAACGATTTTGTATGTTCGCGCCGGGTACTGGGTTAGTCTGAGCTTGATTCGCGCTATCGAGAATCGAGCCAGTCAACAAGCTGTCCTGAGGAAGTTCTTGGGAGTCGATTCGACCACCATTTGACCGTCCGGGGAGGGAGCCATCGACACCGTCTACACGCGGGGTTAGCACCCGCGCTGACGGGAATAAGCTGTAAATGTGTCAAAAATGTAGGTTTCACTTATCTGTAAATTTGTTTCCCACGATGCACCAGTCCAGCTTATATAGCTGGCTATTGTTCAATCCTCACTATGCGAACAAAAGGCTGAGGAATGCGGCCTAACGGTTAACACACGCACAAAAGAAGAAAAAAGTCCAAAACCTCGAGAGGCAGAGAATGCGCAAGATAACCTTGAACGCAGATTAGCACTATTCTTTGTCGCTATACACTTACGGACTGGAAAAAAACACTTGTGTCTCGATCGAGCGCTCGTAAACGAATGAAGCGGGATCTTATTTCATGAACTATATCACGAACACGATTTGTGGCTCTGTAATGTATTTTTGGTGCTCAGCGCAGTTCTTTTTCTGTCGAGACATCACACTGAACCATATCAAATGAATAACGATGTTCTAGGTCCTAATAGTTTTCTTATATTCTAGCTCGTGCCTCTTGCTGGTCGCTAGTTAGCTGGACATATATTTTATATTACATTTCATGGAATAGTACATGGAACAAAAATGTTTCTACGAATAATACTCTAGATTTTGTGAAATAGTTCCCGTGAAAAAATTCCTGACCATGTTGAAAGAAATTGAAAATGATTAGGGATATCTTCCAAATATCACAAACACGCAAGATAGATCGTACGTCAAGTACTGGGAATCATGAACTAGTACGACCCCATGAATAATATTTTATGATTTTGTGAAATATTTTACGTGCACTAACGGTCAGTCGTGACTATTAAACTAGGAATCATGAATTAGTTCACAAATAAAAGAAAAATATGATTTTGTGAACTATTTCTCGAGCACGGATATTGGATCGTGACTAATATATTAAGAATCATGAATTAGTTTACGAGGCTTGTATGGATTCATGAATAAAATTTTGGATTTCATGAAATAGTTCACGAGTAAGTATCCAGACTGTTTTGATTTTGTGAACTACTGTGGCTAAATCCATGAAGAACACCATAAGTCAATCTTTGGTTTTATGAATAATGTTCTTAAAATTGTGTACTAGTTCACGTACAGAAAATCGATTCGGTAATGACATGGCGGAAAACATGGCTTAAGTTCACAAAACAAAAACAAATATTTCCACTAATAAAAGCGTTACGCAGGCGTTACTGTAGGGAAATTGAACACAATCATAAAATCCATGATTTTTGTTCATGGTTCTGTATTCGAAACGCAAACACGTAATTGGTCCAGAATTCATGGTACTTTATTCACGATTTTGGGAACAATTTTTTAACCGTGTAATTATTTCATAAAACCTAGTACTAGTTATCAGTTCATCAGCCTTTTCATTTTGGGAAAATTGACGGTATAAAAAAAACCTGTTTTAATCCACCTAGCGGTGCAATTGTGCCTTTCTCATTTCTCTAAACTAAGGCTTGGAGGCTTTTTATGTTCAACATAGTTGTGGAAATGTCCATTACATTCTTAGTACACTTTGCATTTATACACAATGGCTTGCCAGCCACGAACTTGATGAGCTACGTGTCGACGGTGAAACACTTAAAACAAAAAAATATCATACTTCACTAGCCTAATCAGCATTAGATCAATGTTATCTGCTTGCTAACTCATTTTGTCATGCGGGGGTGGGTGCATAACCTTTCTACATGAGAAAGGCAAAAATGGGATCTTCCATCGAAATTGCGATTTCACTTAATTTAGGTGAAATTTTGACTCATCTATAACCCAGGTATGCCCATTAGAGTGGTTCGAAACATCCTATTGTCGAGCACAGAACTTTTTGAGTTTCTTTTGTGAGCCCATATGTGTAAATTTTGGGAGGGATTGGTTGCTCCCCGAATTTGCGCATTGCGCATGGAAGTTAGTATGGGGAACACTACTTTGTTGCATCTCCGCTTAAACTTAAACTTAAAAACCAACCCTGAAAAAGCTTGTCCAGTGTATGGTTAAAAACTTTTGCAAAGGCTGTACCTAGCTATGATTTTTTATAAAAAATGTTTTTGTATGATAGTATGGGGTTAAGCTTATTTCTGCGATTAGCTTAACCCCCCTATCTTAAAATTATAATAACATTTAAAAAAAATTCCCAACAAGTTACAGTTTTTGGAAAATTTGGTAACCACATTCCGGACCACTCTTTCATTGCGTGGGTTTTTCAAAAAATGAGTGAAATAGCGGAAATACGAAAAAGTGCATTTTTTATCTTAATTTTCATACAAACTTTGAATGCAATGACGGTGGTCAGCTATTTTCATCCGCGTTCCTTATCACCTATTTTTATTAGGTGATTCATTAACAGTGCTATCTTTGAAAATGAGCCACATTGGTTATTCAACTATTTTTTTCGTATTTTATTGCAAAAAAAGTAGTAGTCTTGATTCTATTATTTTCAAAATTGCACATACTTTGTCGCATGTAATTTTAGATGATCGTTGTTTGATAGCATTGTAAGGGAACACGTATCCACCGGGTAATGCCAATCGATCTGACATTTCTTTGGACTGAGCAAATTTCTATGTTTGTTTAGTGTTTATTTTACCAACAAGGAAACTAATTCACATAGCATTCAATGCGCATGGTTTTGTCTGAGTGGAATGATAACCTCAATCATGTATATGGTTTGAGAAATGACAATTCGTGAGAAGGATCGAAAACCAGTTACCAATTTACATCAGTAATATCAGCACGAAGAATAAATGTTTTATTGTCATGTTCATTGATTTGCTTTCAGTTCATTAAATCATGTTCATTACATATTTTTATCGCATTATATTGTATTGAGTATTTTCATATAGTTTTGAGTAGTACATGCACTATATTATTGATTGCCATGTAAACCATACTTCATGAGCACAATAATTTATAGCCAGATTTTTGCGTAAAAGCGCGACAAAATCGGGAATCGCCTCTTTTTTTCTTGCATCTTCTGCATTTTCTGGTTTTGGTACATTGTCGTTTCAGTTCAGTAATTTTTTTTTCCTGCGTCCATGTCGTAAGAAGTGACAAAAACAGGACTCTCTATGCTTCATCTCCTGCATCTTTATTGTACTAAATTAGTAAATTGTCCAATGAACGTTAGTAAATTGTCCAACGAACATTTTGTGGTCTCAATTGGTTCTGGTCGGTAACGGAGTGGCAGGCACAGGCGATCTCCTTTATGTTTTTGTAGTAAATTAGTAGATTTATTCTGATCATTCTTCTTTTCCAGTCGTGATAAACCTACTTGCATCTCTCTCTAACAGTTGGGATAATAATAAAGTAAGGTTTTCAGTTCAGTTAATTTTCATATCCTTGTCGCGAAAATAATCGATACTACTCAGTTGTAACCCCAGTTTGATTTCCACTCTTATTTTTTCTATTAGAAATTTTTGTTGCTTTTCCTTTTGCTAATTTGTCTTCTGTTAAAATATTTAAATCAAGTATAATTTTAAACATTGTCTCACTGTCCGACATTACGATATTCCTAAAACGTAATTTAAGCACCTAATGAGTCTCCTGGTGGCCGGGTGCCCAGAGACTCCTAAAATTCAGCGAACTGCAGCACAATTTTCAATCATAATCTTTACTAACAATCTCCCTCCTCCCGTGATACTTGTGAAGTGCTCAGTAGTATTTGCGGCCTCTAGTAAAAGCAAGTGCCGGACTAACATTCCTTCCCTTTCCTACTGCGATTTTCGTTCGGGCCTGGCTAGCGGCGTATTGATCAATAAACAACTTGGGATTACCAGGAGTTCTACATTGAAAGATGGTTTGTTACTCCCAAGCATCATCATCTATTGATTCTCTGTGCAATTTCAGCTAATCCCAATCAATAACGGAGCAGTAGTCAGGGGTGGTCGCCCAAGCTCAAGCTCAAGCCTACAAACTTTGAACGCAATGCGTAAATCCACGGAGCAACTAATCGCTCCTATAATATATAAGTCATTTGGGACCACAAATAGAACTCGTTTAAGGATCAACAGTTATAAATATTATCAGTAGAACAGAAGTCATTGCAATTAGTGTGATTGGATTCCACTGGAGCCTTGCTGCTAGGGGTTGTGTCTGTTAACGGTGATAAATGATATTTTGGAATATCTGTGTAGCCTGGCAATATTACTCAAAACTGATAAAACCTATTAATTTATGTAGACTGCCTTCGATTACGCTTTCCATACAATTGGACTGCAGTAAATATTCTAGGAAAAATTTATTGAGCATCGGAAGGTAAAAATTGTTCAGCTTCTAGCACTGCGAAAGAAGCACCTATTTTGATCAAAAAGGTTTTACAACCATCAAAACACTATAAAATAGTGTCAATAACACAAAACTACACCAAAATATGGTTGTTATATAGGATCTAACGGACCATGGTGATGGTTTTTTGATGGGTGAACCCATTTTAAACATTCATGTCAGACACCATGAGCATGGGGGGTATTAGGGGCTTTTGCTGGAAGATAATAAAACAGGGCGGTTCATTACCCTAACAGACATATACCGAACATCCATGGAATCCTAGAGCTCATAAATGAGAAAGATGCAATTAAACCACTAGGTAGATTAAAAGAGGTTTTTCTCACTATAAAAGCTAGTTCACGCCACCCGTCGTTTAATAGGATTACACGGTTAGATTCAACCATGATACTTTCCTTGGATTATGCAATTCCAGGGGGCAAACTTAATCTGTACGACCAATGTTCAGTAGCATTGCCCTAAAAATTTTCTCTTCAAGCTCAACAGAAACTAGACTTTTTAATAAAAATTTTCAAAGTTTGAGTGAATCCTATACATTTCTTTTGTAAGAAATGTAAAAATATTGAAAAAATTCTTCATCGACTCGTACACTGAAAAAAATCGATTTTAAAAATTTAAAGTCGATTTAAAAAATCTTCATCTCTAATTTGCAAGAAATTTTGTTCCAAGATAGGTTCCTTACCTACCGTCAAAAATTCAATTTGGGCACTTTCGAGGAAAAAATTTCATTTGGAAAAAAAATTTCAAGCTGAATTTTTTTTCAGCGTATTTTTATCGAAAACTAAACCAATGTAAGTCATAATCATCTAAGAATCTAATTTCCCAATTCCTAGTAGTCAGATACATGCAAAAATAGCAGTAACGAATTTTGTATTCGTTTGGCATATTTCCCTGGTTACCTATACCTTACTTGCATCAATACTCATTTTACCAAATAACAGTACTATAAGCCTAAGGCCTTAAATCAGTCTAATAACAACAGTTGTGAAGGACAGTTCTAGTAAAATTATCATTATGGATCAATTGTATAAATCAAAGTTAAACAGTATCAAGTGCTGCGCGAAGATAAACAATCCGAAGTGTAATAGTACTAATTTAGGTCCAGAAGTCGCCATCTTGGATTTCAACATGGCGTCAGACATAAATTTCTGGCACCTACTTGTCAAGACCATTCCGAACATACCCAGACTGTGAACTCTGGACTCTGAACTCTTCACGCTGAATTGAGGACGCCGGGATCTGGCCTCGATATTCTGAGCTATGGACTCTAACTATGGTCTCTGGGGTCTTGATTCTGGACTCTGAAATCCGAACTCTAGACTCTAGACTCCGAAGTCTGGACTCTGGAATCTGCACGCGGGACTCTGGATTCTGGACTCTTGGCTCTCCCCTCGGGACTCTAGATTCTGGGTTCTACTCTCTTGACTATGGACACTGAACTTTAGATTCTGGACTCTTCATTTTCATCGCTGTCACTCGAGTCTCTGGATTCTAGACTGCGGGCTCTCCTCGGGACTCTGGACTCTTTGATTCTGTGTTATGGACTCTGAATGCTGACTTCTGGGTTCTGGGCTCCGTGCTCTGGAGTTTAAACTCTTGCCTCAGTATTTTGAGTGAAGTACTTCGGGCTTTGGTTTCTTGTCTCAGAGCTCTAGACTATGGCCACAGTAATTTGGATTGAGGACTCTGAACTCTGGACCCACAATTCCCGACTCTGTTCGCTGCACTCTGAACTCTGCATTCTTAACTCTTTATTCTGAGCTCTCGCCTCGAGATTCTGTGCTATGGATTCTGGACTGTATGCTGTGGTTCCTGTGCTATGGGCTCTGGGTCTTGATTCTGAACGTTTGGACTCTGAACTGTGGACTCTGGATTATGTACTCTGAACTCGGGACTCTGGATTCTGGACTCCAGACTCTGGACTCTCTCCTCGGGACACTGGGCTCTGGTCGCTGGGCTATGGAATATAAACTCTGGATTATCGAATCTGAACTCTGTATGCTGGACTCTGAGCTCTGGAATCTGGACTCTAAACTGTGGTCACTATTTTGGGTTAAAAGTTCTAGACTTTGGGCTCTGGATTATGTGTTGAGGACTTTGGTCTCAGTATTTTGGGATAAGAACTATTGACTCTGATTTCTGGTCTATCGACTCTACGTTTTGAACTCTGGGCACTAGCATCTGAGCTCTGAACTCTGGGCTCTGAACTCTGCGCTCTGGACTCCGAACTCTGCATACGGAACACTGGATTCTGGACTCTGAGCTCTGTCTTCGGAACACTGAGCTCAGATTGCTGCTCCTCGGAACTCTGGGCTATGGAATCTGGAGTCTGGGTTCTCTCCTCGAGACTCTGGGTTGTGGTCTCTGGGCTATGGACCCTGAGTAAAAATACACAGAAAAAAATCAGTTTGGACAAGGAAAAGTTTTTTCAAATAACATTTATTCCTTGAGAGTGCCAATTTGAATTTTTGACGGTAGGTAGGGAACATAATCTAGGAACAAAACTTCATCAAAAACAAGATGTTGTTTTTTGGTAAATCGACTTAAATTTATAAAATCGATTTTTTTCAGTGTATGACTCAATGAAGATTTTTTTCAAAGGGGGTCGACAAGTTCAACAGACACAGTGGAGTATTTGACCGAAAAAGCTGGCCGAAAGTCAAATTTTCAAAAACCGTTATCAAGGACATTATTATATCATGATATTCCCTAGTAATTTCTGCATTAGATGGCAACCACGTTGCGTGTATTTACTAAGGTTTGGCAACGCTGTTAACTGTCAAAGGTAGGGGTTTTTACTACCCCAGGCTGATTTAAAGTTGCGCGTGGAAACAAAATCTTCCAAATAATACTGTTTCTACTCAAATATGTTTTGAATAAACCAAGGTCAGGGTCATATTTTGGTGTAGATGGATCCATAGACTCGAAAAAATATTAGTCTTATTAAACTTAAATACAAAGAAAAAAGCCATTTTCTCACTTTTCAAAATTGAAAAAGTTCATGTTCCCAATCCGTCCCAGTGAAAACTCTTGTTCCCTGATTAAGTTTAACCCAAATACTACTAGATCGGTGAAAAAAAACTTGCACATAATTGCTCCATTTTAAATGCGAGATATTTGAAAAATTTGACATTTTTGACATTTTTCCTCGTTGTATTACATTGTCCATGCGCAGTTCAAACATTTACAAGGATATTTCTTTTCGAAATAATGTGTAATTCTTGGCAAGATATAGGTTTAGTTAGCTGGGAAACGTTTTATTGCATCAGAGCGCATCAAAGTGCTTCGGCACCAGCTGATACATTTCGAAACACAGTTCAAGCAACATATGTAGTTCAATTCTGCACGAAAACAAATCGATTCGAAGCACTTTGAAGCGCTCTGGTTCAATAAAACCATCATTTCGTTTCCCAGCTAACTAAACCTATATCTTGCCAAGAATTACACATTATTTCGAAAAGAAATATCCTTGTAAAAGTTTGAACTTAGCACGGACAATGTAATAAAACGAGGAAAATGTCAAAAATATCTAATTTTTCAAATAGCTCACATTCAAAAAAGAGCAATTATGTGCAAGTTTTTTTTTCACCGATCTAGTAGTATTTGGGTTAAACTTAATCAGGGCACAAGAGTTTTCACTGGGACGGATTGGGAACATGAACTTTTTCAATTTTGAAAAGTGAGAAAGTGGCGAATTTTTTTTCTTTGTATTTAAGTTTAATAAGACTAATATTTTTTCGAGTATATGGATCCATTTACACCAAAATATGACCCTGACCTTGGTTTATTAAAAATATTGGATATTTTAGTCGAAACAATTCGAATCACTAATGTTTGGAAAATTTTGTTTCCACGCGCAGATTTAAATCAGTCTAGAGTACTAAAAAACCGCTATCTTGGACAGTGAACAGCGTTGCCAAACTTTAGTAAAAACACGCATCGTGGTTGCCATCTAATACAGAAATTACTAGGGAATATCATGATATAATATAATGTCCTTGATAATGGTTTTTGAAAATATGACTTTCGGCCAGCTTTTTCGGTCAAATACTCCTCTGTGCGTCGGTGAAATTGCTATGCACAGCCTACTGCACTTCAACAAAACGAATGACAGATTGAAGTGTCATCGAGAAATGATTCCCATAATTGGAAGCAAGCCACTCGAACATGTTTCTCACTTTCATCAATGTTGCATTTAACACATCGGAGAGGCTGGGAACCAACTCAAATGTCGTTTTGTGATGATGACACGTTTGCCTGATGAGATGTTGAATGGAAAATCAATACAAAACTCATTAGGAGGATCAGTGTATCGTGTCACCACCAAAGCACAGAAAAGGATGACCTTCAGTAGTAGGTAGTTATAAATTTTAAAACAAAGAACGAACCATCGTTAGCCACCACACCACACCGGGAACACGTAAGCCAGGGTCATGCAAACCGGGTTGTCGACCAGCTAGCTAGCCCCTCCGTTTGCATGTGGACAGAATGCGGCAAACGTGACATAATTTCAGCGGGACTTGACTGTTTAATTGCTGGGTTACTTTACTGGCACATCCTTCTCGAGTGAAAACGAGAATGATGTGAACATTCTTATACTATACGGAATTATCTGCCGATTTTTAGGCATATTTTTAGATGCGAAATGCAGGCCATTGTTCGCAGGAAGGACTAACCGGGTTAGACCTAGATGTTTTTAAATAGGTGCACTTAACTGCAGTAGTTTCACTTTCTTTCTCTGGATCGATGCGGGAAAGTGATTTTTAAGCGTTGATGGTGATGGATGCCAGTTAATAAACTTTTTTCATAGTGAATCCGAGTAGGGTTTTTGTGTAAAGAATTCATGTGCATAGTACCAGGCGTTTGACTACTATAATAAAAAGAGAGTTAATTTTTACTTTCTAATCAACAAACCAGCATCTCTCTGGACCAATCTGGACTTTCACACAAGTTGTATAACTGTTTGGATCATTGTCTAACTGACCTCAAGTTGGTGCTTGTTACTGGTGAGATGAATTCGAAATATATACTTTTATATAGTTTTCTACACCAGACAAATTTTTTTCAGTAGATTACAAATTTGTAATGTTTAAATATACAAAATGACCCAATCGACTGTATTATGAAACTGTTTTTGAACCTAACTATTTATAATCATATAAAACAGAACTCTCTTTGTTAACCCAGCTCAGTAAAAACTGCAGTAATTATACTTCAATTCTCTCCAGATACATGAAATATGGCTGAATGAATGATGGTCTTTCTGCATTCATGTGCAAAATAAACACCGGGCTAAGCTTTGCTGGATTCAATATTCTGTAAGTTATTCAAATTGTAATATTTTGATTTAAAAAAGTTAAAGAAGATTGAATCTACCGTCGCGTTACAATTTACTCGGCATTTAATGTCAACAAATTCCAGGACAAATTTAATTTTATGCAAAACGAAAGCTTTTTTCACCATTCTACAATGCTCACGTGACTAGTAAGTCAAACTGCGTGATTACACGCTATCAACTATAACAAAAAATGCAAGGTTTGTAAGTTGCATGTTAATATCACTTTGAATTTCATTTCTATTTTAGACCGCTAGCAAGCATGTTGTGTTCTGATTCAAAAAGAAAGATGTGTTATAACATTATTGTCCATTAGATGTTAGCCTCATCGCCAATTAACCATTTACGCGACTAAAGTTATAGGAATTCGCACCAAAATAAGTTAGTTTCAGCATTTGACCCCCTTCAGTTCAGTGATTTGCGCCAAATTAGAACGACGTTTTGATGCGACGAAAGGTGTTTAGTAACGACGAGTGCCGCCTGCCCGCCTATGTTACGGCGGGGAGGGGAAATTGTGAGGTTATTTATTGCCCTACCTGTGCCATACTGCAGGAAGGTCGCTTTGCCGCATAGCGACCCACCGGGGGTTGCTGAACGATCGGCGGGGAAACGGCCGGTTGCCGCGTCTGTGAGTTGGACCTCCGCCTATCCTCGACGGTGGTGAATGTGGGCCCGAATAGATTGGTGTTAGGACTGGTGACGACCGACGGTGGCATTGGTGTTGGTGGTTGGTTGGTTAGAGAAGAAGCATACAGTATGAGAGATTAGTTACAAGTCGTTGATTGTTATTTTTTATTTATTATTATCGCGATTAAGGCGAAAAACGCGCTCTACTAAATTGGCTCCAGGGTGCAGCTCATTTTCCGTTCGTGAAGTTAAAAGCGGGTTGTTATTTTGGCGTGATTTTCAACTTTTCAGCGATTTGAGTGGTAGAAGGTAGATTAGGGATACTATACCTAGCGGTGATGTGCATGCGGCGACCGTCGATGTCCGACGCGTTTTGGTTGCCGGCGAAAAAGCCCTCGTACACAACGAAGTTGTTCATTTGTGGAATTTTCTTGTACAATCCTGTGAAGAAAGAAAGAGAGAAGAATAGTGTAATTAGTGAAATACTGGGAAATCCCCTAGTCCTATTACTGCCTCAGTTGAGAGCTGATCGTAAAATGAACGTAGGATAATAAATTGCTTCCACTAACAGGGATCCATGGTTCGCGTGTCTACAGAGTGCTGTTTTCTTGTTTGTAAAGGATACGGAATTAGCCATATGCATTTAGTACCATCATACCCGGTTTTCCTCTGGCAAATGAGTTTGTTCCGGTCAATGTTAAAGTGCTGATGGAATCAGATAATACTTTACGCCTATAATGGGCGGGTAGATAAAAATGGTATACTGATTGAAAATCCGGTATGATTCTAACTATTCATTTTTTAGAGTTCATATAAAATAAGGAGACATTTAAATCGCTGAAGCAAAGCTAAAGATGGTATCAATGGCAGTGATCTCCCAGATTCCTGGTAATTTTAATTTTAATTTTACATATTGTGACTACTCACCATAGTGCTTCTGAAGGAATCCAAGCAATTTTTCCGACGGGCGATCGATTGCCATCTCAGCCGGTTGGATGTGTTCCTCGTTCAGCATATGCTCGAACAGCTCCCGGCCGAGTCCGCCACGTTGTCGCGATTCGTGTACGTAAAAGTCCAAAACGCAGGGTGCTGTCACGTGTATCGTTTCACCATTCGGGTCGAATACGTACAGGGATTTACGGCCGACTTTAAGGATTCCTACCACCAGTCCGCTATGTTTTTTTTTCAGAATCAGGTGAAAACAAGAACAATTTTAAAAAGTGGTGGCGAGAGGTTAGTTCTAGGAGATTGTCGTGCTGCATGCGAAACGAAACACCGACCGGACACGCAATGCCTTGTTCTTTGAGTGGGGTGAAAATCCGGACAACAATTGAACTAATTCACTTCTAATTTTGGACGGTGATAAATTTTAATGTTTCCGGGCATTCATTTTCACTTGTTCCAAAAAGAATGTTTTTTCGCAATATAAGCAAACGATCATGGTATTCGTGCCTCTATGTCATAATCTTAATGTCAGAAATAGAGTTTACTACTTACTGTGTCTCGTTTGGTTCGAACATCAGGTAAAGGTGGTGATTGGAGTTTCGAAGTTTTTGCGACGTTGTCACTGGATTCGAAAGACCCTGAGCTTGTGCCGACAGCTGACCAACGAAATTGATGATTTCAGATATTTGTGCGGTGGCGTCCCTGCAAAGTGAATCATAGAATTTTGTTCGTAAGTATCCATTGTTGGTTTTTAAATTTAACATTAATTAGCAATAACAAACAACCATTTAAATCAGTTTTATATCCTCAAAACAAAATATTTTAATAAGACAGACACCCACTATCCTACAAAGTCGAACTGGGTAACATCAGATTACGCGAACATCGAGTGCAAGCCTTAAATAGTCACGTGAGACACACACTGCGAGGGCAGATGACCGACGGCGCACGCCGTTCGTAATAGTTTTTACAATTTCCTTTTTCGATTCATCATCCATCCAACGCAATGCGATGACTGTAAATTAACCGCTTCAGAAATGATTATCGTATATTCGTGACCAACGAAACTGGTTGAATAATAATGCAGTGTTATCGCGTTTAAAAAGGTAAATTGCGTATAATCATCGTACATCTGTCAGTAGGACGGGTGGCTCCATGCAGGGGAACGTGCCTTCCCTGTTCAGTCCGAAGTTGTTTTAGACGAGGTGTTTGTAGATCATTCTAATCTTTTTTTTTTCGTGATTTCTGATATAATAAGCTAATCTTTTCAAAGTGAACTGGAGTCTTTGTAGCATCGTAGTACACTCCATCGGCAGTTATCTACATTAGTATCCTTTCGCCCGGGTTCTTGTTATTACTAACAAGAACTGAGATTTCCTCGGTGCACCATCTGTGACAAGATTCGGCTCAGTGAGCACCTCCTCGTGGTAGCATTCGTTTACGGATTAAGATTGTTTATTCATTTTCGTTGTCGCATGCTTCTCCGCTCGTTGCGCTGGCTGTTGGTTTGGAGGTACCTCTCACTCAAAGTGCACTGATTAGGCACACTAAGAAAAAACGGAATTCTATCAAAATTCCAATGTTTTTGAACAAATTGAACTAAATAAAGCGATTGTTATTAGAAAAGTGTCAGAAACCAAACGAGTTCGATTTAAAAGATTACATTACAAGACTGAAAATTGAATTTTATGTTTCTTATACAAGAAATATATAGGATTCGCTCAAACTTGGAAAACTTTGTCCTTTGTCCGGATGGGTACCAATCGACTTAGGTCGACGAATTTGGACATTGTTTATACTGCCTATGATCGCAAGTCAGTCCCATAAAGATAGGAAATCCCATAGAAAACAGAACAAATTTGCGATTATAGGTAGTATATGAGTGTATCTGTATATATGTGTACTAATATCATGGCAATGGCTGATCCGATCTTAACGAAACTAAAGAACGTTATCCAAAATCTGGGCATACAAGAAATGTATTAAAATAGTAACTCCAAGTTCTTCATTAAATTTTACTCTTTCATCTCGTATATAATTGAGATACACATTGAAACGTTTTATTATGTTTCCATAAGCTGGTAAGCGCATTTTTCTTCTAATGTCTTCCAGTTTTGCACAGCGCCCTTTCCAACTTTCTTGGAAGCAGTTAGCCACTTGAAACGACATTCTGGGATCGATGATACTTCCCCACTATACAAGGTTTTTCTTGACAATCGACCAGTGTGATTCGATCGGGAGTAGATAAGAAATCGTGTCCGTAGCGTAATGACAGCTAACTAAATCTGGTCAGAACAACGATTTAATTGCATGTTTATTCAGGAAAGGCCACTATCGTTTTTTGAGTCACTCGTGCTCATAAATTTTATTGCTACGAATATCGGATATTATAACCCATAAGAACATATAGTTTGCGATACAAGATACTTTTCAGGAAACATTGTTTTGTATTTGCAGTGTAAAATTCAGGTTCAGAAAGGTACTTGAACTTATTGAAGCTAACTGTTTTTTTTTTAAATTGTGAATTTCCAATTATTTGAGATAGTTTTTCTGTGTGCTGGCTCAAACGACGCCATCTCGAAAACTAAATGCTTTTGTCAAAACAATGTTTACGATTTTCATCCGTTCATGTATTGGTCAAGAGCAATAAAAATACTTGTGTGTAGCAGTTGATTGGCAGAGCAACAATCCTTTTTTGCGAGCTGTCCTACTGGGGCTGTAGAGCTAGGTTCTCGGAAGGGCTTCCTGTCAGAATCACACACTACAATTGCAGACGAGACAGGCCTTGTTGCCCACTAAAACACTGCTTAAGGGGTTACATACCTTTTCAAACCACAACCACCAACAAAACCGAATTTTTTAAATTACTTTATCTGAAAGTACAATTCCTTGAGAAAATTTTCCCAAATTTACATGTAGATCCGTGAAATAGATCGAAAGTTACAGCGCTTCCAAACACGCTTCGTCACGCAGTGGTAACTTGAAATTTTGAACTCGATTTTCTCGAAATGTCATTTTTTCCAAAAATGGTTTTTCCGAGATCACGATTGCCGAAAAACCACTCACACGATTTTCTTCAATTTTTTTTCAATTGATCGTAATTAATATTTCTTGTACTTTAACGATTCATTTTTTTATGCATAAATTTTTGTTTTGCAGATGAGAATTTTTTAATACAATTTTTAGAGCTTAAAACAGCAATTTTTTTTAGGAAAAACGTTCCAGAATGATGAAAAAAAATATTATTTATTCAACTAATCATTAAAAAACGAGGAATACTCGTAGTATTTTTTGAGTTTTGGGATTTTAGTTGATGTCTTTACTCGTGATCACCGCAAACCTCTTAAATAAAAAATGGGTTTCGGGGAAAAAACCATAACTCCGTCCATTATCAATATATTTTTATAAACTTATACTTGTTTATTTCATTGAAAAATATGCTACCAAAATACTATAAGTTTGATGTAATGAAATCACTGCTTTATGCCTTTACGTAAATTCAAACTTTTTGACATTTTTCGCACAAAAAGGTATGTAACCCCTTAAGGCCAATTACAGCGGGCCGTAATTCTGAATGTGATATTTATTGTAGGGTTCAAGCATGTGTGGGAGTAGATACTTCGTGATTGCGTGTATCATCGCGAAGGGCTCGAGCGTTTGTACGTTAACGTGTTCAACAGCATGTGCTAACGTGTAGGTAACTTCGCGTGTATGAATTCTTTTTTACAACCGTGTGCCTTTCGCACGCACGCACGCGAGTGCGTTCTTGAATGATCACGTGCGGACCGTTAACCTTATACTTAATTTTTTGGTGTACGGCTCAGATGATACTAGAAAGTGAAATTTTATCACTAGAGTTCCCGGTCATGTCGCAATGGAAAGTGTTGTCTAGTGGATATGAGTTTTATTTTTTGATTGCTCCAACTGAATGTATGAATTGCTAAGACGGAGGTTAATGATTTGCGGACGTGACCGATTCATGATTCCGCGAACAAAGACGATTATAGGTTCGCGTTTGAAACCGCGTTTGAAACATCGGTATTAAAAAGTTCACCTTATTACCGGGGTTTTATCAAGTTTGCACGACCGCGGGCCTATGTGTGCGTTGTTGATCGCGAAAGGCTTAAGCGTTCGTATGTTAACATGTTTGTCGCGTGCATGTGATTTCGCGTGTACAAAATTCAATTTTGGCCATTCATATATTAGCGTGCGTTCTTGGATGGTCCCGCGGTCCGTCATTCTGATATTTAGTTTTCGGAGTACAATTCACATTCTGACAGGGAATTCTTTTTTTTTTTTTTTTTTTTTTCATGGGAGGACGAAATTTATTTATTTATTTATTTCGTCAATCAAATGTAGACTACATTATATAAATATTAATTGCTTATATACTATCCTGTAAACTATTTCTATGTACTATGATGCCGTAAAGAGTTGAAAAACTGTTTTAAACTTGTTCGGGGCATGGTAAGGTCAATACTTTCACAATGCTCGTTATACACAGCCATCATCTGGTTTAGTGGTCCGAATTTAGCATAGTCTGTACGGTGATGACCTATCGCGAACAAATTTCTATTGCGTAATTGACGAGTAGGAGCATATAAATTTAATTTTGACAATATGTAAGATGAGTCAATACGCTGCATGACGATATCGTTTAGAAACGAGATCATAGCATAGTCCCGACGTTCTTTCAATGTTTGAATATCTATTAACATACAACGTGCTTCATAAGATGGAAGAGGGAATACTGTCCATCTTAACTTGCGTAGTGCATATAATAGAAACTGTTTTTGGATTGATTCAATTCTCACTTCGTGTTTTTTTATGAATGGTGACCAAACAATACTACAATATTCTAAAATAGACCGAACATATGCTACGTAAAGAGTTTTAATTGTGTAAGGATCTTGAAAGTGATATCCGAAGCGTTTTATAAAATTAAGCATATTACTAGCTCTATGAACAATTGTGTTGTAATGTTCCACAAATTTTAATTTTTTATCTAAGATAACTCCTAAATCTCTTATTTTATCGCATTTCTGAACGGTTTGATTACCTAATGTAATTGACACGGAAGCCGTGATTTGTTTTCTGCTAAAAGTCATGAGATTACATTTTTTAACATTTAACTCCAGTAAACATTTACAACACCACGTATAAAAGATTTGTGTTTCATCGTGAAAAACATTATAGTCATTATTATTTCTAATTTCTAAAAATAGCTTCATATCATCCGCATATATGAGAATATTAATGTTTTTTAAAATAAGAGAGATGTCGTTGACATATAAAATAAAAAGAAGAGGTCCTAAGTGTGAACCTTGCGGAACCCCCGAAGTAGCTTTAATTATATCAGATTTCATCTCATAGAATTTTACTATTTGCTGACGATCTGTTAAATACGACTTAATCCAATTGAGGAGTCTCATCTCGATTCCCAATTTTTCAAGTTTGAATATTAACATGGGAATGTCCAGCTTATCGAAAGCTTTGCTGAAGTCAGTGTAAAGAGCTTCTATATGATTTCCTTTATCCATGGCATTTAACGAGTAATCAACAAATTCTAAAAGGTTTGTACTAGTTGAACGGCCTTTAAAAAACCCATGTTGTGAATTTGTTATTTTATGTTTGACTTGGTTGAAAATGGTTTTATTTATGATGGATTCGAAAAGTTTGGGAAAGCAAGACAGAATGGCAATTCCACGATAATTGCGAATATCAGATTTTGTACCCGATTTATAAATAGGTATTAAAAAAGATTTTTTCCAATCGCGATAATGTTGACACCGCATAATCAACTTTCGCGCAGGTGATATTATTTACATTAGTCACCGCTTCTTTTAGCTGGTGATCAATGTTATCGAACAGTTCACCAAATGCGTTCAACTTTTTGATGTCAGCAGCCATTCGAAGATTGGAATCCGTTTGCGTCTTGATTAAATTAAAGAGCTGCTCCTGTTGGAAAAGCACTTTACGAGTGTCAATCCCCGTTTTAAGATTATGCTGACAATCCGAGCATAGAGGAATCATAAAAGACGTGATGTGATGCTCTTGGTGCCGTTGCACTCCTACACAGGCCGCGTGATACGATTTGTTGCAAAACTCGCACTTCCATAAAAAACGATCATCACTAATTGAACACGATCGAACACTGCACGACATAATGCTGACTATTTTTTTTCGAAAATCGCGCGCGGCTTGAATTAAATTAATCAAATAAATACTTGTAGCGTAGCGCCGTTCAACTACGTCTACTACCGGTAACGGTCGACTAAGAACCAAATGGGTTACCTGTATGGTCATGTCGATGTGGAACGTGTTGTCTAGTGCAGTGATTCTCAACATGGTGTCCATTGACCCCTAGAGGGCCGCGAAGTCATTGCTGGGGGTCCGCGAAGAAAAAATATATTTTCCGAGTGCAGATTGGAATTTCAAGTCTTGTTTCCTAACAAACTGAAAATAACCGCTGGTCTAGCGAATATGAGCGTCATTTTTATTGGTCCATCTGAAGGCATGAGTCTAAGCTGATTGCATTGTGACGCGTTTGTGACCAGGTTTGTGTTATCGCGAAGGCCACGAGTGTTTGCACGTTTGTATCTATATGAGTATAGATAGAGTATAGTATAGAGATATAGTAAATAAAGGAATCATAACATGCCGAATAAAGAAAAAAAGATGCAAAGAGATTGATTGGAAATATATAAGTTGACCGATACTGTTTTGGCATACATGAGTAATGGAAAAGCAAACTAATAGTAATAGTACAAAGAAAGCAGACTAATGAAATAGAATAGAAAAACACATGTAACATGCAATCAAACTACTTTAACTCGTCCAAATGCAGCAACTGTTGTTTATTTACCATTAATGACATTTGCATTCTGTTAGAATTTCATCATGCTATGCTGACCAGGAATGGATGATTTACCAGCGTTAGTAAATTAATTGTTTCTTTATTTATCCAATCTGACCTTCCCAAATGAACAGAACCGAATGCACAAATTGAACACCGGAGGTATTATCTACTATTCTATCAACTACGCCAGTTCTACATCCATTCTCTGACCCAACTGTCAAAAATACTCAGACGAACACATACACAGGTAGGCATACGACTAGCATAAAAAAATTGTACACTCGTACTAAAATCTACAATTATTACAAAATGACGGCTAATAGGTTTCTACTTATGTATTTATTAAATTAATTTCATTAGCCTGTTCACGATGACAAAGTCGACCGACTAATGGACCCACAATGACCACCACAACGAGCCCGTCCACTAACGCTGTCATTAAACTGTGCAACAATGTCATCAAACACGGGCCACAGCAAAAGTCAATCCACGTCGACCCACCAGCCGGCCACGCCAGCGCGCACAGGCTAGTGATTGAGCGTTAGAATGGGCAGGCGCAGAGTATGAAAAAAACACAAAACATATAAAAGGCCCATAAGCCCTCTCGGTCTCCTCGATGCGCCACTATCGAGGTGTAATGCAACAACCATCTTAAAGCGGTTGTCTGTCAGAGGTTCTGTAGCACTGATGCACGCAATATGCTTGATGATGTTTGCACTACCATCAAACCTCTCAACCTAGGGGAGGGTTGTTTGGCAGAGCAGCAATCCTACAACTATATCCGGTTCTTGGTATGAACGGCCTTTAGTTTCAGCTCATTATCGACAGCAGAGCTGCAAATTTTCGACAGGATTGTATGAACTTGAAAGAGAAACACATATCAAATCATGACCTACTATGTTCAGGCTACAGTTGTTAGTTGCATCATTCAACCACGTCGCTCTATCATTTTCCATTCATTTTCAATTTCATTGGCTCTGTGAAAATCTCTCTAATGGGGTACTGACTAGGTTTTTCAAATAAAACTACCCTGACACACTAGTCATGTATTTGTTTACTTGTGAAGCTGGGAAAAACCCGCTTGAATGAAGCTCATTTTCGCCTCTTCTCCAGTAGACATAAAACCGTCTCATCTTTTAATTGTCAATAGGAAATATGCTAACCCTGTTGACATCACAGTCGATTTACAACCACCAAAGACACCGGTCACGAAATTCTGCCGCTGTCTGAGCCAGCGCAAAACGAACCACAACACAGTACTGTTATCTTGTGTGCATTGTCTTAAGAACAAAGGAAACCGTTCGATCTACTTTTAAATCTGCCAAAGTCCCTCTAAACAAGAGTAACAAACGAACAAAGTGAACGACAGTTAGTGCGTCTAGAACAAAAGAACCATTGTTCCTGCCATCATGAGTGAATTTGATGAAAAAGCGCTGCTTCGACCCAACACAGCGGTTGTTGACTTGAGATTTTGTTCTACACGACCGAGTCTCCGTGAGCTGGAACATTTTCTGAAGGTGAACATGAAGCTTAGGCTTAAGGACGTCACCTATCTTCAATATCATCATCTGCGCAGTGCAGTATTGATATCATTCACCACATTAGACCAAGCAAAGAAGTTCGCTTTACAGAACAACCTGAAACACGTGATTAAAAGTGACAGTGTTGAAATGAAGATCCCAATGTACATAGAAAATAATTTTATAGATGTGAGACTACATGATTTATCACAGCGTACTCCCCGTGAATCAATTACAAAATACATGTCGCAATTCGGAGAAGTGGAATCCGTTACACCTGATACTTGGAGAAACTTCTTCCCGGGTACTCCTAACGGTGTTCTTGTGGTGAGGATGCAAGTGGAAAGACCTATTCCCTCCCACTTGACTATACAATTCAATTATAATGGAACTAACACATATACACTCACGAAGGGCAGACACCTACGTGCAAATACTGCAACCAGACGGCACATCATGGAACACCTTGTGCGGAAGATGCTGAGGAGAATGCATCACAGCCAATTCGCCACACATCTTCGGAAAACCAATCTGAAACACAGACTTCAATACCATCACCAGAACCACAAACGGATACCAATTTTGTGGCAGCTGTTCAGGCCATAATAACAACGATAAAAGCAGCATCTAATGCTTCAGAATCAACTGTTAGCACCATCGACGAGGAATCCAATACCAATGACAGCAGCTTTACTCTCGTAACCCGTAAGGGCAATAAGAAAGGAGGAATATCTGATCGTGAACATGTAGACACCATAGACGATGATGACATCGACGGAAACAAAAAAAAAATCGACCCACAAGATGCACTAGGCGAGCAGACAAATGGTACCTTACCACGAAAGAAAATCTCCACGCGCAATAGAAAGTTGCGTGGACGAGACCCGAAGTATACTTCATAATATTTTTTTATTCATTTTTATTTTTACATATTGTAATAATTTAATGGATCCATGGCTCCGTTAAGTTACCACAATGAGCCGTGTCAAATAAACGAAATAAAAAAAACCCTGCTGACAAAAAAGCCAATTACTATAAAGTACTTAGAATATAAATAATGTGCAATGATGGAACATACAAGTTCAGTACCTAATAACTATGTCTAACTCGAAAAGAGAAATTTGCTTAAATACTACAAAATACACAAATTTTAGAAAAGAAAACAACTAGACAGTGGATATGACTTCAATAAACTTTTTTTGCCTTTCTCAATAGAAAGGTATTGCAATTGCTCTGAAAACCGACTATTTAACGGAGGTCCGGAGAGCCGAGTGACATATACCATTCGATTCAGTTCGTCGAGTTCGGCAAATGTATGTGTGTATGTATGTGTGTGTGCGTCTGTGTGTGTATGTGATTAAAAATGTCACTCATTCTTCTTAGAGATGGCAGACCCGATATTAACAAACTTAGTCTCAAATGGAAGGTACAACGTTCCCATAGGCTGCTATTGAATTTCTAATGGATCCGACTTCCGGTTCCGGAATTACAGGGTGATGAGTACAATCACGCATAAAATGTCGATTTTAATAAATTCTGCAATGAATGTAAAAAGGTGAAATTTTTTCCAAAATCTGACCACAACTGCTTCGATTTGTAGTGTTAGGTCACTAACAGCAATTCAAAGTCTCTTTGGCCACATTGGCCACTGTCATCGGTTCTGGAAGCCCCGTCGGAAGTATCTAAATTCAAAATAATAGTCACATCGGTTTCTCGGAGATGGCTAGACCGATTCAACCAAACTTAATCTCAAAAGAAAGGTGTTGAGCCCCCGTAAATAGCTATTTAATTTCATCCCGATCCGACTTTCGGAGTTACGGGTTCTGGCGGGCGATCACATAGCGAATTCCGATTCAAACCGATACTCCGATGAAAGCAAGAAAGGTAAAAATTTCGCTAAAATATCTCTCAAACAACTTAAATTTGCAGTTCTAGGTCACCGACGGCCAACCGAACTTTCGTTGACTACATTGACCACCACAGACGGTTCCAAAAATGCCCGGGAAAAGCGGCCATCTTTCAAAATTAACGAACTCACATCAGTTTCCTGGAAATGGTTGGGCCGATTTTCACAAACTTGGTCCCAAATGGGCGCAAAAATATAGTTTCACCGATCGATCTAAGAATTTCCATAGTTGTTCTAGGACCCAAATGATACCTAAAAAGTTGCTCGGAGCTGGAATCTAATTTTTGTCCCACTCTAGTACATAATTAAAAATAATTGATGAAAGTTTACGAGTAAAGGATATTACGGAAAGTTTCTAGATGGCATTGAAGTAGTCTTGCATCATCATAGACATTTTAGTGAAGGGTGGACATCGTTCATGTATAACAGAAAGATTATGGATCCCAGGTGGCTGCCCTGTGGAACTCCGGAGGCAGCGGCAAACGGTAGAGAAATAGTATCTCCAATTACTTATACAAGGGGCCCCTTACTTCAACTTATATGAAAGAGGACCCAAAAACCATTCCAGGTTCAACATGTTACACTGCCGTCGCAGAGGAGGATATGGGCGATGCGGATAGGTCGATTTACGTGGAGAAATTTGTTCTTAAAGTGCTAGTACGCCGAACGATATGTTCCTGCGATGATTTTAAGTGTAGCATTTTTTGCACTACCGGAACTATGAATGCGAAAATTTATCTATCTGAATATCTGCAGAAGAGGTTGCTGCTATTATATGAGAAGTATCCTACTTTTTTGACCGGATTTAGCTTCGGAGCGATACGCCAAAACCACTCTCAATTGGCCCACGGAAAATTATATAGATTTCGTTGAGAAAACCACCAATCCGCTAAATTATTCTCCGTTTTAGTCCAATGAACGTTACTGGGTAATACAGATGAGAACTGGTAAAGCACCTGGGAATGTAAAGGGGTTCAAAATCATAGTTCGTGTCGATGTGTCAATTTAAAAAATCTTATCATAAATTACGTAAAATAGTAAATTCCTACACTATGCATTATTTCTCTAAATTGCTTAAAACAACATTTTGCGCGTTAAGGGCACAAAACCTATAACTAAATTATTTGCGTTTCGACTGTGTTTCATCAAACTCTGACTCTAACTTAGTGGCAGGACTAAGTTAGCGCCGGATTAATGCTAACTCCAAGAACGGAGACACTAATTGTGTTCCTGAGCAAATCCCTAGTCTAGCGTGAAGTCGGATTCTGATGAGACGAAGCCGAAACGCAAGTTCCATAACTAATTTAATAAATTCCTATGTTAAACTTTCGAAATTTAAAACTGAGAAAATTGCCACCAACAAGATGAGTGTAATTTTCCGTGTCAAATAAATGGACTGAAAAAATGCAAACTACAAGGAGCTACCACCATTGGACAGAACACGCTTTTCACAAGTCACATGCCAGAACAATGATCACAAGTCGCGTGCCAGAATGATGATCAGCACATCTCTGAAAACCAAGCACAAAAATCCGCACGCAAAACTTATTTAGGGTTATCCAAGCCAATGCTCAATCAATAATACCTGAACCATAAACGGATGCCAAATGTGTAGCTGCTTTACAGGAAGTAGTGACAACAGCAAAAGCTGCATCCAGTATCTCAAAATCACCAGACACAGCACAGCCGGTTTGTGTGAGTCTCTTAATAATTCACGGTGTTCCTAAAACCGTTATTAACTAAAAAAATGACCATAAATTTGGCCTACGGCATTCGGCAGATACAGTATCCAAGCATCTTCTCAGTGAATTTCAAAATGATCCATCGAGGGATTCGAGAGATATGGCGATTTGAAGTTTTATGATACGTTTCATAAGGCTACCAGCAAACACCCACGGGTTTGGTCCAATCTCTATGAACAAAAAAATATTTGTCTACTTATTTAGTACATGGCATTCAAAAGATATAGTAATCAAGTATATCCCCTGCAAGTTTGGAAATATTTCATTAACGGAATCGAAAGTTATAACAGTTTGGATGTGGTATGCGCTAATAGATGGGTTTTCTACCAGACTTCAAGCGTGAATCCATGTTTGTCCATTGACTATTTAGATCGTTTATACGTGTCGCGATTTTTAAAGGAAACCCTTGCGATTTAATTACATAAATATAATGTACAAATGGTGTTATTTATATGGTGCACTGAAAAAATATGAAAATAGGGTTGTCTACCAAACGTTAAATATAATGTGTAATTTAAAAAAAATAGATGAAAGATGGAATGTTTACTTCAAAAGGCCATATCTCAATGGTATGTTGACTGATTCTAATTATTTTTTCATTATTGAACAGGTAGACGTTTCATCGTTAATTTTCATCAAGAAGAATATAAAATACTACTACTTCAAACAATAGACAACTTAATTATCCTCAACTATATGTATTATTACTATTTAGTAAATATATTTATATTCAAAACGACGACCTATCAATTTCTATACATTAGTTGAATGCAACGAACGCAAACTACAAATCATGGAAAAATAAAACCATAAATTCAATACATATATTCAAAAATATGAAGGTATTTGCTGATTCAGATCAATTTATGTTATGATACGGTTTTTGTTGGAAATTTTGTACAATCGTGATTCGCTGGTTGGGTTGACAGATGTTAAAACCGGGGGATGTTATTAGTAGGGGGATCAAAGAGGATGTTATTAGTACAAGTTAATCTGCTCATATCTCTAACTATTGTTAGTTTTATTGTGGAATTGAATTTAACATGAGAATTTGACATTCAGATGTCGACAATGGACCAACTAGCTGAGGTCCAACTAAAAAGCGGCTCCTCTTAAAAATTGAGCGACCAGCGAATCACGACTGTGTTAGTTTTAACATTTCATATATCCATAATTTGTAGTAAACAGCAATTGCAATCAACTAGTATATAAAAATTGATAGGCCGCTATTTTTAATACAAAAATAATCACTAAATAATTATAATACATATAGTTGAGACCAAATATATTGTCTATTTATTTATGTAGACAACTCTATTTTATATTCTTCTTGATGAAAATTAACGATGACACGTCTACCTGTTCAATAATGAAAAATAATTAGAATCATACCATACCATACATACCATTGAGATATGGCCTTTTGAAGTAAACATTCCAACTTTCATCTATTTTTTTTTATTTACACATAATATTTAACGTTTGGTAGACAACTCTATTTTCATTTTTTTTTTCAGTGCACCATATAAATAACACCATTTGTACATTATATTTATGTAATTAAATCGCAAGGATTTCTTTTAAAAATCGCGACACGTATAAACGATCTAAATAGTCAATGGACAAACATGGATTCACGCTTGAAGTCTGGTAGAAAACCCATCTATGACCGCATACCACATCCAAACCGTTATAACTTTCGATTCCGTCAATGAAATATTTTCAAACTTGCAAGGGATATACTTGATTACTAAATCTTTCGAATGCCATGTACTAAATAAGTAGACAAATATTTTTTGTTTATAGAGATAGGACCAAACCCGTGGGTATTTGCTAGTAGCTTTATGAAACGTGTCATAAAATTTCAAATTGCAATTTCTCTCGATTCCCTCGATGGATCATTTTGAAATTCACTGAGAAGATGCTTGGATACTGTATCTTTCAAATCCCGTATGGCAAATTTATGGTCATTTTTTTAGTTAATAACGGTTTTAGGAACACCGTGAATTCTGAGCGTTTTTCGAAATGGCCAGATTTTTTGGCGAAATTTATTAATAAAGTCAAGTGCATTATCATGTTTGTTGATCTGCTGGATAATATATTTCGTTTGTTATCTTACTGTAGGTGAGAATATTAGCCGTTTTTGCATAATTGATGTGTGGATTGAGAAAGTATGCATTGGTCCAATTCGATCCTTCCGCCATAGACAAAATCCAGCACGAGATCGTTAAAAACCGTGTAAGAAAAAATTGTGCCCAGTTCGCCAGGCTTTCAATAACAAAAGTTTTTCCGATTCGTTTTACACATTTTAATGTTATAGCTCATAGCCTCCTTTTTAGGTCAATCCTACTGCAAATAGTTTATTTACCATAACGATCTACATATCAAAGGGACTTTTCCGTTTTACAATTCAAAATTGAACAAAAAACTCGCTACCATTGCTATAAATCAACAAGAAATGGATGATCCAAATTGGAGCAGTGTTGGGGTAACTTTGATATATTTTTGTGCGAAAGCATTTATACACAATATAGGGTAAAATGCATATTTTCACCATACTAGAACTGCCTCACTAATTCGTCAATTTCTCGCCCTACAATCAATGGGATGCGTAAAAATTACCATCAATAGCTTTGCTTCGTAGTTAAGAACCAATATAATAACACAAATGCGCTGAAAACAGTAAAATTCTCGTGTTTGAGCGCAACGAAAACTCGAATCGAGTGCCCCTATTGTTTGCTACTATTTGACTCAATGCGTTGAACAAAGATGGCAGACACTGCTCTAGCCAACGGCTTCAAATGAGTAGGGCGATAATAGAAACATGGCGCAAATGGGCTCATCACCCTAGTAGGAGAACGAAAAAAGCCATATCAGAAAAAAAAATATGCCCAATTAATCAAGCATTCAGGAAGAATATCAAAGTTTTTACTTTTATAGTAAAGATACTTACAGTGCCGAGCGCCGGCATTGTGCAGTGAATCCGGTCGGCAGGAGCGAATTGTTTATCCGGACAATGCGCTGCCGGAACAGCGGGTGACAGTTGAATCGAAACTCCATGATTGCGGCAAGCAAGAGTCGGCGGATTGCACTATTTGAGCTTGTTTTCACCGAAAGTGTGGAAGCGATAGCGTTCCCGTTTTAAATCACTGAACAAATTCGTTGTTTCCACTTAATTGTTGCACTTGGAATTTCTTGTAGCTGAAATTGTTGTTTAATTTTCCCAGTTCACTTCATTTCACGACAACAACAAACACGCACATTTCACCGCTTACTTCGCGGCTTCCTTCGATGGGTAATCAATCGGTCAAATTTCACCCTTTGCTTGTCGTTCACTAGTTTGAGTTCGGTTCATGTGGTTTGGAAACCTGAAAAAGAGTAAAAAATAGTGCTATATTAGAACTTTGATATAAGCATTATGTACCATGTATTATATGAATAAATTTATGAGGGGGCCTAATAAGTAACACAAATCCTATAAAACAGCCCCCATACAATCAAACTTCTATCACAACCCCTCCGACACGACAAGCACTAATTTAATTCCGTCAATGATTACTTTCATGGGGGGATCGTTGACCTGGTTGCACTTCGAAGCAGTAGCCGGCTTCGGGAATCAATGAAAATGTGGCCTGAATTCTTCGCCCGCGGCGGTAATGTGCCAAATAGGTAATGTTTGGTCGTCGAAGAGGAAGTTTTTTTTACCGTAAAGTGTCATTAAAGCGATGTCGTTTGAACGGAGCTCCACGATGTTAATGAAAAAATATAATTATTTTTAAGTGCTCTCCTGACTTCTCCATGTGTTGAGAGCGAAGTGAATTGTATGTTACTTTCGCTTAAACCTAGTCATATTATAGTTAAAAGCTGTCGGCAATTCGACGCAAAATCGCCTACTGTGTTCTATTGGCCCAAAACTTACCAAACCCACCTTACATAACTGAACCCAATCGATGAGAGAGCCGGCGGGTTAGTTGAAGCCGTGTTTTTTTCTCGTGTAGTTTGCTTTATTTTTGTTGTTTCTTTTTTATGAGCTTTTCATTGTCCACCGTGCTAGATCACAAATGGCTTATGCATTTATTTTGCTACGCTTTGAGCCGGCAAAGTTTTCAAACATATTGAAAGCCAAAAGTTACGTGTTTCATTGCTGTTTGCGGCTTATAACATCGTTCAAGCTTATGGCGAAGAATGGGGAGAAATTTAAAAACTGTTCGCTTTACAATGCTTTTTTGGCCCATGATTATTGGAAGATCATTTTAAAAGGGTTTCTGTTTGGATTTCATTTCAGATATAATTTTGAAAAGATGTTTGGAATGTCGAGTCTTATCTTATAAAATTAGAAATTGAACTTAGAGCCTTACATTCAAATAAAATTTAGGAAATTTATTTTATTCGTTGCTGATACGTCATTGCTGTATGTGGCTTATGTATAACGCTAATCAATTTCTTACTTTCATTTTATGGACAAAGCTCAACTCACTGGCGTCGTATTATAGCAGACCAAATCCTTAATCACCTTTGCCAAGAGTCAAGTTGAAGGATATATTCATACCAGTCTCGCTGGAAGGGGACCCAGCCGGACGCGGTAGAAGTAGCTCTTGCTGTGGGGGTCGCCCCAAAACTACCGTCTTTCTTCACCAATCAAAGGTTTGGCTGGGGTAAGCCGAGAACCGTAGTGCGTCGAATTTCTTCACCCGTAAAAAATCATTTCTTTCCTCACTCTGCTCGTGGGTTACGTGAAGTGTTTGATATGTTAATTTATTTACTTCTGTTTTGGGGCAGGCAGGAAAAAAACACCCCAAACTATGTACGAAAAACAATCATTAAGCAAGTCTCCTTTCCACAAGTCTGAAGTAGAGTAAAATATTAATATGTATGTTTCAGGTTGATTCCCATCCATCGATCGATTGTGCTTGAGTAAAGACAGTGGTGTAGCTAATGGAGGGGTGAGGTTTGCGGTTTCGGAAGGAAAAACTCTTGATTACTTTCATAAATTCTCTATATTTTTATAATGATTTTTATCCTTCTGAAAGTAAGTTTAAATTCTTACTTTTAATGATAAGATGGGCCTTTAGAGCCCGTTGACATTTAATCCTTTTTCCAGTAAGAGATTATGGAAACCAAAGTTTGACAATTCATTAATTCTGAAAACGAAACTGAATTCTAAAACATAGACAAAAGACACTAACAATCCCAAAACTATGCTTTGAAATATATTAAAGACAATAGCATATCGCAAATATTGATTGTAAACGTGATTATTAATTTATTTACCATGTGTTACAATGTAAGTTACAACAGTGTATATACATGAATTCCAAGAATTTTATGGCCATTCGAACATAACAATCCCTGATGATACAGTTACTAGAACAGGCAGTGTATTTTGGGACGCACATTTACAAAGTGTAAAGGACGCTCATCCAATCGGGTAGCATTGTTGTGAATGACGAAACTTATGACAGGATCCCGCAACTCTCTAGACAGGAATGTGCTAGCTCCATGTCCAAGTATAACATTCCACAGTAGATACGAGACAAGAGAGTGTCAAAATTTGTCTGAAAGTTTCCTATCTGGCAGGCGATTTGTGTAAGTGGTGAAACAGTACAACTCTGTTTTGGTCTAATCTGGCGTTCTGCCACCATTACCAGTTCTTTGGCATCACGCGAATGTGCTGTTACCAAAATTTCATTTTTTAAATTTAAAAAATTAAATTGCATTAATGACTTTGTGTACTTTCACACAATGCGTTTGTAATATTGGTGATAGGTGGAAAATTAAGGAAATTTTAATAGCAACTACTAGTATTAATATCCCTTGAAGTTGCAATTTCAACATGCGATTGTTAAAAAATGACAATCGTGGTATTTATACCTATCGCAGATAGATTTTTGTAGTTGAGTAGATATTTCGCGATCACTGAAACAAGGGCAAAGGGTAAATCGATAATTTGCATTGTCTTACTCAATAGAATTTTCGGTGCTTAAAAAGTGTTTGCCTTAACAATATTATTTTGCTACAAAGCATATTTGCAACAAAACTTGAGGACCTTGCGAAATATATATTACAATGATTTAACCCACTAAAGGAAACTGCCAAGAAATTGGAACTTTTCAAGAATTTATGTCCCTGAAAAAATTGTAAATAGTGAAATTATAAATTTGTTTAGCCAAGTCCTAACGACCCAATAATGTTTAAGGAGAAATATTTTTTTAAAATGTGCAATATTTTATTATGAAAAATCCAAGCAAAGCAGTGATTATTATATTCTATTAGTTTCTGTTTTCGGAGTGATCGTGTAATTGACGTAAAGCTTATTGAATGGCTCAATAATAGTAACACCAAATTGCATCGAATCTATAAATATGAGTGACCACAATCATAGCAGCCTCAATCGCTTCTGGAACAAGGAAGAGAAAACATCATAGCATCGTGGCTCTTCCAGACCTGCTTTTTGCCGAATTGAATTCATTTTTAAGAAATAACCGTGGAAGAAGTAACTATTGGATTTAGGGTTCTTGAACAGATCAAGTACTGCTCGATAATTGATTGATTAATTCGAATCTTACCCACTATGCAGCGCTAGTGATAAAACCATTTATTCCACTGTTATGATTATTTCTAAAAATAGTGTCTTCGGCAAAGTGCTTTAAGAGGAACAACTTGAAACACGTCATCGAAAGTGGTTGCGTTAAAGTCCCATGCAAGGTGCGTCGACCCGATTTTTCACTCTATAATAGCATTAGCAAAATTGTAGCACAACACGGAGAAGTTTTCCATTTGTTCATTCGAGTAAGCCTCCAGGCACACTCTGTGCCGAGCACGTAGAAATTTTTTTCGGCGGGTGTCCAAGAGCTTTGAAGTAGAATACCAGTTTTCAAAACATCTGCCAGAAACGATGTTTCCATATAAACTAAAGTCTTTTCATGCGAAATTTTGAATGCGATAGAGCTTTTACTGTTTTTTTCTTCGGTGCTGGTAGCAGACTGCATTTAGAAAGATAAAAAGAATGCCCAACCAATTTCTGCAATTTACGCCAATTTGCGTTATGCTCAGTGTTTCTACAGGAATGAGCTACCAAAGCATGTGAAAATTCGCTCACTCCAGTGCTCAGTGGCTCAAAACCTGATTTTGAGAAACTTGATTATATGGAGCCAAAAATAAAATGTATATAAAAATCGCCATCATCAGGCCATATTTCTTTTTCAAGGAATTGATCATAGTAGGCAATGGAAAATATATTTTCAACGGTAAGAAATATCGCTTGAACGTCTTCAAAAAAGTTTTAGAGGAGAGTATTTCCATAAATTTTGCTGAAGAAGTTTTTACTTTTAACCATTTTGGTTTCGATTTCTCGCGTTTAGAACGTTCAGAGAAATTTCTATTATGTTAAAATATACAACTTTGCCGAAGAGACAAAATCGCTGACTTTTTGAAAAGAGTTATGGTTATGATAGATTGTATATTCATTTTCCTCTCTTTTTTAATACTTATAAATTTACTATGAGTTCAGAAGTTAAACAGTGTTAAAATTCGAAGTTATACAGGTCGGACTCGATTATCCGGGGATTTCGAAAAAATCTCACCCCGGATAATCGAATCAAACTTTTTTTGTGTTATTTTATGAATTTAAGCTTTATTTGCGAAGAAATTGGAAATAAAATGATCAGGGTAAATTGTCCTATTATGGAAAATATAAATGTACCTATTTTGGCCCTAATCGATTTTTCAGAATTTCAAGGTGTGATTTGTATTTTAGTTGGTTTTCACGTATTATTTATATTGGTAACGAGTTAACGGTATGTATTAGTTGTTTATAGATATTTGTGCAAACTTCTTAACAGGGTGTGTCTTCTGTAGTACAGGTCAAACTCGATTAACCGGGGTTTCGATTTTCCGTGGAAATGATTCGATTACTCGTAAACTAGAAAAAATAAAGTAAGTAAGTAAGCTGCGGGTCGTCTGTTTCTCGGCACCAGTTTAGTGTACGTGGTGGTGTTACATATCCCAACTAACGTTTCTTTTAACCCTCATTCTAGTTAGAAGAGTGCACGTTGTCTACACAAAAAGATTCTTGTCCTTGTCCTTGTAGCATCATTTAGATGACCAATGTCGTACCGGATTGTCAGGTGATCACTACGCATGTAGCCTTCGGAAACTCTCCCACTCATAATTGTCACTAGCGAAGAACTATAGAAGATTACGTAGATGATGGGTTCTCGGCGACTTCAGCAAGAAGTACTGCTGGCGCCCTCTTTACACAGCCTAACATCCATTTTTGCTTGAGCTACCCAAGAATTGAAATCGCCTCCGAAGACTGCCGGGTATCTTATCAGAATCTTGTTAACCATTTCTTGACCATTTTTTTTCTGCCGCATATAGGGTTCCAAAACTATTTTTTCTTAGAACTTTTGGCATCATAAACACGAAAAACCTGGTTCACTAAAGATAGGTGCTTCTTTCGCAGTGCTAGAAGCTGCTCAATATTTACCTTACAATCAAGTCCAATTTCATGAAAAAGGTAGTTGAAGGTAGTCTAAATTAGAAAGTTCTATCAGTTTCCAATAATATTTACATATATTGGGCTACGAACATATTTTAAAATTTGACTTTCACCATAAACAGAAACTATCCCTGGCAGCACTGTTTCAGCGGAACCCAATAAGATTAATAGTAATAACTTCTTTTCTACTCATAATATTTATAATTGTTAGTGCTCGAATGAAAGATATTAGTCCCAGCTATGAGCATACTCGTTGTAAACATACGTTGTGTAAACCAAAAGTTATAATCGTTTAAAAACGTGGTTATTTAGCACCAACATTGGCATGACTGTGTTAAAGATCCCATTAGAATTCTGAGTGGGAATTAATTGTTGAACGGGATAATGGTAGAAGAGCAATATTGTGTCAAAGTCCACTGGAACTCAGAGCAGGATATTCATCAGAATTTTGCACCGGATTTTATTGAAAATAGGATCATGATTCTACCAGCATCTTGAAAAAATCATATTCTTCATATTCAGAATGCTATTTTGAACAGGATTCCACCAGGCCTTTGAGAAGCTTTTCTCTAGAATCCTGCATCAAAATTCAGAGAAAAAACCATAGAAATACGGGTAAGGATTCAATCGAAATTTTAAATAGATTCCATCGGAATTCTAAGAAAACATCGATCAGAATCCTAGAAAGTATCCAAACAGAATTCTGAAATGTATGTCATCATAATCCCAAAAGAGTGCCAGAAATCGACCGAGTAACTATAAGTATTTGTGTGTAAAAAAGACCTGCAGTAACCGACATGTGTATTACAATAAAAATGTACATTTAGTTTAAAACTAAAAAGTTGCATATTTGGCAACACTGCCGTAAAAACTAGCATTTTTACAGATACAGATTCTTTGAACAAATCCTTCAAAAATCATCTCTCTGATTGATCCTAGTGCAAACAGTACCAGAGATATAATCCGAAGAACAATTATTTTTTGAAACAATTAGTTCAAAATAGGAGTTTTCCCATGGACCGAGGGGTGGTTAAAATGACAGAATAATTTAGGATATTATATATTGGCTGTAGATGAATAATTTCGTCAAAATTAGTTCCAATCCGTGAAGGTTGATCCCAAGTTTTAGTTGTTAGGCCACTTTGCGCGGAATGACCCATATATGAGCTATTTTTGAGGCACACCAAAAATTTGTGAGGAGGTTAACCCTTGGCCCCCGAAAAAAAGTTTTGTTAACTGCAATGATCGAATTAGCACTATAATCAGACATTCTAGTTGAAATTTGAATTTTTTCGAAACACCCGGATAATCGAATCATTTTCCCCGGACAATCGAATCACGGATAATCGAATCCCCGGATAATCGAGTCCGACCTGTATGAAGAATGTGTATCTTTTGTATCTAACTCCATATCTGGAAAGAAAAATTTACACGATTTTGAAACGAATGTCTCTCGCGGAATACGCGTTAGTACATTAATCGCAAGCTACTCTGAAAATTAAGCGAAAGCGCTTCCGATCACGACAGTGACACGACAGTAAGCCATTCACGCGACGGGTTCTTACGGACGAACTTATTTATCACCGTTTCGTAGGAAAAATCCAGCTCTTTCAGCCTAATGTACGGTATTATAGTTGTGACTCATAGTAAGTGTAAGGTTTTGAAAACAGGGTCTCTTCGGCGAAGCTGTGTATTTCACCATAAAAAAATAATGGCTCTGAACATTATAAATGCGAGAAACCAAACACAAAAATGTTCGAAGAAATAATTTGAATTTGAGGTGAATTTAGAAAATGTCCCATAAATGGATAACTATAAGTGACAGAGAAAAGCTATCTTCAACCAAATTTGTGGAAATGCTCTGATCTACAACCTCCTCGAGACACACGGAGCAAGATAGTAGTGATTTCAACGGCATAGTGAATAAAAGTCCCCTCTACGATTATCGGATATTCAATAAACGATAAATAATTACCCGAAGTATGTATTGTATTGAAGGAAAGTTACATCAAAATAGAATTGCCATCCATGCTGGGAATAGATAAAACAAAAAGGCAATTAACTTGCTTCTTTACTTTTTGTTACAGCTTCAGCTCGGGTGTGTCCGCTGCGTCACGTTTGCTTTGCTTCATTTTCTATGCCAGCAGAATGTTTCATAGGTGAAGTAAGCTTTCTTGTGAATGGCAGACGAATGGTTCGAGATGCGATTTTTCCCATGTTTGCTAGCAACTAAATTGTTTCGTCCATTCTCGAACGAGCATGAGAAAAGCTACTGGATTGTTCCAAAAGAATTGTGAATCGAACCGTTTAACGCTAACTGCACTTTCCGAACAACCCAAGGTCAATCGGAAAATCAAAGCTGATACTAACATTTCTGGTAATGAGTTAGTGAAAAAACTGCATACTAACCACGCTACTACTGGCGGATTTGTCTCTGAAAATGCTACAAATATTACCGAGAAAATAAACAATTCAACCGAAGCCCCAAACAACAAACAATGATACAAATCGGAGCCCGTATGCTGTACGACTATGCGACAGCAGATTTTGAATAAATCCTGGAGCTCAAATTCTAGAAGGCTCCTTCTCGCGATAAGTTTCCTGGCACATACAAGTTTGTTTATACAAAAAAGAATTATGGTTTGGCAAGGGATCTGCTCATGTGGTTAGAAAATCGTCACGTGCCAGTACTGTATAGACTACACTCTGCACAGTTGCAAAAATGTATCTGATGCAAAAAACTTTAATTTGCTTTCATATTCATTAAACACTCGATTATTTTTCTTTAACTTTTCTAACTACCCAAATCGCAGATGGGTATTTGGGTCAAAAACTGCTAAAAATGATTTTATTGCTATTTCGCGCAATAATCTTTGTTGTTGAATTGGGGAAGTGAGGATACCAAAGGAGAGTTAATTATCTATGTTGTGAGTATTAATTCTTTTTTGTTTCAAATAGAGGTTATAATCTATGGTACGATAATACCCAACTTCCTCTTATGTGGTTAGAAATCTTTCAAACCCAAAAAAGGGCCCATACTTGTTTGTGTTTGAAAAATCTATAATCTAGGTGAATAGCGTAGAATATAATAGATCATCCATACTTACGCTCTGAATTGGCGCGATTTGATTTTGAATTGCATTCTTTTTTGTTTTCTGCAGAATAAGACAGAAAACAATAGTGGCATACAATGGGATAAACTAGAGAGAAGCAAATCGGTCGAATGACGGCTAACTGCCCTGTGGGGTTTTTTTCTGTCACATTTTGAAATGATGCCGAATAACCTTTTCTCAGACCTTTCAGAAAATAAAGAAATGGAATCAATTTCGAACCGGTCGTTTACGATGGTTCGCGAAGGTATCACGTGCTATTTAAATCGTTAAATGCATTTTTCGTCGAAAACCATTTCTCAAATCGGACGAATACAAGATTTTATCGATGCCTTTAGAATTTAGTCATTATCTGCATTTTTAATCTAATAGATGAAATGATATATTTGAAATTGCCTGCAAGGTGTATTAGTGCATTGTTGCCTCATTACTATAGAAAAAAGATCCTGAAATGGTATTTATTTTATCAAAAATTAGAAGGAAGATTATTTAGGAACCTGCAAAGAAATTTCTTTTATATGACGCGTATGGTGGTCTTGTGTTTTGGAAATACGCAAAAAAGGCTTGAACATATTGATGAGAAAATTTTGAAGAATAACTTTCAGCATTTTAGTAGCTCTCTATAATTGCCAATCTACACACGACGCAATGAAATAGCAGAGGGACATAAAGTAACTCCGGTGAGCGACTAAAATGGTGCGACTGGTTGAATCCTTTATGTTAGTAAGTTGCAGTTAACGTTTCGATCTTCTCTCTATAGTATGAGGCAGCCGACTTGTTCGCACTCATGGAAGAGTTATTCGTCAGAACGTAACCTTAGAGAACAACGATACGTTTCGATGTTTGAACATGTTGTAAGGCAACGTCTGTCGTTCTTTTTTGGTGTTCGTTGGGGAGTAATAAAAATACAGAGGTGAGCAAAACTCAGGCAAAAATAGAAGCAAAAGAATTAGTCAATTGGAATCGACTCAAGGACGCCGGAAATTGAACAAAGAAACAAAGACTCGAAAATCACGAAACGATCTGACGCTTGGGAAAAAAGTTATGAAGCAGAAACCGATTGGTGCTCTGATGATTGATAAAATATTCATTTTTTCTAGCACCACTGCTGTTGGTTGTCCAATTATATGCAATTTTGTTTTGATCTTCTCTTAAGGGGGTCTTCTACTCGCGTGGCTAAATTGAAAAGCATCTACGCAATGGATTTAGAAACTTTTCTTATATTTTGAAGATACTTGACTTTTCAACTTTAATTTTGAAGACGAAAAGAAAAATCTCTCGCCACATTGAAACTTCATTGATGACATTGATATTGACACTGCTTAAGTAAAGTTATGGCAAATTGGGTAATCTGTAATCAGAAACTCTGACTAAGCAATAGTAAACGATGCAAGTAATGGATCCCAACAAGAAAAAAGATCTTTACGTGAGGTAACAAAACGCGTATACAAGATCTGATGGGCACATAATTAAATTCGATTTACTCATTTTATTTAAAAGTTGTACATTTCAAAAGACCTAGGGCTCAGTTAAACTAACGCATTTAATCACGCGCGCTTTATTGTAGAGAAACTAGTCGATGCCAAGCACGTTGGCATATAATTGTCTATAGTGAACACTGAAATAGATTTTAGGGAAATGATCCCACGAAAAACTCGGAGAATGATATGATTCTTTCGTGACGTTTACAACGATTTGACGAATCTTCATTCGACGAATATGTTATAACGTTACCGAATGAACGCCTATATCAAAACTTACTACAGATTCAGAAAGTAGACAAAATTTCACGAAAGATTCAATCAACATTAACTGAATATACTAGAATTTGATGATTTGACTTTTATTGAAATACGTTGAAAGTTCTAATTTGTCACGCCTTGTAACGTCACGTTACATTATCTGTCATAAAACAATCCTCTTCCACGTAAAGTTCTAAAAAAAATCGTGTTTTTTCACTCTGTAACCCTACCCCCTTTAATTCATTGTGCAATTCAATGCAATTGAAAATTTTGTATTGGCTCATTCGCTATTTTGTTTTGAATTTTAAATGTATCAGCTGTGAATAATATGTAGCTCACAATATTATGTTTTAAGAGCGATACAAACAATTTAAAAAACATACCGAAAAAATGTTTCTATGAAAACGAGTGGTATCTTGATCCCCTGCTGCTAAAAAACTAAGTAAACCATGACTAGTAGACACAGATTTTCAGCTGATTATCTTACCGTACAAAATAAATAAGTAGGCTTGCTTTTTAAATGCACGATGAACACCCCGCAATTTAAAGTCATAACAGATATTTACAGTAAATTTGAGCTTGTGTTGCGGACTTTGTTAATACTTAATATTTTATATCAAGTATAAGCGTGACGATTTAATTGTCTGATGCAAAACTAACGAAGATTTCTGCGTACCTTAATGTATGAGTACAGCCTGAAGAAAGCAAAATAGCGTTTGTTTGCATAGAAACAAAGTTGCCTAACTCTTGCATCAAAACATCTCCCGCCTTTCATATCATATAGCACCGCCACGAAAGAAATAAGCCTTCCTTTTGATAAACCAACTGCAGATGGCGAAGAACAAAACCAAAACGAAAGAAAAGTGAGTGAATAATATCTTTCAGTACCGCTATATGGAAAAAAGCTAAATACCTACCATACAAAAATTGCGGAACTTTTGCACAATTCGCTTTTATCTCCACTCAGAGCACTTCCCGGACAATCTAGTAAAAGACTAAATGGAAAATTAAAAATTAGACCATACCATTCGGCTTCATCTCGAATTAGATAACACGCATGGCTAGCTTGGATCGAATATACATATCGGTACCAAGAAGAAGCGTGTTAAATTCGAACGCAAATCGTAGTAGCAATCTGCTCAAATATATCGTTAGGCCATGGCAAACCAAACTTGATGAGCCGGCCTACCTCTATGTTGAACCTGTACACAGCAGAAAGTGTTTTGCTCCAATTCGCACTCGCTATACAATATTATAATATAGCGGGCGTAACTTGTCACGCGTGCGGGCGGCACGCGGGTGGTGGGCTTTTCGTGTGCGTCGGCGTACTTTTACGATGATTGAGATAATTGCGGGCATTTTTATTGTCCGTGCTTGCATGAAATCAACTCTGGAAGAGATTCAGCTGAGCGCGCGCGCGGTAAGACTATGCTGACCTTGTTTGTTCTGCTAGTTTGAAGTTGAGATAGGTACCGAAGGTGAACGACCCGATTAGGGTCCTATCGCGAAATGAAACTGTCAGATACGTGGGTGTGAAAAATGATCTATTATTTTGTGAATCTGAACAAACGAATTTCGCTATGAACATTCTGAGAAATATTGAACTTGTAAAGTATTGCAATCGCCCACAAAAATCAAACTCAATGGAACGTGAGTCGCCCAATAAAAATAAAACGATTCCAACTTTTCCATAAAAAAGAGCGCGTGCTTCCCCAACGTGAAATCTAATTCAATATTGATAAGAAAGCTTTCAGTATCAACCGCGTCTCTGTTTGTGAGTCAAAATCGTTTTTTTTTTCTTTCTTTTAATTTACCATGCAACCAATTACAGCCAAACGAAACGACTCAAGCGTACAGTCGGGCTCATCACAGCGAATAATTTTGTGCAAAAAAAAAACGGGAAAAAGTTTAAGCTTCACCTCAAACATTTAACCAAAAATCGGGGTCAATGACCCGGGGTCTGATTTTTGGCTTGCTAGATAGCTAGCTAGCTGTCTCAGCCTATTTCATAAAGATCTGCACCATTATCATACATATGGATTCGGAATTCAATCGTAGCAATCGTAGTCGATATTGAACCGGGAAGGAGTCGATGTGTGTGGAAAGTGGATAGAAAAAAAAACGCAATTACCCAATCGTTTTGGTGTCATCTGTTTGAGCTTTCGCTTTTCTACTGTTTTCTTCGGGCTTGCCTTTATAAGAGACACGGAAGTGTCTCGAGCGACCGGCTCCGGTATCGACCTATTTAATTACGAGTGACGCCAATTCACTGGTTTACGGAGACGATCCTACTTTTGACTTTACAGTGACGTAGTGAAAAATGGGATTTTGAAAATGCTCAAATGAAAAATTAATGAAGTGTCAAATTTTCAAGAATAAAATTTTATATCAACAACCGGAACGTTTTCTCAGTTGATGAATCGAATTCTTGAATCGGATGTACGTAAGTTTTTCATTAACTTTTCCCGATTATTTTCGGGGTAGTGGACTGCAATTTTCATCCGCGTCCCTTAACACCTATTTTTATAGGTTGATTCATCTTTGAAAATGGTTATGCAAGAAATTATTCCAATCTTATTTTATTGCAAACAACTAAGCAGTCTTGATTTTATTATATTCAGAATTGCACATATTTTTTCCTATGTAATTTTAAATGTTCTTTTATTTGATGGCATTGTAAGGGAATACGTATCCACCGGATGATGCCAATCGAGCTGACATTTCTTTGGACTGAGTAAACTAATTTCTTTGTTTGTTTAGTGTTTATTTGGTCAACTTTGGAAATAATCCACCGGGCATTTACTGTGAATACGCATGGTTTTGTCTGAGTGGAATGATGAATGTTTAATGTTAATCGAAAACCAGTTACCAATTTGCAGCAGTCATTTCAGTATAAAAAACAAATGTATTATTGGTAATCAATTATTATAATTGTTCTCACTGTATTGCGTAATTTCACATACTTTGGAGTAGTACATGCCAGAGTTAAAAATAATCGAAGCTCCTTTTTGACGGCTGAAAATGAACCTGACGCGACTCACGGTGAATAGAAAAAAACATTCATTCAAATATCCATCCTTATTCATTCAGTTGAATATCGTACAATATATTCATTTCACTAATTATCTAGGAAAATGTTTTCAAATGCCGGTAAAGCATATGAAACAACAATCATCATCGCGTACATGGTGCCAGGGCCTACTTTGATGCGTTTGATTCATTGCTGCACGGTCGCTTCGTGTAATAATCGGTGGCGAATGACAATCTGCATGGATGAATGGGCGGTTTGTTCGTTTGACGTTTTCAGCTGCCTCACTGAATATTGAAAATGAATGCGGCTGAATATGATCAATTTTCATTCAATGAATTTGAATATTTTTAACTTTGGTACATGCATTATATTGTTAATTGTTACGTTAAACATGAGGAATTCCACGAAGATCCGTCCGAAAATCTTTAAAATCGTGACCGACCATCTTAGATTCCAATGAGACTTAACACGTTTCACCGTCATGCAAGACTAAATATTTTCCACAGGTAATGAGATTATTTTGACTCAAGAGCAACTTTTCAAAAGGGCGTAAACGTTTCTACGTGCATGAAGTTCAAAATTTTTTTGTTCGATTGCTGTATTTTATACAGCAAAACTATCTGAGAACGAGTTACAGGGAATGAATACTTCTGTCTGAAAAAAATATACACTGAAAAAAATGTTGTGTCATTTTTCAAAAAAACAAAAATTTATGATACAAATTTAAATTGCGAAAAAACTCATTTTTTTAAATTTTTTATATTTTGTTACCAAAAACCAAAGAGAAAAGAAATATTTTGAATGTGATTGCATGATGGAGAAAAAATCGGTAAAAAAGTTTTCCTAACAATAACTTCGTACATGTTTTTAAATTTCATACTAATTGACATACAAAATTGTAATTCTATTACAGAATATAATTTTAAGCACCATTTAAAATCAAAATGCATTTAAAAAAAATCTTCCAGTATGCGATAGTTTTCGAGATATTTGAAATTTTGCTCCTTCAAAAACAATTAATTCGTGTAATTATGCTCTTTTTAAAAGTTATTCGCGTTACCCCATCGAAACATGTCAAAAATTTAATGTTTATCGTTTTAAAGACGTAAAAGCAAGTTTTTTAGTGTATTTGGATCCTGGAGAAGCTTTCAATAAAAAAGTTTTCCTAACAACAACTTTTGACATTTTTTTTATAATTCTTACTATTTGCAGTCAAAAATTCAATTTTCTTTTTGAATATGATTCTAAACGCCATTTTAAATCGAAATGCTCGTAACAAAAATTTTCTAAAATGTAGTAGTTCTCGAGATATTTTAACTTTTGTTTTAACAACACAATTATTTTGTTTTATTACGACCTTTTCATAAGTTAGTCGCGTTTCTCCATCAACAATAATAGGTTTTTCAAAAGGCCCGTAAATTTTCCTGCAACTTTCTCTTTGACATCAAGGCGATATTGTGAAACGTTTAAATACAGCAATCAAACAAAAAAATTGTGATTCATACACGTAGAAACGTTTACGCCCTTTTGAAAAATTACTCATTACTTCATTCTTCGACGGATTTATTTATCCAGGGAAATTGCACGTTTTGCTTGTTGGGAGAACTTGTGTGAGTGATACAAGCGTTCTATATGAAAATTGTGAATTTTATTGTGATATGTTTCTGATGTTACAAAACTCTAGCTACTGCTGTTGAGAATAAGGCACAAACAACAAAAAAAAATCTAAAATTCGAAATAGCGCTTTGTTGAAGCATTTTTGTCTTTGGATTATGAAGCCGTTTTTATTTTGAAATTTTCCTAAATACCCTAAAACTTTGTCGATGCTATTTAGATTCGAAATAATTCTAAATAAAACCTTTCACTAAATTCACTAGTATTAGAGTATGATTTGCTTTACAAATACAGAAAAATGGCAATAATTTGCTCAGTTACTGGTTTGTTCTTTGATTAAATATAATCATCTCTGGATATTTTTTCACACTCGATTCCTAAATGAAAGAGATGTTCGGTTTCTTGAAGCAAGCAGTAATGTTTGCTTGGCTGCAAGAGAGAATCGTTTACCAATACTTTGGGAAATAGATTCAATTATTCACCTAAAGCATGAAAGTGTTACCAATAGCAAAGCCATATTGTGCTTTCGAAAATTTTGTTTTACTCATACCGAAAAAAGAAGAGGTCAGTGTATGAAAAATATAAAAGAGTCTTGAGTCGATTACTTTTTCCTCCACTTCCTGTCTAATTTTTGTTCAACTCTGTCTTTTTATTATTCTAAAAAGTTCACCAAAAACGAGAGACGATTTCTTACTAAATATTCAAGCATCGAAACGAAAGATTGTTCTCCAAGGCCACATTCTTACGAATAACTTAAAAATAAGCGCGCACAACTTGCAACTTGCTAACATAAAGGTGCAACCAGTCGCAACATTTTAGTCGCTCTCCGGAGTTGCTTGCCAAGGTCTCTCTGCTACTTTGTGCGTTGTGTGTAAATTTTCTTTGCAGGTTCTTAAACAAGTGCATTTCATCACACATTTTTTTAATTGTTGATAAAAATTACTGTTTCTAGGGTGCGAAGGGGTCCTAAATGGACAAACCGTCTGTACCTTCAAATATTAAGGATTTGACAGAAAAAAATCACACTGGGTAGTTTGCCGTCACTCGACAGATTTTCTTCTCTCTGGTTCTGAGCACGTACAAGCAAATTTAAGTAGAAGACAGCAAAATATCACTTTTTCGCACCCAGAAAAATCCCATGAACTATAGAAACCTATAAAATAAAAACAAAAAAAGAATTAATTTTCGCAACAAAGTTTATTTGGCATACTCACTTCCCTAGCCCAACAATTACCGCAAAAAAATTCTCAGAATAGCTTCGAAATAATTTTGATCAATTTTCGACCCAAATACTCTTCTGTGACTTGAGTAGTCAAGTGTTTAATGAATATGTAAACAAATTAATTAATCTTTCGAAGCAGATACATACATTGTTGCAACTGTGCAGAGTGCAGTCTATACAGTATTAGCACGTGACGGTTCAACTCTTGTACGTAATCAGTGTGGTTTTAGTATAGAGCAAGGACATAACCAGCCAATGGGGCCTGAAATTAGAACGTGACTTCACGGTTTATCACAGTCATGCCTCTTCATAACAATTTTTATTGTCAATTCTGATCACCGAACCTTTTTTTCATATCCTGAAAGGTTTGAGAAAATTTTCAAACTAAAAAATATCGTCTTATAAGTTGCATGATGTCTGAACAGTTGCCGAGATTCATGTTATTTTATGAAAAAGCTTGTGAAAAATTTCGGCAGTGAGTGGAAGGTGGTTTGAGCCTCCTTCTGGCTAGTAGAAGCTCTAAACTACGGGGTGGTTTTGTTTATGCTCTCCAAAAAAAAAGAGCCGACAGTTAAACAATATCCATGATGTCAGGAGCTTAGTCGCGATTTTCGAAATTTCTGATTACATTACTGTAAGATTTTATTCATGACTTTACTATCGGATTTTCCTCGCAGAGTAGAACGATTTATGTTCGTGATTTTAGGAAATAGTAACGATTTTGATAAATTGTATTCAAGTTATCATGATATTTTATTTGCGAGTTTTGTATCGGACTTTTCTGGCAGAGTGTTGTGATGCATGCTCATAATTTCAGTATCTTGGTCACGATTTTCGTGATTTCTATTCACGTTTTCGGGATATTGTAGAAGTAGAGTTATGTTCATGGTTTCAGGATCTTAGCCACGATTTCCGTAATTCTATGCACGTTTTCATGATATTTTATTATTGCGCTCACTTTCGAATTTGACACGTGAAGTAACGAGACTCATTTTTATGATATCAGCAGTTTTATCATGGTATTCGTTATTTCTCTATCGGATTTTTTACTCGAAATAACGTGACAATATGACATGGATCGTAAAAGTGTAGTTGATTCGCGGTATCTTGTTTTCATTTTCCGTCTGGACATCACATCGAATCTTATCAAATGAATAACGACGTTCGAGTTCCTAATAGTTTTCTCATATCTGCTGCTAGCACCCATCACTAGTAGTTTGCAGCTGGACATAACTATATGATATTTCATGAACAAAAACAATTTTTTTTTAAACAGTTCACGTGAGACCTTCAGACCATATGCAGAGTTGCATGAAATTGAATGTATATTTTATGATTTTGTGAAATATTTGACGAGCACGAACGGTTAATCGTGACTATTATACTGGGAATCATGAACCAGTTCACGTTTTGGTGAATTTATTTCTTGAATTTGTGACTTATTTCATGAGCATGAATGGCTAGTTTTTTTTTATTTTGATTATAGAGGTTTTAACCATGAGGTCATTCGCCTCTTCGGGTTGAACAATTTCTAACCCTATGTGCGGGGTCGGATCTCGAACCCAGGTGCGCTGCGTACAAGGCAATCGATTTACCAACTACGCTGCGCCCACCCCCTATGGCGAGTTGTGACTAATATACTAGGAATCATGAACCAGCTCACGAATACATGAATATTTTATGATTTTGTGGACTATTTCACGAGCACGAATTTTGAGTCGAGACCAACTAGCTAGGAATTATGACTGAGTTCACGTATACATGAATATCACGGTGCTACAAAATAAAAAAAGAATGTTCCTTTGTTGAAGGTAGTAGGTCTGATCAAATACAATACAAAACCACGTTTGATCAATTTAAAATACCCTCAAAATCTTGATTTGAAGCAAAAAAAAACGGTTTTCGGAACTTCCGAATATCGGTTGAAATATGACAGAGTTATTATTTTTTTCAAATAAGAAACGCGCTCGCATGAACTTTCAAGGGGACGGTCTCTAGTCTAGTTTAATCTAGTCTACACATACACAGCCAATACATGTAGGGATCCTGGAAAATTACAGACGTTCGCCTACAATTTTTCTTGTCAATATAAATGTTTGTGGTACATATGGTACGTGACCCAATCATTAAAGCGGCCAGGACAACTGTACAGCGTATAAAATGAAGATGATTCAAAATTGTACGGCAATTAAATTATTCGCTTAATGAAGAATTTAATCAACGAACCATTTTGAACCTTGAATAAGGAAGAAACGTGGACAACCGTACCGGCCAGTTCAATTTGATGGGGATTTAATAAATCGTCGAAGTGACTTGTCTAAGAGCGGGTTAATATCACTCCTTTGGTTCCTGTAACGGAACAGAGGTATTTAGCCCTGCCCTGGCTATAGCGCCTTTCCTCGCTGTAACTTTTAAAGGGACGGTCTCATATAAAATTTTCAAAAAAAAGGATTTTTGTTAGATTACGTACGTGTACGTGTGTGAACTTTGAACTTGAAATTTAAAAAAAAAATTAACGGAAGATATAATTATAGAATCCTATAACAATACCTCACTAACTTGTTAAGAGTTTTAATGCGAGCAAGTTTCTAATTCGTAAAAAAAATTAACTCTGCCATTTTTCAACCGATTTTGATGGTAAATAGGTTGTTGGATGCGAGATTGAATGTTTTCTCAATTTTTTTGTTGAAACAAAGAATGTTGCGCAATTTCAGTTTTCATGTTGTCCCAAAACCGCAAAGTATTTTCCACAAAAGAATATAACATAGCATATCGTTCGAAAGGACAATTTGCTTCTTTCCAGAACACTCAAAAAATTTAAATTCGGTTGAAAAATGAACGAGTAGAAATTTGTTTAGTGCCGAAAGTTCCGAAAAATTGTTTTTTCTTATAAATCAAGATTTTGAGGGTATACTCCATTTTTCATACATTATTTTGTATTGCATTTGATGAGATCTACAACCTATACTAGGTCACTTGAACAGTACAAAATCATTGTAGCACCGTGTATTATTTTTTTGATTTCGTGAGCATGGGTATTGATTCGAGACTAATATATTAGGAATCGTGAACTAGTTCACGATGATTGAAAATAATCATGAATAATTTTCCGAGCTTCGTGAAATAGATCATGAGAAATATTTCTGAATAGTATTTCTAAATCTATGAATTAAATCACGAGTCAACCTTTGGTTTTATGAATGATGTTCAAGAAGTTGTGAACTAGTTCACGTACAGAAAATTGCTTTGGTATGTAATGACATGGCCAAAACCGTGACAGAAGTTTACACAGTAACAAATATCTCCACTAATAAATGGGTTTTGCAGGCGTTTTTGAAGGGAATTTGAAGATAATTATAAAATACGTGATTTTTGTGGCAAAAATCAGCACTTTAGTTTAGATTTCGGGAAGTAATAAGAAACAATCACAATAATAATTGTAACTTTAAACTGGTTCATTATTTAGTTTATTTAAGATGCATTTTTTGGCGATACAGAGAGTGTTAGTGTATTCAGTCAATTTCCATAGAATAGGTCAACATTTGAACAACATTTTGCAAAATATTGAAAATTGAAAGTGTAACAGTGAATCTTCAGGAGGCACCTTGAAAAAATGCCGTGTTCACTATAACTCCAAATCTCTTGGACCCATAGGCGGCTCCAGCCGGATAGTAAAGGAGGGGCGCGCCTTCTTGGAATAATGTGTCTGATGCACGATTTGGAAAATGAAATTTCGAATCTTGGAAACGCATTTTCTGGCAGGCGTGGAGTGTGACGAAAAAAACACAAATTATTTTTTATGTTCCTTAAGGAATTCTCTAAGGATGAAAAACTTTTATGGTCCCAAAGCTGTATTTAGGAAGACAAAACTGTTTGCTCCTAAACCGTTGGTTTTCTTAGAACTTTTTTGCCGATTTTTTATATTAGTTGAATTAGGGTGGTCCTTGTGGTTAGGGTGTTCAAAGTATCAACTTCTTAGATATGTAAAATTCAGCTACATAGTGTTCTACAAAGTTATAAATCAATCAAATTGAAGCAACTTTTCTGAAGAAACTATGTGGCTATCTCTAATGGTTCATATGCTATGATTTTTGTAATATTTAAGGTAGGGTGGCTCTTTAAAGATTGGTTTTCTATTAATATCTTTTTATGTTTTAATTTGTCGCTAATACTTTGTTCTAGAGGTTTTTAGAACTTTTGTAAATACACATTTTTGCCGAAGCAATGAAGTTTCCATCTCTTTTGTTTGCATAGTTACAGGCGATTTTCAAAACAAAAATGGTTTTTTTCAAAGCTATATATCTTCCAACATTGCAAATGGATTTTCAATCTTTTAAATTCATTTGAAAGATCGGAACTTTTCTAGTTTTTGGTGAAAAAACTGCGGGAGCGTTATTTCTGTAAAATAAATAATTAATTTTTGAAAATGGTGTATTTTTCAACAAAAATCGTTCATAACTTTTCAAATAGACGAGATAATAACTTTGTTACTTCAGCAAAAATCTCCGCCCTGCAAAGTTCTAAAAGTGCTGCAAACAAAGTATTTACGATAAATCAAAGTATGAAGTGACAAATGAAAAATAGTGATTTTAAGAGGTCACGTTTTCATCGCTCAATCTCTTATGGTAAAATCAACTGAGAAATAGTCATTGAGTGATAATACCGAATGTCATGGCAATTCTAGTGGATTTGTAAATGTTTTTGAAAGAACAATCTAACGTACATCTAAATAGTACAGTTGATTTACAGTAGTGTTAGCTGCAAACTATTGTTAATTCTAAATCGGCCAACAAAAGTTATCTATGATCACTTAAGTAAATCCTTTTTGGTTTCGACTAGTGCTCAAAACGAGTGCTAGAAAGAAAATGTTTTAGTTCACGTCTTGTTATCTTAAAATAAAATCTTGAAACGAGTTTGTTATTCATAGCAGCGGAAATTATTGTATGCTTTTCCAACATTTATGCAATGTTTGAAAGTATAAATTAATTATCGACTATAATGACGGCTGTAAGTTAAGGAAAGATTCTCAATTTTTTGTTACTTCAAAACAAATAAAAGTAAGAGTTCTGAAAATCGCTAACCGTGAACTGGTAAAATAACTCATAAAGCATAATTCCCTAGCATCTATATAATACATGATGACGGTACTTGCTTTATTGGCCCCGTAATAGATAACTTTTATTTAGAGTTTACTATAGTACGCTATTAACACTATTGTGAATTCACGCTTACATGTAGTTGTACGGTAAAATGTTGTGTTTTCAAACAGTGTCACATATTCAATGGATTTTCATTATAACACACATTGACTATTTCTCAGTTGATTTTACCATAAGAGATTGAGCGATGAAAACGTGACCTCTTAAAATTACTATTTTTCATATGTCACTTCATACATTGATTTATCGTAAATACTTTGTTTGCAACACTTTTAGAACTTTGCAGGGCGAAGCTTTTGCTGAAGTAACAAAGTTATTATCTCGTCTATTTGAAAAGTTATGAACGATTTTTGTTGAAAAATACACCATTTTCAAAAATTAATTATTTATTTTACAGAAATAACGCTCCCGCAGTTTTTTCACCAACAACTACAAAAGTTCCGATCTTTCAAATGAAATTAAAAGATTGCAAATCCATTTGCAATGTTGGAAGATGTATAGCTTTGAAAAAAACCATTTTTGTTTTGAAAATTGCCTGTAACTATGCAAACAAAAGAGATAGAAACTTCATTGCTTCGGCAAAAACCTCTAGAACAAAGTATTAGCGACAAATTAAAACATAAAAAGATATTAATAGAAAACCAATTTTTAAAGAGCCACCCTACCTTAAATATTGCAAAAATCATAGCATATGAACCATTAGAGATAGCCACATAGTTTCTTCAGAAAAGTTGCTTCAATTTGATTGATTTATAACTTTGTAGAACACTATATAGCTGAATTTTACATATCTAAGAAGTTGATACTTTAAACACCCTAACCACAAGGACCACCCTAATTCAACTAATATAAAAAAATCGGCAAGAAAGTTCTAAGAAAGTTTTCCGAACATACTATATATCTAAAAGCAACGGTTTAGGAGCAAACAGTTTTGTCTTCCCAAATACAGCTTTGGGACCAAAGTGCAGTGGTCGGAAACGCCAAGAACGTGAACTTAATTCACTAGAGACCAAACCATCGAATATATCCACAGGGTGTCTTCGGAGGAATTGTTCGTATGAATATTCCCCACAATCTGATAACAATTGAAATTAGGGATGGCTTACTATGATCGAACTAAAAAAATTAACTTTTTATGCTGACGAGGTAGAAAGTTGGTTTCTTCGACAAAGTTTTAGAAATGCTCGTAGTGAAGAATTTTGTTGAATAACTTGAGCTTGTAGTATTAAAAGTTATCGATTTATGAGGCGTTTTCTGTGGCAACCCCCTTGAATCTAGTTTTTTTAATATAACTTTTTTCATTGTGACTTTTCGTGCAAACTATGTTCAAGACAAATGTGCAGGTATCAAAACTACATAATTTTGTTGAAGACTGTGTGTAAAAATACTCTTTCTTTTCAAAGTTATTGAGGATTTTTACATTTTTTACAACAACTTCAACTACATATAAGAAAGAAAGGTGCAAACCAAAATGCACGAATAGGCACTTTTTTAACTGTCTTAACTATGCACAATAAAGCTAAGAAGGTTTGGTGCGTGGCACTCTATAACCATATGAATAGGGTAAGCTTACTTTATCATGTTTTTTTGGCTTTTTCCATACAAAAATTAGCAAAAAAATTTTTTTTTGTGTTTTTTGCCCCAATTTTTGAAATTCTTGGTTTGATATTCAATTACAAGTATTATTTTCACTTATATCTGAATATTTCAGATTTTAGAAACGCGGGAGCAAAAATGTGAAGTTTTTAATATTATTGGAGATCCCAAACTACCATATACTCAAATCGACACGTCATAATGAATTTGATGCTTACAAAAGGATCTCATACCATTAATTATTAAATTTTACGGAAAAAATAATTTTTTTTTGCTGATTTTTGTATGGAAAAAGTCAAAAAACATGATAAAGTAAGCTTACCCTATTCTTATGGTTCTAGAGTGCAACGCACCAAACCATCTTAACTTTATTTAGTTAAAAAAAGTGCCTGTTCGTGCATTTTGGTTTGCACCTTTCTTTCTTATACGTAGTTGAAGTTGGTGTAAAAAAATGTAAAAATCCTCAATAACTTTAAAACGAATGAGTATTTTTACATACAGTCTTCGACAAAATTATGTAGCTTTGATACCTACACATTTGTGTTGAACATAGTTTGCATGAAAAGTCACAATAAAAAAAAAGTTATGTTAAAAAAACTAGATTTAGGGGGGTTTCCATAGAAAACGCCTTATAAATCGATAACCTTAAATCCTAAAAGCTCAAGTTCTCCAACAAAATTTTTCACTATGAGCATTTCTAAAACTTTGTCGAAGACACCAACTTTCTACCTCGTCAGTATAAAAAGTTTTTTTTAGTATGATCATAGTAAGCCATGCCTAATTTCAATTGTTATCAGATTGTGGGGAACAGTCATACGAACAAATCCTCTAAAGACACCCTGTGAATATATTCGATGGTTTGGCCTCTAGTGAATTAAGTTCACGTTTTTGGCGTTTCCGACCACTGTGCAGTGCTTGGACCACTCGTTACTCGCTCAATTCTCAGTATGTCGCAATTGAATTGCGAGAAAATATTGCTCAATTTACATGGAACTCATGAGAAGTAATAAAAATAATTGATTTGCCTGAAAGTATTTCGATATTCAATGAAAAAATAGATGGATTTTGTATTATTTTTAAGGTTGTCTTATTGATTTTTGCAATACTATATGTCAAAAAACTTAATTCGCCATCAAAAACCTATTTTTATAGCAAATTGTCAACATATTAGTAACGTTTGTAATAAATTTGCTCGTCAACTCATATTTCCATGGAATTGTCTGTGAAATCAGTACCAATAAACTTGAAAGTCACTTATCAGCATGGAGACGAGCAATTTCGGTCCCCAATTTATTCTTTATTTTGCAAAAGCTGAATACTTCCTTCTGAAACGAAACAAAAACAAACCCGGTGCACAATGCGATAAGAACAGGTAGACCGATAAAAACCTGCACTGATTTCACTGTCAAGGCATCGTCTTCTTGCCAAAGGTACATCCCCCCATTCAATAAAAAAAGCGCAATCCATCTACATACATATCTGGAAACAGTTGCTACCGATAGAAGCATTGTGGTTTGGCCTGACCCATTCCCCTACATATCGCGCCCCGGTAGGCACAAAACTCCCCAATGAACTGTACTTTATTTTCATTCACTCCGTTACGGTTCGAGCCTTCGCGGCCTACCAACCAACCAACTCCCAGTAGGCCTGAAATTGCGATCGAACGAATTGACGGTCGTCGGTCGGTATACACGTTGTACGTCTCTAGTCGCATTAATGCTTTGCTATGAGTCACCATTCGAGCGCCACCACACTATAAAGACTTCTTTGCGCAAAACCTCATAACCCGAACCCGAAGCACAAGAAAAACATTGAAAACGCCATCCAATGAAACACCTTCACACAACAGCGAGCGCGCACTGATTTACTCTCCGACTTTGCTATTTCATAGTGCACTTGGGTTTCTTCAGTTCTATGGCAACGAGATAGGCGCAAGTTCCTCGTGGTTGTATCACAGTAGGCTACACTCCCTTTTCGGATGTTTTTTTGCTGTATTTGCAAATATGTCACGAATGCCCCAACCAGGAAGGGGGGACACATAAACAAAACAGAGGAAAGCCCAACTTAAATAGAGTTATAATAGACTAGTGTTACACTACTGCACTATACGTACTGGTAGAAAGAGCACACAAAAATAGGAAACCAACCTTTTCGTTCAACGTCTGGCTATATTCTGTTCGCAGCTCACGTTTTGCTGCAATTTTGAACCACCGTCAGTTAGGAGAGGGAGAGGTTGCTTCTCGCGATTGGTGTTGTCTTCCTTCGAAGAGAACAAAACAATCTCTGTTTTTTATAGTATACTTGCATACTGATGAGTTAGTACTTGGTTTTGTGAACTCTCTCACGTTCGCGATATAGTCAAATGAAATACTATAAAAGGTACTACACTCTTTGTCTCGTGTAACAATAAAATCACGGGTTGAAAGTAAACTAAAAAAGAGATTAACTTGAATGTAATAAATCAATTTCTTCCAAAACGATATAAAAATAGATTGGGAATGCAAACAATTAATAGCGGTTTTGTTTTTATAGGCACATATAGGCTTACAGTGTCGGACAAAAAATTAAGACCACTGGCCATAAGCATTGAATGACCAACTTGAACTAAACATATGCGACATTTGCGGTTGGATTGAGGGCAGACGCTGGCTTGTTATTCTCTTTCAATAATAAATGTCAACACAAATTCTCAATTTGGTCACATTCCTTAAAAGATTTCCAAACACAAAGGACTTATTGGAAGAGGATCCGAGAAAACTTGACCAGCCGGCAAACTCAACCTACACTCGAGTCAATTTATTGATTAGTGTTAATTTGTCGCAGCTGACAGTTCGTAGAGCAGAACCATCGTGAAACTGCATCCAGTATTGATTTCAGCTTACACTTGAATGCGTTCCGTTTCAATTACAATCCCGCGTCCCGAGCGACTCGGACTCATCGTCATGAGTCACGAAGTAACGTTATGACGCCTTCACTCTTTCTCGCACAGAGTCATGCAACACGATCGTGAATCTGTGCGGTGGCCATATCGTCATCCAGCAGGGTCAACTCGTTAATGCCGGTTACGGTTACGTCAGCTGTTATTGAGTGCCTACGCTCCCAGGTAAAGGTTGATGATCGCGCGAGGTTTTCTTTGATAATTTGACGGATTTTCAGCTGCGTTTGATTGAGCACGACTAACATAAATACGCAAAAATGATATCTTTCCATCTTTTTGGACTTTGTTCCTCTAATTTGTATGCTCTTCGATGTTTACCTACTTTTTATTTCAATTTTCCTTTTTTTGGTTGCAATTTGATTATGTTTTTAATATTAGTTCACATTTCTATATAGTTTTTTTTAATCATTTTTCCACTTTGTCTTTCTTATATCACAGTGGAAAGTGTTATCATATTTTTATTCTATTGATCTATTTACTTTTTACATTTCTTATAAAAGAAATGTATAGAATTCGCTTTTACTTCTCAATCTTCTTCTGTTTTAACAAACCAAACTTTTTCTTTTATTATTTTCATTTCTTTGTCCGCATTGTAATGTACAAGTTTTTTTTTCGGAAGAATCGTATACTCTAGGGGTGTCAACATTTTTTTCAAATAAGCTGGAATATTTTCAAACTCCCTTTTGCGAAACATCACGCAGAACTAGGGGTTTGTTCAAAAACACCGTTCGTTTTTGGAGCTAGTGTAAATCCTATGAACTAATAGCAATTTGAACTATTAATTCCTTTTATTGGGTTCTGAAGTAAGTGTCAATATATGTATTATTAAAGACCTTTTTGGTGGTACCCAGTGATGAATGTGAAAACATGTCCCTATTTTGAAGACATTTGAAATGTTATGAAGACATTTTTACATTTTTAAGACAATTTTTGCGGAAATCTGGCTGATTTCTGGCAGACTTCTGGCTAAAAATTAACAAATAGCGAATCCTGATCGTTGAAGATAAATGACATTTTATTTTTAAATATGAAGACATTTGAAAAATATGTCTGGTATCCAAAGGGGAAAACAATCGGGAGGGGGGGGGGGGGGGGTTATACGGAAGCAATTATGTGAAAAAATCACCCCAGCGGCAAGATTAGAGCCTACAACCCTTGGGGCTCCAGCCCACTGCACAAACCCTTAGGCTATCACTGGGATATGATGACGTTCCAGAAAGAACACATGATTATTGGCGACAGTAACCGTACCACTGCCTCTAAAGCGAGATCACACAGAACCGCCCCAGCCATCCAACATATTTGATCTATTTAATTTCCCCGCTAGATACCAAGGCCCGAGTTTTCATTAATACATTAACAAACCCTGAAAAAATATATCTGGTTCCTTCAATGTACTTTTCTTTTTTCTGCGAACGAATTTTTTATTTTCAAACGCTTTTCATACAGGAGATTGAACCTGATCGACTCTTTGAAGTGAGAACTTTTTACGCGATTCTTAAGCTGAAGGATCTCCGTCCGATTCAATATTTTTACGCGAACAATTTCACGGAACTCAGACTATTATTCGTGGTTTCGAACTGGTTCTTGTGTGATTTTGAAAAAAAATAGCGAATTTAAAATTATTTCGTGCAACTCTGTACATGGTTTTGAAATTTCGATGTGAACTACGGCAGATTGCGAGACGCTATACGCATTTGTGAAGTGAGAAAGAGAGACCAGTTCGTTAAGTGTGAGTCGACAGTTGAGACGCCGGAGGTAAGTGGTGTTTTGACAGCAAACCGCGGGTAGACGAATTTGCCTGCTGCGGTGGCAGAAATCGACAGTGAACGTGTCTGTAGTATTGGTGTCGTCGGGTAATTCTAATCGACGAGAGGGAAAGCGTCACAGGTAGACCCATTTGCTATATTTGTTTATCGCCGAAGCAGCACAACGAAGAAGGACAACAAGTGGCACCGAAAAGTGTCGCATCGAGTGGGGTTTTCACAACAAGCTATAGGTAGCCACATTTGTCAACCGCGGTGGTGGACACGGAGAGATCGCGCTTGTGGTGGTGATACCGACAGACTGCTCAGCGGGAAGAGATTGGAAGTGTCACAGGCATATTTGTCTACCGAAGAAGCAACGCGACGAAGAAGGACAGCAAGTGTCACATTGTCAAACAACGGTCACCGAGATTACAACGTGTAAACGGTTAATTATTGGATTTCGGACTAATAACGTATTACATCCGTACCCTTGCGTGAATAGTATAAGACTGACTTAAGTATATTGAAAATGAGAGAGTGAGGTTTGTCTTCGGATGATATGATTGATAGGGTGGTGCCAAAATTTAAATTCAAATTGGAATTCTGTTATAACGGACACCACAGGTTAAATCCCGCCCCGGCGATCTTTTACTCAGTCTTCCGAGTCATCGGAACTCAAAATTTCTTCTTCACTGTCTTCCGCCAATACGTTGACGGACCAGGGCTTCATCCGATCAGACGCAAAGATAGTTGACGTCTTCTTCTGCTTCAACTGTACTCCTGGCACATCCACAATTAGGTATCGGTCATTTCCCAGGGCCTTCTGGATTAGGTACGGCCCTTTGTATCTCGGCTCCAACTTCTTGCTGAATCCAGTAGTTTGTGGATCCTTTTCCACGAGCATGAGTTCACCTTCGACGTACTTCCTAGCTGGACGTCGCGCCTTGTCGAAGTAATGTTTCTGCTTCTGTTGCTCCTTTTCAATTCTGGAACTCACGGTACGTTTCAACGTTTCTGCATCAGTAGCTGGGACCTCGGCGTTGAACATCATCAACAGGTGATTCTGCATAATGTTCCGTGGATTGTAGTTAAACAGCAACGTGTGCGGGGAGACCTTAGTCGTGTCGTTGACCATGGTGTTCAATCCCCACTGAACCATCCGGAGATGCTTGTCCCAGGATTTGTCGTCGTCCTTCACCATGCAGCGTACTGCATCGAGTATACTTCGATTCTTGCGTTCAACCTGTCCATTTGCACGTGGGGTTCCAACGGCGACCTTGACGTGCGATATTCCTGCATCAGCGCAGAAGGTTTCAAATTCTCTGGAAGTGTATTCTGTCCCACGGTCGGTGATTATGCGTCTCGCCATCCCAAAAATGGCAAACACTTCGTTCAGCATCTGGATCACTGGAATTGTCTTCGTGTTGCGAACTGCCTTCACTACGACGTATTTTGTAAAACCGTCAACCAGCACAATGATATATTCGTTCAATGATGATGAACGAATGAACGGACCGAGATGGTCCAGGTGGATTGTATCGAACGGCACCGCAATCTTGGCTATCGGGTGCAATTCGCCTTCCTTCGCTCCACCTTTCGCTTTGACATAGGCACAGTGCACGCACGATCCAATGTAGCGCTTCAGGTAGCTTCTCATTCTGCGGAACCAAAAGCACTTCCTCATCGCCTCCAGCACTTTCTCCACTCCTTTGTGCCCCAGATCGTCGTGGTAATTGCGGGCAATCCGCCAATGTGCCCTTGTTGGTACTACCCACTTCAATCCATCCTTGCACTTTTTCATCACGCCCTCGTCCTTCAGAGCGTACTCCTTATGAATCTGCTTTTCTCGGTTGTCGACTGGAGATTTCGACAAGATTTTCATGATCTCGAACAACTTTTCGTCTTCTCTCTGCAACAGCTTCAGCCATTCGTCTTCTTTAATGCTCACTTCCATCACGTGGGCCATGACCGGTTCCGGCTCATCCGACTCTGGTTCGAACACTGGATTACGGCTTAAACAGTCTGCGTGTTTCATCTTCTCACCCTTTCTGTGCACTAACTCAAAATCGTATTCTTGGAGCTTCAGCAACCACTTGCCCACTACCGGTAACATCACCTTCTTGGCCATCGTTTTCTTCACCGCTTCGCAATCGGTCACTACTACAAAGCGTCTTCCCAAAAGGTATTTTCGGTACCTTTCCACTGACTCTACCACCGCTAATGCTTCCAGTTCGTAACTATACTTCTGGCTTTCAATCGGTGACGTTTTTCGGCTGAAATAGCTTATCGGATGCAAACCGTCCTCCATACACTGCAACAGTATTCCAGACAATCCATGCGAACAAGCGTCTGTGTGCACTTCAATGTTTCTCCCCGGATCGTACATCACCAGTACTGGTTGGTTTACTAAAGCTTCTTTCAATGCTCTGAAGGCAAGTTCTTGTTCTTCTTCCCACATGAACGGTTCATCTTTCTTCGTCAACCGCGTTAACGGTTCGGCAACTATGCTAAACTCCTTCACGAACCTCCGAAAGTAATTGGCAAGGCCCAAGAACTCACGGATATTGCGTACGGTCACTGGTTTTGGAAATTCACTGATCGCCCGAACTTTGTCTTTTCCCGGTCGTATTTCACCTTCATTGACCTCGTGTCCCAGAAAATCGAGTTTCGTTTTCAAGAACTGAGTTTTTTCTAGGTTCACTGTTAGTCCAAATTCACTCAAACGCTTTAACAGGGCTTCGAATTTGTTCAACATATCGTCCACATCTTGCCCACCGAAAATAGCGTCATCGAGATACACTACCAGTTCAATCGAACGGAGGAGAGCAATGACCGTGTTGATCATTCTTTGAAACACTGCACTACCATTACTAAGCCCAAAAGGCATTTTGACGTACTCAAAGTGTCCGTACGGCGTCGAGAACGCAGTAAACTTTCGACTATTTTCCGCTATCGGGATTTGATGGTAGCCACGGAACAAAGATACAGCCATGAATAGTCGGCCGCCAACTAATCGATTTAGGCAATCTTCGATAATTGGCATCGGCCATGAATCCTTCACTGTTCTAGCATTCGCAGCCCGATAATCGACGACCATGCGCCAATCACCATTTTTCTTACGCACTAACACTGTCGGACTATTGTACGGAGAACTAGATGGCTGGATAATATTCGCGGACAACAAGTCATTTACAGTACTCTCCACCACTTTTTCTCGCGATTACTCCATTGGATACTGCTTTGTATGTATCGGTTTTTCGGCTCCGATAACGTCTATCACCATCTCACATCCCTTGGCGGTACCCATTTCACTATAGTTTTTTGCGAAACAATGTCGATAACACTTTATCAGCTCCAGTATTTTCTCCCGCTCTGCATCAGCTCCTTCCACGTTGATCTCTTCGGCGACTATCGGCTCGAAGGCCTGGATGCTGCACACGTCACCCTGCGCCCCTCTGAGAAAGGGTTGGCCTTGTCGATCGTCGCCTCGTTGCTCTGCAATCTTCTCGATCCGCATTCTACCCCTTTCCTTCACAAATCTAATATCCTCTCGATCGAGAACATCTCTCCCGACGATCATCGAATTGGCTTGAACTCGATTGGGGACCACACACACTTCGGTTTCCATTTCGATCCCGTCCAGCTGGATCACTTCCACACTCTTCTGTCGAACGTGTACCTTATTGCCACCAAAGCCCACTAGTGCGATATCACATGGCTCGATGCTGTTCAATACACTAGCACAGCTTTCCTTGATAGTGATTACTGCCGATCCACAATCATATAGTGCATCGATTTCGTGCCCGCCAATGATCACCGATTTCACGAAATTACTCGACTGACGAATTTCTTGCATTGGTCGAGGGACTTGTTTCACACCACTTTTATTGCAGTTTTTTGCTATATGGCCCCTCTGGTTACATCGATAGCACTTAAAGTTTGCGTGAGATTTTTGGGGACTCTTCACACTGCAGTTGGCGGCAACGTGACCTTCACCATTACAGCGATAGCACTTGATATTGGTGTTCAAAGCTCCCGGAGCTTTCACTGGCTTCGAACTAGAGGCACGCACACTATCGGTTGGTTTCAGTTCTCTTACTTCATCCAACCATTTCAATTGTTTGAGCAGCTCCGGTAAAGTGCTCGCTTGAGCAATACTACCGAATTTCCCTTCTAGATCCAGCACAATGTATTTGATGGTGGCCTCATTCGGCAATTTCCCCTTTCTACCCACCTGACTGTAGAAATAGGTCTCAAGACTCTCATGCGGCGTCTTCTTTCGGTTCATCATGGCCTGATGGATACTAACGACGTCGACAGACGTTGGGAAATCTCGAACGAGTGCAACTTTGAATTCGTCCCACGTGTTCACCGCAACGCCACTGAACCACAGCTTGGCCGCGCCATGAAGGTTTAGAATTCCACACTGCAACTTCCATTCTGCGTCACCCCGGTAGAGAGTTGCCGCCTTCGCAATGGAATCAATCCACTGCTGAGCCGTAGGTGTAATCGGTACATCTGGATCAAACGGAACAACGAGATCCTTCACATCGCGGACATCGAAACGACGCTGCGCCATATCCGTCACTTCACGAATCAGCGCCTTCATCGCAGCTTCACTCTTCACCACCGGCTTTTGTTCGTCCGGCATTTTGTTTTTATAGCGCGGGTCTTTCAGCAAAAGATCTTCGAAATGTTCACGTGTATCGACTGGGGAACCAAAACTGTCACTATCGGAATCGGTATCTTTATCTACACCTGTTGGGTAACTTTCCTGGCTCAATCCACTGCCTCCAGCCTCTTCTTGGCTGCCCGTCACACCAACCACGCTTTCAGCAACGCTTTTAGATATTTTCTCCAACGCCTTATCGGCATCGTTCATCACACCGAAAGGCACCAATTCCGAAATTACTTTTCGTTCCCGTGATCAACTTATTCAAGTCTCAAGTCGCGATCCCGAAAACAAAATCGTAAAAATATTCGTTTCAACTCGTGTTAATGTATTCTAAACAGCGGTATCGGTTCGGTTTTAGAAAACCGAACCTGGTTTTTTCTGTACGCGGTACTACGGTAGAAAGAAGAGGCAGTAAATTCGTGTGCAGTGCTGCCGAATAAACAACTGAACAACTGAATTGAATAAGGTTAGTTGTTGAGAGTCGATGAGACAATATCGAAATGTTAGGCTCTGGGCGATTGTTAACGTTTCACAATTGATGTTCTTTACCATATTAAAAACCAAGATGAAGGACACGAAATTCAAAATGGCTATCTTTCTTGGCGAATAATCGTATGAAACCGAGAAATGTAGATATGTTTGATTCGGGAAAGTCGTTGATGTTAATGTAAAAATGTTGAAATTGAAATTAATGACGTCAAAGAAATCAATAAAAACAATAACATCAATAAAATCAATGAAATCAATGCGATCAATGCAATCAATGTAATCAATCAAATCAATGAAATTAATGCAATCAATGTAATCAATGAAAACTATGAAATCAATCAAATTGAAAACAATCAATCAAATCAATCAAATCAATCAAATCAATCAAATCAATCAAATCAATCAAATCAACCAAATCAATCAAATCAATCAAATCAATCAAATCAATCAAATCAATCAAATCAATCTAATCAATCAAATCAATCAAATCAATCAAATCAATCAAATCAATCAAATCAATCAAATCAATCAAATCAATCAAATCAATCAAATCAATCAAATCAATCAAATCAATCAAATCAATCAAATCAATCAAATCAATCAAATCAATCAAATCAATCAAATCAATCAAATCAATCAAATCAATCAAATCAATCGAATCAATCAAATCAATCAAATCAATCAAATCAAATCAAGTGTAGATACAAAATATTAATGCTTGTAAACATGCTATAAAAATTAATAGCAATCAGTACTTTCTTTTGGCCAAATGGCCTTATTTTTTGTTTGACAACCAAGGATTGCTTCGTATTAGCTTCGCAACTTTTTGAGAACAAATCAAAACTGCAACTGCTCTAACATAACTCAATCTTCTCACCCACCAAAATATCCAACTAACCCCCTGCCGTTCAGTAGGCGCAAACCCAGTGGGATCTGCCCGTTCTTTGAAAGTACCTACAGAAGCATGTTGTCAGATGTCTTAGTGATAAAAACATTCGATATATGGATCGTGTGTGCCAATAAAACAGAAAAGCAGGTATATAGGTATAGGCAAAAACATTTTGACAGAAGACGTGGCTGTAACTTCTGTAGATATCCTTAAACATTTTTTGAAAGCTTCAATAAATCAGTAACAAAAATATAATGCATCGTATCTAAATGTTATTGAAAGTAGAGAAAAAGCAACAATTCTCGCGGTATCATATAGTAATTCAAATAAATTTAAGATATAAAACCCTTTTCAAATGACCACCTTTTTCAAATGACATCCATATTGATGGTGGTTCTCACTATTTGTGGTAACCGGAAGTCGCCATCTTGGATTTCAAAAGGGCGGTAATGGTCAATTTTCGGTGTCTGCTCACCATATCCTTTCAAATGACACACATATTGATGGTTGTGTGGTAACTAGAATTCGCCATCTTGGATTTCAAAATGGCGTTAAATGTCTATTATTGGTGTCTGCTGACCATATCCTTTCAAATATCTATGTTGGCGGTGGTTCTCACTGTTTTGTGGTAACCGGAAATCGCCATCTTGGATTTCAAAATGGCGCTAATGGTTAATTTTCGGTGTCTGCTGACCATATTTAAAAAAAAAATGACATCCATATTGATGGTGGTTCTCACTATTTTGTGGTAACCGGAAGTCGCCATCTTGGATTTCAAAATGGTGCTAATGGTCAATTTTGGGTATCTGCTGACCATATCCTTTCAAATGACACCCATAATGATGGTGGTTCTCACTATTTTGTGATAACCGGAAGTCGCCATCTTGGATTTCAAGATGGCGCTAACGATCAATTTTCGGTGTTTGCTGACCATATCCTTTTAAATGACATCCATATTGATGGTGGTTCTCACTATTTTGTGGTAACCGGAAGTCGCCATCTTGGATTTCAAAATGGCGGCAACGTAAGTTTTCGGTGTCTGCTGATCATATCCTTTCAAATGACACCCATATAGATGGTGGTTCTCACTATTTTGTGGTAACCGGAAGTCGCCATCTTGGATTTCAAAATGGCGGTAACGGTCAATTTTTGGTGTCTGCTGACCAATACGGATCCAAAATCTTACGATTTCTGTTCACAAGTCCGAATAAGAAATATTCTGAACGCCTGTTATGAACCTTTGTATTATTTTCGTACCGCAAAAATGGGTTAATATTCTATACCATTCTTGCTCTGAAAATTTTGTCGAACAATTTTGGCGCTAAATGATATTTGACCCGCTTTTGCCTTAAGTTTTGATAAATATACCATTTCGGATCTAAAAGAATATTTTAACCCACTTTTACCTGATATTATATCTAAAATAAATTTGCACTAAATTTCTAATAAAAAAGCTGGTAGCACTAGCACAGCCGATAAACATCAACCCGAATACATAACCGCAACACATCCGAAGTTTGGTTTCGCTATTCTCGTGTTTCGTTCCATACTCGTGCACCGGTAAACGAAAATCAAAACCAAACCACGGTGCTGTGTAAACGAAACTCGGTTTGGTTTTCGTGTCTCGTTGAAACACAACTAGCGGTAAGACCGCACACGATGTAAAGGAAACAAAAAATCGCGTGGAAATTTGGTTTACCGCACCGGTACTAAACCGGTTTTTTCCCACCTCTGCTTCTAAACCCATCTTCCTAGAAAATACTTATACAGCTCTATTTTCGGAACAGTCTGACTCTGATGGAGCTTGCGAAGGCACATGTTTTATTTTACCTGGAGGTTTCAGGAAAAGAAATCAATCTTATTTTCCCAAACTGCCAAAGGAAGGGCCTTAAAATTTCTCCTCCAATAGATAAACTGCGCCCAAAGCCAAAAAATCAAAGCCGAAGTCAATTCCACCCGACTTTGGGAATGTACAATTCAAATAGAACATTATTACTGATAATAACAAAATTATGACTTAATCTGAGCCTCAATCGGGGGGTAGGATAATTGAAATTGTTGATTGGATTTTTAAAGCATTCAATATTTCTAAACCACTAAAGATATACTCTAAACGTTCCTCTCAACAATTAGAACATTTTTAGAGCAGCTAATTGCTCAATGGCCCATCCTTGCAGCGATTATATCTTTCGATGAATAATTCAACTCCTAAGATGAAAGGCTCCATCACTGTTTTACAGTGGAATTGCGGAAGCATCATACCTAAAACTGATTCCATAAAGATTTTGCTGCATAATTGCTGCTTTTGCTTTATGCGAAACATGGCTTACCTCAAACACTAATTTCAACTTAAATGATTTCAACATTATTCGCCTAGACCGAGACACCCCGTATGGACGAGTGCTTCTAGGAATTAAAAAGTGCTATTCTTTCTATAGAATTAACATCCCCAGAATTGCTGACATTGAGGCTGTAGCTGTCCAAACGAATATTAAAGGCAAATACATGTCTAACGCTTCATCAGTCATGAGTACTCTTTGGAACACAGCCAGAAGAATGAGGAATCGAAACGTGACTAATGATAGCGAAGATTTTTTCGAATCGCTGGATATTTAATTTTGCCAAGAAAGTTTGTCCAGATTCTGCTCCTGCGCAGAAAATCCCCCAATGATGAAAACCTCAAAGCTCTTCTGAAACACATAACTAAAAAAGTTAATGTAATGAAAAAGCGGTACAAAAAGGCGTTCTTTGAAAACCTTCTATTCAACACAACTCATTCAAAACTTTGGAAAAATATTAATACCATTTTTGGTCGTTCAAAGTCGGATGTTCCCATCAGCCTAATTTGCAATGATATCAGAGTCACTGAGACTAAAGAAGTATGTAATATTTTCAACGAATATTTCTCTAGTATTGGCAAAAATTTGGCTGACAATATTCCCACGAGTCCCAACTCAAATCCTATTACAAATATACAACACGTCCAAGAAACAATCTTCTTGCGTCCTGCAACCATAAACAAAGTGATCCTTTTGATTAAAGACCTTGAAAAAATAACAGTTGTGGTCCTCATAAGATCCCCGCTAGTGTGCTTAAGAGTAACTGTACCACTTTTGCAAACATCTTAACTAAAGCTTTTAATTTAATAATTCAAACCGGAAGGTACCCAGACTGTTTAAAAATAGCCCGAGTAATTCCAATTTTCAAATCTGGTGCTCCAAACCAACCTTGCAACTATAGACCAATTTCAACATTGTGCGTTTTCAATAAAATTCTTGAGAAATTGCTCATCACTCGACTACTCGAGTTTTTGAACAAACACAACATAATTTACAACTACCAGTATGGGTTCAGACAGGGCTGCAGCACTTTAATTGCAATGACCGGACTAATTGACTCCATCATTAGTCAAATTGATAGCAAAAGAATTGTTGGTGCCGTTTTTCTGGACCTAAAAAAGCATTCGATACTCTGGATCACTCAATCCTGCTTAAGAAGTTAGAATGCTATGGTATCAGGGGATTAGCAAATCGTATTATTCGTAGCTATCTGTCGTATAGGAACCAATTCGTATCTATTGGAGACTCGTGTAGCTCTTATAGACCAATAGAAATAGGAGTGCCCCAAGGCAGTAATATTGGGCCACTGTTATTTTTATTGTATATCAATGACCTAGGTAGACTTGGGTTAAAAGGGACTCCTCGTCTTTTCGCTGATGACACAGCGTTGTTCTACCCGAACAACAACTGCCTGGATATTGTACGCGACATTGAATCGGATTTAAAAACACTAACGACGTATTTCAACGAAAACCTTCTTTCCTTGCACCTATCAAAAACTAAATATATGCTGTTTCGTTCATTTAGAAGAGCTATAGGCGTGCATCCAGACCCAAGAATGGGACAGTCTGTAATTCAGGAAACTAACTGCTTCAAATATTTAGGACTTCACTTAGACCCCACACTCTCCTGGATTGAGCATATAACATCTATAGAGAGAAAAATTGCATCGTTATGTGGGGCTATGCGTAAAGTATGCTCTTTTGTTCCCCAGTATGTACTTCTAAAATTTTATTATGCGCACACTCATTGCTGAACTACCTTGTATCTGTGTGGGGCCGTGCCAGTATTTCGAATCTGAAAAAGCTACAAACGCTTCAAAACAGATGTCTTAAAATTATTTATAACAAACCAATTATGTACCCTACTATTTTATTATACAATAATAATGCCCATAACATTTTACCTTTGCTAGGGTTGACTAACTACCAAACAATAATATACATCCATAATGCTCATAATAATCTAGAATTTACAACAGGCATTCGAGTTCACAGCACTAGACAAGCCAATCATTTATTATACTCCAGAGTATCCACGAACCTTGGTCAAAGACGCATTTCTTTCATCGGACCTAAGTTATTCAACCAGCTTCCTACTGATTTAAAGCAAATAACATGTCGCACTCGTTTCCAAGCAAAATTGAAACTAATTTTAAAAAATAAAATAGGAGAATTTTTAATATAAACTTCGTTGACCACCAATCGAGCTGATTCCTTTAGTTATAATTGGTTAACATTTTTTTTAATAAAAAACAATTGATAAATGCATTTTTTCTAGCAATAAGTAATAAATAAATTTAAATTATTATAAGCTTCCTGCAAAGCTACGATGGGACCCTTAAAAGGATTCTTTTCCGCTGGGTACTCGCCGTAGCTTCTTGTCAAAGTTTGTGTTTTGTCGGTCTCGTATTGTTTTTTTTTGTTCTCAGCGTTTCCGCGATTCGTAACTTTGTTTTGTTGTGCTGACCTTTTTTTTGTACGCTGAGAACTGATGTGTCCACTACCAGGGGGCTCCGTTTGTGAGCTTTTTGGTGTGGGGGTAAGAGGCGGGCTATTAAAAAAAATACAAAAATCATTCTCGATGCTCCCACAAGTAACGATTCCATAGATTCGCCTTTGACAATGATGGAATTTTCAATTGCACTCCTCTCATGCAACAATAATGCTCCGGGTCCTGACAGAATTAAATTCAACTTGGTGAAGAATCTGCCTAGCAAAAAGACGCTTGTTGAATTTATTCAATAAGGTTCTTGAGCAGAACATTGTCCCGCGTGAAACCAGCCTCCGATCATAATTCGTATCGACCGATTGCAATGCTATCCTGCATCAGGAAAATGTTGGAAAAAATTATCCTTCGGCGTCTCGACAATTGGATCGAGGCGAACGGCTTGCTCTCAGATACCCAGTTTGGTTTTCGGAGGGGAAAGGGAAAAAGGAACAAATGGCGTCTGTGTTCTTAGACATAAAAGGAGCATTCGACTCTGTTTTAATCGATGTTCTCTCAGAGAAACTACATCACCAATATTAAATAATTATTTATACAACTTATTGTCAGAAAAGCACATGCATTTTTCATATGGCGATTTGGCAAAATTCAGAATAAGTTACATGGACCTCCCACAAGGTTCTTGTTTAAGCCCCCTTCTCTACAATTTTTACGTGAATGACATTGATAATTGTATTGTCAGCCCATGCACTCTAAGGCAACTTGCAGATGATGGCGTGGTTTCTGTTACAGGACCAAAAGCCATAAATTTACAACAACCATTGCGAGATAGTTTGGATAATTTATCAAGTTAGGCTTTGAAGCTAGGCATCGATTCCTCTACGGAGAAAACAGAGTTGGTTGTTTTTTTTTTCAAGAAAGCGTGATCCAGCTCAGCTTCAGCTTCAGTTGGTTGGTAGAACGATAGCCCAAGTCATGACCTTTAAATATCTCGGAGTTTGGCTCGATTCTAAAGGTACATGGGGAGGCCACATTAGGTATCTGATAAAGAAGTGCCAACAAAGGATAAATTTTCTCCGAACAATAACCGGATCTTGGTGGGGTGCTCATCCAAGTGACGTGATAAGATTGTATCAAACAAACGATACTTTCAGTAATGGAATATGGGTGCTTACGAATCGCCTTAGGTTTCAAGTAATCGACACATACGATGAGTCTTGAAGTACTAGCGGGAGTTCTTCTCTTAAAAGATCTCTCCTCTCGTTTAATTATACGATGTGAGGTTATAAATCCACTGGTAATTAAAAATTTGGAAAGACTTGTCGAGCTTCAAACCCAAACCAGATTCATGACAGTGTACTTCAATCACATGTCACATGAAATAACACCTTCTAGCTTTGTTATGACATGTGTTAATATACTAGATACTCCCGATTCCACTTTATTTTTCGACACGTCCATGCAAGAGGAAATTCGTGGAATCCCGGATCACCTGCGCTCTCTGGAGATCCCTGAAATATTCATAATTAAATACCAACACATTGACAACCATAAAATGTTCCATACTGATGGGTCACGAATCAATGAGGCCACTGGCTTCGGTATTTTCAACATATCGATATCTTTCAAGCTTGCAGAACCTGCCTCTGTTTACACAGCCGAACTAGCAGCAGTTCACTATAGTCTGGAAATCATTGATACTTTACTTCCGAGCCATTATTTCATTCTCACAGACAGTGATGTCCCTATCCTCTGTGCAGTTAAGAGAAATTGAAATTACTCCCCACACTCTGGCAAGCAAAACGAGAGCGCTTCTCTTTCGTTCATATACACCACCGTATTTGATATGTGTAAGCGCACGTTGATGGCAGAGGTAAATTTTCATACACCCAACACTGGAACGAGCTAGAGTGTGGAGAAGAGCTCTTGAAATTCTCTGTGGCGCGCTCAGATAAATTTGCCACAGCGCGCGCCCCAGTGTCGCTGTGGTGTATTCACTGGCGTGGTTTCACTGGCGTGTATTCACTGGCGTGAGATCTTTGGTTTGTTTTCGTCTTACAAGCGGCATTGCGAATGAGATTGATTTAATTTGCACAGGTTGTTGCGTTGTGTTGTGTGGATGGCGGTGGCTTATTTCAAGCTTATATGATTTTTTACTGAAGATTTCATAGTTGCTTGGTAAAGCTTGCGAGTTTATAGAGTGTTGTTACACTACCGTAGGAAACCTGAAGTATTCGAGCCTAGGGGCAAACAAGGAAAACGTTTTACGTATCAATGTATCGGCTGGTATAAACAAAGTTTTATAATGATCTGTAGTATCAGATTAATCGTGTAACAGATGTAAGACGGGATTTGTACATCCACATTAGGAACGGCCTATTATTTGTTCGACTGAATAACTCAATGGTAAGTTAACTTATTTTGATTGCGAATTTGGCGACCCCAAAAAGTAAAGTGATCCATTACAAGTAATGTGCTGGTATTACACACGTTTTCGATTATTATCATACGCAGGCATTGTAATTCTCTCTCACTCACGCGAGAAGAGGCTTATCCGATGTCCAACTTTTCCGAGATAAAGTCCACATAAAACAAGATAACGTTCACGAGAATTCACATTGTTACTTTTTTCTCTGTAGCGCGTTATTAAAAATAATGACGTGCCAATTTAGAAGCGCTTCTATTTGACCGGTACAGTGCTTTCAAGGGGTTACAGCACTGTAGATTTTTAAAACATTTAATTTTTATTTATTGGTTGAATTTTGTTTACTGGTGCTTTAGGATGCTGAAAATGATATTCCAAAAAATGAACCGAGAAAACAATAAATAAATATTCAATTTTTTTCGCAACGCCTCTTATGTATACCTCGAGTATACTGAAAACGTTAACCGTGTTTTTCTCGAAATATTTTTTTTTTTGATCTGGCCGAAAATGTAACTCGAACAAATGATTTTTGATCAGCCTAAAATTTTTACAGCATGTTCAAGATTACTTTCTCCAGCGATGTACGTGGGATTTAATTTTTTCATTGCATAATTTTTTAATATGCAAATTTTGTGTCGATTTTTAACACATTTTTAGCGTTTTTCGACTAAAAAATGTGCCATTTCGCGAAAAATCAAGACATAGAAAAAATCTTACATATGCTGCTTGTTGTCGTTCTAAGAAGTTTAAAAAGCTTTGGTTTTTGACTCTGGATCAAAAATTACGGGACATAGAGCTCCGGCCGTGGACCCCTTCCAAAAAAAAACTCCCCGACGGGAAAGTGCTGCACAACCGCCATCTTGTGACGAAATTACTCGAATAAATCATTTTGTTGTAATAACGTAATGTTATATATCTCATTAACCCTCTGGAAGTCGCGCTTATGGCCCACTGAACGAGCAGCCGCGGATGCTTTAAGACGGGTTCGCTAGATTTTCAGAGCAGCGTGCACTGCCGGAAAGTTAAACAAGATCTCGATTCATCTCATTATTGCGTCAAGATAAATTCCCGAAATATGCCTATTTTTCGTGCTCTATAGTGGTGTAACCCCTCAATAATTAGTTCTGGAATCTTTTGACGGCATTTTTCTTCTGTGCCATCATTTAAATAAATTAGCTGGTTTTCTCTCGAATTTCCATGCGATGGAATAATAAGAGAGAGAATTAAAATTGAAACCTAACATGTTCGGGTACGAGTATAGCAAATAAGTTCAAAATGGCAAATCCACCGTCTTTGCAGTACATACTAAATTGTTCCAAATAACGTTTATCTGTTTACCGTGATTTTATAATTTGTAAAACTTATAATATTAAGTTTATGTATCAGAGAATGTTAGACTAATAATATAGTGCAATAAAAGCAAAATGTTGAAAGTTGTTCTACGTGGCTTATGAACTGCCCTTGAATTTTAATTGCAAATATGGGAAATCGTTCAACGTATCTTTGGTATGTGTGCAAAGAACTAGAATATTTGAGTGAAAATTCTGCTAAAAAATCGATGAAAAGTTCTATGGGCGATGTCAATATATTAAACGAAAGCATTTAATCCCAAAAATGATAAAAAAATGTTAAGATTGTTTATTAACCAATTTATGTATGTGAAACTTCTTGTACCATTACCACTACCATTAATATAGCCATTGCTAATTACGGCTCCTATGGGACATGCAACTATAGATTCATTAGCTCAACTATATATAACTTTCATACTCGGTCATATAAACAACGGGTTGTTAAGAACCGGCCACCATACCAGAATTTGCTTTTTTCCATATATATATTTTGACAACATACCATTCAAGCACCATTTTAATTCTTTCCCATTTTAATTCTGTCGATTGATGAATTTTTTTTATACGATGGCTTCTGAAGAAAGCTTCGTTGACACTAAAGTAGCCTGACGCTTTATCCTATTGAGCTATCGCCATAATATTATAGAACGTAGTTTTTTATATCATGTTAATCTACAGGTTTTTGGAATCTTTGAAAATCCCTCGGAAATCCCCTGTTCGAAGATCGTGCAAGATGTTTTCATAAGGCGAACTTTTTTCTATATTTTCGTTGATATAAAAGTTCGCAAGCGATGATTTTCTTCTTCCGATATTTGCTTTAACCGAATAATGTTCCCAAACATCGGCACTCTTGAAGTTCACTGACGATTTTTTCCGTAGCGATATTTTACATCAGTGAACTTTTTATTAGAAAATCGGTGATGAAAAGATTCTGTTGTGAACATTGATATTTTGATATTTTCCCAACACTACCTTTTTGATAAAACACCTCATTCAAGAAAGTTATAATGAGAAATAATTTATCACACAAAAATCGCTTGTTTAAACTTGAGGATACACCTTACTTGTTACTTGAAAATTTCATAGAGATTGACAGAGATTTCGACAGATACTACCAGATACCTAATATTTTGTTTTGCTGTTGATATTACGTGCAATGAATCCGTGCATTATAATTAGGTCTAAAATACTAACTGACGCAAAAATCTAGAATACGTATAATAAACATTGTTGCTGCTGACCCATTTATAACATCCTTTTATGGAACACAAGATTCATTGTTCATTTAAAATAAGCGTGAACACTAGTGGCCTTTTTTCTTGACCCCGAAACTGAGCCAATTCATTTCGCTAATTGACGCGCAGAATCCCGGTCCTAGCTCCCATGCTCTTGAAACATTCGCTTTCGCCTGCTGTTTAAACGATTTCCACGCAAAATAATAGACAAATCTCGAGTACTTTTTCAAATGGACGTAAGTAACAATGAGAGATTCTCTTTGAGGTCTTTCTCTTCTGTTCATTACTCGGCCATTTCAACATTTACTACTCTATTCTTTGCATAATATTGTAGTAAAAACCGTCGGCTTTCGATATGTACTGGAAAATTAGTACAAAGTGTTGTAATGACGTCGTAATAAACGAAAGAGAAAGTAAACAAAGAGAGGCTCTCAATGTTACTTACGTCCATTTGAAAAAGTACTCGAGAAATAAACAAATGAATAACGGGTGTACGCTCAATTGTGATGTTGTATGTAAATTAATTATCGTAAACCTAATTTTACTGAATATGTCAAGCCTGTCGACGAAACCTACGATTTCGTTTTAAACTTGTAGGATAAAGTTATAATAAAACTATTAATACTTATAACACGAGTTTGCATATCAGGTGCCTCTGGTCATTATAAAACTCTCTAAACGATGATACGTAAAAAGTTTTCCCAATTTGCTCCGAGGACCGAGTACTTTTAGTTTTGCAGGTAGTGTAACAATATTTTATAAACTCGTTCGATTTACCAAGCAACTTGTATGAAATCTTCAGTAGAAAATAATATAAGCTTGAAATAAACCACCACCATCCACACAACATAAGGCAACAACCTGTGCAAATCAAATTAATCTCATTCGCAATGCCGCTTGTAAGACGAAAACAAACCAAAGATCACACGCCAGTGAATGCACGCCAGTGAAACCACGCCAGTGAATACACCACAGCGACACTGGGGCGCGCGCGGTGGTGACTTTATCTGAGCGCGCCACAGAGAATTTAAAGAGCAAGAGAGCACGGTTATCTCGCACCCAACTACCTCAACACCAGCGCACACTTGAAATCGGTCTATACAGCTCCGAAAGAAAGAGCGTTCTGCTTTTTTCTGTGGTGTGTGATCATTGTATCCTCTGTGTAGGCATCACACTTACGCGCCAGTGCATCACTAGGGTGAAATGCCATCACTGCTCACAGATAGCCTCAGCACAATTAAGGCACTACGCTCATTAAAGCTTAATAATCACGCTCCGTTCTTTTTGAAGAAGATACGAGAATACTTGACTAAATTGACAAATAATAAACCTTAGTGTGGATTCCCGCTCATTTAGCCAAAATAAGGGCACTGGACGGTGACATCTATGGAAGACCTATTGCCTTCAATGAATTTTATAGCGCTTCTCGTCAGAGGACGCTTACTAATTGGCAAACATCATGGAAAAATGGAGATCTGAGACGGTGGTTGCACTCAATTATCCCTAAAGTATCAATCAAAGGGTTGGATGTAAGTCGAAACTTCATTCGTGTGATGTCTAGGCTCATGTCCAACCATTATACGTTGAATGCGTATCTCCGCCGTACTGGGATCGCAGAAGATAATCAATGTGCTTGCGAAGAGGGTTACGAAGACATTGAACATGTTGTTTGGTCTTGCACTGAATATCGTGAAGCCAGATCCCAATTAATAGACTCCTTACGAGTTACGAGCCAGAAGAAAACCACCCTATGTACCTGTTCGTGATATCCTCGCTTTACGAGATCTTACATACATGGGCCATATTTATCATTTCCTGAAAACAATAAATATTCAAATATAATTATCCCCACAATGTTTCTAGTTTTTTCCCTTGCTACCCACAAACAATTTAGATTTCTTCGCAGTTAGTTAAGTTAGATAAAACGATATAAATAAAGAAAAAAAAATAAACAAAGATTACAGAAAAACTATCAATAGGTTTACAATGAAATTCAAGAAAATAGAGTATAATTAAAGATATTCAAAATGATGATTATCCTCAGTGTTAGCATTAGAAAGTGATTTTTTTATAACGTGATAGTCTTAAGAACCTTTGTAACATGTTATGTAAAAAAACCCCGGCGTAAAAAAGCTTTTGCAAATGCCGTGTCAAATAAACGTTTTATGAAAAAAAATCAGCATGAGTTACCATATTTTCTATCTACTCAACGAAAGTTGTTTAAATTAAGTTTTACTTGATATATGCAAGATGTAATATAGTAGAAAGCAGGTAACGGAACCCAAAATAAGTCTAAACATAGTAGATATATAAAAAAAACAAGATCTGAAAAATGGTCTGATTTGGGCGCTGGTCCGTTTTAGGCAACCTCAAATTATTTAGCTTGTTGCCGAAGACCTGTGAAAACTCCACCATCAAAGAAGGTGCTTTCGTTTGCGGTATCGTGGGAGGTAGCGACGCGGTAGACCTTGTGTCGGGGCGGTATTCGGACATACCTTCTTGGCGAATTCGAGTATCCCGTGGGTTGAATATTCCACGCATTAGTATTATTTTGGATTCGCATACAACGAGCCGTACCTCGAGGAGTTCGGTGCCATCGATGTTTCTCTTGTTAATCCGTCAACGAACCGGCACCAGTAACTACGTTTCTTGGTTTCCATCAAACTTTTCATTCGCTTTTCTAGCATCGATAACCAGCTGGTAACCCGTCATCTGAGCACTCGTGTACGCGTTTAGTTTGTAACCGGTAATCTGTCTCCGGAGGAAGCTCTTTTGTGGATTCGATTTTTCCGGATATCGTGGCGCGTAGCTTTTTCAATTAATACTTCGTGTGAGGTCATACGAAACATTGATTGTATTCAGTGGCTCTGAACCGTTAGATATAGTGATTACCATAGGCAGATGTTCGCTGCAGTGGGGTTCAAAGATTTCAAGTAGTTTATTAAAATTTTAAAGAAATCGATTTCCGGGATAATGCTTCTTCAATTCCGCTGTTGAATTATGATCAGATCCGTGACCTTGTTCGATGAATTAGCCATCGAAGGATACAATCGCTGAAAGCAAGGGCCATTTTGCAGTCAACTGCATCAAAACTGTTTTTACTGCGGGGAGAAAGCTTATTAGGATGCTTTTAAGAAGGTCAGAAGTATTTAAAGCTGTAAAAACACGGTCCACAATGTCAGAAAATTTAATTAATCCAGTGCTGGTTTCTTCCTCCGACTGAGACATGGGAACACTTGGTGTTTTTGATGTCCCAGGAAGTCTGGTTTCAGGTTTCATAGACGGGAAGCTACTTGCCGCAGTTTTGCACCAGTGCGTCCTCGAGTAGTTATTTTTGGAGGACCTTGAAGAGACACCTTTTGGTCTTTGCAACGAAGCTTATGAGAGGAAATATTCCTTCTTTTTTATTGCTTCTAGGCCCAGCAAGAGACGTTCCCTCCTGAGGTTCATCACAGTCGCCTTTGTCAGTAGCAATTTAGCACAGATGTTCGTAGGGTCCGATAGCTATTTTTAGTATTTCTGCAAAAGATCGCTTAGAACGTCCCTAAAGGAAACACTTGAAACTTCCTCGTGCTGTTTGTACGCGGCACATGTCGGGAGATCATGTGGGTTTCCCGCTGCTTTTCCCAGAGCGAACCTTATTGCTACAATCGGAAGCTGTGTGTCCCAGTTGTTTGAAATTAGTACAGTACATAATCCGCGCCGCAAAAAGGCGAATAGGTAGACGAACCTTATCAAAGAGGAGGTAGTTGGGTAGAGCAGACGAAGATCGCCCGATAAGAATTTGAGTTGACTTTCCGTCAGCTGCGACTGCGATTGGCTGAAGCATGGGGTTTTTAAAACAGCCAGCTCCATGCGTCAGTAGATCCATGCAATTTCAAACTCGAATCGGAGACGACTCCACAAAGTTTAACCCGATTTGCTGATATATATACTCTGTACTCGTACGTAAAAGACCCGTAGCCAGCAATACTATTTGCCTGGTTTAAGCTATTTACCACCACCCGAAGCTTATCAGGGCATATTTTCGATATTTCTGTCACGACCGAATACCGTTCTGTCGGAACTCGAGAAATGTTCGATAAATTGACACTTTTTGTCTTTGATCAGGAAGAAGATCACGTAAGGCCTGGTGGACGAGCATGGATATACCTTGAACCGGGGAGCCGATTTTGTTTCGACATCCATCCCACCTTGAGGTGAACTACTGTCAGGGGAAGTCGTTTTTGCACGGGCCTAGTGTACGTTAAAAGGAAAACCAACAAATGTAAAAGTAATATAATAGTTGTACCTATGTTGAATAATGGTATCCAGGTAGCTCACAAAAGACGAAACACCGCTGTAACCGCTCTGCTGGTCGACTAACGGCTAACGCGCACACGGACTGGAAAGATCGGCGTCTCCCTCCGGGAGTCACCGTACGAATGAAATTGAGCGTTTGTTGGTAGAAACAATGTGTATTGACAATTGCAAATTTCGACTTATTCAGTTCCTTCATATACGGAATGAAAATCTTATCCAATTCGAAAATCGATTCCACTTAGATAATCTCATCAACAAGAACAACATGGAGCACTTTGTTAAACATGAATACGTTAAGGTTATCTAGTGAATGCTTGTGGCATAGCTACATAATTTGCCAACGATGCTCGGGCGGGAAGTACGCGGTTCTATGCCTCCCTTCGTGACTCTGAAACACGGATCCCGCATCCTCAGACCATGCTATTCACTAAAATAACATGAAAAAATGAAAGTCGATTGCTAGTCTCACTAGGAGTTTTTCTCCAAATTTTAACCAAATCAAACATGCTTAGATACGGAATCAACGTGCGTCAAATTTGTATAGAATTTTTTGACAATTTAAATAGAGAAAGCCTACTAGCTTGCTTTTTCAGAGCTATTGTGTGGATCAGATTATCACTATGAATAAAAAAATAATTTTATAGTCTACAACTTTGATGAAGACTGAAACTCAAGTTCAGCCAATTTAAGAGAAGCTATTAAACTTTTAATGAAGTGATGATCAGTGTTGCTTGGGAAATTCATAAGAATCGACTACTGATTCCCTAACATACGCTATGAATGGTTAGGAATTAGTGATTGATTTCCACAAACTTTATTTTTTTACAAAAACATGGTTGGGTTTAGCTAAATAGTATGTGTGAAAGTATTTTAGTATATAATATGAGCCATCTTTTCGATATAAATTTTTAGTACCAAATTTCACTGAATGGAGTGCAACTGAACATGATGACCGTATAATTCGTAGTTGCTACTCCGTGATTAATCAGAACAAACGAAATTGCACAGAGAATCAACAAATGGGGCTTGGGATGTACACGATTCGAGAGTTCTATACTTTGAAATGACAATAACGGCACCGGTCACGTCCTTACAATCATCGGGGAAGAGAAGGAATGTTAGTGTAACAAACGTTGTTATGGAAACCGCGTGTCTCTAGACATTTGTCGATATACCTATGTTAAGGATCCGTAATACAAGCATAATTTATCGTGCATAAACTTTAGAATTATTATTAATGACTTTATGTATTAGTTTCTTTCTCCGCGGCCGATTGAGTTTTATGTAATAATCATTCGCACGTATTGCTATGCGATCTGAGGCACATTTTAAATGGTATAAAATAAGCACAACCAAAAACCTGAAACGCACATTGCAGCTTATTTCATGTTATCAGGACGTTTTGGGAGCATAAGCTAATCAAGCGGAGTAACGGTAGCGGTAGGAAACGAGGCGCTGCATCATCAGGAAAGTTATTGACTATTTCGAGTCAAGCTTCAATTTATTTTGAGTAAAATCAATGAAATGTTTTGTACAACACGTAACCAAAGTTCGAAAGGCACCAAGCAGAAGCGGTAACCAGAACACGGTGGCAATACTTGCACAATGACGGTGTACATAAAATGGAAGAAGCTGATGTCGAAATTCGCTACAAAATCTTTGCTTGGCAAGCGATCCGCAGTTGTGGCAAATTTTCAGTTCTTCATAACGTGTGCGACCGTGATCGGACAAATCTATATGGAAGTCTCCAAAAATGACTACTGGACTTCTTGAGGTCTCACGAAGACTCGATAATTTCTCGGCCAGATTTCGCATTTTTCAGTATGCTGTTTTGGACGGGTACAACATCAATAACGTTATTTTCGTACTACTAACCGCCCTATCAAAAACATGTTAGGCCAATTCTCCAAAAATGTTTTAGCGTAAAAGCGTCGACTCTTCTTTTATCCTAAAACTTATCGATAAAGTCAAGGCAAATGAACGGCATTTGTTGACCAATACTGCGTGTACAATTTTTAATTCGATTGATCATAATATTTTTGCCAGTTATCACAAGCAGAAAATTCTTGTGCTGCAGATCACTTACTTCAAATTCAGCTATGCCTTGGTAAATTCAAAACTTCAGTTCACGGTCAAATGACGAACACAAATTTTCAGCGATATATTTTCCGAGCTTCAGTGAAACAAACGTCACTTCTACTGAGATCTCGGTAAAAGATTTGTTTGCTGTGTGTTCGATTGTGTAAAACTCGGTAAAAGCTGAGATTCAGTAGAACAAAATTAAGAGTGTAAGTCTCATGGTTTATGTTATGAAATACATTCGTTTCATGGCATTACCGTGTTTAGATCGTAAATAAAATTTATATTTACAAGTTAAATTAGATAGATTATCATAGTGCAACGTCAGGACAGTTGTAGTGGGGTCGTCAAATGAATCGTCGACCTTTTTTGGGTAGCATAGTGTGAATTTCTAGAAAAGCGACATTCTTTTAGGTTTAGAGTCAACATAAGAGTACTCCAAAATACTCATGAATGGTCCTTAGTCTTCTTAAAATTGCAAAAGGTTAACCAAGTTTGATAGTTACTGATATAAAATGGCATCAATGTTAAGAAAATCAGACTTAATTATTAACAACCATGCGAATCGTTTAAAGTTTTTATGGAGTATGCACGAAAACATTTTTACTAGTCTGGATAGCATTTAATGGATAAAATCCACCTTACTCCACGATTCCTTTTTCTTGACGGAGGTACTCTTCATCCTCAAACAACGTCTTACAACTATGAAGGTCAGATTACGCCGACATAGCGTGATTGGTAAGTCCATTAGACTGTTTGTTCGATCGGTCAGAAATGTTAATAATTTTTTATGTTCCTTATATTATGGTTCCCACGGGATGGCACGGGATAATTTTTTGTTCATCCTACACTGCAGAAGTTTATACCTGTTTAATTATAGGGGTTCTTTAGCTCCGTAGTGCCCAAGGACCCCGAGTAGTCGTAAGACAGCCCTGATCATGTGAATGATTTCATTTTTCCATAAGGAATGACACAGACATTATCATAGTTATTGGTTAATAAGAGATCCAAGTAATAATTATTACTATATTGTTTTTTTAATTGACTCCTAGCAATACAATTTTCTCAAGCATAGGTATATTGTAATGTTTCGTTTTCCCTAGCAACTGGAAGTAGAATGATTCCATTTTCGTAGTCAGGAGTGAAATTTAAGTTGCCCCGTTTGAAATCACCGTAAAAAGGAACTTCAAACTCCGTAGAAGAAATTCTATCTATTTTTTCATACGTTGATTAGAGGGCTGGAGTCGGAGAAAAATGCCTCAATGCATTTTGGGTTTCATTAGCGATATATGATTTAACACATACATGCGCTAGTATTTTGTATGGGGAAACAATAAATTCAAAATTGTATATTGATGAAACTGCGATTAAAGCTCCACCACCTGACATTCTTTGGGTTACATTATTAACGGATCGTAGCAGCCATGCACGCCTTCAGACAAGAAGTTTTGGGGTGAAAATAAATCTATACTTTTATAAATTAGTTAATGATCTGCATGGCAATTCTGGGTATTGAAGTCAGAAATGCCAGTTTATGTATCAAATGTGTAGTGAATGCTTTAAGAATTGTATCTTTCTCGTGATGAAATCAGTTTGCAGATTTTCGCTAATTTTGCATTGGTCGAACAGCGGTCAGCATGACAAGTGTATTCCATTTCTAATCAACGTCGAATTCTCTACACAATCATGGTTTATGACTGTAATAAGCAGCCGAAAGAATACATGTACTTGAGTGAGGACGTTTCATGTTATAATCTTGTTTTATATGTTAACTGATCGAAATAAAAATTATATAGGAAAGGTAAAAGTAAACAGGCAATGCAAAAAATGTCATTCTGAAAGAACGCTAGGTGAAAATTAATTTCAACAGCTTGCTTTGCTTAAAATTGAAACGACCAAATATGCTGCAGATAATTCTTTCGCATGTGCTATGCCAAACATGGAAGAATTGTTTTAGACATGCTGCGATCAGTATTTCTTTTATTTTAAGCGTTTTAAACGCATTCTTATGTACTTTTGGCTGGAGGTTGAACCTCAACTTCGATTCCAAATTAAATTCTAGAGTCAAGTCATCTCATGGTATTTTTTATTCCTTTGTTATTTGCTTTTTTTATATTGCGCCAATTTTTTGTTATCCTCTTTAGTTGCTTCCCAAAATGTTGAAACATTCTTGCTTATCCATTTGTTCTACAATTTGTTCTATAATTCAGAATTATAGAGCCGTGGTCGACATTTGCCAAGACATGATTAATTTCAGAATTAAAGGTATGTGTTAGGTCAAATGTAGTTATTCTATTGTCGTATGTGACTACCTCATCTTCAACGCGTTTTCGTGGTACTTAAACGCGGTAGTTTTATCGAAAAAAGGCATTTTGTGCTATATCGTTAGTTTTTTTTTTTGATGCAAAAACGTTAGTTTTATCTTCAAGTGGTTAAATTTTCTGATTATTTACGCCATTTAATATTAATACAGCAGGATCTTCGAAATATAGCACGGGTATGTTCTAATCCGGCTGTGTTTAAGTGTGGTAGTCTCCCGTATTCTATTGTTCACAGATAATACGTTTTGTATACAATACAATGATCGACAGTCACGCGAGCGAATAAACAGATTAAACCGCACTGCTTGGCGTTTGAGTATCAACAGATGTTGTAAAAAGATTCAACTTGGACACCAATTTGAACCTAGCGATTTAGAGGATAAGACACATCTCATAAACCATTCTTCCGTATGTTCGGACAACAGCCAGGAAGGATTGCTTGTGTTCAGTAAGATCGTAGCACTAGCCTTGCAATTGTCCTGTACACTACGAATCGGCTGCGAAGTCTGTCGAACCGGAAGGTCAAATAAAACAACGAAATGTTATATCATACTTTGCTTTGGGAATAGAGCAGAACCTTTGTACTCAGCCCAATTCAGAACTCGATCTCTTAATCGATTCTTAGAGAACAGGATAGTTACAGAATCAGTAAAACAATCCTACTGTAACTTCAAAGAAAAATTGTGCCTTTTCCATTTCTTCTTTATGCATTTAATCAATCCGTAGAAATTTCGTAGAAATAAATAAGCAGATTTTTTGTACTTATATGTTTAAGATGTTACGTTTATTGCATTATCTTAACACATCTCATGCACATCCGCTAAACATTTTTCAAATTAAATAATCGTGACCAGTTTGAATAATTGCAGATAATGTTTGTACTGCATCACCACGGATTATAGTGCACTGTTATTAGCAATTACACTCTCACATAATTATACCACCATCAATGTGTCGAGGGAGAAAGCATCCCGCGGTTGTCATCATGCCGTGAAAGCTCTAGACAAGGGTGACATGTACTTTTGATTAATTGTTTTTTACAGTAATACGAGAGACCACAAATAAAAATCCAACAATCAAATGAAAATAGTGCTAGCAACAATTAGCGGTAAACTTTTAGCAACTTTAAGAGCCATTTCGCTTAGTAAACGTAGCACTCAACGGAAACATCCCACACACAGTCGGCCAAAGCGCAGCAGACCAGTTAACTGAGCTTCATCCAAATCGGGAAAGTTGAAGGTCCTTCCGGTCGAAGAGACTCGGCTCGGCATATTGCTATTCATGGTCCTCCTAGTTGATCTAGTAGCTCGAGAAACTTCGCATGGCAACGAATTAAAAAAAAACACACACATTCCGTACATGGAAAACACTCACGCATTAAGAATAAACTCCAAAACCGGTGTCGTTTCGACGGCGATGGGAGCGAAACTGTAGGATTTTAGCTGCTCCCCTTTCTTGCGAGTTGTATCAACCATTAGACTGGGGAGCAGTTTGGGGGAAAAATCGATAACCTATCAGCAGTACAATCGTGCGCTGGATAATTTTTCCGTGTGGTTTTGGAGATGAGAAAATGAGGAAAACAATTTTCCTATCACAGCATCCCACGTCTTCGCCTTCCGTAGGGCATTATTAACTAAGCCGGCGGCCGAGTGCTCAGACATGTCTATCGATTTTAGAGGAGTGTTTCCTTGAAGACATTAAATCGAACAGAATATTTGTCACCTTTTTGACAAGTTTTTTTTCGTTCGATACAGAAAGCAAGCCATGAGTAGGTGGATTTTCCAAAGCAGGGTTTGACGCTTTGTCAGTTCTGTTTGTAACTTTTTTCACGTGTATGGCGTTAAAATGCAGTACCTTGACACTACTAAAAATAACAGGTTTGTCGCAGTTACTTACAGTTTCCACCAATGGTGTTAATCAGTGATGTCCGAGTGGTAATGAAACAAAAAGATAGTTGCTATAGAGACCAGACACGCTGCAGCGATCAGTTGTTTAGCCAAATATACTAGACACTAGAAGGTACACTGTGTATTGCACACACAAATACTCATTGAATTACTCCAGAGAAAAAACTTCCCGACGGTGTACTTTCAATAATAGATCTGTACGTTCCACGGTTTTCGACTAGACTGACTTCTTGAGGGCCGACGGGAATGACGGTCTCTCATGCGCTGGTGCGCCACAGGCGAGAGACTGCGAGAGCGGTTGCACACGAGGCGTGTGAGTCTGACGCGTATCGCTATGTGCACTCTTTGGAGAAAGAGAGAATAACGCTAAAATGTCTAAAAATGTATCCAAACAATCCGTTACCGTTACGGCACGTCAAATGATAAAGAACAATTTATGGTACAGGCGTAGCCACCGTTAGCAAATTTAAAAAGTGGTTCAACAATCACATGTCGTTATCACATGTCCAAAAATGATCTACTGGCTATAGATTCATCAATATTATGTCCGATCAAAGTAGGCAAATCATAGCCAATGTGTTTTGATAGTGTTTGAAATGGGTTCAACCCATGAAAAGACCATCGCCATGGTCCGTAAGATCCCATTCAAAACCCATATTTAAGTGTATTTATGGATTTTGAGCCCATTCTATGGTTTGAGATGGTTGTATGGTGTTTGAATTCAAGAGAATTTGCTCGGGAAGCGAGCATCTGTTTTCAATACCTCTTTTGTGAAACCTGTGACCCTTGGCGTGGTTCAAGGCTTATTTCGTATGGTAGTTGGCCACATTTTGTGTGGTCAAAAAGTATAGTTTGTGTAACTTGTAACTTATATGCCGTCATAATTTCTATTTGAATTCATGACGTTTATTTATTTATTTATTTATCGGGATTTGTATAGTTCACAGACGATTAAAAAAAATGGAATCATGTTTCTGACAAGAGTTGTTGACGTTATCGCGTTAAAGAATCGGAGACTCCTACTAGCAAGTTTTGAAAAATTATTAATTATTGATGAAGTCTGACCACTAATTGTATGATGCATATCGTTGGATATTGATGTGAAATACATGTTTTATGTAAAATAATTTGTATTTGTTTCAGATTTTTTTTTTTATTTTAACGCTGTTCAAAACCAAAAAATTGTTCATAAATTATCATAATTTTTGGTACTTTTTGATAATTGTGAGGAATAATACAAATGAAGTTAGCATGGCAAAGTTTGAATAACTAATTCTCAACGCTATTAACAAACTGCTTACAGTTACATTTTTTCCACTGCAAAGAAATATTTGCTGCGTCATCTATTGCAGCTTGGAGGTTTGTCGGGTCTGTTTTCTAACATAGTATCGAACACATCCATGTTATTGTCGCTACTGTTGTCTTTGTGCTTACGGTCAGATATTTTTGTTGTTCTTGCAGGCAGAGTCGGAAAATGTTTTTTTTTTCATTTGCCAAAATCAGGCGAAACTGACGAAAGAACGAAGCTTCTTTCCATACCACTAGCACTTTGCGAAATAGAAAATGAGAAAACGGGCAAGGACAAAGCATGCATGTAGCAGAGCGTTTTTGTTATTCTCTCCGCACGCTTGTTTTCGCTTTGAGATTTAGAATGATATTGGTAACTTTGATATTGAACTTACTGCTGGGGAAACGAAAATACACTACCAATGATATTTATTTGTTGATGCTCGATTCTGTAGATTTGCGAGCTAATGATAGTATTGTAAGACGAAAGCCTGATCGGTGTGCATATTTCTCATTTTAACTTAGTTCTAGTTGCATTATTAGATGCAAATTGCATTAATTTCATTTAATGAATGAGAATCGCAAATTACTGAGCATGCATCAAAACGAAATTGCAACTTCGGATTGTCATAGGAAAACGAAAATCGCTGCTGCTGCTACTCGTTTTCGTAGAATCGAGAGAGGAGGGGACATCGACTTTTTTGTTTTATTTTTTCATGCATTTAGTGACGAAAGAGGCAGGGAAAGGACGAAGATGAATTCTCTGAATTTCGTCGTTCATTGAATAAGTATGAGAATTTTCAGCTCTGCTCGCAGGTCACGATTGTGTATCATGTATTAGTGTTAGCTTATCCACTGGCGGTATTGGCTTTTGGTTCTGAGGTGATGGGTGCAATTCTTCGTAATAAAAGGATGAATAGCCGCTTACGTTTTAACAGAAGCTGTCAATGGCATACCAACACAGCTTTTTATTGCTGTTGATAATTTTTCTTGGCAGCTTCAGTCCAGAGTTTTCTGTACAGTTTATTGCAATACTGTGACGTTTTGATGTGACTTAGATGTATGCATGCGGTTGTTTGAATAAAACCATCTAGTAGATGCGGGATATTCATGTAGGAAGGGATAGGCTTTACCAGCCATATTCTTATCACATGAATACCTATCATAGTATCATTTGAAACGGATATTACCTCTATTTCGTTATGAACGTTACAACGAACTGTTCAGTATTATACGGTATCAGATCGAGCAGTAGAACTGGTTGTTCTGCTTAATAAAGCTGCTGTTTCAGTAATTAAAACGTCATCATTACTGAATTGCACACGAGACCTCGCGAGGTGGGATTCCATATAGGAGACGTAAGCTTAAGAGCCACCTTGACTCTTAATCATTGTTCACGTCACGAATCGTATGTCTTACGCGAGTTTGTTTAAAATCAAGCACAATGATATTATTTCTTATTCTGTGGTTCACTCCAGACGCTTCTGTTCTGGGTGAGAGGACAAGATAGACTAAGAAAGTTTTATTTGTTACTGCAGACTATATGACGCACACCACGATTTTTTTCGCAGCTGGCTTGCGACGACATACATTATTATGAAATGTATCAAGTGCTTCAAGACATATTTCCGTGTGAACAACCTCACATAGCATTCCTTTCCAGTTCCCAATTAACGCCTTTTGCCCTTCCTCGTTCTCCACCAGCCACCATGTAATTTTCCGTGGCAGACTTTATATTCAAACCGATTCTACAAGTGTAACGAGTAACATGTTTATGTTTTTTATCTCTGTATACGTCTTGAGGTTTATGACAGCATCTTTGAGTACAGGTAATGAGATCTACAGGCGTGAAGACTAGCAGATAAAACGAATCGATCAACCAGCTTGAAGAGTAAATGATAGAAATTAATGTTTGACACCATTTTAAAATCCAAGATGGCGACATCAAGCCGTGGAACGTCCTTCTTTAATTTTTTATTAGCTACTAGAGCGAAGACCCATTTTCGTCAACCCCTTGGTGTATTTTAGGTGGACAAATTGGAGATAATCACAAATCATATTAGTTTATTTTATTAAATAAACCGAAGCTGCCAATATGTAAAAAAATGCAACACAAGGAAAACAGTTGAACACATCCTCGTCAACTACATGAAATTCTCCGACCTCCGACCGCAATATGCCCTCTCATTATCTATACTACAGTGTTTTAAAATGCCGTTTTCATGCTCAAATTTAATAGCGTCTAAACCATCCACGTTAGAAGTATAGTTTGTTCGGAAAAGTTGTTGCCTTTACGATAGCGCTCCACAGAAATACATAGTTCAGTGATTAATTCACCTATAAGCGAAATACAAAATTTATTCTTTGTGGTAATTTAGATAGAGACTTTATGTCTTCAGTAAAGTTGTATTATTGCAATCAAAATTGTTGAAAATAACAGTTTTCAAGTTATGAACAATAAAATGATACATAACTAAGGCACCTCAAAATTAGTTTTTTTTTAACTTTATTCGCCATTCGTTTACGTTCTTGATATCCTCTACAAAGTTATTTGCTATATTCGCCCTTTCCCGCCTGTGGTGTCTATAGAGCAACATAGCTTCAAATCTGGTCTCCACAAGATTTGTTTATAAAATTAAGTAAGCTTGATAACTAGAGTTATCACCTTTTATTTCAGCACTCATAATTGTTAGCATTATCAGTCGAACCAAAGTTATTGCAATTCATTTGATTGGATTCCTATGGAGCAGTGCTGCTAAGGACAGTTTCGGTTAAAGGCGAAAAATGAAGTTTTGATATAACTTCATTGTTTTGCAATTTTATTGAAAACTGATATATCCTATCAAGACTGTATTCGACTACCTTTTCCATGTAATTGGAGTATTTCAAATATGTCCACTGATTAAACCTAATTAAAATTTAACTATGCCCACTGCACAATTGCACGAATCTGCTACCTTCTATACTTTGTTCTACCATGTGATCGAATTATCGATGAACGTGTTCTATGTAATTCACGATTACAAGCTTGTACTGTAGTGTGCAGGAATGTTCATTTTTATATCAATGCGATGGCACTCTGGGAGCCTCAGTTCGACTATCAATTCTTTTGCCGTAGGGAAGTACCAAGCTAGTAATTTGAGCATCTTATTATGTTATTTGCTTCTTAACTGGTTAATTTAGGTACAAAGTTACGGGAAAATTTGAAATATCTTTTTAGGATATTTAGGTAGGAGGTCAGTATGTTCCAGAAAAAATCATGTTTTAGTAGAGCTAGCAGCTTTGTAGAAAATATCAAGAACGTAAACTAATGGTGAATAAAGTTATCACGAAAATTTTAAGAGATCTTCTATATAAAATTATCCATAACTTGAGAACTGTTGGAGCTAGATAAACAATATCTCCAGCAATTTTGTTTGCAACAACAAGCTACACAAGTTACTAAAGTTATAAAGTGTCTATCTATAGGTGAATTAATAACTGAATTGTGTCATTTGCTATTTATTTATTGAGGCTTTAACCTTGATGGCTATTCGCCTTTTTGAAAATAATATGCATTTCAAAGATACAATTCAAAGTAGATAAAAAATTAATAAATTACCGAAATTTCTCTTTTGGTGGTGAGCAATTACCCTCTGCCGCTTGCTGATCATTCCGTCTGCTTGTGTTTGTGTCCATGTCGTCGTCGCTTGAGCAGTGATTTTCGGTGTTACATGTTTGGTGCTTTTAGTGTTTTCGAGTGACTCTGGTATAGCCGTCTTCTTTCTGGTTTATTTCTTCCCTATGCATGTTAACTATTGGCTTGGAGATGTTGTTATTGGAATATTGTTTGTTCGCGATTTATGTTTTGGTCGGCTGTCTGCTGTATATCAGCAGATGTCATAGGCTGTTTGGTGGTGTTGGTTGTAAGAGTAGATGAATTTTCTTTAGTTGTTTTGGTGCATGGCTTACCGTAGTCTGTAGTTTGGTTACAGAATTGACACGTGGGCGTTTGCCCTGAGTATGTGCATTAGGGTGGGACAAAAAATAGATTCCAGCTTCGAGCAACTTTTTAGGTACCATTTGGGTCCTAGAACAACTGTGCAAATTCTTAGCTCGATCGGTGAAACTATATTTTTGCGCCCACTGCACTATGGTCCCAAAGCTGTATTTAGGAAGACAAAACTGTTTGCGCCTAAACCGTTGGTTTTAGATACATAGTATCTTCGGCAAACTTTCTTAGAATTTTCTTGCCGATTTTTTTATATTAGTAGAATTAGGGTGGTCCTTGTCGTTATGGTGTTCAAAGTATCAACTTCTTAGATATGTAAAATTCAGCTACATAATGTTCTACAAAGTTATAAATCAATTAAATTTAAGCAACTTTTCTAAAGAAACTATGTGGCTATCTCTAATGGTTCATGTGCTATGATTTTTGCAATATTTAAGGTAGGGTGGCTCTTTAAAAATTGGTTTTCTATTAATATCTTTTTCTGTGTTAATTTCTCGCTAATGCATTGTTCTAGAGGTTTTTAGAACTTTTGTAAATACACATTTTTGCTGAAGCAATAAAGTTTCTATCTGTTTTGTTTGCATAGTTACAGGCGATTTTCAAAATAAAAATGGTTTTTTTCAAAGCTATATATGTTCCAACATTGCAAATGGATTTTCAATATTTTAATTTCATTTGAAAGATCGAAACTTTTCTAGTTTTGGTGAAAAAATTGCGAGAGCGTTATTTCTGTAAAATAATTAATTAATTTTTGAAAATGGTATATTTTTAAACAAAAATCGTTCATAACTTTTCAAATAGACGAGATAACAACTTTGTTACTTCAGCAAAAATATTCGCCATACAAAGTTATAAAAGTGCTGCAAACAAACTATTTACGATAAATCAATGTCTGAAGTGACAAATAAGAAATAGTGATTTTAAGGGGTCACGTTTTCATCGCTCAATCTCTTATGGTACAATCAACTGAGAAATAGTTATTGTGTGCCGTATGTCATGGCAAATCTATTGGATTTGTAAACGTTTTTCAAAGAACAGTCTACCGTACATCTAAATGGTACAGTGGATTAATAGTAGTGTAAGCTGCAAACTAACGTTAATTCTAAATCGGCCAACAAACGTTATCTATGCTCACTTAAGTAAATCCTTTTTGGTTTGGACTAGTGCTCAAAACGAGTGCTAGAAAGAAAATGCTTTAGTTCACGTATTGTTATCTTAAAATAAAATCTTGAAACGAGTTTGTTATTCATAGCAGCGGAAATTATTGTATGCTTTTCCAACATTGATGCAATGTTTGAAAGTATAAATTAATTATCGACAATAATGACGGCTGTGGGTAAGTTAAGGAAAGATTCTCAATTTTTTGTTACTTCAAAACAAATAAAAGTAAGAGGTCTGAAAATCGCTAACCGCGAACTGGTAAAATAACTCATAAAGCATAATTCCCCCCTATATAATGCATGACGGTTGCTTCATTGGCCACGTAATAGATAACTTTTATTTAGAGTTTACTATAGTATGCTTTTAACACTATTGTAAATTCACACTAACATGTAGTTGTACGGTAGAATGTAGTGTCACATAGATGTCAATAGATTTTCTGTGATTTTTGGTATTATCACACACATTGACTATTTCTCAGTTGATTGTACCATAAGAGATTGAGCGATGAAAACGTGACCCCTTAAAACCACTATTTCTCATTTATCACTTCATACATTGATTTATTGTGAATACTTTGTTTGCAGCACTTTTATAACTTTGTATGGCGAATATTTTTGCTGAAGTAACAAAGTTGTTATCTCGTCTATTTGAAAAGTTATGAACGATTTTTGTTGAAAAATACACCATTTTCAAAAATTAATTAATTATTTTACAGAAATAACGCTCTCGCAATTTTTTCACCAAAAATAGAAAAGTTCCGATCTTTCAAATGAAATTAAAATATTGAAAATCCATTTGCAATGTTGGAACATATATAGCTTTGAAAAAAACCATTTTTATTTTGAAAATCGCCTGTAACTATGCAAACAAAACAGATAGAAACTTTATTGCTTCAGTAAAAATGTGTATTTACAAAAGTTCTAAAAACCTGTAGAACAAAGTATTAGCGAGAAATTAACACATAAAAAGATATTAATAGAAAACCAATTTTTAAAGAGCCACCCTACCTTAAATATTGCAAAAATCATAGCACATGAACCATTAGAGATAGCCACATAGTTTCTTCAGAAAAGTTGCTTCAAGTTGATTGATTTATAACTTTGTTGAACATTCTGTAGCTGAATTTTACATATCTAAGAAGTTGATACTTTGAACACCCTAACCACAAGGACCACCCTAATTCAGCTAATATAAAAAAATCGGCAAGAAAATTCTAAAAAAATTTGCCAACGGTTTAGACGCAAACAGTTTTGTCTTCCTAAATACAGCTTTGGGACCATAGTGCACTGTTCAAAGTTTACATGGGACTTTGTATGGGAAAGTTAACTTTTACAAAATAATTTCTCCAGGTGTCGCCCATTACTTCCTAAAAATAAATCGTTATGTGGCTTGAATAGGAAATTTAACAAAGAAAAAAAGTCTGGAAAAACACGAAACGATCTGATGCTTGAGAAAAAAGTTATTAAGCAGAAATCGATGATGAAATATTCATTTTTTCTAGCACCACTGCTCTTGGTTGTTCAATTATACGCAATTTTGTTTTAATCCTCTCTTAACGTATCTAAATCGTTTATCTATGCTATTTGGCCACTTCGCAAGGTTTTGAGGGATAAAATGAGGCTTCTTTTGTACATAATAAGAGAAAGTTAAAATTTTTGTATATAATAAAACTGTCAGAAGCAGTGATGCTATGAAAAGTGAAATTTTCATCAATCTTCAGGGCATCAATCGGTTTTTGCTTAATAACTTTTTCCACAAGCATCAGATCGTTGTGCAGTCTTCTAGACTTTGTTTTCTTGACAAATTTTTCTATAAAAATCAGACATCTGTTTATTTTTAGAAGATAACGGGCGACTCTTGGAAGAATTAATTTGCAAAAGACAATTTTCCCATGCGAAATCCCATGTAAACTTTAAACCGTGGGCGCAAAAATATAGTTTCACCGATCGAGCTAAGAATTTGCTGAGTTGTTCTAGGAGCTAAATGGGAGCCAAAAAGTTACTCGGAGCCAACTTTTATTTTTTTCATATAACCATGTCCCACTCTAATGTGCATAGGGTCCTTTGTATGTAGTTAACACCTTGAGATGGTCCGCTCTTGAAAGTCAAGTAAGACGGTATAGGTTGATTCAGCCGCATTTGTACCACCCGAACACCGTTAATAATGCCAGGGAAAAAGTTTCTCCAACTGTCAACTCCATACTTCGAAGCTTTTAAGATTTTTTCCCCGTTTGATCATATACACGGGGATCTTGGCTTTGGAGAAGTTGAACCTTATTAGTACTACTTGTCTCGTATAATGTAGTTGTATATGTGGAACTTCTACAAGAACAAGCTCCATTTTCACCTCGATCAGCTGTTCCACCTCGCGCACTGTAGGTCTAAGACGAGTTTACGCAAAGTCTATCTCGAACTTTGCTATGTCTTTATGTTACTCGTACACGTTAGAGCGGCGCGACTTCTGATCTGTACGGAATGAGGAAGCAGACTGTAGAAAATTGTGTATTCCTGTAGAAGCGCAATGGTAAAGGCAACAGCTTCTCCGAATAAGCTATACTTCTAAAGCGAACGGTTTAGACGGTATTAATTTTGAGCACGGAACCTCAATTGGTGATTTGACCGCGGAACGGACAATCAGGAGCAGGTTCTCATGGCGCCGTGAGTGGCCGTTCTGAGGTGACCTTGCCATATGATCCAGGGGCGGCGAAACACTTTTCGTCCGAGTGGGTAGAAAGCATAGGGTGGGGGGTCCATTAGTAATGATTTTTTCCCTTTTCGCATTGCACACGCTTACATTACATTCATATTAAGTCACGTTCGTTTATGCAAATGGAATTGTGGTACATCGATGTTTTCAAATGTGTGTAGTGCGAGATACATGCGTTGCACATCCAAATTTTTTGAAATGGTTCAAAATTTCGAGTGGGTAATTACCCACTCGGTTATTTTCGAGTGGGTAGTACTACCGATACTACCCACGCTTTCCGCCGGTCCTGATGATCCCGCAACGATGAATAGCAGGCTTATGAGACAATTTCAAGACTGTTGATCTCTATATTGTTACGATTTTCTTAAAACTTACAAATCATATCCTAGTATTGGAACATCCTTACGGAGATACGGATTACCGGGACCTAGATGCATACATCTGGTTCACTTTAACAGATCATAAAAGTGGATGAGTTTGTCAATTCAAAACTCCCAAAAGTATCCAAACCGGCTGAAAAATGTTGAGATTTTTAATTAGCGGGTACCCTAATATCCTTGTCGGTCTGAAAGGTGTTTCTGTTCTTGGGCACATAACGGTTAACAAATTTGTGTGGAATAAAAAGATTTAAGCTTTTCAGTAAAAATATCAAGCTCCAAAAAAATGTTGCAAAGCCATTCTATCACGCTCCCACTTTGGACATATGTTAAACGACTCGATCAACCATCCACCGAATTGGACCAACGAAGGACATTCGTTGGAAATTTTGTTCAAGGAGATCCACTGAAAAAAATCATTCCATTGTAAAGAGAGTGCAATATACACGCCACCGAAAAACTACCTAAAATTCAGTACTTCTGACTCAATCTCGTGGTATCGTGCAGGAATGTAAAATTAGGTAAACCGTGTTGAAGGTAGTTTCCATTTAACTACGGCAAAAATAATAACTCAACCTTGAGTTTAATTTACTTAAATTTAAGTTGAATTTACCTAATTTTGAGTATACCCCAAACAACTCAAAAGTACCTTACTGCACGGAAGACCTCGACTGAGTCGAATCTCTCGTTCTGTTTTTGACAACACTAATAAGTGCGAAAGCGATGCACAGCTCAAAAGCACCTAAATTTAAGTTAAAAGAACTTATTCTGTAGGTTATTTTACGGTTGCGGGTAGTATACATGCATTGAGCTTTTATACCGTTTCGTTTGCGATATTAGAAAAAGCTTTCATTTGCTGTTGGAAAGCTGCGAGTGAAATATTTCGCCAACCTGCTTTCGGCAAGCGAAGAGCTAGGGAAGCGGTGTGCTTTGCATTATATTAAGGTTGCACGGAGAATGCGCAAAATTCGCAAACGAAAAAAGCAGTTTTTTTCCACACCGTATGTCAGATCTTCTTAAAAATCAATCAGCGTGTGTAGAATGTTGTTACAGTACTGCTGATTGATTTTTATGAAGATCTGACATACGGTGTGGAAAAAAACTGCTTTTTTCGTTTGCGAATTTTGCGCATACTCTGTGCAACCTTAAAAGACTCATGCGATACCTCGAAATAAAATATTTTTGTGTTAGCTGAAGTAGATGTTTACTATATGGAGCGGGCATACTAGACTGATTCAGTGTCGCCTTGAAGCATAAGGACACTAAGCTAAGGTCAGCGGTCACGCCCCCACAGTTAAGGTTCAGTTGAGATTGAAATAGATGATTTCTAAGCTTTCTCGTTGCAGTAGTGAAACTTTTTACCCAAATAATTCTTATTTGGTGTAATGTTACGTGTTACTGTAATGAGAATTTTAGAAATTTTGTTGCAAATTTTGTTCAGTAATTGAAACCAATTTTGTAACCATGTTTTGATGCAGATTCTGGCACCTCATTCGGGATTAGGACGGGAAAACGCCATTTTTCATCATTTTCCGAAAAAAAACAATACACTGAAGTTGATTTTTTTGTCACACTATGTTATTGTATTAAATTGAAGTAAAAAATAAATAACAATAGCAATAACTATAACAATATCAAAACTAAGCGCAATAATATCAATATCGCATTCAATTTTTTTAAGCATTGAAAAAAATATTTCCCGGTGCAACAGAAACGGTTGATCAAATCTGATAACTGATTAAGATGTGTTGACACTTTTTAATCATTCTCCGATCGTTCCTGTTGTATCCGATAAAACGCACACCTTCACAGGCGGGCTCGATCACCACAAATCACCTAAGCGGAGAAAACTGGATAGATCCAAGCAATCATTTGTTCAGCTGAACTTGACGCATACAAAATAACACATTCTCGTAGCTTGGATGTTCAATTTGCTCAGTGTTTTATCTCTGGTCCGGTTTAATTCCAGTTTTAGATTCTAGCGTCAAAAGTCTTTGAGGGAGGTAATTTCTTGTAAGTTTAACGCGATGGCTGTGAACGTGCATTGTACCAGTGTGACAACGGATAATATGTCCCGGATGGACATGTTGGCATGGGTCAATCAGACGCTGATGTCAGATTTCAAGAAGGTGGAAGAACTCTGCACAGGTGAGTGGGTTTGCGCTATTTTACACATTCGGAATTTATTTGTCGCACAGCTTCTGCGGACTTTGTTGTGATCCGGCAAAACTTTACTCTTTATTCAAGGTGTAGTAATTCATAACCTGATACATGTTATTCAAACCGCGTGGTTTGTTCTATTAGCTTTCTCTGCTTCTTATTTTGCGCATATTTAGGACATTAATTACATTAAAGAAGTATTTTCGTCGGTACTTGACAGCTCTAGGTATGGTTGTCATGTTGTGTTTCCATGCCGGTGAGATTTTCTACGAAATTTCGTTTACTGGTCTATGTCATTCTGAAATGGAGAATAATAGAAGTTATCGATAGGATTATTTTTTTAACTTGCAGTCCTTCAGAGCACAAGATACACGTGATGAAGTACATTGTCCAGTTGTATTTTAGTGTAATGTTCAAGTCATTTTGAATGGATTAATCTAATAATACAGAAGTCGTTTCGTGTAATGTCTAACGTCGTTTTTCATTGAAGAACACCGGGATAGTGGTTTGAGTAGGTTTTTCAATGAAAAACCCCATTAAATTCATATTACAGGAAACGGCATCTGGAGTATTAGATTAATTTATACAAAATGACTTGAACGGTACACTGAACAACAACCAAACACTTGAAAATGAATTATCAGTTTGAAAATGGAATGACAAAGTGACCACATAAGCGGTTTTCGTCCACAAGTGGTTGAAATATTGGTTAATTTGGGTGGGGGTACACTCTCCCAATACCCAGGGAAGTCGGCTGAAGCCATACAAGCTTCGAATTCGCTGTGTTATTGGAATCTCCATTCGAATCGCAACTGCCTCTATGGTATTAAATTGTGATGTGAGTGCGAATTTTATACCCGCTCCGTTTCTATGAGAACAGCTGTTCGATGTTTTGGGATATTTTCACCATAAATTAGCTAACCTGTAGCACGGCGATTTCAAGAACTTGATGATTGTGCGCTCTTATATAAGTGCTTATATTTTCCTTCGTGAATCTTTGGCAAAAGGCTGTGTTGCACCGTGTTTTTTTTTGTCAAAACGCGTTATGAATTATTCACGCGAAAACGGCAAAGTGTACAACAGTGATATTTTTTGAACGTCTTATGACCTTCTGTTTGGTGATATAGTTGCAGTGATTAATACCCCAGGAATATTCACTACAAGCTTTTAAAGTATGAAAAACAAGATAAAGTCCTCAGGAATGTTGAAGACCTTGATTTTACGAACAACTCTACTGAAGTCCCAAAATTTCTCTTTATAGAACAAAGTTATATACCCATAGTTGTGAATGACCTTTCGAAAACTTTTTCTCGACATAACTACTTCAATATCGTGGATAAAGCTTCAACATGTTCCAGAAAGTTGTTCATCAATACTATACAATTCAATGGATTTAATTTGTATCTTGTTGTCTCCAGTCTTTGAAAATACTGGAGATATGAAAAAATATGCTTTAATGAAAGTTGTGCATTTAGACGATTAAAATAACTTCATCGAACATATGAAACTCATAGGAATGATATTTGAAAATATGTTTAAAAAATATGTTTAAGGATTTGAAGAAGGGAATTAGTATATTCAGTAAAGATTTTAATGAAAGCTAACTCCGAAAGAAGATAAGAACTCTTTTCATCTACCCAAAACAAATTCTATTGAGGAGTCTCACTTCTAGGAGAATTAATCACTAAAAACATCAACATTTCAACGAAATCAACCAATAACTATTTAAAAACTTACAAAGTCTAAAAATTCCTCCAAAGATATCACTAGCTTAAATTTAACGTTTATGGCATAATTAGTAGATAGTACGATTTTAGCAAAAAACATTGTGCTTTCGCATGATGTAGAATTATTTGTCCGAATTTAATGTCCCTAGTCATTAAATTTTGTAATTAAGTATCAATATTTCAAAATTTTAATTCATTAAAATGTTATGTTCTCGTATATCCTCATAAAGAAGTTATTGGGCTTATATTAAATAATTCTTACAGTTTTTGGGAGAAATGTAAAATCTGGAAGAAATAACTAAAACTACGCGAGACCGTCGTATTTTTAATTCAACGCAATGGTAAATTCTTCTATGAATTTTAGCCTACATTCATTGCTATTTATTGAAGTATAACGGATTTTTTTTAGCCGTTACCTGACCTGAACCCGTACTCATAGAAATCGTTGTTTTTGTCACCGTGTAAGGATCGTTTTTTAATATTTCGCACGGGAAAACTTACAAAAACAAAATTCGTGTCCGTGTACGGAAAAATCCATACTAGACCTGTTAAATTTTGACTATTAGCTCCACTAGGCTTTACTGATTCCTCTTATGGCCCATAGTAATTGAACATATTTTGGTATCGATCGGTTGTGTCGGTAGTTTGGAGTTGTGGACTCTCCAATAATTTAAAAGTTTATATGGAAATTAGTATTGAAAATCGGTTAACATTGAAAATAAATTCTTAAAAAAACACCTCATCACTCAATTATTCAGAACACTATATATTTCTTCTATTGAACATATTCGTGGAACATTGTAAGTTTGTGAAAATTCGCTGAAAAAAGTTATTAACTAAAGAAGGAGCATGACTTCTTGTCTCTGAGTTTTAGTCGTCCAAACACGGTGTCGTCTACGTAAGGACGGCTGAAAACTCGAAATAGCAATTGCGCTACTCCTGGGCAGTAGCATATCAGATGATATAAGGTTGAATTCACAAAGATCACATGAAAAAGACTCCGCGCGCTGAATATTTGCCATGTGATAATTGAGTGTGCAGTGGCCGGTTAAAGTCCTGGTTAGCATGCCGCAGTGGAGCTTCGAAAAATGTGGGAGATATTAAGAAATTACTGGACACGGTTGTTCAAGAAATGCTTTTGTTTGGTGACATGTTTGTAGATTTCTCCAATAATTGCTGTGCTCGGACGAAGCGCAGGGCCATATTTTTTCTCTTATCCAACTTGTCGAAATTGGCAGGGCGGGCTCAGGACCAACGAAGCAATCTCTGGCAAATTCGTCAACCCATTCATTTCCAGTACTACCAGACAGAGCTGAACAATTTCAGTGAAATCAGTTGATAGCTGATATTCTCCCGTTTTGAGCTATCTCCGTTTTGGACGAATATCAATTCAACTCTAACATCATTTCGCTTACTGAATGATAGTGACCAAGCAAGAAAATTAAGATGGAATGTTAACCCAAGGTTGCACATCACGTCGGACCAATATCGGGCAATGTTGGACCGACATCGGACTAATGACGGACCAACATAGGACCAATGGATCAACATCGGACAAATATCGGACCAACATCGGCTTAATGTCAGACAAGCATCGGAACATTGTCGAGTATATTTGACCAATAACGTAAAATTGTTTGAAATATCACTTCGCTGGCAGTCAATATCAGTTACTGATGCATTCAACTGAAAGTTCAGTATAATGAATGATAGTTCAGTTTGTTCGTCTGTCAATGTCACGTGTTTTGATACAACTGAACTGAAATTATCCAGCTCTGATACCAGAATGTCCGGGCACCCAGACAAGGTAGATAGTATTGACAGTGTTTAGTTCTTCGATTTGGGTTCGGCACGAGATCGCTAGTTTGGACCGTGATTTGTCTGAGCTAAGGGCCTTGATTGCAGTCTAACTATCGGAACAGCTTTGTTTATAGCTTTGCCGGACAAGCTCTGTTGAAGGGCCGGTTGTACCCCGCACATAATTGCGAAGATTTCTGCTTGGAATACAGTACAGTATCTATTTAGCGAGTGAGATTGTTCCAATCTCATTTCACGACAGTAGACACCAGCACCAGCACGCCCCTCCGTTAGAGAACCGTCAGTATAACAGACCACTTGCGTTTGTTGTCGTCTTTCCATATAGCCAGACAACCACTCCTCTCGAGAGGGAATGTTCACATGGAATGGAAAACTACATGTGAGTATAATATCGCTGGGAGCAAGAATATCTTCATCCCATGTAACTATTTGTGACCACAATCGTGTAGGCTATATGCACATGATACTGCTTCTTGTTTGAGGTGTATGTGTAATGGTTTGGTTTGATATTTAGAAGTGCCTCAAGAGCAGCAGTCGGAGTTGTGGTGAAAGCACCAGTCAACGCCACAGTGACTCAGAATCACAGAACGGCAAGGGACGAAGCCCGGTTGTTATTCGCTTCCTCGTGAAAAGAACCATTGAAGTTTTGCTTGGGTTAACTGATAATTTAACTTGTCGACACCACTGTTCGACAGCTCTTAATGCTTGTTGCTTCAAGTCAAAGATTGTTCCGATGCAAAGTCCAGTAATTAGTATTGGGTAATCGTCAGCAAACCCGTAGTTTGGAAACCCAAGCTCATTGACCCCTCAACAAGCCGCCGCCCTGAGGACAGCCGCAAATACTCAATTTCTTTATCCCTGTCTGTCTCAATGACGAGCAAAGAATGCGGTTACTAAGCATTGCGTTTATCCTACCCCAGATACATGCAGATACCCCATGACCACGCGTCGCTTCCAGAATAGACTGAATGGACACCTTGTCAAAAGCACCTTCAATATCTAGGAATACAATCCAAGCTAGATTGCTTGATCGAGAAAGCAGTGTTGTAAACAACATCGTGAAGCAGGGTTGCTTGGATTTCTCGCACTGATATACATGTTGCATTTTGTGCAGTGGATATTCAACTAAACTGACGTTCCGGATGTGATGATCGATTATCCGTTCCAAAGCTTTCAAGAGAAAAGGACTTATGCTAATAGGCCAAAACCTCTTGGCTTCTTCATAGCTTGAGCGCTCCCTTTGGGAATAAATCTAATAATTGTTTCTCGCCATTCTTACGGGATATACCCGGTAGCAAGACTAAGAGCATCATCTTTTTCAAGACATGTTTGAGAATATCAAATCCTTTTTGCAATTACACGGGAAAGTTTTCATTTTTTCAGGCGATTTGTATAGACAAAGCTTCCAACTGCCCACTTACCCGATTCAGTGAAGCGTGCAAACGCCCACTAGTCCGAATCACCAGAATGAGACATGTGAATATTGTTCAACTCCGGATCGATACAACCTGGAAAGTGTGCGACGAAGAGACAATTAAGAACATCTTTTTCGTCCGTCGTATAAACACCATCGCTGGTTTTTAAGGATTGTGATTTTGAAAGAATTTTATTTAACCAGCTAGACTCGTTCAGACTAGTGAAATTAATGCAGTGGTTTGGTCAGTCAGCTCGCTGAATATCACTGTTCCACAACAAATTGAAAGATCAAAGTTGGCCTTGATCAAAATTAGATGAGCTTTTTCCATCTGTCTTGTTTGTTTTTTTTGTAAAAATATTGCTGCAATAAAAGTGTCATTCTGTGGTGAAGTTAAAGAAAAATAAACATAATTGAGAAATGAAGCCATCGGCCGTTGTCCTCGCTTTGATTGTAGCAACAGGTTCTGTATTCGCAGCAAATACCTACCAACAATCACTACATGGACATTACCGGACGGAGAAATCGAACGAAAGCCACAGGGTCATTTACGAATATGTGGAGGAACATTTGCATTTGGTGAGATCGTTTTAATTTATCATTACTGCTCATATTTTGATATTTTGACTAAATGCACGCCAGAACCATCTCCCCCAAACTACACCTCATTTCCTTCCCTACTAACAAAATCTAACATCCGTAATACCTATGGAGATTGCGTGGGTGCTATGCTAACCTATGCTATGCAATGGTTTGGCCAGTCAGTTCACTCTGCAGATTTAAGATACTTCTTTTATGTACTACGAGCTGACTTGAAACCCCTGGAATCATTCATCATGCTAGTGCCTGATCCTTCATTCTTTCAAGCTCAGCCCTCTACCAAGGGGTTGTCGTATCCATGACGTCATCTAAGTCGTCTAGTTGATTGATTGTTGGAAAATATCCATGAAATTAAGTCGCCAAGTTTTCCAAAAAGAGGTCCCAGTTTGTGGATTTAGGATTACGACATGTTACCACAATGAGGGTGATATCAAGATGATCAAAAACCATGCATTTCTGATTTGATAGAAGCTGTTCAGTTTCATTTGGAACCTGCCAATTTCCCAGGTCGTTCGAGATTCTATCAGAGCAAAGCGTGTATGGTTTCTCACATTCAGAATATGGAGATTTGTAACACTTATGTACTCCATCAGTTCACAGCCTCTCATATTGATATCTAAACTGCCCCAAATGATGTGATGAGCATTTGCATCACTGTCCACCAATTTCTGCTACAATATGCTACAACGCTTTTGAAATCATCAGTAGGTGATGACTCGTTGTACAATAGATTCGCCCCGAACAGTATATATTCTTCCTGTCCTCCCGTCAGAGCAACTGTGATAACATAGATGTCACGAGTTGTGAGCTCCGATATGAGACACGCGTCAATAGCTTTATTTGCAAGAATGCATACAGAGGCATTTCACGAGGGTTAATTCTTGGCCGGATGCCACAAGGCCTCTCGGCACGTTTGTCTGCACATGTCGAATTTTGATAATCGAAATCCAGCCCAACTTTACCGAACTACCATCAGCTGAAAGTCTCACCAAACATCCAGCCAACAAAAATCTGGTAAAATGATGTTGATGTTCGGCGAAAAAATGTCGGTGTGTAGAGCAAATGTTCGATTGCGTAATGCAACATACTGGGGAGTTCACTTTTAACCGTAAATCTTGAACCGTAAATCCGTGAATTTAGTTGACTCGAAGTGTTTGATGGCAACGAGCGGAGTATCTATTCAGGAGACTGCATACTAAACCCGAGAGGACATTTTTAGATGCTGTGACCTGGTTGATGGATCATTGATTACGATATATAACATAAGATTTCAATTACCGGTCCAAGTGCTGTCATGACATTCCGGTTATATCCGAGACATTATCCACCCATGTTTTGCGTCAGCGAATGCAACAAAGATTTTTACATATTATTTTTGCCATTGGCTAAGAAAATAAGTGACATCCAGACATATATCGAGTAAAGATAGGTGAACACGTTTACTGTTTTACTATACCCTGACTCGTCAAATCTCCTGTCCAGTCCATCATATTCTTAAAGCTGTCGCTTTGCGTCAGGTTCTAGACCGAAAGATGCCGAAAAAGATTCGTCATCGAAGACTTCGACTTCCCATTGAAAATCATACACATTAACTCTTTCGGATCATATCTGATCTTCTTTTGGATCAAAGATAATTATTCCAAAGATTTAAAAAAACGCAGAAATATTCAGCCTTGATCGAAGGATCGCCCAGATAAGTTCAGAATTGTGATATCCTGTCTAGAGCAAATTTTGAGATAGGTTTAAAGTGGTTCTTATAGCAAATACTTAAAACTAAAAATAAAACTAGTAATACTACAAATGCTTCTCTAGTACTATCATAGAACTATAACATGATCAGAAAAGCCCACGCTATAGAAAACTGTCATATTATTATTATTATACCTCATTAGGAGCATTTGCTCATTTGATTGTTTTCTCAATAGTGTAATTCCAGCCTACTCTAGTTAACATTAAACCTGGAGCTGGCCAAATTTATTTTCTGAAGGAAAAATAAAACAATATCGCCGTACATTATTTGATTGATCATCTTGACCATTTTGTACAGAAATTAATTGTGAAAGAAATATGTGCAATATTTTTAATTACTGTAGAATATCCATTGACTTCAAAAATTCATTCTCATTTCTGCTGCGTACACACAAATTAGGTGCGAATCCAAATTTTAGGTGATAGTTGATATAAAAGTGCTCCAGAAGCTGTGCGCCTCATAAATAAACGTATTTTTATTAACAGATATTAATATTCAATTATAACAAATATTTTCAAAACGGTATGAATGTTCGTATATACCGTATAAAAAAGATTCAACAAATGGTTAATTCATGTTTCCACTGATTTTTAATCATTCATTGACGATACAATTGCAAAATTGGAAAGTCCAATTTCAACCAAATATATTCTTCCAATATGGCAGCAAAAAATTTGCTACATTTCTCAATATTATACGATAAAACGTTTTACTTTGCTACAATCCATCAACAAGATTGTTTGCACTATTCCAGGTCGTAAAAAATATGTGTTTAGATTGAATGGTAGTATGTCATGCTAATCGCGCTCACAGACGCTAAAGCAGTTTTATTGGTGCAAACATCGCAGCAAGCCGGTTTTAACAATTTGACAGCTTCTGCCGAAAACAAGCAATTCTCGCAAAAATTTGCGAATAGAAAAAAATATTCATTCAAATATCCATGTTATTCATTCAGTTGAATATCGTACAGTATACTCATTTCACTAATTATATAGGAAAATGTTTTCAAATGCCGGTAAAGCATATGAAACAACAATCACCATCGCTTACATTGTGCCAGGGCCTACTTTTATGCGTTTGATTCGTTGCTGCACGGCCGCTTCGTGTAGTAATCGGCTGTGTCGTATCCGGCCTAGAATTGAGCCACTGGAGTCCTGCTCCCATGTCGTAGGAGGCGACTGAAAGTAGGAGACCCTAAGTCAAGGTGTAGTTCCGTGCCGAGGACTTAATGACTGGAGGGTCTAAAATATGCCAGTCGCGCACGGAGCATTTTGGGTTTTGCCCTTACTGTGTTATGCGAATCTCTGACACAGTGGACCATTATTTTCTTCGCAAATCGTGGGAATCAAATGATCATGTCCCATTTAAACCTGATATGGCTCACTATATGCGTTAACATCCCAACTCGCTTGGTGTCCTCTAGTTGTTGTGCAATTTATGTTGGAAATGAAATGTACAGTTCTCTAATCAACAATGGTTAGAATAGCACAAATCAATCTGCAACATAAACGTACAGCAACTATGAATTTATCTCGACTCATGCAGGAAGGTAAAGCTTCCATAGCATTGGTTCAAGAACCGTATTTCCATAAAGGAAACTTCTATTTTGGAAAGTTACTTAACACTGCCTTCATTGCTTACAACAAGACAGGCATGACTAACCCACGTGAAATGCCTCGTGCTTGGATTCTTGCAAATAAGGCTATTGACGCGTGTCTCATATCGGAGCTCTCTACTCGCGATATCTGTGTTGTTACAGTTACACTGACTGTCGGAAACGTAGACAAAAAATATATATATCGTTCAGCATACCTACCGCATAACGAATCATCTCCTTCTGATGATTTCAAAAGCGTTGTATCATAATGTAGCAGAAATGGGCTTCCACTCATTATCGGCTGTGATGCGAATGCTCATCACATCATTTGGGGCAGCTCGGACATCAATCTGAGAGGCTCTGAACTGATGGAATACATAAGTAGTACAAATCTCCATATTCTGAATGTGGGAAACAGACCAACTTTTGCGAGGTCTGGGAGGGAGGAGGTGTTAGACATAACACTTTGCTCTGATAGAATTTTGCATGAACTGGGAAATTGGCAGGTTCCAAATGAAACTGAACCGTCTCTATCCGATCATAAATATATATTTTTCGATCATTTTGATGTCACCTTCAATGTGGTGACATATCGTAATCCTAAATCTACAAACTGGGACCTCTTTTTGGAAAACTTGGCGACTAAATTTCATGGATATTTTCCAACAATTAGTCAACTAGACGACTTAGCTGACATCATGGATACGACAAAGTCATTCATATTAGCATCCTACGAAGAAGCTTGTCCACTTCGTACTGTTAAATCGACTAGGGGAACGAACCCCTTGGTGGAGGGCTGAGCTTAAAAGAATGAAGAAGGTTATGAGAAGAGCTTGGAACCGGCGTCAGCGTGATGATCCCAGGGCTTTCAGGTCAGCTCGTAGTGCATATAAGAAATGTCTTAGATCTGCAGAACGGGCTGGCTGGCAAAACCTATGCACTAATGTCTCTAGTCTGAACGAGGCTAGTAGGTTAAATAGAATTCTCTCGAAGTCGAAAAATTTTCAGATGAACTTCTTAAAAACCAGAGATGGTGTTTATGTGACGGACGAAAAAGATGTTCTGCATTGGCTCTTCGACGCACACTTTCCAGGTTGTATCGATCCGTAGTTGAACAATGTTCACAGATCTCATTCTGGTGATTCGGAATCATGGGCGTTTGCACGCATGTTGGTCACCCCTGATTCGGTCAAGTGGGCAGTTGACAGTTTTGCTCCCTACAAATCGCCTGCAAGAGATGGGATAAAAAATACTGAATCAAAATGTTAATGTTTTTAAAGTATGAGTGAATTTGATTATTTTGCTGCGGTTTTAATGTTAGAATAAATTAAAATTCGGGTAAGGCGCGCAGAAAGTGCTGTAGTACCGAATCCGCAAAATATGTTAAAGTTGGCGGACAAAATGTAGGACTTGGATGTTGTAAATTCCCATTCAGAGGAACAAACTTGTTTTGTGGTTTCCGGTTTCTATATTCCTACAATGGTGGAGTCGAATGTCAAATCCGATCGACAAAGATGTTGATCGGCAGTATGAGGCCGCCCCGCAACGACCATCGGCAGCAGAGGCGACACTCCTCGTACGTCCTGATCATCGCTGCCAGGAACTAAATATCTATCCATGTGTGAATGTCAGTTTCATTCTGCTCCAGTAGATTTTCTGCCAGTGTTATCCCGAAAGAGTTGGAAGTCGCATTTATATCCGGTGAGCTCGTTCTGATTATTTTGACTTAATCTGCTAGTTTGCATATCAATAATATTTATTCATTGAGCTGTTTTTTTTATTTATTTACATTTATAGCGTAGATACCGTCATAACCATAGCGTGATGTGCATTATTAGATTAGCTGTTCTAGATTGAAGCTGAGTCCTCCGTATGCCATTTGTCTGTCTGTGGCGTTCCGGTCCAGCGCGAGAAATATCAATGCCTCATTCGAGAGGGTTTCGAAGGAATTTTCCTAGATTTCAATGCTGTCAACAAGTCCTGTGCTCGAGTGGGGCGATACGGACAGGGGATTGCGGTGTCTAGTCTTTTTGTGGAAGATTTGGTGTCATATTCGGGTTCATTGGATGACATGAAAGCTGCTTTGTATTTGTATCTTGGCAGTTTGGCTTCAGTGTAAAGCAGTATCTATAAAGGATATCGAGGTTTCTGTTTTCACGATCCTGTATTGCTTGTCGCTTGATGATGTATCTAATTGCGTTAGACACTTTATGTTTTATGTTTCATTTCAGAGAGCGTGTAAAGGCGCTATAACCTAGGCGCATTAGCCAGGGCAGGTCTAAATACCTCCGTCCCATCCCAGGAAGGAAGACCAAAGGAGTGGCATTAACCCTCTTAGCAAAGTCACTCCCACCCATTTATCAAACCCCCATCAAATCGAAACGGTTGTGTACGGTTGTCCACGTTTCTTCCTTATTCAAGGTTCAAAATAATCCATTGATTAAATTATTCATTAAATGAATAATGTGATTGCCATATAATTTTGAATCATCTTTATTTTGTACGCTGCACTGTTGGCCTGGCCGTTTTAATGCTTGTATCATATTCAATATGTGCCACAAACATTAATAATGACAAGAAAAATTGTGGGCGAACGTCTGCAGTTTTCCAGGATCCTTACATGTATTGGCTGTGTATGTGTAGACTAGACTAGACTATACTAGACTACAAATCGCCTGCAAAAGATGGAATGTTTCCCGTGCTACTGCAAAAGGGATTTAATATTTTCAAATATGTCGTCAAAAAGATTATGCTTTCCAGTCTGCTACCGGGTATATCCCGAAAGCATGGCGATAAATAACTGTTTGATTTATTCCCATAGTAGGGGGGGGGGGGGGGAGCTCAAGCTATGAAGAAGCCAAGAGTTTTCGGCCTATCAGCTTAAGTTCATTTCTTCTAAAAGCTTTGGAACAGATAATAGATCATCACATCAGGAACGTCAGTTTAATTCAATATCCACTGCACATTCTATGACAAGATTCTCGCTCGAGAGGAGTCGTTGCCTGGTTATATGGAGAGACAACAACAAACGCAAGTCCCTCCCTGGTCTGTAAAACTGACGACTCTTTGATGGAGGGACGTGCTGGTGCTGGTGTCTACTGTCGTGAAATGATATTGGAACAATCTAGGTAGATACTGCACTGTATTCCAAGCATGACAACTATTCAGCGCGCTGAGTCATTTTCATGTGGTCTTTGTGAATCCGACTATGGAACTTCATATCATCTCACATGTAACTGCTCAGCAGTAGCGCAGTTGCGATGACGAGTTTTCGGCTGTTCTTCCATAGACGGACACCATGTTTGAACGACTGAAACTCAGAGACATGCTAAAGTTCCTTATCAAATATGGTAAAGAGCTTTAGGATTACTCGCGGGCAAGTTGAACTACTTTTACTACGGAGTCGAGATAACAAGTCACAACTAGAAAAATTTCACGACTGTATTGGCTTCTCTGTACAACAGTACGATTCGACTAACTTCCAATCTACATCCAAGCACCCCAGCGGAGGTCGTTCTGCTGCTCTTCCGGCGGGCAGCCGCCAAAATTAAGCTCTGTGTGCGCTAAGATATATGGAGAGGACATCGAGCAACATCTTCACCTTACTATTATAGACAGACCAAAATATATTTCAGAAGTACACCAGTATAGAACCTTTCTAGCTGCCACCTCTCAACACAATTCAGAGGTAGCCCGAGCTAAGTTCTACCAGCTAATGAACGATCAGTTCACAAACTAACGGCCGGGTTTTCACAAATGCATCCAAGCTGATCAATTGAGTTGGAGTGGCCCCGAATTCCGCCGTCTTCCAATCTGTTCCGTTTTCTCAGCGGTAGTCGCAGCGCTTAGCCAAGCGTTGGCCAACAAAACAGATCCGCGGATATGGTCACTGAATTTCGGAGTAAAGCAAGAGAACATTTCACCACCACTTCTGAAGGAACCTATAGGGTCACCCCCAGGAGGTTAATGGGGAGTTGGGATACGGGATTGACTGCCCCAAAGACTCGAGCAGAGAACTCTCTCCCGATTGCGAACAGATCACACAAAGCTCATCCACGAGTACCGGTGTGCCCATTATGTCAAACAAGGTTCACTGTAGGACACCTTTTGGTGAACTGCCCGGACTTCGCCATCGTTCGAACCCTCCACCGCCTTTCTTTTTTGCTAGAGCATCCTAGCAAACGATCCAGTGAGTGAAGAAGTTCTAATCTCTTTTTTTGAGTGATGCGAGGCTCCTCGAACGTATCTAGGACACTATCACGAACACCGAACGCGCTGAACACTTGTGGAAGGCGAACTAATCTATTCAACACAACGGTTCTTCCGTCTAACTCAACCTGGGTGTAGAGGAGGCTTGATGACAAACACCAACCAACCACGATCACTCGAATGATCCAAGAGTCAAATCTGCACACAGAGTGAATTCAAACCGTGGTCCCTCAACGTCACCCTTAGTCCGAGTCCAAGACTTCGTAACACCCAATTCGCTCTCTTGGTAATATTTCCTCTTATTCCTTTAAATTAGGTTAAGCAAATATAGCAAATTTTTAAGATATTTTTTTAATTCGTTTATTTGACACGGCTCAATGTGTTAGCTTAAAGGAGCCATGGGTCTTTTATATATTTACAAGATGTAAAAAATAAAAATTACAATACATTTTATTTTGAGCCTGTAAGATCCCGTGCGGGTCACGAATGTGAACACTCCATCCTTGGTGGTAGTTTCTTCACTGGTGGTATTAGTTGTTAAGTTTGAAGTACTTGACGCAGCTTTTACAGTTGTCATTATTGCCTGAACAGCAGCCACAAATTTGGCAACCGTTTGCGGTTCATGTAAAGATATTGGAGCTTGGGTGTTGGCATTTCTTTCTGCAGGTGAGCTTTCCTCAGCGGTTTCTGGGCAGGGTTGTCCGTAATGTGCCGTTTGTTCACAGAACTGGCACGTATTAGTTTGTCCTTGATATGTACAAAAAGTTCGCTGTGTAATGGTATCACCCCCTTCTGTTTTGTACTGCAGGGTAAGGTCAACGACACGACTTGACACTGGAGTTCCAAAACTGCATCGCAAATCTGACTACCCCTCAGTGACTCAGGTAACTGGTACTGTCAAATATGGCTTTTGGTTAAAAAAATGCATGAAATTAGCAACACTGAACAGTTTTGTTATTTTTCCAAATAACCTGGTGTATCCCTTGGTTACGCAGGGGAAAACAAATAGACAGCAATACAAATCCTGCGTTTGAAATAATTAATAAGTGTAGGAAAAAATCACTTGGTTTGGATCGAAAAAATCTCGGAAATTCTGTGACTAGTGCGTTAATGTTTCTACTATTTTTAACGATCAAGATACAACTTATGGATAGTCTAGAAGAATACACCACCACCGCCCATACCGTCAACCGGCCCGCTTCCAAAATCGTAAATTAATACGGTTGAAACGATCGTAAAAATTTGTACTTGATTTCCAGCTATTCAAATCCTGGCTACCAAATACTCCAACTCTGCTTGCGATGATATCACTCGGATAGACAAACCCGGAAGAAGTAGGATTTCGCTCTAATTTATTCGAAGAAAGATACAGCTGGAACAACTCAGATTATATATTAGAGTGACAGAAAAAAAATGACCCCCATCGGCCCACCCCTGAGTCGATTCCTAGTCCCACCAGGAGTGTCTGCTCCAAATTTGAGCCAAATCGAACAAGTCTAGCTACCGGACCAACGTGCTTGAAGTTTCTATGGAATTTTTCGACAATTTACATGGAGAAAACCCACTTGCTCACATTTTCGCCGCTAGGTGGCACTGTATACATCAGATTATCACCAAAAGTGAAACTTAAGAAGATAATTCTATTGTCTACAACTTTGTTGAAGACTGCAAAGCGATCCGACTCCAATAGGAAAAGTTATTAAACTTTTAACGAAGTGATGTCTGAGTCAGTTTTGCATGGGGCCTAGCAGTGCATGATAGTGTATCAGTACTAGGTTCTAACAAACTAAACATTTTTATGGAATAATGGTTAGATTTAGCTGAATAGTATGTTCGGAAGAATAGTAGTACATAATACGAGTTATGTTTTGGTTAGAAAATTGTAGTTCCACATCTGATCGCATAGATGGCGCCAACACTAACTTTTCAACGAAGAGAGATAGAAACTAGGTGTCTTCTACAAAGTTGTAGAACAAGAATGTTGCAGTAATTCTTCCATACATCTCGATATTCTATCTCTCTCCGTTGAAAAGTTAGTGTTGGCGCCATCTATACGGTCACAGATTGAACTAAAATTTTCTAACCAAAACATAACTCGTATTATGTACTACAATTCTTCCGAACATACTATCCAGCTAAATCTAATCATTAATCCATAAAAATGTTTAGTTTGTTAAAACCTAGTACTGATACACTATCATGCACTGCTAGGCCCCATGCAAAACAGACTCAGACATCACTTCGTTAAAAGTTTAATAACTTTTCCTATTCGAGTCGGATCGCTTTGTAGTCTTCAACAAAGTTGTAGACAATAGAATTATCTTCTTAAGTTTCACTTTTGATGATAATCTGATGTATACAGTGCCACCTAGTGGCGAAAATGTGAGCAAGAGGGTTTTCTCCATGTAAATTGCCGAAAAATCCCATACAAACTTCAAGCACGTTGGTCCGGTAGCTAGACTTGTTCGATTTGGCTCAAATTTGGAGCAGACACTCCTGGTGGGACTAGGAATCGACTCAGGGGTGGGCCGATTGAGTTTTCAAAAATTCATTATTTTTCTGGGCAGTCTATTATATATATCAGGCATAGATAAACATTTATTGCAATTCCGCCAATTAATGAATTACGAGAAATTATCAAATTTTCATAGCAAGGTACCGATGCATACATATTCTACAAAAAATATCTAATTATTGCAATAGTTTACGCTGAAGTCATTGTGACTAAATAAATGCGGAATATATTGATGTTTCGGGTATTGATGAAGATACCTACATTCAAAAGCAGAACGAATCTGTAACTGGGAAATATCTGTGTGTATGTATGTGTGTATGTATGTGTGTATGTATGTGTGTATGTATGTATGTGTGTATGTATGTATGTATGCATGTATGTATGTATGTGTGTGTATGTGCGGATTTGTTAACAAAATGTCCACATCGGTTTCTCGGAGATGTCTGAACCGATTTTTACAAACTAAGATTCAAATGTAAGGTATAATATTCCCATAGGTTGCTATTGAATTTCATTTTCAACCGACATCTTGTTTCGGATTACGAGTTGAAGAGTATGGTTACAAAACACAATTTGTTGATTTGTCCACATCGGTTTCTCGGAATTTTCTGAACCGATTTTGACAAACTTGATTTTAAATGAAAGGTCCATCAGCTGCTGTTGAATTTTGTGTGGATCCGAGTTCTGGTTCCTGAATTACAGGGTGATACGTACGATCACGCAGCAAATCCCGATTCTAACGAATTCTGCGATGAATGTAAAAAGGTGATTTTTTTTCCAAAATGTAAACACAACTGTTGAATTTGTAGATCTAGGTCCCCAACAGTCATTCAAAGTCTCTTTGGCCACACTGGCCACCATCGACGGATCCGGAAGCATCCAAAGCCAGAATAACGGTTATATTGGTTTCTCGAAAATGGCTAGATTTGCTCAACTTAGTCTCAAATGAAAGGTGTTGCGTCCCCAGAAACTGATATTAAATTCCATCTCCATCCGACTTCCAGCACCGGAGTTACGGGTTGTGGAGGTCGATCACATAGAAAACTCCGATTCAAACCGATACCGCGATGAATGCAAAAAGGTGCTCTTATATATACTTACCAAGTGTAATAAGAATGAAAGACATTTCCATAAAGTTATATTGTACGAACCAGCTATTAAATCATAGTTTGGAGAAATGAGAAAGGCACAATTGCACCTCTAGGTGGATTAAAACAGGTTTTTCAGTTCAATATTACCGTGGCTGTTTTTTCTTTTACAAAATTTTAGAACTCGAATAATGATTTATTTTCCTGTATATGGTTGTCATGTGATGTATAATAATAAAATGTAATATATGCATTTAAAAGTTTTTAATGAATATAAACAACGCACACATTCTCGTGATTCATGATTGAGAAAGGCACAATTGCACCGCTAGGTGGATTAAAATAGGTTTTTATATAAGCGATCCGTGCGAAATTTTATAGACATCTGTGGGGATAATATCCCAAGCAACCAAACGTTCGTATAAGGGAGCTGCATAAGCTTCTCGTTTTAAGTAATTTTTCAGTACGTTTTATGTTCTAATAGCTTAAGCAGCTTTCAAGTTCCATTAAATCTTAAGCAGCTTGAAAGTTCGCTAAGAACTTTATGTGAACTTTAAAGTGTGCTTTTTAAGTATAATCCGAACTTCTGGTTGCTTGGGATAGCTATCATTTGGGACTAAGTTTGTGCAAATCCGCCCAACCATTTTCGGGAAACTGATGTGAGTTTGTTAATTTTGAAAGATGGCCGCTTTTCCCGGGCACTTCCGGAACCGTCTATGGTGGTCAATGTAGTCAAGGAAGGTCGGTGACCTAGAACTGCAAATTTAAGTTGTTTGACATTTTAGACATTTTAGCGAAATTTTTACCTTTTTTTGCTTTGATCGGAGTATCGGTTTGAATCGGAATTTGCTATGTGATCGCACACCACAATCTGTAACTCCGGAACCGGAGGTTGGATCGGGATGAAATTACATAACCATTTCATTTGAGACTAAGTTTGGTTAAATCGGTCTAGCCATCTCCGAGAAACCGATGTGACTGTTACTCTGAATTTGGATACTTCCGCCGGGGCTTCCGGAACCGATGATGTTGGCCAATGTGGCCAAAGAGACTTTGAATGGATGTTATTGACCTAATACTACAAATCGAAGCAGTTGTGGTCATATTTTGGAAAATTTTTCACCATTATACATTCATTGCAGAATTTATTAAAATCGACATTTTCTGCGTGATCGTGCTCACCACCCTGTAATTCCAGAACCGGAAGTCGGATCCATTAGAAATTCAACAGCAGCCTATGGGAACGTTGTATCTTTCATTTGAGACTAAGTTTGTCAAAATCGATTCAGTGACATTTTTGGTCACATACACACACAGACGCACATACACACATACATACACACGCACGGACATTTGCCGAACTCGACGAACTGAATCGAATAGTATATGTCACTCGGCCCTCCGGGCCTCCGTTAAGAAGTCGGTTTTCAGAGCAATTTCAATACCTTTCTATTGAGAAAGGCAAAAAGAGTTCGTAAATGGAGGTTTCAGTGTAAACCAATAACAAAATGTTTCTCAGTCTATTTTCAACCATCAGAAGCATCGGTCACAATACACAGTGTGCTCCTGCTTCTGTCCGAGTCAGTGCAAAGCGAACGAAAAAAACAGTTACTTGCGTGCGTTGTCCGAACAACAAAGGATACCGTTATTTTTATTCTTGCGTGATCTATCAAGATGACTGAGTTTCATCAACAAAACGTGATTATTCGGCCTAACACAGTGGCCATTGACTTCAGGTCTTTTCGCATAAGACCAAGTATTCGTGATGTGGAACATCTGCTGAAGGTGAAAATGCAGCTTCGGTTTTCGGAAGTCACCTGCATACAGCTTGAGCACGCCAGGCATGCGGTGCTGATAACCTTCAACAAATACGCCCAGGCGAAAAGATTCATTTCGCAGAACAACTTAAAACACGTGCTTATTTGTGACAACGCTGAAATCAAGATCCCTGTATACATGGATAATGAGAATATTGAAGTGAAATTACATGATTTATCTCCACTTACTTGCAAAGTGGCAATTAAAAGATTCATGTCGCGTTATGGAGCAGTGGAATCTATTACGGAGGACACATGGAGAAACTACTTCCCAGGTATTTCAAATGGCGTCTTTGTGGTGAGAATGCGGGTAGACCAACCCATTCCCTCCTACCTTACCCTGCAGTACAACACAGAAGGGGGTGATACCATTACACAGCGAACTCTTTGTACATATCAGGGACAAACTAATATGTGCCAATTCTGTGAACGAACGGCGCACTATGGACAACCCTGCCCAGAAACTGCTAAGGAAAGCTCAGTTGCAGAAAAAAATGCCAACACCCAAGCCCCAATATCTTTACCTGAACCACAATCGGTTGCCAAAATTTTGGCTGCAGTTAAGGCAATAATGACAACTGCAAAAGCTTCAAACTTAACAACTAATACCACCAGTGGAGAAGCTACCACCAAGGATGGAGTATTCACATTCGGGACCCGAAAGGGCAAGAAGCCAGAAAGAAGATCTTATCGTGAGTATCACGGCAGTAATCAAGATGATGATACCGACGTAAGCAACAACGAGACAAACATGGGTAACCACGAAGTTGGCGAAAGAAGGAACAGCTTCCCGACGCGAAAAAAGATCTCCGCTCGCAATAGCAAGTTGCGCGCACGGGATCTTACAGGCTCAAAATAAAATTTATTTTTATTTTTATTTTTTACTTCTTGTAAATATATAAAAGACCCATGGCTCCTTTAAGCTAACGCATTGAGCCGTGTCAAATAAATAATTTAAAAAAAAACAAAATATTTCTATATGATACTGAAATAAAGAAAAAAAACTGTCTATTACGCAGATTAGTTTAAGCAAATACAGCTGTTTTCGAGATGTTTTGAATACAAATTCTGCAAAACTGATCGCCCTCGGCATGATACTGTACCTTGATGTGGTCCGGGGGCTTTTCCACCACAGCAGTATTACAGTGATTATATCACAGAAATTTGGGATACGATTATTTTCTTTTTAGTTAAGCTACATTGTGATCAATTATAGTACTTAACTTGGCGACCTTTATTATCCACTGCCATGGTCAAATAATATACAATGTGGGATTTGGGCCCAATTCTCTCTGCAGGCACCCTTCTTTTGTTGCTATATTTTCAATTAGATCCATGCTAACACTCACTAACACAAATTGCTTATTCTCTCATATACACTAACAATCTCTCATTCCATACGTACAAACGTGGCCTACGCGATAACACAAACCTGGTCACAAATACGAACGTTCGCGATCTCGCCAATATTCAAACACCCCGATTTATTAGGAGAACGTTGGAACCTAAGAACCTAAGCTCGCGCAATCATGAATCGGTCACGTCCGGAGGTCTCCGCCCTTGATCCTAGCAGCCGAACTTCATGCCTTTAGTTGGACCAATAGAGGTAGAAACTAGACAAGACGTCCACGCGCGATCATTGAAGAATACGCGAACATGGGAATGGCCACACGCTTATAAAAATAATGTGGCTCGAGTCCTTCGCGATCATCCACGCACGACCACACCCACGATCTCGTAAAAAGTATAACACCCCAACGACTGAGTTAATGGTTTAGCACTTATAAATTAACAATCCCGGTCTCGAGAGTGAACCTCCAAATGCCCGTGTTTGTGCGACCATGAATCGGTTTCGACCGGAATCCCCTATTCTCGGCCCTAGTGGCATAGGTCCAATGCCTTCAGGTGGATCAATCGAAGATATAGTGCTCTTCCAGACATTATAACATCCCGGTGATAGTATGAACGTCTCAGCACTTGTCCATGCCTTTATTGAATCAATTAGCTCTACAGCTCCAGTAGGACAACTCTCGAAAAAAATCGGCATATTATTAATACTCAATAACAATACTAACTCTTCTCTTTATTTTATTTTTATTTATTTTCGGTATCATGCGTTATATTCTTGTGATGACTTTTTCGAGCTCATACATCCAAGAAGAGCAATATTGCTGCCAACAATGATTCTTCTCTGCCATCAGACGTCGCCAGGTTTTAGAACAATGGAGATGTATTCTCATACTCGATGGAATCAGATAAGTAGGAACGATCAACAAACTGCAAGTAGTACACGTTTCTTATTTTAACAAATACAATAATATTCGTATTAAAATATTATTTACGGGCTCCACACATATCTCAACACACACAAATACACAAATGCTTGACAGGTGACTGGGCCAAGTGCATTCACTCGTAGGATCTATCATTTCGATGATCGCCTCGATTCTACGAAACCAGTGCACAAGTAAGCTGACATAAGCTAGTCTCGTCTGGTGAATGCATGTAACCTGGAAACCCCAGACACGACAGGACGAGACGGACAGACTTTCGCGATAACACAAACCTGGCCAAACACGCGAACTTACATTACAATTTCAATCATCCACACACGCCCACGCTCGCAATTTCGCCAACATTAAACACCCCCTTACTTAAATGAAACTTTCAGCACCTATAACTTTACAATCGCGGTCTCAAGCATTAACCCACCACTCGCGCGATCATAGACCGGCTACTTTCGGAATTCTCTACTCTCGACCAGCCTAGACTCATGCCTTCAGTTGGACCAATCAATAATGATGCTCATATTCACCAGACAACACGTTCCTCTATCATACAATATCAATTAATTATCAGATTCACGGTCCGCGCGCGATCGTTCAAGAATACACGTGAATATGCGAATGGCCACACGAATCTAAAATCGAATTTATGCATGCAAAGTTAGAGACACGCTAGCATTCAAATGCTCGAGCCTTTAGCGATCACACTATTACACAATTAGTAAACGCCCACGCTAACCCAGACAGATATGCACTCCTGGACTCGAACGCTAAAAACCACACCTTCCACGCATACACCACCCAGGACTGAACTTTAGATTCGTACATACAAAGCAACAAGTAATAATTACAGGTATTCGTCTGGCAACCGGGGGAAGTACATCTCAAACGCACAACTTATCATTTCAATGATGGCCTTGGATCTGCGTTGCCTGTTTTCAAGGCACCATAGCTTTGTCCGTCAGGTCAAGGATGTATGAAACCCGCTAGGCACTCTCGGCCCTAGCTGCCCAGAAAGAGATAAAAAAAATTCTGCAAAATTGATCATTTTTTGTAAAAAGATGCCATTTTCAGAAGTTAATCGTAAAAACATCAGCGTCTTGCAACTATAATCTCGTCTTCTATAAACATTAAACTACAAACAACATTGATACGTGGATGATAGGACGATGAACTGTAGTATAATTATCAGATAACATTATACAATTTTCATGGCTTGCTATTCACCCAAACCATCATGCTATATCGCCTTTCACAGGTGCCGCCTACTGCCAGCTGATGGACGTACTGTTTCCGGGCTGCATACCACTGAAACGTGTCAAGTACTGCACCAATCTGGATCACGATTTCATAAACAATCTGAAACTGTTTCAAAACGCACTCGTCACAATGAAGGTGGATAAATCCGTCCCGATCGATCGGCTGGTCAAGGGTCGGTTTCAGGACAACTTTGAGTTTCTGCAGTGGTTTAAGAAATTTTTCGACGCCAACTACGACGGAAAAGAGTACGACGCACAGGCAGCTCGCCATAACGCCCCCATGGGCTATGGAACGCCGAATGCGTTGAAGCCGAGCCAGAAGGCAAACGTCACGGGACATGGGGGATTGAATAAGGTTCGCTCTTTTGACAAGAAATATGCTCCCGCAGCTGCCCACGCTAAGGCTTCGAAGGTGGTTACCGACACTAGTAAGGCTTTGTTGGAGAAGATGCACAGTCTGATGGAGGAAAAGGACGAGTTGACTGTGAAGGTACAAACTATGGAAATCGAACGGGACTATTATTATCAGAAGTTGACGCAGATTGAAGCTTTGTAAGTAGCTTAAAAAATTGGGATCGAGTGATATTAATTTATTGATGAATTTAATGCTTTCAGAATTTCCGAAGAAGAATCGCCCGAGAGTCAAGCATTTTGTGATCGTGCCAAAGAAATTATGTATGCCGAAGTTTAGAAACTAATTTAGAATTTTGTAGAAAGTTTTGTGTTTGGTCGTGATAAGTAATTGCGGTGTGATAAAAAAAGAGTTGCCATACTTTTCCATATTTATTTCTCATCTTTTTCAATAAAATATTTTTCAATAGACTTGATGGATATTTGAGAACTGGAAGTCTCTCACTTACAATGTTTACAAATTCCCAAGAGGACACATTTGATGCATAAATATGCTGCTAGTCTTGTCGCTACAAATACGAAGAATTCGAATTTTTTTCGTTCGCCAAAAATCAAATAGTATTGTTTACAGACAGCTTCCTCTTTTTCAAAGTTAAAAATTAAATGAAAAGGCTAACGTTTACAAGGATTTGGAACAAAATCTGACTGTTTAGCTGTCACTAATCCATATACATGCATACATTGTTTTGCTGTGTTAAAACCTTACCAAGTAGATTTGTTAAATTGCTAACTTTTCATAATTCACGTAAATGTAAGGACTAATGAAAATTGCTGGGTTTGAAAAGTTAAAATTTCAGTTGCTTTACTTAGCTTGGGAATTGTTTATCAAATTGAACACACAATTCGAATGGTTTCCTGTGACTGCTTAAGATCGAATCGGGACCTCACGTCGGAAAAGCAAAAGAACTTGAACTTTTCAAGTGGTTAAACACAATGAATCTGTAGACGGGCTTCGATAAAAAAAATTAGTTGAATAATGTCTTTGTTTTGTTCTTTAACTTAATCAAACCGATTGGTGAAACGATGTGTAGGTTCTAATTGTCGTTTATCTTGTTTGCATCATTTATTATATTTTGTTTTTATATTAAGTCACTTGAACAACACATATTAGTAATAATACCACAGCCTTAACGACGAATGGCGAAAGTAAAACTATAAACTGTCTGATAGGTATATGAGTTTCCTTTGCTTTATCGTTTTGTTTAGTTTTAGTGTATTCCAACCCTAACAGCATGCGCTAACCAAGCAAATCCTGCTCTTATTTATCATAATGCCTTCTGTTTATGTTAAGATACATAAGTTAACGAAAAAACAAAAATTTATGCAGAGCCTAGTTGCCTGTTTCTGGATTACTTCTTATTTTTCCGTTTCCGTGTTTTGACATTTTCAAAAATCACTGCTCAAGTGTCAAACAACACATTTTCTATAAGAGTAATTATAATTATCATAAATTCAATTAGATTTTTTCTTTTTTAATAAATAACAAAGGGCAGTTTTGGTTGAACACTGAATTGATTGAGTAAGAACGTAGGTAGAAGTCGCTTAAGTCAATGCAGAATTAGGCTCTGCATATGTAAAGTGTTGTATTCTAATGGCATCAATTGATTAGTAAATTTCTCCTTACTTTTGTGATATCTACGATATGACGGATTAGCTTTTCTATGGAGACTTCATCACATGGAATGGAGTTTTAATAGTTAAATAACACGATTCACTGGAATGGAAAATTAACAAAACCTGATATCTGGTTTCAAGTCGTTGGAACTACTTCAGCAGTTGACTAAAACTAATGACGAAATCTTTTTAACTGCAAAAAACAACGATCGATTAGTTTAAGATTGTTTGTTGAGCAATTTCGAAAAAAAGTACCTTTTCTTTACACATCAATTCCCAAGTTCGACTCTGCTAGCCTCACAGATACAGAGTTCCCTGCTGCCGATCGAACTGATGCAGGTAGAGCTTCTTCTTGGACTTTTCCGATTTATGAGGGCGCAAGTCCCATACCAGATTCGAGAGGCTCCGGGGTCGACTCAGCCGGCGGGTTTTCTTCTCCGGTAGCTTGGAGTCGCCGGAGGTACGTCCGCCACTGCGGGACGAATCCAGGGTTCCTTCGCGACCGGTACTGGCTGACTTCGAGAGCATATGGTTCTTTTCCTGGGTGCCCTTGGGTGAGGGTGAGATCGGTGTCGGCGGATGGGAATCCTGGGCCAGCTGCAGCGAACTGAGGCTTTTGTAGCTGTGGAATGGAAGAGGGGGAGAAGCATGATTAGTTTTTATACTTCGGTTATTGAAATGTGCAAGGCATCGTTTAAGTATCATTAATCTATTTGGTTGTAAAACTCAACTGGACTTTTGCCATTTATTCGTGTTTTAATTTGCGAGAATACTACGCCAACAAGGCAAGACCTTGGCATTCTGAAACAATTTTGGGGTTTTAACTTATTGACCTGTTTCGATATGCAATTTGGGAGGATACTGTAATGATCAAACTATACTAAGGCAAAACGCATAGCGAAATTCATAAGATTTGTCTTACGATGAATAGAAAAGTAACAAAACTATGTTTTCATAAAATTAATATGAGAAACATACGATTTTTATGATTACCTTAACATTTTATAAATTATTGCATATGCCAGTCGTACGAATTTCATACGAGCATCCTATGATTATCATAAACATGAGAGAAATGTATAATATTGTCTTGTGATAATTCAAAGATACCTTATGGAACATGAAATCATAGCAAACCGATTTAACAAAATAAATGCCGTTTCATAAGATAATCTTATGATTTACATAAGTGCTACTTGTGGCTAAAAATTATATGTTATTCCTATGAAATTTGCTATATCTTTTGCCTGAGTGTACGGATCGTTTCATCAGATGATATTTACACAAGCTTGGATACAAAAAAACGAAGACCAAAGCTAGCCGAGGAATGTGCTACCAGAAGCACCGAAAAATAATATTTTGTGATTGTTGGTTGGGAAGACATTATAAATCCATCGCAGTAACAATTTCTGACACCAAATTGAAATTTATTGATTAAAATAGAGTTAGATCATACACGTTTGGTTTTCTCTTGATGCGTAAATTAGTAATTTCTGTGCTGGGTTTGGCCAGTTTGGCTGTGCTGTGATGCTCTAACTGATAATCTACGAAAAAGTGAAGTCGACCCGACAATAAATCAATAACTAACTGACTATGCTATCTTTTCAATCAATTCAGAAGAAAAATAAAAACATTAAGAAGAAAATTTTTATAATGCGAGGATGTTTACATTTCAGCTGTTAATAGTTATATCTAAATTGATCGTATAAAAACTAACGCGTTGAAATGTGTGCTATTCGTTGTAACTAAATTCCTTTTAATGAGGAGACCAATTCTAGTTCGAAATGAAATGCTACTCCAGGAACAAGCTGGTGGGGTTTATTCACGTTGTTCAAATATTTGGTTAACCCAGAAAAATAGCCAGCTACGAATTTCTATGGTAATTTCTGATGCCTAATTAACACAGAAGTGATTGATTTCGAAAGATTTCCTACCCATCCAACCTTTAGCGAGATTGAGCAGTTGGTGATGTTAACAGATAAAGTGTAATCATTGGCAGATTTTTGCGCCAATAAAGATGTCTAACGGAGAGTTCGTCACTTAGTTTGTTGCTACAAATTATTGTAGATATATCAACTAACTGCTCACATAGTTCGTCATTTTCTAGAAAGATGCTGGTTTTTTTAAAAATCAAAATGCATTGATCAATTTCAACAAACTGTTCACTACAGTAAGCCTCCTGCTGAGATAGCTAAGAAAAATACAGCCATCATAGCTAGCAACACGTACAGATAAACCAACATTCTCAACCTAAATCCGCTAAAACTTTTTTAGGTACGATTCCCTTCAAACTGTTTTGGAAATCATCTCCTCTCCTATGTATAAAGATACTCTACAAGTTCTGCAGCAATCGATAAAGATTTGTAGTAGTAGCTTTTGGCGGTAGACGACACTATTGAAAACTATCATAAACCTTCGGTTCAAGATTGTTTTTGACTATGATACTTGTTTTCTACATTTCTTAGAAAAGAAATGTATAGAATTCGCTCAAACTTTCTAGATACCTTCCGAGGCCCGGAGGGCCGTGTCTTATATACCAATCGACTCAGTTCGACGATTCTCTCATTCGTGTTTCTCAGCAATGGCAGAAACGATCTTATCCAAACAAATTTTAAATCAAAGACCTATCACCCAGATAGAACGCTATTAAATGGTTTTTGATTCTGATGTTTAGTTTCCAAGATATAAATGTCTAAAGGTGCAAAAATCGCGCTTTTTGCAATTTTTATGAAATTTTGTGCCGAAATTGACAACGTAACTGAACAATTTATATATTTTTAGAAAGGTTGTACGAATACTTTTCGAACGAACTATAGATTGTTGAAATCGGACCATTATCAAAAAACGCAACATTAATTGCGAATAAAATAAGACCAAAAACCTGGTTCAGTCCACCTAGTGGTGCAATTGGGCCTTTCTCATTTATCCAAACCATGATTTAATGGCTAGTTTTGTTCAATATAACACTGTTGAAATGTCTATTACATTCTAATTACACTTGATGAGCATATATAACTGCACGACTGTCACGAACCTGATAAGCAACATGCCGATACTGACACACTTGAAACAAACAAAAATATAATATTTATATAGCTTAATCAGCGTGAGTTCAATGTTGTCTTCATGTTAACTTCTTGGTGGAGAAGGGTAGGGATATAATTAGTGGGAGGGGGAGGATGCGTCGGGAATCATCTAACTTATTGTAGGGGTGGATGAAGGGAATGCATGTGGGAGGTTGGTCTGAGAGGATGGGTGGTGAGAGAGGGCTGGGGGTTGAGAGGTAGGAAGTGGAGGGGTAGATGGAGGGTTCTACACCGAACTTCATATTATACCTTCTATTTGAGACAAGGTTAGTGAAATTTGGTTGTGGCTTTAGATCTGGAATTTGCCCGGAACCCCGGGACTTCCGGAATTATCGATAGTGGACAATACACTCCAATAATTTTTGATTCGCCATCAGTATTCGAGGCCTGCGAATCGTAGTAAATTGATGTTCATTTCAATAGATTTTAAACCTATGAAATATTACGATTGTACCGGTTTATATGAGAAATTCCTATATGACGGCAATTACCGTTAATTGAATGAAATTCAATAGCAGTCAATGGGAGTATTATATCTTTCATTTGAAATCAAGTTTGTATACATAAGTCAAAAATTTGCTGGCTAATAGGTGTGACAATAGGTCGGGAACTTGGCGAATTCCCAGGGGGCATCAAGATCCGTCATAGGTGACCAATGCGGTCAAAAACTACTTTAATTGGTCATTAGTGATCTAGACCCGCAAATCCAAGTAATGTTGAACGAATTTGAATATGTATTACATTATTCGGATATCATAGGGTTACCAGTTTATATGGGAATTTGCTGTGTGACCCCACTCTTCAACCTGTAACTCCGGAACTGGAAGTCCGACCAACAAAACATTCAATACCGTCTTGTGGGAGCGTTATACCGTTCATTTGAAACTGAGTTTGTGCAAATCGGTCCAGCCATCTCTGAGAAAATTGAGTGACATTATTTGACACACACATACATACACACACAGACATTTTGCGATTTCGACGAACTGAATCGAATGGCATATAACATTCGGCCCTCCGGGCCTCGGTTTGAAATTCGATTTTTGGAGTGATTGCATAGCCTTTCTTTATATGAGAAAGGCAAAACATTCAATGTATTATTAGCATCAAAACATATAATTTTAGGTCAATAGTATCTTCGGAGAATTTAAAGCATACAATACGCCCTTTCTGTTGGTATTGTAATTTTACTGATTAATCCCCCTAAGAGTACGACATTTTCATGAATTTTCTTGGAAGTGATTTTATTGAAATAATACTTTCAGCAAATTTGCAGCTCTTACTTTTGCGAATAACTTTACTGAAGACATCAAATACATATTTCGAATACTTTAAAAGTTATGGCTTGTTGTTTGTGGATTTCCCTTTGTCGCCTATTTATTGTTCAATATAGTTTTTTTTACGTTTTAACGACATTCAATTAGCTAGAGATTGCTGGGTAGGGAAAGTTATGAAACTTAGAGCCATAGTACTCAAGTGAGAGCAAGGATGTGAAGTAAAGTAAATTTTCCTTTCCGCCAATTTAGTATCTTCGATGATTTTACAAACGTTAAACAGCATATCATTTGATAAAATAATTTTGGCGTTATATCCTCCAAGAAGTATTTATGGCGAATTTACTCTTCAAACAAATTTAGTTCCAGACTTAATGTCTTCAGCAAAATTTTTGGGAGTGTTATTACACACCACTTTGTTGAAGACATGAAGGATCCTTGTGCTCAAGGTATTAACATATTCTAGGCTATTTCTATTTAATTCTAAATTAAATTATTATGATTCCACTGCTTATGATAAATCTCTTCTATTGTTTATAAACGATAAAATTTACATTTTATCGAAAGTTTAAGTTTGTGAAGCTCACAATAGAAAGTTATTTTAGAAAAAACTAAGTTAAGGAATACTTCGTAAATATCATTTTATAACTGGGTATACTCCATATACGTAGTATTCATGCCTACAATAAAGTTGTTTTAAATGAAAGTCTCAACAAATTCGCTAAAGACAGGAACTCTGTTACAATTTTTTGAAAAACTGATTCGCCATAATTTTAAAACTTCAAAGATGGCGGCTTCGTAGTTATGCCATTTGGGCAGTAAGTTAGATTTTCACCAAATCCCCACCGAGACTGAATTTGAGTAAATCCTTTCTTGACCACGTTTTCCTTATCTTAAAGATGGAAATATGCAAAAATAAAAAAAAATCAATTTTTTTTTTAAATTTTTGCACTAGAAGACTATATTAAATAATCAGAAATAGTTATTAGACTACACAAGGGAAGGGAAGAATATTTTAACAGCTTCAGTTTATTATGAAGAAAAAAATGTCGCGATTTAGTTAATGTCCCTATTTTGTCAGCCTAAAATACACCATGGAGACGATAAAAACGGGTCTTTACTGTATTTATTATTCACAGTAATAGGTACATCCCATTTTCTGAGGATATGTTCTTTCATTTGCATTGAACTACACCAATTCTTAGGTAGTTTTCAAGGGGTTATTTTATCGACTTCTTCCAAAATTCGGCGAACCTATTCCCATTCGTGCGATAGTTTATGTTAAAAGGGTATCCTAAATTAATTGGTATACTTAAGGGTTTATATGTTGCAGATAGAGAAAATTCATAAATTTACAAAAGCTTCTTAAACAACGGTTCCTAAAGATTATGTAAATTATAAAGCATTTGAAAAATTTTAATAGAAGTGACGGAAGGATATCGAAAAGTTTCGTGAAAAAGAAAATTTCAGTAATGATAATGATTTTCCCTAACGGGTTTCGAGAGTTTTTTATTTGTTCTTTGGCATTCGGCATTAGTCGATATCGAAGTAAAGTTTGAACTATGCACGCATGCACTTCAGAGGTAGCGAGATATCAAGAGCTGAAATTTCAGTGCTTAGTTCTCATCCGCGTTAGGATCTCGAGTAAACGCTATTGAGTATGAACTTCAAATCTATTCGAAAATTTGTTTTTCGAATTTTTTTGACTCAGCACAGCATATATAACCCCTTTAGGAAATTTCAGTTTTCCCTACACAATGCATTGATTGAAGAATTTATATATGTTATTAACGAATCATTAGCAATAATTCGTTTTTATTTCTATTTTATAGGCCATTTTTCCGCTTTTCCATTAAATAAGTTTAACCTTTGAGATTTCTTGCAATGATATTGTCCTATGCTAATTTGAGCGATTCTCTGAGTCCTGCCACTATCCCATGTAGAATGTGTTATCAAAAACATCGCGAAGCATCAAGTTCTAAATGTTCTCAATCGATATAATACCCGAAGAATGCGATATGGGTTATAAGAAATGCATCATCACACTGTTAGGTGGATTAAAAGCGTTTTTATTTTAAGAGCTGGAAAATGGATATTTTGAAAGTTTCATGATGACCTTATCCATTCAATTCATGTCCAATCATTTAGTGTGATTCTATTGTCTTCATTGTGATCCAAAATACTACGATTTGGCGAAGCTTCGGAGTGTTGATCTCATTTTGGCACAAAAACAAGGTTATTAGTTTTTGTAATAGTCCTAATCAGTCCGTTAACGGGTCCAGATATGATTAAGATAATTTTTTTCCATCCGCAATTTGCTTGCCTAATAAAAAATTATTTAGCAAATTTCGATTTCTTGGTCCGTACGCTCTCAGAAATGGCCTACTTAGAGGAGACATATATCACAATCAGAGGTTAAAATATTCGCTCATTCTCACGACAAGCAGTTTATCGCACAGCTTTTTCATCCTTAGTAGGCACGGACCCAACTTTTCACCTTTCAAGCAATTGCGAGTATTTGCTGACAATGCAGTATGGAAGCGTGATAATTTCACAGCTTCGAACCTCGTGATAAATTAAGTTCAAGAAAAACCATTAATATATTACATTATAGAATTTATTTTTCCACATTATTACAGTATTTTCATTCTAAGGATCTGTATCTACTTATTTTTGTGAATTTTTGCGAAACCATTATTCGGCAGTTTCACATTAGGCGCAAAAATATCATCTCATATTATACCGCGAAAAGATAAGATCCAATGCTGTCTTGTCGAGAAAAGTTGGAGAGCAAACAATGTTACATAGTATGTTTGCTTTTTCATTGCTGGTCGAAGTAGGTGAAATATCGCCTTATTCTGTTCACAAATGCGAAAATTGTAAACTCTGATCACAATGCGGAACGGTTTCGAGATCAACTTTTCGTACAGATTTCGAGCTTTTTCTATTTGTAGTCGATAGCAAGGTGCTGAATTCCAAGCAAACATGAATCGAGACGCAGCCATTTTTAACTACACGCTAAAACATTTAAGCTATTCAATTGTTTCAACATTTCTAATAAAATCATAAATTATTAGAGAAAATGTTTGGTTTTCGTTGTTGTGCATCAATTTACAAAATGAAAACAGTCTTGATATTTTTTCGTGCACTATTTCACAAAATTCAGAAAATATTCCTAAATATCCCTCGGGGTTGTTTCTTGATTTGTAGTATATTAACCAAGCTCTATTTTAATTGGTAGTGATTTAGATTTAGATGATATCCCTAATCATTGTCATTTTTATCATCTTGTTCATAGTTGAAGTTACTAGTTGGGTTTTATTAATTTCACGTGAATTATTGCCAAAAATTGTGAATATTATTCATGGATCTAATTTACTCATTTGTAACCTCTAGACTGCTCAGTGGGTGGTTTATGCTGGTATGCGTACACATATTCACCACGGGACTCATTCACTTTGGGAACTATGGGAAAACGGACCATTCCTAGCTGCTGGCAACCAAGGTGAAAGACCAAAAGGTACGCTCTTTACATAACAAATCTCACAAGCGAAACCTTGAACATTCTTTCAGGTAGAACGCCCGAAGATGAGGGCTGACGACTCCTTTCGAGTCCGGAGATCGATATCAAATTGTGGTGTAAATGTACGGACAATGTTAATCTTGAAAGAAGCTCAATTTCTAATTCTATGTACAATTTATTTTATCCTAACACATCCTTAAATCTATGTGACGTCTCATTATCGTGATTTTACTTGCGAGTTTTATTTGTTGGTGCAGGGTTGGCGATAGCATAGCATAGCGAGTAGCCGACTAGAACAGTAATTGCGGATCTGTGACCGCCCTTAGTAGGACGCTTCGATCGTTCCGGGGTGTGAATTATCGTGGTTCTTGACTGAACGTAAGCGAACTGGGTACCGATCCTTATACGAAGATGCTGACGACAATATGGTGACGGATTGTCTAGCACGTCGAATCTTCGGTTCTGTTTGCAGGGACTCACGGCACTTCCGATCGTGATCTGTCCGCTGCGTGGTTGGTTGGTTTCCTATATAAACCGTTACAAACGTAATACCTCAGAGACTAAAAATCTGTTGGAATGGTCACAAAATTACATCGATTGGCAGGTCTAGATAAATCAAATATTCTTGGAGTATATTGTCCACTATCGACAATTTCGGAAGTCCCGGATTTCGGGCATATTCCGCAATCAAAATCACATCGATTCTTCGGTCATGACTGAACCGATTTTCTCAAACCAAGTCTCGAATGGAAGGTATAATATGCAGTTGGTACCACATCGACCTCCCCCCCTCCCTCGCCTTACCCTTTCACTTCACCCCTTTCATCATCTCCCCTCTCCACAGGACCAACCTTACCACCACCCTTAAAGGATTTCTGACGCATCCTCCACTCTTGCTCTACTAATATTTCCCCAGCATTTCAAAACATAATCACATGAAGATAACATTGAACTCATGTTGACTAAACTAATTGAATACAATACTTTTTGTTTAAAGTGAGTCATTGTCGACTTTCGTGGTAGTCGTGGGATACGTGCTAGGTACATTAAGAATGTAATAGACATGCCCACAATTATATTGAACATAATCATCAATGGAATCATAGTTTTGAGAAATGAGAAAGGCACAATAGCACCACTAGGTGGATTAAAACAGGTTTTTTATGCCGATTGATGAAACGAACAGACCAAAATATTTTTTGAACAAGTGAATATCTGCTTAAAAGTTTTTTTTTATGATTTGCTTAGTTTTCACGATCATGAACAAAGGAATTACGAAACTCATGAAATTTTTGAAATCATTAAATTCTCGGCTGTTCTGATCGGAAATCTTAAAGTCTTACTTGATTTTGGTCACAGGCATTCTCACCACATGAACATCGTTAGGAATGCTGCTTCTCCATGTAGCATTTGTAACGGTGTCTACTTCTCCGAATCTTTGCATGTATCTTTTAATCGCGCTATCAGCAACCAAAAAAGTCTATTCTACTAAATTTATCGTTAGAGAACAAGTCACATATAAAGAATTAATTCCGTTCGTTCCAGGATATCACGAATATCAGAATCCATACACCTATCATATTTTAAGGAGCATCTAGTTTAAGATATCATAACTGGGGTCATTTGGGACCTGTTAGTGATTTACGGTGGCAACTAAAGTGAGCTTCATCTTTTTCAAAGACAAGATGATTGTGAGTAATTTGGGTAAACTTTATCATCAACAAGGTGGCGGATCAAGGTTGGCCTTGATCAAAATTACACGTACTTTTTTCATATGTCGTGTTTTTACCCGAAAAAAAAGAAATATTGCTGTAATAAATATGACATTCAGTGGTAATGTTAAAGAAAAAACCATAGAACGGAAGTGAATCCGTCAGCCATTGTCCTCGCCGTGGTTACCGTAGTAGGTTCTGTCTTCCCAACAAATACTCACCATTTTGTTCCCTAAATCCCCTATTTTTCAAAAAAAAAAATTTGCCTCGTTATGCAAATAATACATATTTTGCAGTTTTTCTAATGTGAAAATCTCTCAGAAATCTAACGGAATCTTTTTGACCTTTGTCCGAATACGTGAAGTTGGGGTTATAGGGCCTTTTGTCATTCACTTTAAATTTTATTATTATATCGTGTATATATCTCTACTATTCTTCACTCAATTTTAATAAACTGTACCTTGTTGAACATGGAAAATCCTTAGGAACTAAATAAAAAAAGATTCGTTACCGGTAAATTCAGAAACATCAAATTTTCTAACATTTAGTCTTTATTTCGCATTTTTATCATTAAATCGCACATATTATCTCCATTTAATAATAAATTCTTTTTTAATTTACTACTTTTAGTGTAAGATGCGCTTAGGGATAACATAAGGGTAGTTGAGGTATTAGGACATTTAATGAGCATTTTTTGATGTTTTTGAATCTTTCCGGAAACGAATCTATTTTTGTTTTATTTTTAAGAATTTTCCTCGTTCGACAAGTTACATTTTAAGGGGGTGGGCGTTAGAGTTTCCATTTCCCGATGGTTTTCAGCTTCCCGGGATTCGGGAAATAAATAATAAATTTCACGATAAATCCCGGGATCACGGGAATACAGAAGCAAGATTCTCTTGAAAACAAAAGAATAAATTGAAAAGTTTTCAAACCCGTTTGATTGCATGTATATCTGTCCTAAAGCAATTGTCAGAAGATAGCGATTTGGTGGCCTACACATCATTCAATCATTTGATAACTCGTCAATAAGTTTCATTTCTGTCATAGTAGGATTAGCATCATTTCGAATTAAATGTGAATCAAAATCAAGCAGATAATGGACGAACTGTGCAGCGATGGATGAAGCCTACCATCGATTTCCTGTTACGGCCAAGTGTCTGGATTGCTTAATCGTATCCCTTCAAAAATCCTGCCTGCATCCTTGAAAGCGACATTCAAAGAGTTTGGATGCGCATGATATTGGACAGATACAAGGTTATGTATTTCTTTTCATTCAAAAAATTTTCAGATATTACAGTTACAATATAAAAAATAAGACGAAATATGCATTCGATGAACCGACCAAATATTTCTGTAGACGTTCTAGAAACATTCCTTATTTTAAATAGCGTTTGCGTTAAGCAGGGATGCCAAAGGTACTGGTAAACTACATTTCTTTCGGTATATTTACATTTGCACAAGCCGTACAGCCCGCTACAGCGACGCATCACTACAGCTCTTGCCAGAACGGTAGCTAAACCGAGTACATTTTCCCGTGGAGCTGTAGAATACATTTTTGTGTTGCTGCTGTACTCCGACTGCTCGGTGAGAGTGTGGCGTAGTAAAGTTTGTTCTCTCGCTTTGTACACTTTTCTCTGCGTAGTCAAAGGGAGAGGCCCGCACACGAAAGCGATGATGTTGGTCGTGGCGTAAACGAAGCGCATTTATTGCCGTCCTTTGTGATTGAAAATATTGAATAGATTAAAAATATTAAAAATTGAAAAATAAGGAAAGGGAAGCTGTACCGCTCGCGTCTGGTGGCTGTACTGGGGGCAGTATTTCTTTGTCATGTTACTGCTTTGCTTACAGACTGCCGTACAGCGCTGGGCGTCCTGCACTAGCGAACGACAGCAGCGTCGAATGAGAAATGAGAATGTAGGCAGAAAAATTACAGCCGTAGAAAAGGTAGGCATTTTGCATCCTTGGCGTTAAGCATGATATCACTACAAACCATGCCAAGTTTTGAAACAAACACACATCGATTTTTTAAGCAAGTAACGCAATTTCCCTTTCTAATTTGATTGCAAGCCCTTTCATTCAAGATCTAACTATTAAAATAAACTATAAAAAGAACTGTTAAAAAAATCTGATCAATCGGCTCATCGTGTGCATCACTAACGCTACTGTAAGGAAATGGTTCGGCACAACGGCCGGCAAATTAATCCATTTTTGAATGAAAAAATCAACATTCTTTAGCAGTGGTTTGAGTATGGCGTGGACTATATACCTAAAAAAAATCACGTGCGTAGCTGCCTTGTACGCAGCGTACCTTGGTTCGAGTCCCGACCCCGCACATAGGGTTAGAAATTTTTCATAAGAGATTTTTCTAACCCGAAGAGGCGAATGACCTAAAGGTTAAAACCTCTATAGTTGATATAAAAAAGGTTACATTTTATGAAAATTGATTGAAGAATGATACGAGAACATGATAAATTTTAATATGAATGACAAAAAACCCTATAACCCCAACTTCTCGTATTCGGACAAAGTTCAAAAAGGTTCCGTTGAGATTTTTTTACATTAGATATAGAGACAAATATGTACGAGAAAGCAAAAAAAAAAATATTAAAAATAGGGGATTGCGGGGACAAAATGACCCAGTACCTCACTTTCCCACATTTTTCGAGAAACAGAGATATCTCCATTCAAATACTTTCCATAGGACCAATTTCAAAAATTTCAAGCAAAGTGGACGGGGTCTAGAATCGTCCAAATCATGTGAAATTTGGCATCTGAGGTTACTTTGAAATTTGTCACAATATGAGAGGGGAACCTTTGAGAATTTAAAAAAAAAATGAATTTGTATTTGTCATATATACACCAACAGGCATTTCAAAGCCCCAATGATGTCTTAATGCTAAACTTATTGCCAACAGTCAAATCGTTAAAAAATTTAATAAAAATAATAATACAGTGAAAAAAAACAACAATGAAGGATTCAACCGAAATTAGCGGGTCCGTTGAAGGTTCTGTAAAATCGTAGACGCAGAATTGGGCGAGACAAATTAAAATCGAAAGCTGATGCGACTCGGTTGAAAATCCTTTGTAAGCCATTAATGGCCCCGTGCATGCTTTAATTAGTGCGTCGAAGTGGCAATCGGACCATGAGGTTGTTACGCGTTGTTCGAGGTGCGACATTTATGTTGATTTGCTCCAAGATTGCTGGGCAATCCAGATGACCTCGCAAAGTATCAGCAACGAACAAAGCCCTTGCTGTATTCCTTCGAACAAGCTGGGGTTCCAAACTAATCAGCTGGCACCGGCTTTCGTAATTTGGCAGACGGACGGGATCTCTCCACGGCAACCTACGAAGCGCAACACGTAAAAAGCGTCGTTGCACGGACTCGATTTTCTCAACACCGTTGTTATAGTTTGGGCTCCAAACTTCGCAGCAGTACTCCAGGATTGACCGCGACAAAGAGCAGTACAGTGTATTGAGACAATAAATGTCCGTTAAATTTTTCGCTATCCTGAAGATGCATCCCAGCATTCGAGATGCGTTGCTAACTGTGTAGGAGATGTGCTGTTTAAACGTAAGTTGCGAGTCTAGTATGACTCCAAGATTCACCTGACTAACGCGTTCAATTTCAGTATCCAGTAGACGGTAATTAAAACAAACCGGTTCTTTTTTCCGTGAGTACGATATCACCGAGCACTTCTCTGGATTTACACACACACGCTTCGTGTTACACCAGTCAGCGAAGCTTTCAAACTGTCGTTGAGAAGAAACATCTTCGTCTGCGAAGGATAGGCGTGAAATCTTCTAACTAGATGAACGTCGTTGAAGTAAAGCAGAAACATCAGCGGTCCCAAGTGATTTCCCTGGGGTACTCCTGACGTAGAAGTAAATGTGGGTGCCTGACAATCTCCTATGACAACCACTATTTCTCTACCTGAAAGATAGGATCGAAACAACTGCAACAGACCGCCGCTAATTTCAAATCTCTTCATTTTAGCGAATGTTATGTCATGGTTCACTTTGTCTAAAGCGGCAGATAGGTCTGTATAGATAACATTGGTTTGAGCGCGACGTTCCATACTCTCTATATTGTAGGATGTTAGGCAAAGCAGGTTGGTCGTTGTCGAACGCCCAGACGTGAAACCGTGTTGATCGTCACTTAGGTACTGCTTGCAGTGAGCCTGAAGAGGACGAACGGACAAATGAGTAAACAAGCTATGGATTGACTGCGAAAAACGATCCGTTGGGAATCCTGCCTGTCCCTAAAAAATCGGAAATAATCGGCTGTACGAAGCAATCCACTGCGTCATCAGGATGATCTGGATGAAAGAAGAAATCTCTTCCCTGGATGCTCTCGTATGCCCTATCTACTTGAAGCAAACTCGAATGTGACAACTATCGGACCATAATGACCCTCAATGCCGTCTGTACTCTCTCGAATTCAACAAACTTAACTTTAATGGCGAATATTAAGGCAGGTTACGAGAAGCAATATCTAAGCCGGACTAGATGTGTACTTGGGGCAAATCCTCGATATGTACCAGGATTCAACTTATCATCTGTTTGCAGATTATAAAGCGGGGTAAGATTCAATGAAACAAACTGGAGTAGATATGGCTGGATTAAATGGATTCGTATGACGCTGGATGGATTAAATGAAGTGTTGAAATAGCTGAAGAGACATCAGACTCGTTATAGATGTTAGATGGGTTGAAACAGGGTGGTGCACTTTTTAAACTATTGTGCATCATGTAACCCGTCAGAATAACAATTTAGCACTGGGTGGAAATATAGATACAAAAAGGTAGTAGAGTGTATTGTTTATGTAACATAATGCTCATCACTGTTCCTTATGATCGTTCACCTTTTTGTTTATTTTAGCTTTTGTGAACGATTCTGTTGGTCTAGATAGATGTAGAAAATTTTGTTTCATATTTTTGTATAAATAACATAGGGCTTAGATAGGTCACCGCTCTCCTCTTGCTGTTGAATTGGTTGCTGGTTATGCTGCAAGATGGATGACAGCTATGCACCGAGGTGGTGTGTTTTTGTTTTGGTCGTGCAGAAGGCAGAAATGAGATAGTGACAGACCACGGTTAAGAAATGACGTACTCGATACGCAGTTTCGGGACAGTTGACCGCTACAACAATGTGAAGTGCGCGTGTGTGAGGGAAAGATATCCGACGGAAAGTGCCGGCCCGTGGTTTGGGCACCTATAGACTTTCTGGTGCTGGATCGCCGTCGGGGGAAGCTAATCAACAAGGAGTTTTCGCTTCCCCGGCTAACCGCAAAGAACCGCAGACGCACCAATCCGCTCTCGCTGAGAAGGATAAGCCGAACGAGCCTTGCTCTCCTTCCCAGCTAATAGTCAAGGAGGGCGAAGCAGGGTGGACAGCGGCTCCCTCTGGAAATAACACTGCAGTGTCTTCCGGGATTCTTTGCGGGGAGCAAAGAATTCGGTAATACGTCACCACCGTCGCTAGGGAGGTTCCAACAAAAGAGCCTTGCTCACCTCCCTGGTTAATTGACAAGGACCGCTGCCGGAGCAGCCGACAGACCGACCAGGCCGTTGTTGTCCCGGCCGTACGAAGAAACCTGCCCGCCTGTCCGTAAGCAGCATTATCGAAGTGTGCAGAACAGAGCAGAATAAAAGTCGGTAAATTTATTAATTTATTTTATTTGTTTACCTTTTTTGTTGTTACGAAAATCTGAAATTCCGGTAGAGGCACCTAGGCCGCCCTGAAAATAAGGGTCCGCCGGGCTAACAAGAACCCGAGTAGTAGGCAAACCCCTACTTACAATCATAGCACTCGAAGGTGCGATTCGAAGACCCTATGTGTAAAGAATCGGAACAATCATCACGAGAGCTCACGAGCTTCTTGGCTTCACTGACAAAATTGAAATCATTGATGTTGATCGCAGAGCAGTGGAAGAGGCATTTTTCGAAGTCAGCTAAAGTCCGATAGGCTAGATATGCACTCAAAATTTTCTCTATACAAATTGCAAATATTCCTCGTTGTTTTATACAGTCATGATGAGTGAGCGTTGAAGAAAGCAGATTATCGAGTGCTCGGCATGTTAGAGAGAAGAACTCTGCATTCAATACTCGGCGTCACAGTTGAGAAAGCAAAATAGCGCAGACGCATAAACCATTAGCTGTACCAAGTATACAAACATCGAAAGGCTGATGAAATGCAACAGACTATTCACAGTGGACTGAGAGACAAACTAAAGTTACGCACAGTAGTGAACCCAAAAGAAGTCGGCGATTTCGGGTCTGACCCCGCACTCCCTGACTGTGTGGAATTGTGGAAGATGCGCGTGCGGCGAGAGGTCAAGCAGACTGGAGAATAGCAGGTTGGGCTCGTGTAACTCGGAAATCACAAATATATTTGTTCATGATTCGGAGTACCCGATGGTTCGGCCACGATGACGTTGATATGCATAAATTTTACTTAGTTCTTATTTTTAGCTTTTGAAGAACCCTTTTGCAGTATGAATGTCTTTGTTTAGGAGTACTGTGGAGGAATGAAATTCAAACAACTTTGTCGAATATGGGAATATTACTCTTACGGTTTTTAGTCCATGATTGCATGTCCTTAAGTATTTTTTATGAATAGCTTTTCAAAAATCGATTTAAAAAAATAAGTGACTAACACTTTTAGAGCATTTGCCATATGAAATATGAATATTTGGCCACAAGAAAAATGTTTCAAGCAATTCCAGTCGTCAGTCTGTGTGTTTAGAATAACATCCAAAATCTGATGAAAAAAATGCTCAATATGATATGTAAGTACTCACCGAATATGAAACAGCGGACTTTGTGGTTCCATTAAAATCTCCTTCGGTGTTCCGGTAACGGTTAACTGTCCCGGATGTCCGGAAGTTGGACCGCCCAGCGGACTGACCGCACCGGACGTCGGACTCTTCTGGTGCACTCCGAGGTTGTTTTTGAAGTACAACTTTGGCAGCGTCGGTCGTTGTCGTTTTTCGGGCAATTTTTTGCCCGGGATGGTTTCGATCGGCGGAGGAATCGGTTTGTGTTCCTCTTTATGAACGATGATGTGATTATTGTTGGCAGCATTGGCAGCTGCTGCCGCGGAGCTATGCTTCGCCGATTCCAAACTGTTGCCGTTCATGATGCTGCTGCTGTTGGTGTGTTTAATAATGTTCGAATAGTTGCCTGTATCGTAGTGACTGTAATTGTTGTTAATGCTAGTGCTGGAAAATTTCATGTTTTCGACTGTTTTGAGGTTATGCTGGTGAGTGGCTACCGGAACAAAAGCCGGCGTTGAAACAGGTTCCACAATTGCCTCAAACTTGTTGAGGTTCTTCGGTAACGGTGCTAGGCCACGAACGTAGTCGTAGATCTGGTCAATTTCGTCGTATTCATCGGCAATCGATCCGTTTTGACTGCCACCGCCCAGTGGCGGGGAAAACCGATTCGAATCACAGCTGTTGCTTTTCTTCAGTACATAGCCATTGGCGGTCAAACCGGATACACTGGATGTTACCTTCCTATTTCCTGCCTGCTTCGTGGTTTCCTTTTTGTCCTTTTCACCCAACTTGAGGTCAATTATCTGCAGTCTATCGCGCGCATCTACCAAAAGACGTTGCGCTTTATCCAAGAAACGAGAATATTCGATAAAATGATCCAACTGTTCCATGTTCTTGGCCCTTTGGATCTTAATCTTGGCATTCAGTGGAACTGATATCAAATCCATATCTTTCTGGAGCGGCAGAGCAAATATCCGATCTACTTCGACGCAACCCAGCAAACGCAGCTCCGGTATGAATGGTTGTTTCATCCCTTTGGGTGCCGTTCCGTGAACTAACCTAAAAGGTGAAAAAATGTAACATTAGTCTCTCGAGCCTCTAATAAAGTAAAACTATACTTACCTAACAGTTACTGGCATTCGTTTCTGCAACAGATTGCTGACTGAATGTACACCGCTAATACTATCCTCTTTAGCAATAGGTGAAAATTTGGCTTTGGCTTCTAATGGCAAACTAACGATTTCGTCCTTTGATGTCTTGCACTGCAGATACTTGCCGTTGTCTGAGATCGTCGTGAGAATTTCGCCCGCATGCAGCGACTTGCTGTTGTGGTTGCAGCGTAAGGTTTCGCGCACCAAAACACGGAAATTCCGTCGCTTCGATAGTTCCAGCACACTCTCGATGCATCGCGTTGACCGACCATCTTCACTGAGCAGTTCAAAGAACCCGGGATAGGTTTCGGGGATGAGGACTTTGGGGCCAACATTCGAACTCTTGCGACCTTCCTTGATCTTCACCGGTTGCGCTAGAATCTGGTACTTCCTTCCGGCATTCAGGAACAGAGCGGTACTCTGCAGTGAAGGATTCGAGAGTGTTGGTACACCAAGATTGTAGTACTGGCCTTTGACGATCTTACCGACCGCTGGCAGGTCGGTTTTGGCGAAATCTTTCAGATAGACTGGTTGCGTGTCGCCGAAACGAGATGCCGCCAGTATGATTTGGCCATCCGTTGCGGCCATTGCCGTGGATGAGGTGGTGTTATTATTGGTAGCGGAACCGTCAGGGGGATGGGGTGTAAGGAAAGGACTGCTATCCTGATGGTGGACAACTTGCGTCGTTCGACGGCGGATGCGGAGAAAGTAGTTTGCAATTTGCTGGCTGAATGACGCCGGGTGTGGCACTATCACATCTTTGTTCGGTTTGGGGGGTGGTGGCGACGGCGGTGATAAGCGCGGTATATCCGTAACAGCCTTATGTTGCGACACGGTGAAAAAGTGTGTGGTGGTGGTGGTGGTGCTGGAACGTGCAGTTGGGTGACGAAGGGGATGGTGCTGAATGTTGGTGGTGTAATGGTGACCGTTGTCGTGTGACGGATCAATCGTTATCGTTTGCAGGCTACACTTACAGGATCTGGAAAAGAGAGGGAAATGTTTGAGATGGATTAAACATATGTGGTGCCATCAAAATAAGATTGGGCATAAGTATGTGTTTACTTAAATAATATTGAATTGCCGTGAATATTTGACGGGCTTAGAGAAAGCAGAGAAATTTTTGACCATATTTTTTAAATTGGTGAAATTTTCATTTTTTCTTTTCTTATTTCCGACGAATTCCCAGGGGGCTTTACGGTAGATAGCTGGTTCAGCGTTCAAAATTAATTACATACCCTTCGCGATTCACAGCAACTAAAAGATCTTTTACTTTTACGGACACATTATTTATTCTGTAGCAGCGCATCTATTGGTCTGATTTGGATGGTTGTGATAGCGAATTATCTGGAAAATACACGTGATTCAGTGATGAAATTTTTCCCTCGATACTTGCAGTCTTTTAAAAAGTTGTGCAAGATTGAAGACAGAGAAAACACAATTACTCCTATACGCTCACTTCGAAAACCGAAAGCCTGTCAATCTCAGGCACATTTTGTTCCATTATCCAACTACTTGTGGAGCGGCCTCAGACGTCTTTTCTTTTAACTTCCGAATTGCCCAATACTTTTCAGTTTGGCGGATTTGCGGGCAGGGGTGGGTGGATTAATATCCTTGCGGACGAAATCCATCCCTTGTCACGGTACCACTGTCCATCGCTTCTTTTGGGGTGAAAAGCTTGGTTTTGTGTCCGCAGCTGGACATTCCTTGCTGTTAGCGTAAATAACGAAAATATAGGATTTTGTGAAAGCAATATTTATCTGCACCATGATTGGACCGAGCGAGCTAGCGTTGTTAGTATGGCTTCTTCTTTGTCTAATGAACTGTGACACACGTATAAAGCATGATCCAGAATAAAAATTTATCATTTTGCTTTTTGACGCCGTAGAAGCTGCAGTATGATTGCAGTTGCCTATCAAACGCAGATCGCTGTTTGGTTAGCCGTAGAGCCATCAATATGGGAGAGTGGCACCTAAGAAACTCAATCAAATACGTGAAGTTATAAATAGAAGTGCAGCCTATTCTATAACCAAATATATTTTTGACGTAGGACTACGTCTTTGTTTTCGGTATGGGGGTGCACTCTGCAAATTCTACAAAAATGGTATGTAACGAAAAGTGGTCCAATTTTAAACGCATATAATTCAGCCATCTCACGATAAATTTTCAATTTTTTTGCACAAATCGCCCCGAAATACTTCTAAGAATAGATTCCAATAGATAAACCCAAAGATTTTTGATATCATAGCATTAAAAAATTAAATAATATACAACCTTGTCAAAATCTCGCGCATTAACACACAGAAGATAGCGCTTCCCAAGCCCTGTACGACGGATTGGTATACCTAGCGCGCAACGCTTTTATGAATGACGTCATCATCGACTATTTAAAGAACGGACTTGGCCAGACACGCTCAGTTCCCTGTTGAACGGCTGGCGAAGCAGATCACTGCGCTCTGTTATTTACAACCAGTGTAGCTGAGCTGGAAGTCCGTTACACTGGCTGTGGAGGGACGCTGCCCTGTGTCGTCCAACAGGCGACCGCTCCAACTGTTTCCTAAATGCCGCTGTAATGTTGCCAGTAAATTTTTGGTTTAACTAGCACATGTATTTGCGCTTGAAATTAAGTAATGTAGTGGTAGTAATAAGCTTCCCATTTTGGTTTAAACGCAAGGACAGTTTTTAAAACAGGATTTGATTAATTAGTTTAGCTCATCTAAGCAATTTTATCAATTCTGTAATTTAAAAGGAATTTTACGGAACTTGGTGAATTTGGCCCCACTTGCAACTGATATAATCAACCTGCACAAAGTGTTACATAACGCAGGGCTGTTTTTTGGAACAAAATTATGTGTTATCATTCAGCCCTTCGCTATGCAAAATCACGATATTATGACAGATGGGCTAAGCGTGGCCGTTCCTTTCAATCGGGAAAGGCCGCGTAGAATTTTGGTGAAATGCGCTAATAGTGGTGGTACTAGTTGTCTCTTTCGTTCTACCCATCATCATCAGCGTTGACTCATTTTGCATTGTACGCTTGGGTTCAATGTTTGGCGTCAATGTGTTGGTAGGTAGGGGAACTGGCGGTAAAATGAACACGTTAAGCAAAGTCATTATTTTCTAACTAATAAGTGAATGAGATATTACAATCACCTTATGTTTCTTGTTAGACATGTTTTGTACATATCTGGTAAAAATACTTCGTCATAAACATATTTTTTCAAACATGATTCTTGATTTCTAAACATGTCCAAAAATGAGACATGTTTATAGCGAGTGGGTAAAATGAACATCTGGCGGTGTTAAAATGAACAGCTTCTGGTGACCTGCAAAATGTCCTGTATGTATGCAATGCGCAGCGTTGGAAAGCATTTTCCGATCAATCCTAATATCCCAACAAATCATGAGCTTTGCATACACACAGGTCATTTTGCAGGCAAAAAAATTGTCACGGAAGAATTGAATTTTCATGACGTAATATTAACCATTTTACAATCCTGTGACATCGAAACACATCTACAAACTTGGGGTTATCCATGGGTGTTTGAACTTTTAGGATCTGTTTGAGAGCAACTAGAAAGCTTGTTCTACACATGAGATATGATTATATTGTCTAAAATTTGATTTTTCTTCACCGGTCCGGGTGTTTTTTTCCCACACACTAAGTACTAAGAAAATAAATATTTTACATTAAGTAGTATAGTCCTACGTCTACAGTTCGTGCAACCCCATAGGGTTGCCCCTTGTAGTTTTTTGGTCGAAAATCCAGAACTTATAAACCGTTGATACTAGACATTCAGTGTCTTTGGAACAAATTGCCTAAAATAAGTGACCATCATCTCAAAAATAACAAAATTAGGCTGACCCTTTCATTTTTTAAAACACAAAAATTATCTCCTGAATGGAAAAAGATAGGATACAACCTTCCGAAGAAATGTAGAGAAATCAATTTAAATAACTTTGTTGAAAGTGTTGAATTGATTTCTCCACATTTTTTGGAAGGTTGTATTCTCCTATCTTTTTCCATTCAGAAGGTATTTTTGACGTAGGACTATGTCTTTGTTTTCGATATAGGGGTGCACGTTGCAAATTCTACAAAAATGGTATGTAACGAAAAGTGGGCCAATTTTAAACGCATATAATTCAGCCATGTCACGACAAATTTTCAAATTTTTTGCACATATCGCCCCGAAATACTTCTAAGAATAGAATCCAATAGACAAACCCTAAGATTTTTGATGTCATGGCATTAAAAATTTAAATAATGTACAACCTAGTCAAAATATCGCGCGTTTACATGCAGAAGATAGCGCTTCCTCTAGTCCGGCACGACAAATTTGTGTACCTAGCGCGCTACGCTTCTATGAATAACGTCATCATCGACTATTTAAAGAACGGATTTGGCCGGACAAGCTCAGTTGCCTGTTGAACGGCAGGCGGAGCAGATCACAGCGTTGTTCGTTTTACAGCCAGTATAGCTGAGTTAGAAGTCTATTACATGGGCTGTGGAGGTACGCAACCCAGTGCTGTCCAACACGCGATTGAGTTTGTTCGTTCACACACTATGCTTTCTTTTGTGTTGTGCTCGTTCCTAGCTCACATTTATGTACAACCTCGAACACAATTATCCGTACATTCGAACTCCATTTGTACAATCGCTTGTACATTCGAACTCCATTTGCTAACACGGTTAACATAGTGTCGTGGTACCAGTTGTCTCTTTTGCTCTACCCATCATCATCAGCGTTGACTTTTTTTGCTTTGTGCGCTTGGGTTAAAGTTTGAGGCGAATGTGTAGGTAGGTAGGTATATCAATTTTTTTACTAAATTGTTAGCGGTTGCATCCGTAACCTGCATGATAGCAATCTGTGCTTTAGTTGCGCCAAGACGAATACTTTCTTAGCAACAAATTTGCGCGGGTCGATGGAAAGCACAACGAAAGTTTATTATTTACATTCGATCAATTCATTAATTCATTTCCACTCAGCCAATCCTATTTTGATTCTGCTAATAGGTACATACTACAAAGCCTATACAGGGTGTTTGGTTCATGGTTAAGAACCTCTCGGAGGTGATTGGCTATCATATTTGGAGAGAAAAATTGTTCCACACATTCCAGCATACCTCAACCGTTACAGAGTTATTGAGCTTTTTGTGTAGAAAACTTATTTCTTTTAAACTACCTCTAACTCAAAACGTATACTTTGCATTTAAAATCTTTCAGTCCCATTCGAAAGGTGAGAAAATTGCCTATTGAATGGTGTTCTCATATCTTTCAGTTAATTAGTTTTAATTACCTTTTAGTTATAAAGTAGTTAAAATTTGGTGTTTTTGAGGAGGTTCGTAAACCTCATTTTCTAATTCTAATTTTCTCAAAATAATGAAGTATGATTATAGCAATATCTTTTATCCAAAAGTGGGGTTTTGGGATGATTCATAATTTGTTCTTGAACATCATATTCCTATCTCTTCTCATTTCTTTGTAATTGTATTACTAAACTTTTACTGTACTTGACTTGCAAGTGCTTAATAACTTTAGTCTAAAAAATATGCTTTATATAATTATTTCCAAGATTTCATTGGAAAGCTGTGAAAATTTCCTATTGCAGTATGTACGAATATCTTTTAGTTGAGGGTATTAAATGATTTTTTACTAACAAAATTACTCAAAATTACCGTTTTTGAGGAGTTTTCTAATTATGCTAATTATTTATCAACAAGATTTATCGTTACTATTGTTCATTTGGTCCCCATTAACATTCTCTAGAACTTTTTATTTGGCACTTTATCCCTATCTTTTTTCGTATCGCTGCTATTTAATAGTTAAAAAGGATGAACTCATCACAAATGTAGTGGGTTCGAAATCGTCGTTTTTGCTTACGAAACGAGAAGATACAAAATGATTTTGCTTCGAAACTAAAAGAGATAATTAAATGGAGTCAAAGAAAGAATTGTAGAACTTGCTGAGCATCATTTCCATGTTAATAATGGTGATGTTAATTATATACTATTTTAATAAAATTAACTAAAATGCTAATAATAACAATAACTTTGAACTAATTAACTTCTAAAAGAATACTAAGTTCACTTAACTGAAAGGTATTAACACATTTTCCTCTGTAAAATTTTCCTGGATTTTGAATAAAAAGAAAAAAAAGTACATTAAATACCATACTTTTTTCAATTAGAGCTGGTATTAGTGAAAAATAGATAAAAATACCCAAGCTGAATAACCCAAAAACATGAAAACAAGAAAAGATAAGTATATCATGTCAAAGAACGAATTATGTAGCTCTTCAATCTGAATAATAATCTGGATTATTAAAGTGATGATGTTAACTATTAAGATTTTCAAGAAATGAACGAAAAATAGACTAAAATTGTTAAATTTTCAATAAATTACTTTGAAAAGGTTACTTAAAGTCATTAGCTGAAGCATGTGAGGGCATCACTCAATGGGAAATTTTCTCACCTTCCCAATGGATCTAAAAGATTTTAAATATAAAGTATACTTTTAAGTTAGAGGATTTAAGATAAAAAAGTTCAATAACTTTGTAAAGGTTGAGATTTGATGGTGGGTGTAAAACAATTTTTTTCGCCTAATATGACAGTTTATCACCCCTCGAGAGGTTCTTAACCATGAACCAAACACCCTGTATACGAATGAATACACTGCCACTGGAAAACCGTTGCAAAAACTTATCTAAGTCCATATATAAAATTGTTTTCGATTCTTGCATATTTATAGTTTTGATATATGATTAAGACCACTGCATTCGCTACATTTTTATGCGTACTTTAGGAAAGTTACAATAATGGCAAAATATAACTAGTAAGCTTGGTCTATATACGAAATGTGATTATGCTGTCTAAAATTTAATTTTTATTCACCGGTTCGGATTTTTTTTCCACACGCATAAAAAAGTTTTTACAATTTTTAAAAGCTGATCTTGTGCTATAAAGATTTAGTTCCAGGTATTAGTTCGGTCACGGTTTTCTGTCTTCTTTCTTCAGATCTTCTCAAATAAGTTTAATCGGATTCGAAATGAAATGATCTGATAACCAAGAAGATTTGGCTCAATATGTAACATTCGATGTTGATTGGTTGTGCTTGAACTATACGTAAGAAATATATTTGATTTATTATTACTCTAAATGTACCAAGAAAATAAATATTTTACATTTAGTAGTATAGTCCTACGTCTACAGTTCGCGCAACCCCATAGGACTGCCCCTTGTAGTTTTTGGATCCCTAAAAGTACTCTTCTGTAGGGGTATCTCGGTCAAGGCGAATGATGTTAAAGTCTTGGAAGTTGAGAATAATGTTTGAAGTAAGCCATGTTCAAATATTTAAAAAAAAAAAACAACTTTAGGAATGGTACTTCTACACTTCTACTGTAGAACGATGATTAGGTTCTTGACCACAATCAATTAATTAGCCTTCGAAGGATACGATCGCTACAAGGTTTTCGGAGATTTGTGAATTCGATGGGGAAGTGTTTCAGCATTTCATGGAAACGTTGTCCTGGAGGAAATACAGGCTCAAAGTGCCTGTAAATTATTCGCCAAGCATTTTTTGTCGGTTTTCGGTTACACTGCATCAGATCAACACATTGAACCTGCCGTTGAAGACGTACCTGTGGATCCGGTTGACTTTAATACATTTGAAGTGAAACCACAAATGGTGATTTCTGCGGCAAATAAGTTGAAAAGCTCTCTCGCTCCGAGTCAGCCAAACTATACACGACAGGCTGAAACACTATGTCTCTTTCGAGCAGCTAAGCTTTATGCTTGGTAGGTCTGTTACAATCATATGGAAACTAAAGCACAAGTTGATGCGATCTACTATAGATTTAAAAGCCGCTTAACTGACTGAAGCTCCTGTCCTCGAGGGCATACACCGTGCTTCAGCAAATCATCGCCGGTCAGTCTACACTCAATAGACCATACCGTCAATCTCAACGTCCCGTGAAGGTACATAAACGCGGTGTTCCGACGTGAACAGATGATCGCAAGTAACCGCGTGTGCTTGCTTCAGACCAGACAAAACAATGCGAGCCTTATTTGGTCTAACCTTGGTAATTTCGGTTACGGCTGACTACCGTTCCTTGGCATTTTAAATTAACTTAAGTTGTTTAATCTGGCACCGGAATAAGGGCTAGTCGATTTCTCTTTGTAAGATAGAGTCACCAGAAATATTGAAGAACTTATTTTTGGGAACATGTTTATTGAAGACCAAAAATCTCTACTTGTAATGCTCTCCAAGTTACATTGTGAACAACATTACTTCTTAAATATCTTACATAAAGCTTCAGTGTGATCTTGAACAGCGGTTTTCAAGCTTTTTCGTACCACGGGCCCCTCCAAATCGCACTGTGCTGTTGCGGACCCCCACAGTTTAACATCGATTTGTATGCTATCATGTTACGAAAAAATGCTTGTAATTTCAATATACATTCGAAAAACTACAAGGGGCAACCCTATGGGGTTGCACGAACTGTAGACGTAGGACTATACTACTTAATGTAAAATATTTATTTTCTTAGTACTTAGTGTGTGGGAAAAAAACACCCGGACCGGTGAAGAAAAATCAAATTTTAGACAATATAATCATATCTCATGTGTAGAACAAGCTTTCTAGTTGCTCTCAAACAGATCCTAAAAGTTCAAACACCCATGGATAACCCCAAGTTTGTAGATGTGTTTCGATGTCACAGGATTGTAAAATGGTTAATATTACGTCATGAAAATTCAATTCTTCCGTGACAATTTTTTTGCCTGCAAAATGACCTGTGTGTATGCAAAGCTCATGATTTGTTGGGATATTAGGATTGATCGGAAAATGCTTTCCAACGCTGCGCATTGCATACATACAGGACATTTTGCAGGTCACCAGAAGCTGTTCATTTTAACACCGCCAGATGTTCATTTTACCCACTCGCTATAAACATGTCTCATTTTTGGACATGTTTAGAAATCAAGAATCATGTTTGAAAAAATATGTTTATGACGAAGTATTTTTACCAGATATGTACAAAACATGTCTAACAAGAAACATAAGGTGATTGTAATATCTCATTCACTTATTAGTTAGAAAATAATGACTTTGCTTAACGTGTTCATTTTACCGCCAGTTCCCCTACCTACCAACACATTGACGCCAAACATTGAACCCAAGCGTACAATGCAAAATGAGTCAACGCTGATGATGATGGGTAGAACGAAAGAGACAACTAGTACCACCACTATTAGCGCATTTCACCAAAATTCTACGCGGCCTTTCCCGATTGAAAGGAACGGCCACGCTTAGCCCATCTGTCATAATATCGTGATTTTGCATAGCGAAGGGCTGAATGATAACACATAATTTTGTTCCAAAAAACAGCCCTGCGTTATGTAACACTTTGTGCAGGTTGATTATATCAGTTGCAAGTGGGGCCAAATTCACCAAGTTCCGTAAAATTCCTTTTAAATTACAGAATTGATAAAATTGCTTAGATGAGCTAAACTAATTAATCAAATCCTGTTTTAAAAACTGTCCTTGCGTTTAAACCAAAATGGGAAGCTTATTACTACCACTACATTACTTAATTTCAAGCGCAAATACATGTGCTAGTTAAACCAAAAATTTACTGGCAACATTACAGCGGCATTTAGGAAACAGTTGGAGCGGTCGCCTGTTGGACGACACAGGGCAGCGTCCCTCCACAGCCAGTGTAACGGACTTCCAGCTCAGCTACACTGGTTGTAAATAACAGAGCGCAGTGATCTGCTTCGCCAGCCGTTCAACAGGGAACTGAGCGTGTCTGGCCAAGTCCGTTCTTTAAATAGTCGATGATGACGTCATTCATAAAAGCGTTGCGCGCTAGGTATACCAATCCGTCGTACAGGGCTTGGGAAGCGCTATCTTCTGTGTGTTAATGCGCGAGATTTTGACAAGGTTGTATATTATTTAATTTTTTAATGCTATGATATCAAAAATCTTTGGGTTTATCTATTGGAATCTATTCTTAGAAGTATTTCGGGGCGATTTGTGCAAAAAAATTGAAAATTTATCGTGAGATGGCTGAATTATATGCGTTTAAAATTGGACCACTTTTCGTTACATACCATTTTTGTAGAATTTGCAGAGTGCACCCCCATACCGAAAACAAAGACGTAGTCCTACGTCAAAAATCGATCGGTGGCCCATGGTGTACTGTGGCCAAATCAAAATTTTTCTAAGTCTATGTAGACAATCTCTCTGAATTGTCAAAAAAGTGATGTAAAACATTTGCACGCAATACTCCGTTATTACGAACGAAACAAGCAATGGCTCTGTTAGAATTCACCCAGCCTACTACGCTATCAACTTGCGTGACCTTTACCTTCAGCAATAGCACACGTTCTTGATGTACATACGCACAGGAATGAAAAAGCGTTCACTTAATTAGAGCGCAAATCCCGAACACGACACCTGGACCGTTGTTTGCTGCTGCTGCTTCTGCTTGATGAGGTCGCTTCAGGTGGTGTCTTTTATGGATTGGTTCGTGAAACAAGACACAGCATGACTAGACCTCTACTATGGTACTAGGTCTAGTCTTACACCACAGGAATCAGCGTTGGGATTGCGTGACGTTATCACTCGTACATGTAAAACAATGGATATAATTAAATAGTAAGTTTGTTCTCAGATGCTTGGTGAGATAGTACCAGAAGGTTGAAAAGGCGTCAAAAATGACCTAATTTTGGGATGAAGGTAGCAAACATAACACTCCATTATGAACTAATAGCTTTCCGCTCCAAGCACACCTTTCACGGAAATGTCATTTTCCTGCCGACAAAAACAAAGCGCACTCATCCAAGAGGACAGACTATGAAACTTTACGATTATGCCTTTATTATTTAAAACTTGAATGCCTCCACAACATAACGGCGCTAATTTTGGCTTTCGATGATTAAAGATGGTGGCGATATTAAATTTAACATTCGCACTTTCCTCGATCGACTCAATTATGGTATTCCGAGTTTTATGACCATTTTGGTCGAATCTACCGAATAATTCACAGAAAAGGCCGTCTTAAAGGACATACATCTTCTTGAATTACGATACGTGCCGCTTAAAACTTCGTGTTCGTTAACCTAAAAATTCACGAATAGGAAACCTACTTTCAAAAATGCGACTTGAGCTTATGCCAATTTTCTGCTGGTGATATTTGGCAAAAGAATGTCTCACGGATAAAACGGAATTATTCTGTTTTTAGATGAGCTTACCTCATTACCCTAATTGGATCTTTAAAATATTAATATCTTAGCTTGCTGAGATGTTTGAATGTTTCAATAAGATGAACCAACCAATGGTTCTACCCTAATAAACATGTTTGGAAAATCTCATGGCCAGCTACTAAGGATACATATACAGCGATCCGACTTTTTAACGAGATTGTTTAATATGATTTTCATGGTATGCCGGAATGTCAAACCAAGCAACAGGCCCATGCTCGTTTACCCAAAGCCGGAAGAAAAAGCAATGAATGGAGCGAAACGAGTGTCTGAGAAAGCGCATGTTTTGATCCATCCTAAAAGATAACCTTTCTTTATTCAATTAAACAGCCTCTCTCCACAATTTGCAGCAAAAACAACGCCTCAGATACATGCTATAATCTAATCATTCTATCATATTAATTGACTGTAATTAAAAATTAATTGCTTTCGGGTTGCTTGCGCCTGAGCCGAATATTGTGATTCTGATGGATTCAGTTTCATCAACTGACAAAATAGTATCCCGTTGGTACCTCCCCGATAGACCTAGTTTCGTTGATTCTGTACCACTATCGGAACTGATCATCTTAGATGTAGATTGGCATCGCCACTGGCATCCACCGGAGGAGTTGGGCAAAGCGCGGGGTAGCGAATGATTAATTATGTTTTTGCTTAAAATTGATTACCGCAACTTGAACGTGGCTTCCGGGCTCGCGCGTTCGGATTTAAATAGGTTTTGAGTCTTTAGTGTAGGAAAACGGACAAGACGGGCAAAATGAGCAATGGTTGATTAGCATCCGCTGAGTGCAGGCAGCGTAGGTTTTATGGAGCTGTGCAGATGCGATACAGGAGATTGATGGAAGGCGTTCAAGCTGTTTGGTTTGTTTTGTATCTTTCCGTCATTTTGTTGATTTGAGAATAAATTAAATTGACTTCTCAGGTTAATGATCGAAACGCAGGATTTTTCAAACTTTGACATATTTATTGAAAGTTATGAACTTTAGCTTATTTAGAAATTAGCACTGGCGTAAGGTGGGGTATATTTTAATCACAGTGCTGGTATGGCAAGTAATGTGTTCCTGCGGTTTGAAGTTTACCATTTTTACACTACTATGCTGGATCTATAAATGCAGAAATTCATCGATCTGAGTGTCTGTAGAAGAGAGTACTGCTTATACACGTGAAACAAAATATCTTGTTTTAACTGGATTAAGTTTCGGTGCATTTCGTCAAACTAACTCTCAATTGGCTTACGATAAAACTAGGCGATTGTGAATCTTTAACAACACTTGAAAAGCAGTTGGAAATATACAACAGTTAAAAAATGGGGTAAACGTACAAAGCACTTGTCTGGAAGTTGATGAAAAGTGATAGATAAAAAATGCGAACATTCGTGATGGAATAATATCACATTTTATAGGAACAAACGTTTGTTTGATTAAAACTTTTTTTTTTGTTAAATGATTTGAACGAAAAATATGTGGATAATATAGTTTCGAAACAATTATTACATTGCGATTGAGGTGGCGCGGTAGATATGACAAGCAATACATGTGTTTTCTATCTATGATAATAACAATTAGATTGACTGTTATAGCCAAACTATCGCTAGTTGTGGGACCGGACATGACATGCGTCAATTTTCGCAACTGTACTTGTACGAGACGTGCAATTTTTCGTGCCGATTTTGCGGAAAGCACCCAAAACTGAGTTAAGTAACTTTTCAACGATGATATTTCTTTTTTGGATTTTTTTTATTAAGCAAGGCTAAGTCCATTAGCGGCAACCTTGCTTTAGACCGTGTATGCCTCGGCAAAATGCAATATCTTGACTCTTGTAGCGTCCGAATTCAAATCTGTTAATAAAGGGGGGAAATATTACGATACATGTTGCCGCTAAAAACCGAAGAATCCTCTGCATTGCTTCATATACCAAAAAAGTGGGAAAAATTTAAAGTAAAACTGTCAATTGTGGTATTAAATATTAATCGCTCTGAGCAACGATTAAAAATATTTTTTTCTTGTTTCTCTATTCCGGCGATAAATGATAGTGATTGGATAAAGAAACTATTACTAAAAACAATCTGTTTATTTAATCTTACGATTTGAGTTAGTTACTATAATCTTAATAAAATTTTAAAAGGTTCTTAGTAAAAACAATTCCAAAGCTAGGACAATAAAAAAATCTTAAAAATATATTAATTTTGAATGTAATTTTTATTATTTTACTATTTTGTTGTTTTATTGATTTATTATTATCATTTTTTATCGACATTCAATTAGCGAGAGATTACTGGGTAGGGAAAGTTATGAATATTTAGAGCTATAGTACTCAAGTGAGAGCAAGGATGTTATGTATACTTCACATCGGAAAACTAGTCATTAGAACAGGCTTAATATCGTACGGGCTTAACTTTTTTCTTCTGTTGGTGGATAATTATTTTATTATTTAATAACAATTTACTCTGCATAGTTACAATGGATATTAAAGGCTGAACCGATCATGATAATGTCTGATGATCGACAAGGTGTTCTAAAATACACGTTCACAATGAGTAGAAGCCTCCGTATCGTTATGAGCAGAAAACTGTCATTGTAAAATCTCATCTTAGGGATCATCCATAAATGACGTAGCATTATATGGGGGAGGGGGGAGTTTTGTATTTTGTGATGATGTGTGACGACAGGGGGGTAGGGCGTCATGTCATGTTACGTAGCTTTTTTAAAGGGGAATAGAATAGAATTTAAAAAAAAATTGCGGAGACGAGGGGGATGCAGAGTTACCGTCAAGCTACGTAATTACCAGGGGGTATTTAGAGGTTTGTGATGAAATGCTACGATGGGGGAGGGGGGGTGTTAAAAATCACTCAAAAATGCTACGTCATTTATGGATCATCCCTTACGAAACTTCACACTCAGTTAATCATCAAATCGTCTTCCATCGTAACTCCTTCGCCTCCATGGATAGAAACATCAGCATCAAATCCAAGTTTACTGGTTTTAGAGAATGTTCGAGAGTAGAGAATACCTAAATCCACCCTCAAATTTCTAATCTGGCAGGCGATTCGTGGAAATGGAGAAACAATTCAACTCATTTTTATCTTCATCTGGCGTCTTGCCTCCTTTACCAGTTCTGTAGCTATATGCAAATTTCGTCCTTATTGAATTTTATGATGCTTTTATTTTCAAAATTCAGATACTTTCATGATTTTTGTGTACTTTAACACAATGTGTTTGATAATATTATCAAATGAGCGACAATGCTAACTATTATTTTAAATGGCAATGTCTACAAATGATTGATAAAAAAGACAAACGTTGCATTTAAATACTTGGATTCCGAAAAAGACCCAAATATTTCTCATATAATTGACACTTTTTTATAATTGAATTTTCGAATTGATAATACCACGAATAGATTTATTTCGTTTAGTTGAAATTGTCGATCCCTGACAGAATTTCCGATGTATTCCAAATTGACGTTAGGATTTAGAGTTTTAGCTCTTTTTGCTTTGAACACTCTTATAAAAGCAGTAGGATTTATCTAGGTTAAGAAAATCATATTTCTGGTCAAATTGATTCAATGATAATGATACCACCAATCTATTGAATCTATAAATATAAATATAAATATAAATATAAATATAAATATAAATATAAATATAAATATAAATATAAATATAAATATAAATATAAATATAAATATAAATATAAATATAAATATAAATATAAATATAAATATAAATATAAATATAAATATAAATATAAATATAAATATAAATATAAATATAAATATAAATATAAATATAAATATAAATATAAATATAAATATAAATATAAATATAAATATAAATATAAATATAAATATAAATATAAATATAAATATAAATATAAATATAAATATAAATATAAATATAAATATAAATATAAATATAAATATAAATATGAATATAAATATAAATGAGCTTAATCATTTCTGCATCACTCGCTTCCGACACATGGAAAGGAACATATCGCATCAATGTGGCCCTTGTTTCTCCTTTGCCAAAGACACTTTATTTTATAACGGTTTCGAAAGTTTTTTAAATGTCTAAAAAGAGCTTTGAACACAATTAGTTTAAACGAGTAAAATTCAAACTAAAATTAAAATAGTTCGTGAAATTTTAACGAATTTAATATTATTCTAAAATTATTTAACAAGTTCATTTGTTTGTTTTTCCATCAGGCAGACGTAATGGAACTAGCAAAGTGAAGAACACATGCGAATCTTTATTTCCTGAATTTTAAAATTGTTGCTTGTAGCCCTGATGCTCCGTCACAGTCCTATTCGATAATGAATCGCAAACCATAGAATACATTAGAACATAGAGCTACTGAATTACCAAGACACAATTGCAACTTATCTGATGTTTTATCCAGCAGTGCTTGTAGCATTGAGCTGCGATTTCATCAATTTTCACCAATCGCTAACATTGGATCGGAACGAACCAAATTTTCCTCGGCTAATGCAGCTCGTCCGGTTTTTCCTCCGCCGCCAACTACGATTAAACCGAACACTTGTTTCCTTCTCTGTTCGGAAGGAGCAAAATCACACGTTGCGGAGCAGCTCGGTCGCAGTTCTCTTTAGTAAATACGTAATTATTCTCGCTGTCACATCGCGCAATCGATGGCTTCTTGGTTACCGGTCAACGCGACTATTGAGAGCGACGACACAGTATTCGCGACGCAATCAGAAGTAAACCAATAAATTTAAGCTCGTTGCTATTATGCACCGGAAATAAATTGGATTTTAATAAAGCAGCAACACACCGTGCGCCGAGATTACGCAATTTAGGAACAGCGGGGGGGAAGCAGTGTGGTGTTGAGATATGGCACGTAAACATTTTACTTTATGTGATTGAGAATTGTAATGGAAAAACGAACGGAAAACTTTGGCTTCCGGCTGCAAGACGAAGCAGAAGCCAAATATTAATTTCAGCTCGAGCACGTTCTTTTTTACAAGATCGAAGGAGGCGTCGCTTGGGTATAGACCGGATTTTTTCCGGCTTGATTTTCCCCAAAACATGAAGTTTGTGTTTTCATTGACAGTAGTGTTTTCGTCAACATAAAAATTGGAACTGGTAGTGAGTCGGTGTTAAAAAACAGGTGCATCGTTGAAAATTATCGTCGACACACATCAATTCAGAGCAGGATGTTGGTGAGTACGTTTTATGTAAGTTTTCAATGTCCATATCGAATTGATTATACTTTTGCTAAATATGTTTTAGGATCAAAACAATTATGTTTAATTTTAAAATCATGAATAAGTCAGAATTATTGGTCACAAACCAAACATGGTTGTATCGTTACCGTATCACTAGTGCTACAGATTAAGATTGAAATGGAAACGATGTTATAAATCAGCAATACGTTACCATTGTACTGTACCGTTTTTGTTGACGATATTTTCAATCGTTCAAACAAAACCTTCTCCACTTTTGGTAATGTGATTCGATTTTGTTCAATAGTTCCACTTGAATTGTATTGCTTGGCCGGATAACCACCATTGATAATGAACTGGCATTAACCCTCCGCCCTTGGAGGTCTCTGGCAATCGCCGATCACAATTGGTCGAATAAAAGCGTGCACACCCCCCCATTCCGGTAAAACCAGACGGAAATAAATAGCGCACATTTATCTTTTGGCACCTTTGCGAGAATGGTTGCTGGTAATGGTTGCCACGGTTAAGAACTTTTGCACATTTCCATTAATGGCCCAAGGAATGACCCGAACACGACTGAGGCCCTGGAAAGAAGCGATCGGTGAACAGAAAAAAAATGACTTCCATTTTCGATTTCATTTAATATGCATTGGAACACTGCTTGCTTTTACTATCGACTGAAGTATCCCTACTGATAGCCGATGGGTAACGGAGGGAAGAAAATTGCACGATTATTTATAGCCAATCGATGGGAATCTGAGGATAAGTGCAACACTGCTGGCGCAGGGATAGAATTTCAGCCTCATCAGCTATTCATTCTAAGATTGTTATTTTTTGCCATGTTCAATTCTCTCTCTCTCTCTCTCTGCTCAAAGGGCCAAATAGAAATATTATACGCTACATCATCTTTTTTACTCGTTATTTGAATCTTTAGATGGGCATTGCTAATGATGCCCACTCGCAGAATGGAAACGAAGGAAAGTCATGTGAATTTAGTGTAGGAATGGGTTGCTTTGGTGAGATTTATTTATGGAGACATGGAAGAATTTTCATATTGAATGGGGGACGATGCTGGTTTGGTGTGTCGCATGCAAATTGAATGACAATCGTTCTGCATTGTGCTGATGTTACACTTGATGTTGTTAGCTTGAGTGCTATGTATGGCTTGGGAAAGGTGAACGAAATTAATGCATTGTTTGCTCTAGATCATTTAGCACTTAACGACTAGCACTTGGAGAAAAGGACTGGATAGTCGATGATTGTGGAGTGTAATTTCTTATGCGAAAGAGTAACGAAGAATAGAAGAATAGAAGCATTGATTGCTCTTTGATCCCAGACTCGTTTTACAGAAGATCTGGAGAACTGAATCGATGTTTATAGTTTCTATGAAGTAGTGTAGCCACTTCAATTAAGATTCTTGTTGTTTTCCTATTGTCAACATCAAAGTGTAAGCAACAGATCGTTAGCAAACCAAGTTTAGTCAATTGCCAACAAAATTGTCCAGTGCAGTGTTATTTATCTTCATGCTGAAATTTTTCGTCATAATGATATGAATTGAATGTAGTTACCTAATGGATATTTATTGGTAAATTCAAAAGATTTATTTTTGTTACAGTGAAGTGTTTTGAAAAGCACTCCCGAAAATATTAAAAACAAAAAAAATCAAAAATGGCCAATAAATTTTATGCATCTAGCGAAACAGTTAAGCATAAAACGATCTTCTCCTATTCTCCGATATTGGTGACTACTGAGCAGGTACCGTTTCTATCCCCAACATTGTATCCGAAAACATTCATACGATTACCGCCTGGAACTGGACTCATTTCATTCCCACGTCTCCAGGCTAGATCGAGATCAGGTTCAAAAGTCGCGTACGTGATTTTGTAAACCTGTGATTGACGGCTGTGATTTTTTTTTCTGTTACTTTCCACTCAGAAAAATAAACGCCTGAGGGGTCTCCCTTAGAGATCGATGTTGTGATTGTATGAGAAGGGTGGGTCTATTTTGCCGTTAGTTTCTATCCATTAGATCAGAGTACTTTAACCACGTTAGGCTGAAATATTATATCAATCACAACTCTTTTAAAATCCAGTATCCTGTATCAAAAGATGGAACAAGCTATTATCTACACACCGTTCAAGTTATTGTTAGACTTAATATGACCGAAAGCTTCAACCGTCTATTCCACGTGGTATGCCACAAATTTGTTTTATTCCACCAGCCTGTCTTTTTCAGCACTGATAGCGATAGTCTATAAGGTAGTTACTACTGTCAGGCATTAACTCACATCTTCACATTTAAATTTTATTTTTAATACTTCACTCAGCACACCTGGTATCATACCAGTCAGTGCAGATTCAGCGAGTCCGATTATTTCAAATAGCGAGAAAAAAAGTTCCCGAGAGACTCGCGTGTTGTATAACCGAGTACCACGCGGTTGGTGGTCGTTCTTCGGTTCGCAGATTGAGCGGAGAAAGAGTACTAATAACTCAATTAATTAAGTTCACAGGGGAGGGAACTTACACCTAAATTGCAGAGGTCAGACGAATGCATTTGATTCTTACCTGAAGGCAGAAAATGAGAGAAATCAGATTATACAAAATCGTTTCTTTTTCTCTTTTCGGTTCCAAAACAACTATGCTTATTTACATAATGATGGACGAAATTATAGGAAAGGTAATCGTTTTGTGTTGCGATCGTTTAGCGAAGAGAAAAACAAAACTTTGTTTGCTTCAAAATAATCTTAGACCCATTAATTGGGTTCATTTAATTAGAACTAATCTAAATGGTGTACCATGACCGTAAATTGCCGGGTGAGATGGATGTTAAATCTGGCCGTTGGGCATCTCGTATCATTAAGATAATTGAATGAAAGTTGAATGATGTCTAGGGTATAAGGTTCGGACGGGCGTCTTAGGATACTATTCAATATAACGTTTAAAAAGATTTGTATAAGGAATATACTTACGACACTACAGCTCCATTGGAAGTTTCATTACGCACAAGGTGAATAATACAAAACTGTGCAATCAATCATTTTTGTGAAAGTTTGATGCTTTCTTCTATCTGTGACATGTGATCATTTTATTTATCTAATTATCAACTTATAATTATGCCTTTGGTAACATTGGAATATCAAAATTTATTACGGTATCTTTTCTTTCAGCTGCTGTCATAGCTACAATTGGCGGGTTTTGGAATGAGTTTTGATCCAACCAACATAAACTACGGCATAGAAAACTGGCATTATAACTCGTCTTCCAGTATTACTCAAGAAAAATTTGCTAGCATTAGCATGCTGTCATCACGTAGTTGAAATAGTGCTTAAGCATATTTTTCAGTTATTCAGAGAATAATCTAAATCCATTGATTTCAATTCAATCAACACATTCTAGAAATAATTCAACGGAAGCTACAGCGAACACAAATACAGAACAAATCTGGAAAATCCTCAATAAACTGGAAGCCCGGACTGCACCATGGAGAGACACCATCATCAAGGTTTGTAATGATCAACTGACAGTACGGCAATAACGTGAAGATTACGAGAAGCTCCTTAAATTGGTGATAACGTTTTTAGGTGGGTTGCCTCCGAAGAAAATACTTGCCGAAATTATGGATGAGCGATGATGATCGAATGGATCATTATAAAACAGTGGCACTATTTATATCGCAATGCTTTGTAAGATATTGGTATTGAGTAAGCAGTTCAGTTTCTGCCCCCCCCCCCCCCCCAGGTGGATCTGGAATTTTTTAAACACGCGTATAATTTTCATGAGGAATGCTACGCGCAAGTGCAAGCTTTATTATGAAAGCCTCCAGAATTTTCCTTAATCATGAATGTTTTTAAGGGTTCGCGTTTCGACTTTATCTCTTCGGAATCACTGTTTGCGCTAGTCCAAAATTGGACACATCATAACGTTTGAACACGTTTAAACATCATCTATCTTTCGATGTCCCGACAGTGAAGAAGCTCGATTTGCTGGTGAGACGCATTAAGCTAGCGGGTAGCTATCATAAAATTTATTTCCGTTCCAAAGCTAGAATCTACATCGGTTTACCTGTAGCGACTCGGATTATCACCGATAGTCGTAATTTGTTGCCGCTGGTGTGGGTAAGGTCTTGGAAATAACGGAGGTTACCGACTGGAGATACAAGTGGTCGAAGGAAAACATCGTTGAGGACGAGGACGATGATAGCGGATGGTTCATCGGTCCAAGATATTTGTGGAAGCGCAGCGATAGCAGGTCAGTCATCTATCATCCGCTAATCTTCATATGGAAATAGCAAACCCATATAAAGATGAGCATACCGAAGAAGAACTTCGTGTAAACCATAATCCAGTTGAACCTGATCCAATCATAACTGTTCAAGACAACTCTCGATGGGAGCAGTTACTGTGTGCCAAAGCTAAAACATTGAAGGCAGCGCAATAGTTTCACGGTACAACGAACAAAGCAGAAGGTAGCAAGGGATTATCTGTATCGGCTGGCTCAACCAGAAGAATTTACCAATGAAATAGGCAATCTAAGAGCTAAAGTAGGCAACAAGGCGCTACCCAAATCAAGCTCGATCTACCATTTGAATCGTGTTGTTAACAGAAGTGGAGAGCATCGTTAACTCACGTTCACTGACGAATATGCCAGTAGAAGATTGGTACACTCCAGTCCTAGTACCGAACCACATTCTCTTGGGTGAGCTCAAACCCTATGCGATCCTCGACAACAATGCAATAGTTTTGCGGCGAGCATGGTGTAGTACCATTGGTGTACGTCATTGGTCGAAGCAGGCATCTTCTGGCGTCGATGGGTACGCGACTATCTGACGGAGTTGCCCAAGTTACAGCAATTTGAATGTGATGCAAATTGATTCCGTATACCTTTAAGATCAGTGATTGTCAACCTGGGGTCCGCGGACCCCTATGGGGCCGCGGAAAGGGTTGTGGGGGTCTGCGAAGATTGGTATCTTTTCCGGTTGGATATACAAATTTAAAGCTTTTTCGCAACAAATTGAAAATAATAAAAATCGATCCTTACAAACAGTATTATATCGTCGCATCCGGTTGCGCATTGAAATGAACTAGCCACAAAAAATAAAAGTGCAAGAAACTGGGAAAACAATTTCGATTGACTTTAAACAAACTCCTTTTAGACCGACAGTCATGTAATGTTGCTATTACTAAAAGTGAAAACGGATCTGAGTCTCAAGGAAGTGACGTACATACAGTTACATCACATGGGAAACTGTGTACAGATAACGTTTAAAAAATAAGCTCCGGGCAGAAAACTTCATTGTGAAGAATACCATGCAATACGGTGTCGTACATTACAACTTTAAAACCAAAGCTGAATATGTAGAAACTGAAAACATTGAGGTGCGCCTGCATGACCTAGCACCGAATAGATCAGGGCACATTAAAAGATTTATATCAAAATACGGGGAAGTGGAATCCGATACAAACTATACTTGAGGAAAAAAATTCAGTGGCGTTTCCAACGGCGTTCGATTTGCTACAATGCTATTGGCAAATAACGCTTTGCACATACCCTGGTCACATTTCTACGTGCCAGTTTTGTAACCAGATGGCACCTTCCGGAAAACAATGGTCCGAAGTTGCTAAGGAAAATTAACCTACTACAACCAAAAAATTTCAACAGATGTTGATAAAACAAAATAAATATGCGATTCAATAACTGATGCTCTTTGTATGTCGAATCTGTCTAGTGTCTACAAACCAACAACCAGCACAAAAAATGCCGATAAGTACAGATTTACAACAGCGAACCGTAAGAGCAAGAATGAAATAAGAACTTCTGACTTCGAACGTCATGAAAGCTGTATGATGAAGACAGTTTAAGCATTCTGCGAAAAACAAAATGAATATTTTTCTGAACTATATTTATTGAACTTCAAAAAGAAAAAAAAATGTTTAAAAAGTTTAATTAATTTACATCCAACTAAATTTTGATTGTAACACCGTTTGAATGAGCTCAACTAATTGCAGAATTTCTTAAGCAGGAACATGCGAGGCCACACGATTTATGGGTAATTAGACATAAAGAAATTTTGCATAAGAAAATTTTGCATGGTTTTGAGCGGTGTTTACGATTGGGGCACTCCAGATTAGTTTCGGTATTATACTTCGACGACGCACCGACTCCAAAGATCTTTGATGCAAAGCTTTTGCGAGTGGCGAAGGTTGCTAACTTAAGATTATGAACGAAAACGCTCAACTAATCTGTCATTAACTATTTATATTTTCGAAAATGGATTAACACAAGAATTTCCTAAACAAAGCTTTATAAAACAGCTGATGCTCGAATGAACGTAAAATCTCTGATTAAAAATTTTCACCCCAACAGTGGTCAATATCTGTTCATGAATTACTTAACCTTTAAATGCGTAATGTTGTTTTAAGACAACATTACGAAAACCACCTCAAAATGCATATTGAAACCAGTCACGTCTGAATGCAGATCTCCTGGGGAAGGAAGCAATGTCAGTCCGATACATGTTGCTGCTAGTGACCGAAAAATCCTCTGCGTCTCCACGCGTATCACGGGAATTCGTTAGAAAAAATGCCAAAATGGTTATGTAATGTAATGTTCTGAGTAGACGACTTCCGAGAACTTTAGGAATTTATCATTTGTTGTATTAGTAAATATTGTGAAATAAGGAACTGGAATGATCGACTACGAGAAGACATACTTTAATTTTAATAAATAGAATATTTTTAATTTAAAATTTTGTCCCTCGGCATGATACTGTACCTTGATGGTGTCCGGGGGCTTTTCCACCAAAGCAGTATTACAGTGATGATATCACATAAACTTGGGATACGATTATTTTCTTTTTAGTTAAGCTACATTGTGATCAATTTTAGTACTTAACTTGGCGACCTTTATTATCCACTGCCATGGTCAAATAATATACAATGTGGGTTTAGGGCCCAATTCTCTCTGCAGGCACCTCATTCCAAACGTACAAACGTGGCCTACGCGATAACACGAACCTGGTCACAAATACGAACGCCCGCGATCTCGCCAATATTCAAACATCCCGATTGATTGGGTGAACGTTGGAACCTAAGAACCTAAGCTCGCGCAATCATGATTCGGTCACGTCCGGAAGTCTCCGCCCTTGATCGTAGCAGCCCAAATTCATGCCTTTAGTTGGACCAATAGAAATAAAAACTAGACAAGACGTCCACGTGCGATCGTTGAAGAATACGCGATCATGCGAATGGCCACACGCTTATAAAAATAATGTGTCCACGCGAAGTTACATACTAGCACACGCGACAAAAACGTCCACATACAAACGCTCGAGTCCTTCGCGATCATCCACGCACGACCACACCCACGATCTCGTAAAAAGTATAACACCCTGGTGACTAAGTGAATGGTTTAGCACTTATAAATTAACAATCCCGGTCTCGAGAGTGAACTTCCAAATGCCCGTGTTCGCGCGAATCGAATGCAAAGTCACATACACGCGACAAACAAATATAAAAATGCTTAAGCCCTTCGCGACCATCCACGCAACCTATACTCGCGCTCTTCCAGACATTATAACATCCCGGTGATAATATGAACGTCTCGGCATTTGTAATCACTCAAACGCAGTCCCAAGCGTGAACCTACAGTCCCCCGTACTCGCGCGGTCATGAATCGTTCACGTCCGGAAGTCTCTATCCTCGATTCCAGAAGTCTAGGTCCATGCCTTAATTAAATCAATTAGCTCTGCAGTTCCAGTAGGACAACTCTCGAAAAAATCGGCATATTACTAATACTCAATAACAATACTAACTCTTCTCTTTATTTTTTTTTAATTTATTTTCGGTCTCATGCGTTATATTCTTGTGATGACCTTTTCGAGCTCATACATCCAAGAAGAGCAACATTGCTGCCCACAATGATTCTGCTCTGCCATCGGACGTCGCCAGGTTTTAGAACAATGGAGATGTATTCTCATACTCGATGGAATCAGATAAGTAGGAACGATCAGCAAACTGCAAGTAGTATATTACACATTTCTTGTTTTGAAGTATAAAATATTATTCGTATTAAAATATTATTTACAGGCTCCACACATATCTCAACATACACAAATACACAAATGCTTGACAGGTGACTGGGCCAAGTGCATTCACTCGTAGGATCTATCATTTCGATGATCGCCTCGATTCTACGAAACCAGTGCACAAGTAAGCTGACATAAGCTAGTCTCATCTGGTGAATGCATGTAACCTGGAAACCCCAGACACGACAGGACGAGACGGACAGACTGGACTCGATGGGGCCTAGTTCAGAGTTTTTGGGCATTTTTCAATGCACGGTTATTGACCTAAAAAAAGAAACATTCGGCATGTTATTTTTCCTTTTATTACTGTATCTTGAGTTGGGTTCATACTGATATTCACTAGCACAGTCAATTGCATATTCTCCCATATACATTCACATCCAAAACGTCCAAACGCCGCTAACTTTCGCGATAACACAAACCTGGTCAAAAACGCGAACTTACATTACAATTTCAATCATCCGCACACACCTACGCTCGCAATTTCGCCAACACCCCTTTACTTAAGTGAACTTTTCAGCACCTCAAGCATTAACCCACCACTCGCGCGATCATAGACTGGCTACGTTCGGAATTCTCTACTCTCGATCAGCCTAGACTCATGCCTTCAGTTGGACCGATTCACTGGACAACACGTTTCTCTACCATACACTGAAAATTAATTATTAGATTCACGGTCCGCGCGCGATCGTTCGAGAATACACGTGAATGCGCGAATGGGAATACGGATCTAAAATCGGATTTATGCACGCAAAGTTGGAGACACGCTGGCATTCATATGCTCGAGCCTTTAGCGATCACACTATTACACAATTAGTAAACGCCCACGCTAACTCAGACAGATATGCACTCCTGGACTCGAACGCTAAAAACCACACCTTCCACGCATACACCACCCAGGACTGAACATTAGATTCATACATACAAAGCAACAAGTAATAATTACAGGTATTCGTCTGGCAACCGGGGGAAGTACATCTCAAACGCAGAACTTATCATTTCAATAATGGCCTTGGATCTGCGTTGCCTGTGTTCAAGGCACCATAGCTTTGTCCGTCAGGTCAAGGATGTATGAAACCCGTTAGCCGCCACCCTCGGCCCTAGCTGCCCATAAAGGGATAAAAAAAAAGAAAAAATAAATAGAATATTTTTAATTTAAAATTTTGTAGTATAAATATATATAAATAGGGTAAGGTGGGGCAAATCCGACCTAGTCAATGGTTTTGGCTGTAAAATGCTCATTTTACATTGGATCAAGTCGTTTTATATACCAAATTAAAGGTTAGACTCCTGGGCAACTTTCTGTTTATAACATTTTATTTGGATCTTCGGAATATTTTGAGATAAAAGCGTTTTACAAAAATATTCATTCTTGCGGTTTTCAAAAATGGTGGGGTAAACCCGACCCCCTATGTTTTTGGTTGATTTAGTGCAGATATTACTCAAATTTTATGGTTTTTCAATGATAAATCAATGAATATTGTGTTATTAAATTGTAACATGAAGAAAATGGAGCTCAATATCAATCTTGGAATGCTAAAATCACGAGCAGTAGCACGTTATGATATTCTTATTTGCATCGGAGCAATTGCTCGACGAATACTATAATCATCACGTTTCTGTGTCTTTCGTTTGTAATTATGAACCATTTTGCATAAAAATAATAAATAATAACAATAAAAATATAGTTCAATTTGATAAATAAAAATTTCCTTAGAAAAAAGGGGTCGAATTTACCCCAATATTTAGAGGTCGGATTTGCCCCACCGCGTCATTTTTCATTACGATGCAATTAAAAAATATATGAAAAAGGTTGAACTTAATTCATCTATGCACTTTGTAGGACTTAAATCAAAGAATTTAAATCCACTTACATTTATTATGCAATCACTTTAACAATCAGAAATATCCTGTAGTCAATGATGCACAAAAGTCAAATCAAAAGTTTTAAAAACACACTTTTTGTCGTATGAGCAGCTCAATGTAGATTAGTAAAATGCTGTCATGTATGATTATTTTCGATGCTCTACACGACAACATTGATACTAGTTCGCGTAGTGCTTCTGATTTTTGGTAACGAAGGGGGGGGGGGGTCGGGTTTACCCAACGATCCGATTTGCCCCACCTTACTCTATTATATATTAATTCCAAACATAAATATTTCGAGTTGTTTACGTACAATGATTTCATAGTGAGAGGGACTTTTACTAATATCGATTTTTTTTATTTTAAATATATTTGACACGGCTCAATGCGTTAGCACAAATGAGCCGTGGATCTTCCGTGTTTTTTTACAATATGTAAAAATAGAAAAAATATCGGGTCTTGTTGACGCATCTTGCTGCTGCGCAGCGCCGCAGAGAGAAAATACGGGCCCGGGGGGTCCAACGTACGGGCCCCTACCACTATGTATTGCCTGCGCATAAAAAAGTTAATGTTTGAAATCCATTGAAGTTCACTGATACTATGTATAGTACACTGAAATTTTATATTTATATACTAGTTTTTAGCTCTAGTTGTTTGTAGTGCCAATGAAGGAACAAAAAGTAGAGTTTTTATACTTTGGGAGTTTTTTAATTCCGCTTCGACAGTTTTGGTGACCTTGAGAAGCGCCATTTTGGTCAATAGTATTTATAAAAGTAAGGAAATGGAAAGATTGAAAATGTAGTAATTGCAAAAAATGAAAATAGCTAAACGGCGACCAACGGCACAAGATAAAAAACCAATAGGAAAACTAAATATTAAAAGAATGTTCAAAAGAGCTAAAAACAACAAAATCAACCAAATAAACAAATTAATGTCAATGTCAATCAAAAAATGTTAAATCGAGAAAAACCAAAATAAAACCAATAATAAATAGATAAAAGAAAACAGGAAACAAGAAAAACATATTGCGAAGATTAAAGAAGTCGAACATTATTGCACAAATGGTGAAAATAATGAAAAATCGATAAGAAGGTAAGAAAAATTTCAAGAATCAATGAATATGAAAAAAAAACTACTAAAAAGAATACAAACATTAATATAAAAATTGCATAAAGCTGAAAAACTCGATAAATCAAGAATAATAAAATTTATTTAACAAAAAAAAAACAAGTAGGGTAAGGTGGGGCAAATCCGACCTAGTAAATGGTTTTGGCTGTAAAATGCTCATTTTACATCGGATCAAGTCGTTTTATATACCAAATTAAAGGTTAGACTTCTGAGCAACTTTCTATATATAGCATTTTATTCGTATCTTCGGAAAATTTGGAGATACAAGCGTTTCACGAAAAAGTTCATTTTTGCTGTTTTCAAAAATAGTGGGGTAAACCCGACCGCCTATGTTTTTGATTGATTTAATACAGCTATTACCCAAATTTTATGGTTGTTCAATGATAAATCGAAGAATGTTATGTTCTTCAATTGTAACATGAAGAAAATGGAATTCAATGTCGATCTTGGAATGTCAAAATCACCAGTAGTAGCACGTAAAAATATTCCCATCTGCAGCGGAGCAATTGCTCGACGAATACTATATTCACCACGTTTTTGTGTTTTTCGTTTGTAATTATGAACCATTGTGCAAAAAAATAATAAATAATAATAATAAAAATATTTTTCAAATTGATAAATAAACATTTTCTTAGCAAAAAAAAGCGGTCGGATTTACCCCACTATTTAGAGGTCGGATTTTCATTACGGCGCGATTAAAAAAAAATATGAAAAAGGTTGGACTAAATTCATCTATGCACTTACATTTTTTATGCTATCGCTTTAACAATCAGAAATATCTTGAAGTCAATGATGCACAAAAATCAAATCAAAAGTTGAAAAAACACACTTGTTGTCGTTTGAGCATCTCAATGTAGATTAATAAAATGCTGTCATGCCACCATTATGATTATTTTCAATGCTCTGCACGAAAACATTGATATTAGTTCGCGTAGTGCTTCCGATTTTCGATAACAGATGGGGGTCGGGTTTACCCAACGGTCGGATTTGCCCCACCTTACCCCAATATTTAAAGCAATAGAAAAAGTAAATAAAACGTTAAGAATGCATAAAATTAGAGGAGTATATATAAAAGAAGAATAAAATAACCATAGAGAAATTTAAAAAAATGGAATGATGAAAAGACGAAAAAGTAAAGAAAATTGGAAGTATTGAACAAAACCGGAGCAAATAGACAAAATGGAAAACAAAAAATAGTAGAAAAAGCCAACATGGTATACTATAGAATAAAAAATTGAAAAATTAACACGAAGAAAATGAATAAAATGGATTAAATTATTTATAGAACTGAAAAAACACTAGAAATGAAATTTGAAACGAATTCAAACGAACTAAACGTAAAGTGAAGAACAAGTGCGCATAGTGTCAAAAAAGATAAATCAAATGTTTTTTAGGAAAATAAAAAAAAATCAATGTAAACGTATAGGAAAATGGTCAACAGAAAAAGTACTTTGAAAATAGGCTAAATGGAAACAATGAAGAATTAACAATAACGAATTAAATCTTAAGAAAAAGGTATAAACAATAAATAAAATTATATTAAATGAACAATGGGAAAAAATAAAACTACGGAAAACGAAAAGCTAAAACTAGAAATAAGGAAGAAAATAGGAGAAAGGTAAAAAATTAAACAATAAGACAAATTGGAATTGAATTTGAATAAGTGAAATTGCTTTTGGAAATACAAAAAATAGAAAAAAGGGAAATAGAAAAAGGCTATCATAAGAATGAATGTAGTAAATAGACAAATTCTAAAAATGAGATGGAATGACAAAGGAAACAAACAAAGAGCAGGGTAATAAAATATGAAACAATAAGAAAAATAAAATAAAGAATATTCTCGAAAAATTGCGAATAAAAATAAAATAACAGAGAGAGAACTATAAATTAAAGTAAGTGATAATGATAGCAATAGAAAATAAGCAAAAGTAAGGAATACAAGGTCCGATGACTTTTGAAGGATTCCCCGCGGGTCCGAAGAATACCATCCGCCAATCCGACCTACTAGACTGAGGCGGTAATCTTTCGCTGATCTCCCGTTTGAGCGAAAGTTGCAAGTTTTGCTCTTCTCTCCCGGTCACCATCTACGCTTTCTCTCCCCTGTCCTTGATACAACTGCTTCTACAGCCCCCCTCTGAATATCTTGACCAAGCATAAGTCTCCGCTAAAAAAGTTCAAATTTGTATTCTGTATTCCTAGTTTTAAGATAGTTGTAATTTTACCTCTTTGTTAAAACTATTGTCCCCCATCTTGTAAATAGAATTGTATCCCTAGTCTTAAAACACCTGCGAATTTTCTCATAAATATTTGTTCCCCCTTTTGTGTACCAAACTATATTGTTAGTTTTAAGATAACTGTAAATATTTCCTAAAAATTATTACTATTGAATTCCTTGTTTTAAAATTTTTTCATAAAAAAAAAATCTTTCGCCCCCTCTCTTGTATATAGAATCTTATTTCTAGTCTTAAGATAGCTGTAAAATTTTTCTTTTTTAAAAAAAATATTTCAACATTGTAACCTCCTAGTTTTAAAATATACAAAATGTAAAAACAAAAGAATTTGGCACCGCCAAGCTAACGCATTTGTGCCTATCAAATAAACGAAATGAATAAAAAAAAAAAAAAGTAAGGAATGTAAAAAGATGGAAAAAATAAAAGTACGGAAATAGACAAAAAAGGCAGAATCTTAAAATTGTGGAAATACAAATATAATCCACACCTTGAAAAAATAGATCAATGAAATTTTAACAAAATTAAAAAAATCCATGCATGAATAAAAAATGGAAAAATTGAGAAACTTGGATTAAATTTCAACTAAGGGTTGTGGTTGAATTTTACGCTATGCTGGTTTCGAAATTCACAATCCCATAAAAATATGAATTATTCTCTTATTTTTGTTGGTATGTTAGCACACCTGTTATAATGAAAAGTTGATAAAAGGCCGTATTTCAAAGAATTGTAAAACGTATTTTTTCCCATCCCTGGCCTCTTTGCGAGGGGGAATTGGTAGTCGAAAATCGCAGAAAAAAGCTACGTCATTTGAGTACGATCCCTTGACAAAAACGTATCGCTATCATCTCGTATCTAGAAATGATTTTTTATGGATTTTGTAACAAGAACGGCGTACCAAATATATTAAATTTTAAATTTTAATTTTTGAATTAATTCCGAAATATTTTTGGTTTATCAAGAGTTTTTGTTGACTCATTTGGCCAATTGAGCTCTCAAATAGAGGTAGGCTTACCGCCTCTAATGGTACTTTGACCAGCAGAGTTTTACTGAGCAGGGGATAGACTTCAAGAGACACATGGGTATGCGTTGAAGTCAATTAGAATTTCGAATTGAAGTGATCACTCGACAGAATTTTGGAGCGCTTCCATTGCTTTTTATTGTATAAATCGCTTAAAAACAAATAAATATGCATTGTTTTATTTCTTAAGTAGCTCGTAGCACTAAGAGGAAAAATATCTTATTTTCTTCACATTCAGCGTAGAGTGTATTGTTTTGGTCAGCACTCTGTGCCGTTCACATTTAGTTGTATGTTTTTGCATTTGTTAACAGTTTTGTTGATTTAGTTGGGTGTAGTACTTCGCTTCCTCAGATATTCACAAAGAATCTAAAAGCACCAGCCACTCTCGCTGTAAAGGATAATCCGAGCTAGCTTCGCTCTGCTCCTCAGTAAACAAACATGGGGTGTGAAATCACACTCCAGTTTCTTTCGAGAATCTTTGTGAGGAACATTGATCCATTTAAGCCGAGGTTCAATGGGACAAAGTAAACCCAAATGGCACTTTTAAAATAATATTTGTCAACGCCAAGAGGGGCCCTCCTTAAAACAATTAGGGCCTGCAACCCGATTATGATGTTTACGAGGACTGGGTGCAGGACGATTCCTGATAGAGAAAAGGGCAACTCAAAATTGCAAAATAATCTAGTGGATTCTTCCGGGCGAATTCGAATTTACCTGAACGAAGACACGGAATTCGCCCCCAAAAACCGATGTGGCAACCCTAAGCAGGATTTCAATAATAACTTTCGACACTAATCCAGCGCTTTCGAAGATTGGAAATTCAATAGATAAAAAAAATCGATTTCATATTGGCAAAATTTGAAGACAACCTCATGACTTCTAATCAAACCATTTATATTTAAATTTAAACCCTTACAAGTCTGATCATATTTTTGTTTTGATTATGGGCATTTTAACCTTAAGGTCATTCACTTCTTCATTCTGGTTAGCAATTTTCCTATAAAAAATCTCTCTTAGGATTCGAACCCAGGTGAGCTGCGTACATGACATTCAATGTACAAATTTCGCTATGCCCGCTCGAGTCTAATCTTGTTTCGATGCGAGAATTAGGTTGGTTAGTTGATACCAAATGTGCAGTAGTTTAGAATTTTCGCTATTCTAGTTACCTCGTACACAAGATATTGAATTTTTAATTGCATTCTCAAATAAATTTTTGTCGAAAAAGTATTTGTCAAATTTTAGTTTCTGGTAAAAATCCGGGCTCCCTTCAGAACTCCGGGCCCGGGGGGAAATACCCCGGTCCCCCCCCCCTTCTCGGCGGCCCCGCTGCTGCGTGTTGAGATCCTCTTCTTTGGTGGTGAAATATAGGGTGCGCCGTCTGCCGCACCTTGGTGGTCATTCGGTCCGTCTTCTCTAGCATTTTCGTTCACGTCCATGTCGTCATCGGTACTGCATTCATGTTGCACACAGTCGGATGTTCTTATTTGTTATTTGTGCTTACGGGTCGCTATTGTAAATCCTTCATCGGTATTTGATTCCTTACTGGTGGTATTGGTTTGGAAACATTTGCTGTAATTGTTGTTACTTCGATGTTGGTAATGGCAGTTGGTATGGTGGTACTGGGGTCGATCGTTGTTGAACTGGTGTTTGAGCATGCCCAGTCCGCTGTCGTTGGTTTACCAACCGGTTGTGGTTTAGCATACGAAGACTGTATACCGGCTTTGGTCGTATCACGAGGAATTTCCTTAGCAGTCTCTGCGCAAGGTTTTCCGTGGTGTAGCAGCTGATCGCAATTTTGGCACGTAGAAATCTGCCCTGGATACGTGACTAGTGTTCGTTGAGAATGTGTAATACCTTGAGGGCATTTGCCTGAGAAGCTCAAGTAAGAAGGAATAGGTTTTGTCGGACGCATTTTCACCACACAAACGACGTTGCGGAGTCCTGGGAAGAAGTTTCTCCAAGTATCTTCCGTGATACTACTCACTTCTCCGTATTTTGACATGATTTTTTTGATAACGGAGGAATGCGTACGTGGTGCCAGGTCATGTATCTTTATTTCAATACTGTCAACATCTATATACGTTGGGATATTGTGTAAAATGTCATTACATTCGACGACGTGTTTCATGTTGTTCTGGAAAGCGAATGATTCTGCTTGAGTAATGTTTTTGAACATAATCAGTACCGTATGACGTAAATGGTGGAATTGCACCGCATTAACTTCTGCTACGTTGAGCTTTATGTTCACTTTCAATATTAGCTCCACTTCACGAATTGATGGTCTTACCGGACATTTCGAGAAGTCTACAGCAACACAGTTTGCCCAAAACGGGACAAACTCTTGCTTTGTATTGTCACTCATTGTTTGTTCACGTTTCACACACTAGGTAGAAGGAATCAATGTTTGCCTTTGCAAATAGCAGCGGAGCGTTTTCTAGCGTCTGAACCGAGCGAGATGAGAAACCGAACTGTAATATCGAACTTCAACAATGACAATGTCGGACAAAAAAGCAACTTGAGTGTTGTGACCGCATTGAAGGTTTAAAATTAGTATTTCATGGTCATGGTATAACATAACACAGCGCATCATTTGAAAAAAATACAATTTTGGTGATTAATTCCTTTAAAATTAACTATGGAGAAGCAACTCTTCAAAAACATTATTTAGATACTAGGTGTCTTCAGTAAAGTTGTTGAAAATAATATTAGAAATAACTTTGTTGATGACATGAACACATGTACTCAGGATATCGAGATTTAATAGGTTACTCGTGTAAAAACCTCTTCAAAACAAATTGTTCTAGTATTAATATATACGATAACTCTTGCATTTGTTTGACCTTCTGCAACGTTATTTAGAACAATGTAATACCCATTTTTATTCATAGTAACTTACTTCTTCAACGAACACTTTTTTGTTGGAGACGAACCACTGCGACTAGTATTTAGATCTATTGTGGTATGCCCCTTCCTTAATCTAAGTGTACTATCTACTAGGACATGTCACTATTGATGAGTGATTGTTATTATTGAGATACACACTCTTCCCAGTTAGGCACTCCACTTTGTATGAAGTTTATTACCTGCTTGGGATTTGCATTCCAAATATCAAATGGCTCCAATGTTCCTTTACCGAGGACTCTTAGTCTGCGTTGTATCAATGCACTTCATTCGCAGAGCAGATGCTCTGATGTTTCACGTTCAAATCCGCAGACGCGGCATGTATCGTTTGTAAGCTTACCAATTTTTTTAAGATGATATTTACTCGGACCGTGTCCGGTAAGTAGTCCTGTCATGATGCTTAGCTCCTTTTTGTTTAGTCTAAGCAACTCCAGGCTTTTTTTCTCGTCGGGTGAGATAAATTTCTTTGATTGTCGTAATACAGGTGTGGTACTCCAATTATTCTTTAGAGCTGTGATTTCCCACTTTTTCAATTCCATTTTGAGGGCACTCGATGAGCCACCACAGAATGGTTCTGGGCCGATAAAATTAGTGGAAGACCGTCTTCTTGCTAGCTCATCGGCTTTTTCATTCCCTGCAACTCCACAATGCCCTGGAACCCAGTATAAATTAACATGATTTTTCACTGCTAATTGTCGGAGTGCAAGAATACACTCCCATACTAGTTTTGAGCGGCCCTTAATGAGTAGCCCTTAATGCGTTGAGCGCAGCCTGGCTATCTGAGAAAATGCAGATATTTGCATACCGGTATTTTCTCTTCAGACATACGTAAGTGAATTCTAGAATGGCATATATTTCTGCTTGAAACACTGTCGGCCAGTATCCCATGGAGATACTAGCGTTTATTCCTGGTCCTGTAATACCAGATCCAAATAGTTCATTTTTGGCCCATCTGTGAAGAAAATTATTGAGCCTGGGCGGAGACCATGGCCACTTTGTTCCCAGGTTGACCGTTCAGGCTCCATATTTTTGTAAGTAGTTTCAAAGTTCGGCGTCGCATGCAACCATTATTTATAGGAAAATCTTTCAGAACCGCAAGATGTCCTGTTAAGTTTCCAGATAATAATTGTTTATGACGACTTATTCTCAATGCGCTTTTTTCCGCCTCAAGTTGTATCACCTGATGTAGCGAAAGGAGATGCAACATTGCATCTAATGCTATTGATGGGGTACTTCGCATGGCACTGGTTATCGCTCCACAAGCAAGCCTTTGAAGTTTACCATACTTGGTCTGAGACCCCATTTTTTGCCAATTGTTCAACTACACACCCAAAGAGCACTAGTTGCCTTGCCTATAACCTGCTCAATGTGCGCATTCCAGTTTAGTTTTTATCGAGTATCAATCCCAGATACTTTACCTCAGAGGACATATGGATATGGAATATTTCCTTTTTCGAGTAAACGGGATTATGATTGTTTTGGAGGGATTTATCTTCAGGCCCTCCTTTTTATTTATTTATTTATTTATTTATTTATTTATTTCGTCAATCGATGTAGACTACAGATTTCCTTAATTACTAATGTGTATATTTCGTGAATTTAGTATAAATGAAGCAATTCCGGCTTTTACAGAATCATCCTCTTACGCGTTAGAATTTCTTTTGTGTATAAAATATTGTTTTAGTTTCAGTTTAGACATTGTAAAATCAATTGAGTCGCAATAGTGATTATAAATAGACATCATTCGATTTATGGGGCTATATTCTGCATAGTTCGCGCGAAAAGGAGTTATTGAAAATATACTTCGATTTCGTAGCTGTCGTGAAGGTGCATAAAAGTTCAATTTGGATAAAATTTCAGCTGAATCGATACGATGCGAAACGATATTATTAATGAATGAGAGCACTGCAAATTCGCGACGCTCCTTTAATGTTTGAATATTGATAAGCAAGCAGCGTGCTTCATAAGATGGCAGAGGGAATGCTGTCCATCCTAATTTACGAAGGGCAAATAATAAAAACTGTTTTTGTACCGATTCCATTCGTTCTTCATGTCTGCTTGAAAAAGGGCACCAAATAATACTGCAATATTCCAATATCGACCTAACATATGCAATATATAATGTTTTTATTGTATAAGGATCTTCAAAATGATAGCTAAAGCGTTTTATAAAACTGAGCATGTTGTTAGCTTTGTGTATAATTGTGTTATAATGATAAATAAAATTTAACTTTGAATCTAATATAACACCTAAATCCCTAATTCTTTCACATTTTACTACAGTCTGATTTCCTAAGGTAATCTCAACATTCGGTGTTTGTCGTTTTCGACTAAAGGTTATTGAATTACACTTTTCACGTTCAGTTGTAAGAGGCTTTTTTGACATAACATGTGGAAAATTTGTATTTCGTTTTGAAATGTATTAATATCCTTGGCGTTTCTTATCTCCAAATAAAGTTTCATATCGTCCGCATAAATTAGTATTTTCAGTTTTTTGAGAATGAAGGAGATATCGTTCACGTATAAAATAAACAATAGAGGGACTAAATGAGAGCCTTGTGGAACTCCTGAGGTGATTTTAATTGGATTAGATTGCTTTCCTTTAAATTTAATTATTTGCTGACGTTCGGAGAGATATGATTCTAACCATGTAAGTAGCCCAGGCTCAATGCCGATCTTTGTCAATTTATAAAGTAACATTGGGATGTCAATGCGATCAAATGCTTTACTAAAGTCTGTATAAAGTGCCTCCACGTAGTTTCCATTATCCATTGCAATCAGTGTATAATTAATAAATTCTAGTAAGTTTGTTGAGGTCGAACGACCTTTGAAGAAGCCATGCTGGAGGTTGGAAATTCTGTTTTTTATTTGAAGAAATATTTTTTCGTTAATGATTGATTCGAAAAGTTTCGAAATGCAGGAGAGTATGGCTATCCCACAATAATTACGTACGTCAGATTTTTTGCCAGATTTGTATATAGGCACTAAAAAGATTTTTTCCATATTTTAGGGAACTGCCCAGATTGCAAAGACATATTAAACAGCCAGAACAATGGGGCAGTTAACTCGGTTGCTAGGTTTTTCATAAATAATGGTGGAATTCCATCAGGGCAAGAACCTTTTGATACATCTAAATGTTTTAGAGAATTGAAAATGTCTTCCACTACGACATGATTGACACTAATATCCAAAGGAAAATCGGGAAGAAAAGCGAAGTAATCGCGATCACGGTCTTGTCCAGAAAAAGTCGTATATATTTCTAGGAAGAATGTTGCAAATAGGTTGCAGATTTCTTCCGAGCTATCAGGTACGTTGTCATCCAAGTGCATTGTTGATGGGAAATTGTCTGATTTTAATTTAGTTCTGACGTAGTTGAAAAAATTCTTTGGACAAGATTTGATCTGCTGTTCCGTTTTTGAGTTATAATCCGCAAGTGCAGAATCTATGGCCATATTTAGTTTATCGCAAATGTCGAAATATTTTTCCAAGTGCTCATTATTTTGGTTTTTCTTATATAGCTTATGGGCTTTTTGCTTCCTATTTTTCAAACTCTTAATTTGTCTATTATACCAAATTTGTAAAATACGTCCACAGCGGTTACAATATTTTCTTCATTTCTAAGGGTATTTTGCCAGTCGACACTACTTAGCTTCCGCCTGATATTGTCATAATTGGCTTTATGATATTCAAAGACTTCCTCAAAGTCACAATCGCTGGGTTTTTTAATTTCATGGATGAATAAGGAGAATTCAATAGCAGTATGAAATGCTTCATTTTTCCACAAAGGAGTTAGAGATTCAGATACACAGAAGTCTTCCTGAATGTTTGTAAATAAAAGATCAAGATAGCAATTCTGTCGATTTTTTACGTGATTTGTTTGATTTAGTCCTATGCTAGCAGTTTTGTCGAAAATATACTGCAATGTTTCGTTTTCTCCCACGACTGGGATTAAAATATGTTCGTTTTCAGAGCCCGGAATAAAATCTGCGTTGCGTTGGTTAAAGTCTCCGTAAATGTGAACTTTAACCTCGGCTGGGAGCTCAGATAAAATTTGTTCAGCAATTTACAGAGGCAAAAACATGCATTTCGCCGGCAATGTTTGATTTAACCCACACATGTTCAAATTCCTTAAACTGTGAATAGAATTTCTGAATTAAATTGAGCCGAAACACCCACAAGAACTCCCCCGCCAGACTTCTTTTGAGATTCATGAAGATTTCTGTCGTCTCTGAATACGTTAAAACCACTGCCGAAAATGTCTTCACTTTTTACGCTATCATCCCAGCTAGTTTCAGTTCCTAATATAACCAAAAATGACGAACCTAATATACGTTTATAAATTTCATTTCTGTCATTTTGGCTGGACTTTTCATCCTATTAAAATTTGACAATACATTAATAATTCTGTCGCAGTCTTTTTGTATTTGAAAGTCTACCATCATTATCTAATTCTTGGAAAACACTGTGCTCAACATCACAATCGTCTTTTTCTTCTTCTAAGGAAAGTGTCGAAACTACCGAAAACACGAATGTTGAAAGCGGCATGCCTCACACGGTGATGATGATGATGGCGAACATTCCGTATTCACTGCATTTAATTGTTGCGATGATCTTGATGTATCACGTGCTGGGTAGGGATTCACAATCTCGCCTCGTGTAAATTGAATCGATGGAATATAATTTGTAGATAGGCCGGAAAAACGATCCTTGGCTGCTGCAAGAAGCACTCTATCCGGTGGTAGAACCACCACTTCGAAGTGAAGTTCAGTGCAGATTGCATTCTATTTGAGATAACATAATCACATTTTCTCCTCACGAGGATTACAATATCATCTGAAAATCCAATCAATAGCTCGCCTACAACTAATGACCACAATAAGGGTGATAGACCTCCGCCTTGAGGACATCCCTTATTTGTTTTCATAGTCAGTGACGTTTGTAAGTACTGAGTTGACCCAAATTAATGTGTAAATGTTAAACCCATGTTTCCTCATAGCATTCCGCATTGAACTATGAGATGCATTGTCGAAAGCTTCTTCTATGTCTAAAAAGCTGTAAGGGAGATTTCTTTTGTTTCAATAGAATTCTCTAGTTTTCCAACCAACATGTCTAATGCATCTATTGTTGATTTGTTGCTTTGATAGGCGAATTGAAATTCGCTCAGTCTTTCAAGTACTCTGCTTTAATGTGTAAGTCAACCATTTTCTCCATTATTTTCAGAAGTATGGAGGTTAGGCTGATTGGCCTAAAAGATCGCGCTACCCCGATTTTGGTAGAAATATTACCCTTGTTTGTCTCCAGCTTGTAGGTATATAGTTTATTATTAGGCTTGCCCTAAACATTTTCGTCAGGTATGGAATAATGCGCTGTTTGCTTTTCTGTAGAATTATTGACAGTATTCCGTCCATCCCCGGCGATTTGAATGGTTCAAAGGAGTCGATCGCCCATTCCATCTTTACGTCTGTAGTTATAGCACTGACTATTTCGTGAGTTTCGGTACTAGCTTCATATGAGTGAGGCTCTGCTTCAATTTGATTCTGTGTTTGTATATTATTAATGGGAAACGAACCAGGAAAATGTTTCTCCATCATGACACTAAGTGTTTCTTGGGAATCAATGGTGAAAGTTCCGTCGTCCTTCTTCACACTACCTAACCCGTTTGTATGATCTTTTGAGAGAGTTTTTTGTAGTCTTGCAACGACGGGAGTTTGTTCAACCCGCTCGCACATCAACCTCCAACTCTTTCTTCGCGATTTCCTAATTTCTAGGTTATATGACGAAAGAAACTTTTTATACTTATCCCACTGTCCAGTCCGTTTAGCCCGGTTGATCAGTTTCCTAGAAACTTTCCTGAGCTTTTCTAGTGTTTTGTTCCACCATGGTGCGTCCTTATTGAATCCATCAGTTTAGATGTTACAACATTTGTAGAGATCTCCAATTCTTGTTCGGTTTGGATTCCTGCTTCAAAACATGTTTTCGCACTCAACAGTTGAGAGCAGAATGAATCCCAGTTTGTGTTTTTGGGATTTCTGTAAACTTCTGTTAGTGTTTCTCCTGCTTTATATTCGAAGAGTACATGCGTGTGGTCTGATAGAGAAATTTCATCAGATTTCATAATAAAAAAATAATAAATCTTTATTATGACCTTATTATGTCATTATAATAGCCATTTTCCAGTTGCCGATGAAAGACGAATCACCTCTTCAGACAGTTTTTTGTTTTATTTCATGTTCAGTTTTGTTCGCATCTTGTATCCGTCAAAAAGTTTATATTTTCTCGGATAGGGTTCGTCAGTGTCATCTTGTTGACGTTGAAGCCAGTCGAATGGAAAAATTAAAGCAAACATGACACTAAAAGGACAGACTTACACTGTGCCGAGCGGAAGCGAATATCCCCAATATGATTGCAAAGCTGGTGGAGACGAGTAAAGTGTACACAGTATTTGACAGCGAAACGGATTATTTCGACTGCAAACGGGGGTAATGTCTCTGTAGGAATAAATTCGTCGTTGAAAGGGTTGCGTCAGTTTGTCCCAAGTGAATTGAAAAATTGAATGTCTGTCCAGAAGTGTGCATGTGATTGTATCGAGTTTTAGTTAGTTTCAGAGATAATTTTAACCTTAACCTATCTTAATGGCTCAGTCGGTCGCCGACGACATGAATTCGCAACACAAAACCTCACTTATTAAGATAGGTATTGTACTCTTTATTTCGACCATTGTCCCACGAGAATATACTACCGCGATACTCTTTAATAATAGAGCACACAAGCTACCCTGTACAGCTCCATTCAAGTGCGGAGTACTTCACTCACCATCTAATCAACAGTGGTCGACAGTAGCCGCTAGTCGTAATTCTAAACACAAAAACCTTCCACGAGCCTAATCGATTATGTTCCAACCACACGACAGACTTCTCTCGGCAGCCAACGGCTAATTTTTTTTTTGCTTAGCATAGACCCACAAAGCAAAGCTTGTAACGGACACAATTGATCTGGGTCTCTGGCACACGCCCTCTGCTCTAAGCGGCCTTACTGTGGTTGGTGGCATATACCACTTAGACGGTGATCTGCCAGCCACAGGCCGCCTAATGTCTAGATCATGAATCAGCACTGCATGCCGTGCGTATAAGGACCGTGTGGAATGTTTGAAGTGCGAGACAAATTATACCGAACTATTGCAACTATGTATTTTGCTACTTTTAGTCCACCCCCGCGATCGTGTCTGGAATTTGATTTGTAAATATATAGGAACAAGTCTGTCGGAGGACTTTTCGGGGGTCAGTGATTCGGCGTAGGTTCAATCCTTGAAATTAATTGTTAGTAATATATGAAATTTACAAAAACATAAAACAATGTTGTCCAGTTTCCAAACTATTCCGATTAATTTGATCAGTAGTTACTATAGCGGAGGTGTTAAGCACTTTAAATATTCCCGTCTCCTACGAAGGTGTGTCCAGAATGCATTTGTCTAGCCAACTGCGGTTCAAAGCTGCGTTCCAAATCGATCAGACTACGGAAACGGGATCACATGTGCCTGCAACGAAACCCGCAGGGCCACTCCTCTCCGACCGATCGGACCGAGACCGAGGGGTGAGAGCCATCGATATAATTAAATTGTAAAATTAGCGATAGGTAATTGACGCGCGGTTCTTTTGACTCACGCTCTTTAGCGCAACAAGTCAGATATAACTCAGCACAACAAGCGGCTTAACTACGACCACAGGGGATCAAATCGGCTCAGAAAACCAACCGCGCATTGGGTCCCAAAGGTGAAAGATTACGGATCCAAGATAATAGTGCTTAAGCCCCGGACGGAGCGAACGTGGTAGAGCGGGTGCTACTTCTAGTGACTCACCACGACGTCGACGTCAATGCCAGCATTGAGTGGTGCATTGCAAACGATATTTTCCACACACGTGGTGCGCCAGAAATGTTTGATCCTTAGGCAAAACATAGACAACAAAGTAATTGGAAGGTCAATTGTTTGCTTGATCGTTGCTTGTTCAAAACTAACAAAATTTAATCATTTCTAAGCTGAGTATGAAACCGAGATACATCTTAGATTTGCTAGTGAAACTTCAGCTCTAAAAAGGCGGACAAATTGAGATCGCTATCAGACAAATCCTACCAGACGAAAGTAAAAGTTCAATGCCTGGTTGTGATTTCGTACGGCAGCGATCAAGACGGGATAACGGCAAAAATATGTCCGGTAAGGTCATTGCGAACCGGTTTCAGATGAAAGTGAGTTTTTTTTTTAATTTTCGGTTAGTACTACCGCTATGGCACCAACGACATGTGACGGATGTGGTGTGATGAGAAGTGAACCTCATGGTCAGGAAATGATTGAAGCTAATGTCTCCTACATCGGCAATGTTGGAGGGAGTGGGGTTAGGACTAGAGGTGTGCACCTCGGCGGCGCACAGTGGTCGGAAACGCCAAAAACGTGAACTTAATTCACTAGAGGCCAAATCATCGAATATATTCACAGGATGTCTTTGGAGGAATTGTTCGTATGAATATTCCCCACAATCTGATAACAATTGAAATTAGGCATGGCTTACTATGATCGAACTAAAAAAAATAATTTTTTATCCTGACGAGGTAGAAAGTTGATGCCTTCGACAAAGTTTTAGAAATGCTCATAGCGAAGAATTTTTATGAAGAACTTGAGCTTGTAGGACTAAAGGTTATCGATTTATAAGGCGTTTTCTATGGCAACCCCCTTAAATCTAGTTTTTTTCAATATAACTTTTTTCATTGTGACTTTTCGTGCAAACTATGTTCTAGACAAATGTGTAGGTATCAAAACTACATAATATTGCCGAAGACTGCATGTAAAAATACTCATTCGTTTAAAAGTTATTGAAGACTTTTACATTTTTTTACACCAACTTCAACTATGTATAAGAAAGAAAGGTACAAATCAAAATGCACGAACAGGCACTGCTGTGTGACCACACTCTTCAACCCATAACTCCGGAATCGGAAGTCCGATCAACTAAACATTCAATAGCGTCTTATGGGAGCGTTATACCGTTCATTGCGGAGTTTGTGCAAATCGGTTCAGCCATCTCTGAGAAAATTGAGTGACATTATTTGACACACACATACATACATACACACATACATACGCACACACACTGACATTTTGCGATCTCGACGAACTGAATCGAATGGGATATGACACTCGGCCATCCGGGCCTCGGTTGGAAAATCCACACCAAAAAGTTCAATTTTCTGTTACAAAATACGATTTGTGAAATTACCAATTTGAGTAGTTCTTGAACGAAATGTCTGAATTAGTTCGATGGTTGGAATTTGCTGTATTGCGAAATCGTAGGACGAATTTACAAGCAGCATAGGTCATTCGTTATCGAGCACTCAGTCGAGATAGAAGTCTTTTGTCATCGGTCCGTACACTCTATAGCGACAAATAGTGTTAATCCGCGTTCAAGGTTATTTGCACACTCTACGCCTAGTTGAGGTTTCAGTATTTTTTCCCTTCTTTTGTGTTTCTGTTTCTGAGTACCGTTAGCCGGTCAGTGAAGTGAAGCAGTGTTCTTCTAGTAAGCCGTCTGGATACCGTTACCTACACAAGCTAAGTATTAGTTTTCGTTTCCCCTTCTTGGTTGTCTTAACCTTTGCGTCCCCGTGATAATTTTCACTCATCAATTTAGGTGCTCAATTCGCTCTTGTTTTAACAATTGTCAACGGATTTCAATCAAACCACTTGCAAACGATCGGGAATTCATTCAAGTTTCTTAGGCTGTATATGTTGGTCAGGTCAGATAACCGGTTCCGGATTTATACGGAAATTCCGTGGGGTCTGTCCGAGGGTCATTTTAGTTATTTTCTTTAACTTTTCAACGTCTAGCTATAAATCTGGTATTATTATGGCCCGTACATGATCAAAACTTATATACAAACCCTTTGAAGTCATTTTGGGATGGTATTGGCCACATCCTGGCATCCTGTAACCGGTTCCGGGGGCCCTAGTAAATCCAAAATGCGCTATCTTTACCAAAAGGCATATCAAATATTACAAGATTTCATGAAAAATACACAACGATGCAAATTGCATGCTCATAGACTATTCCTGGACCCTTTCGAAAGCATCCGCGACATCCAAGAACCGATTCCGAGAGATTTCCTGGAACGGAATTCCGGAAACAGCTAGCCTTATCTATGAAAAAATTGAGAAAAAACATACCTGTCATGCGGCACATCAAATTATATCACCGTGATGATGTATGAACAATGTAATCTTGTTTTAGGTCATCTAGACATACGGATGTTCCGGAATCCGGTTCCTCGGACCAAACATTTTTGGGGAATATGCCTGTCATGCGGCACATCAAATTACATAAGTTTGATGATGTATGCACTTAGCGATAACGTTGTATGTCATCCGGCCACAAAGGGACACTGTACGACCGGTTTGGATGTTCCGGAATCCGGTTCTTCGGACCAAACATTTTTGGCGAATATGCCTGTCATGCGGCACATCAAATTACACCAGTTTGATGATCTATGAACATTTCGATCACGTTCTTTGTCATCCGGCCACAAGGGGACACTGTACGACCGGTTCCGGATGTTCCGGAATCCGGTTCCTCGGACCAAACATTTTTGGTGAATATGCCTGTCATGCGGCACATCAAATTACATCAGTTTGATGATGTATGCACTTAGCGATAACGTTGTATGTCATCCGGCCACAAGGGGACACTTTTCGTCGTAAAGTGTCCCCTTGTGGCCGGATGACAAACAACGTGATCGCAATGTTCATAGATCATCAAACTGGTGTAATTTGATGTGCCGCATGACAGGCATATTTACCAAAAATGTTCGGTCCGAGGAACCGAATTCCGGAACATCCGGAACCGGTCGAAAAGTGTCCCCTTGTGGCCGGATGACATACAACGTGATAGCAAAGTGCATACATCATCAAACTGATGTAATTTGATGTGCCGCATGACACGCATATTTACCAAAAAATGTTTGTTCCGAAGAACCGGATTCCGGAATATCCGGATGCGGTCCTAAAGTATCCCTGTATGTCTAGATGACCTAAAAGAAGATTACATTGTTCATACATCATCACGGTGACATAATTTGATGAGCCGCATGACAGGTATGTTCTTTTTTCAATTTTTTCATAGATAGGGCTTGCTGTTTCCGGAAATCCGTTCCAAGAAATCTCTCGGAATCGGTTCTTGGATGTCCCGGATGCTTTCGAAAGGGTCCAGGAATAGTCTATGAGCATGCAATTTGCATCGTTGTGTATTTTTCATGAAAATTTGTAATATTTGATATGCCTATTGGTAAAGATAGCGCATTTCGGATTTACTAGGTCCCCCGGAACCGGTTCCAGCATGCCAGGATGTGGCCATTACCATCCCAAAATGACTTCAAAGGGTTTGTATATAAGTTTTGATCATGTACGGACTATAATAATACCAGATTTATAGCTAGATGTTGAAAAGTTAAAGAACATTGCTAAAATGACCCTCGGACAGACCCCACGGAATTTCCGTATAAATCCGGAACCGGTTATCTGACCTGACCAACATATACAGTCTAAAAAACTCGAATGAATTCCCGATCGTTTGCAAGTGGTTTGATTGAAATCCATTGACAATTGTTAAAACTAGAGCGAATTGAGCACCAAAATTGATGAGTGAAAAGTATCACGGGGACGCAAAGGTTAATAACGTGCACTGGGCAATAGGCCCGTGCAAAAATGACTTCCCCTGACGGCGGTTCATCTCAAGGTGAGATGGACGTCGAAATAAAATCGGCTCCCCGGCTCAAGGTATATCCGAGCTCGGCCACCGGGCCATTTGTGATCTTCTTCCGGACCAAAGAAAAAAAGTGTTTGAATCTGTTGCAGATTTCTCGAGTTCTGGCGGATCGGTATTCGGCCGTGACAGAAATATCGGAAATTCGCCCTGATAAGCTTCGGGTGGTGGTTAACAGTTCAACTCAGGCAAACGATATTGCTGGCTACGAGCCCTTTACGAGGGAGTACAGGGTGTATATTCCAGCTAGCAGGGTTGAAGTCAGTGGGGTCGTTTCCGATTCGAGTCTGAATTGCGAGGACCTGCTAAAATATGGGACTGGCTGTTTCAAAGACCCCATGCTTAAGCCAGTGAAGATACTGGAATGCAAACGTTTGCATTCAGCATCAGTCGTAGCTGACGGGAAGAAAACATACGTCAACTCAGACTCTTATCGGGTGACCTTCGCCGGCTCTGCCCTGCCCAATTACCTCCTCTTTGACAAGGTTCGTCTACCTGTTCGCCTCTTTGTGCCGCGGGTCATGAACTGTACTAATTGCAAACAATTGGGACACACAGCCTCCCATTGTAGCAATAAAGCCCGCTGTGGGAAATGCGGTGGGAATCATGCGGATGATTCCTGTGGTAGAGATGTCGAAAAGTGTCTCTACTGTGGGGGAAACCCACATGATCTCCCTTCATGTCCCGCGTACAAACAGCGCGAGGAAAATCTTAAGCGTTCCCTTCAGGGACGCTCTAAGCGGTCTTTGCAGAAATGCTTAAGATAGCTACGCCACCTGTCTCTACGAACATCTTTACCAACTTGTCTACTGACGAAGGCGACTGTGATGAACCCCAGGAGGGAATATCTTCTGCTGTGCCTAGAAGTAGTAGAAAAAGGAAGAACATTTCCTCTTCCAAGCTTCGTCGTAAAGGCCAGAAGGTGTCTCTTCATGGTCCCCCTAAAATAACTACTCAAGGAAGTACTGGTGCAAAACCGAAGCAAGTCGCTCCCGGTCTCAGTAACCTGAGCTCAGAAAAGGAGTTCCCAGCACTTCCAGGAACATCAAAAACCCCAAGTGTTCCCATATCTCAGCCAGAGAAAGAAAACAGTGCTGGCTTAATAAATTTCTCTGACATTGTGGACCGTATTCTTACAGCGTTAAACATTTCTGACCCCCTTAAAAGTATCTTGATAAGCTTTCTCCCCGCAGTAAAAACATTCTTGATGCAGTTCACTGCGAAATGGCCCCTCCTTTCAGCGATTGTATCCTTCGATGGCTAATTCATCGAACGAGGTCAAGGATTTAATCACTGTTCTACAGTGGAATTGCAGAAGCATTATCCCGAAAATCGATTCGTTTAAAATCTTACTAAATAATTTGAAATGCGATGCATTTGCCCTATGCGAGACATGGTTCACTTCAGAAATAACCCTACACTTCCACGATTTTAATATTATTCGCTTGGATCGAGAAGACTCTTACGGAGGAGTACTTTTGGGGATCAAAAAGTGCTATTCTTTCAATCGGATCGACCTCCCCTCGACACCAGGCATTGAAGTTGTCGCTTGCCAAACCAGAATTAAAGGCAAAGAACTTTGCATTGTTTCCACCTACATCCCCCCTAGAGCCTCAGTTAGCCACCGACGGCTTTGCGATATTGCGGAACTCCTCCCCGCACCGAGGCTAGTTTTAGGTGACTTCAACTCCCACGGCACGGCATGGGGTTGCCTTCATGACGATAATCGATCTACCCTACTCCATGAGCTTTGCGACAACTTCAATATGACCATTTTGAATACGGGTGAAATGACACGGATTCCTGCCCCTCCAGCGCGTCCGAGCGCCTTAGACCTGTCCCTCTGCTCGACATCGCTGCGGTTAGATTGCATGTGGAAGGTAGTCTCTGATCCCCACGGCAGCGACCATCTGCCAATCGTAATTAATATTGCTAACGGTTCAGGGCCACCGAACACAATCAATGTTTCGTATGACCTCACACGAAATATTGATTGGAAGAGCTACGCGTCCGCGATATCCGAAAAAGTAGAATCGACACAAGAACTTCCTCCGGAGGAAGAGTGCGGGTTCCTGGCTGGCTTGATTCTCGATACCGCGATTCAAGCTCAGACTAAACGCGTACCAGACGCGAATTCACGCGGGCGTCCTTCCAATCCATGGTGGGACAAAGAGTGCTCAGACGTGTACGCGGAGAAGGCTGCTGCGTATAAGACCTTCCGGGACGACGGGCTGCCAGCTAGCTACCGACAGTACGCGATGGCGGAAACGCGCATGAAGAGTTTGATAAAAGCCAAAAAACGTAGCTACTGGCGCCGGTTCGTCGACGGACTAACGAGAGAAACATCGATGAGCACTCTTTGGAGTACGGCCCGGCGCTTACGAAACCGAAACAGTACAAATGAGAGCGTGGAATATTCAAACCGCTGGATATTCGATTTTGCCAAGAAGGTTTGTCCGGATTCCGCCCCGGCACAGAAGATCTACCGCGCCGCGTCCCCTCACAATAACGCGAACGAAACACCGTTTTCGATGGTGGAGTTCTCACTTGCTCTTTTATCATGTAACAATAAAGCCCCAGGGCCAGACAGAATCAAATTTAACTTGTTAAAGAATCTGCCAGACTCTGCCAAGAGACGCTTGTTGAATTTATTTAATAAGTTTCTTGAGGGTAATATTGTCCCTCATGACTGGAGGCAAGTGAAGGTCATCGCCATTCAAAAACCAGGAAAACCAGCCTCCGACCACAACTCGTATCGACCGATTGCGATGCTGTCCTGTATCCGAAAGTTGTTCGAGAAAATGATCTTATTTCGCCTCGATGATTGGGTTGAAGCAAATGGCTTACTGTCAGACACACAATTTGGTTTCGGCAAAGGCAAAGGGACGAACGATTGTCTTGCGTTGCTCTCAACAGAAATTCAAATGGCTTATGCTTGCAAAGAGCAGATGGCATCAGTTTTCCTAGATATAAAGGGGGCTTTTGATTCAGTTTCTATCAAAATTCTTTCTGAGAAGCTGCACCAGCATGGTCTTTCACCGACTCTAAACAACTTTTTGCTAAACTTGCTGTCTGAAAAACATATGCATTTTTCGCATGGTGATTTATCGACATCACGAATTAGCTACATGGGTCTTCCCCAGGGCTCATGTCAAAGCCCCCTTCTCTATAACTTTTACGTGAATGACATTGACGAATGTCTTGTCAATTCCTGCACGCTAAGGCAGCTTGCAGATGACGGTGTGGTCTCTATTACAGGTCCCAAAGCCGTCGATCTGCAAGGACCATTGCAAGATACCTTGGACAATTTGTCTGCTTGGGCCCTCCAGCTAGGTATCGAGTTCTCCACGGAGAAAACTGAGCTAGTCGTATTTTCAAGGAAGCGTGAACCAGCGCAACTACAGCTTCAATTAATGGGTCAAACTATTGCTCAGGTTTCGACTTTCAAATATCTCGGGGTCTGATTCGACTCTAAAGGAACCTGGGGATGTCACATTAGGTATCTGAAACAGAAGTGCCAGCAAAGGATCATCTTTCTCCGTACAATAACCGGAACATGGTGGGGTGCCCACCCAGGAGACCTGATCAGGCTGTACCAAACAACAATATTGTCGGTGATGGAGTACGGGAGTTTCTATTTCCGCTCCGCTGCGAACATACATTTCATCAAACTAGAGCGAATCCAATATTGTTGTTTGCGTATTGCTTTGGGTTGCATGCACTCGACACATACGATGAGTTTAGAAGTGCTGGCGGGCGTCCTTCCGCTGAAAAATCGATTTTGGGAACTCTCATATCGATTGCTCATCCGATGCGATATCTTGAACCCGTTAGTAATTGCAAATTTCGAAAGGCTTGTCGAGCTCAATTCTCAAACCCGATTTATGTCCTTGTACTTCGATTACATGGCACAAAATATCAATCCTTCTTCATACTATCCCAACCGTGTCAATCTCTTTCATGCTTCTGATTCAACTGTATTCTTCGACACATCCATGAAAGACGAGATTCGTGGAATCCCGGATCACATACGTCCGCAAGTGATCCCAAGCATCTTTCATAGTAAATTTCGAGAAGTCGACTGCAACAAGATGTTTTACACCGACGGGTCAAGCCTCGACGGCTCCACTGGCTTCGGTATATTCAATCAAAACCTCACCGCCTCATTCAAACTCAATGATCCTGCTTCAGTTTACGTCGCAGAACTTGCTGCTATTCAGTATACCCTTGGGATCATTGATACTTTGCCCACCGATCATTACTTTATTGTCTCGGATAGCCTCAGCTCAATCGAGGCTCTACGTTCAATGAAACCTAGAAAGCACATTCCATATTTTCTGGGGAAAATCTGGGAGCGCCTGCGTGCTTTGTCTGTAAGATCGTACAAGATTACCTTAGTTTGGGTTCCCTCGCATTGCTCCATTCCAGGTAATGAAGAAGCGGACTCTTTAGCTAAGGCGGGCGCTTTACAAGGTGACATATATGAAAGACCAATTAGCTTCAGCGAATTTTTCAGTATCACTCATCAGAGAACCCTCGAAAGTTGGCAAATTTCATGGAGCAATGGTGAACTGGGAAGGTGGCTACATTCGATAATCCCTAAGGTATCGACGAAACCTTGGTTCAGAGGGATGGATGTGGGTCGGGATTTCATTCGCGTGATGTCTCGGCTCATGTCCAATCACTACACGCTGGACGCACATCTCCGGCGTATTGGGCTCGTGGATAGCGGTATCTGCGCTTGTGGCAACGGTTATCACGAAATCGAACATGTTGTCTGGGCATGCGCCGAGTACTGTTCTGCCTGATCTCAACTATTCGATTCCCTTCGGGCCCGAGGAAGATCACCCAATGTCCCGGTTCGAGATGTACTAGCAAGCCGCGATATTCTCTACATGTCCCTTATATATACGTTCCTCAAAACCATCAATATCCAAATTTAAATGCCCCTATCTTTTCTCTTATCATTCCCAGAAGTGCCCTCTTCCGCCTACCGTACCCCAACGATGGTTTGATACGACTCCAAGACGAGACAAAACATCTGTCGAATGAACCAGCAACACGAGATCTACAGTACAATATCACACGCGCAACGCGGTGTGTTTCCGATCCGTATCTGAGAAATCGTCTGGAGGAACCCCTGCCGGTTCGAGGAAAACCGCCCGGCGTCCCAATACGTGATACATCCGTTCGAATCTGTAATCCTGGCTGTTGATTCCTGATGCCGGAAACTGAAAGTTTATATCCCCCCCCGTTCAGCCTTGTCCACCCTCCCTCCCATGTCTCTGATACACAGATGTATGACTTCACCCCCTTCTCCCCTTGAATATCTTCCCAAAACTTATGTGCCCCCCCCCCCCTATCTTCTAGTTTTAGTTGATCAATATTTAATCTCGTTAAGCTTGTAAAATGTTCCGCTTAGTTAATAATTAATTTCTCCTACAATCTCCCTTCTAAAAATCATAAAGTGAATTACTATACAAAGAACACACAAAATGACCCGTCCCCCAAATCTTACGAATATTATATTATACCCTCTTTTATATGTATAAGTTAGCTGTAAAGTTTTTTTTTTAGTTTCATTATATAAAACAAAATAATATTGAAATGTGTAACCCCCTAGTTTTAAGAAATTCAAAATGTAAAACAATGAAAAAATGGCACCTTTAAGCTAACGCATACGTGGAATCAGGAATCAGAATATATTGGCTCAAATGGCACGTTCCCCGTACATAGTCGGGGATTTGTGCCTTTAAAAATATAATAAAAAAAAGATATTCTTCTTCGCGCAACTATGTATCTTACGGACGCCAGATTGAGAAATAGCTGTTTCACAGAATTTTGCGCGAATAAGTGCTACATAAACAATGTAATATTCTGAGTGTCTTGTAAAGAAAGAAACTGAAATCGTGAAAACAGCGAAAAAGTCAGCTTCATGAAATCATGCAGCATAGAGACAAAGTTTAATTTTTTGAACAGTTCATGGTACCGCAAATATTTTAAATTTTAAATAATGCATCATTTTTAAAACGGTAGTTAATTCAAATGTGATCGTGTGCCGGAAAACGATACACATAGTCTACTCCGATTGTCTGTGGACAATTTGCAACGGCCTGCTGCGCAACCATGCGTGAAATGGATGCACGACACCACACAACATCGCGGCCTCTCGTTAGTGCGGTACAAGACAAGGGCTGTACGTCGTAGGTACGGCTTCCAATCGGAATGATGGACATATGGGTAACACACAGGCACACCGGCTAAGATGGTCAAGAGCACGGTCACAGTCGGAATGGTTCGATATAATCCGAGGACGGACCATCATTCGTGAATGTTTGTTTACTGCTCTACATAAATGCAATCAGTTCCATCACTTTTCGAGTCAAATGTGAGAATGCAGCTCCGCACAACAACAGCAGGGGCGAAGGGGCTGACTTTGGCACTAATCGTAAACTGTTCAAAATGAGATGGGTCGGTCGGACGCCGTACATACACACCTAGAAAAATTAGTGTAAATTTACGTCTCTTGACCATGACATATACGAGCATCAAAAATGACTTAGTTTTACGCTTGATTTTAATTTTACATGACGTTTAATTTCGTTATTCATGTAATTTTACTCCACATACAGCGTTTGTTCTGAATGGTAGGAAGTGTAATTTTAAGTCATTGTGCATGTAAAGTATATGTTTCATGTAAAATTAAATGGAACACGGTAATGTTCTGTCATTTCGTAAATTACGGTTTGTTGAATTGTGTCATGTTTGCAATTACGTCAACGATAAAATTCAGATTTTTTTGGTGTGTACCTTACCCGGGATGGGATTATAGTCAGCAAGAATGAGGTGTTCTATTTCTTTCATTAAACTGGTCCTGGTCTTTGGCGGCGGCCGCGGCGGTGTCTGTCGTCGTTGCCTGTGAGTTTTTTTATCGTTATTTTTATTGACTCGCCTCGGCCGGGGAAGATACGGTTCAACTTGATTGGCCTCCTGTGCCACGAGGGCAGCAGCCGGTGCGTCCTCTCTGGAACAGCTCGTAAAAGTGAAGTGGCTATGATTCTGTTAGGATCGAGGAGAGGTTGTGGTGGGATGTGGGGGAAGGAAGGAAAATTAAATAACAAAAAAGTTCGCTGCCTCGGTGCGAGGAGTTGAAGGGGAACGGGTAACTAGTGTGTTAAATACTCTAGTTGATTAAAAGTTAAACAGACACTTCATTTATTTCGATACGGTTTATGCGGCTTATCCAGTGCAGTGTGCTGGAACAGAAAATTGTTTTTTTTTGTCCTAAGGAAGAGTTACTTGTTACTCTTCCACTGTGCATTCACAGATATTTAAGATTACCCATATAGTTAACAGTTGATAGACAAAGTTTCAACGAGTGGAAAAATTTCACTTCAAATCAGAATGATACATCAACTAAATACATATTATATAACAGTAAAAACTACCAACTCAATCCGTGTGCAGAAAAAAAGGCGACAAAACTTTTACTTTTCGTCAACCAGAGCAACTCGAAGCGAGATCATGTAAAACGACTGCAGAGGCAACGAGACCAACCGACGTTTCACTTTCTCATTGATGCGATGCGGTATCTACTTCGTTTTTTTGCCAAACACTAGCGTTGTGATACGGTTTGTTTGCGCTTTCGCTTACCATCTGGTCGCGCTGCTGGGCGGAAATATTGGCCGTCGTTGTCGTTTCATATTTTTGAACTCGTATGCGTAATAGGTACCCGCGTTACTAGAAGCCCGAAAATAAAACAAACGGAAATTGAGCAACATGGTGAAAAGGGTAGCCCAGTTTCCCCCTTAGCTCCAACACTTTCTACTTCAGGTTGTCACGGTTTAATAACTAGACAGGTAGGTAGGTACGTTTTTTTTCTGTACCTTACTCTAGTTCAAATTACCCTTTCAGAGCAGCAACGTGAACCACATGAGCGGTGAAAGAAAAATAAAACTAATTATGTATGTATGTAGCGTATGGATATTCACGCGCGCAGCACCTTGAACCTGAAGTATTTTCACGACCACCGAACCACCCACTCGTAAAGCTTTCTGCTTGGCTGAGAAGTTAAGCGGATGGATTAAATTGATGTATTGCGTGTGTGTGGTTTTCTCGAGGGCACCTGCGTGTGTGCTTTTAGAGAAGGTTAACTATCAGAACCATGAAGTCTTCTTCCGGGAGGCCATCAATTTTCTCGTGGTATAAATCTTGGTTTTACTAAGCTCAGATATGTACGTAATGGGATTAACATGGAAGACTGGGCGAGTGGAAGTGTAGCAGGTTAAGGTCATACAGGTCGTAAAGCCACGAAAATATATGGTCATGTTAGTCTAGAGTTTGCACTTATTGTCCGTTTGAATTTGATGTGGTCTGTCGGTCTGTCGTTGCTTTACCTCAATGCTGAATTTGGTTGAGCTATTAATATACATATGATGACGGATGCAAACCTATAAAACAAGGAAGCATTTATGAATAGTAAAGGGGAAAGTGAGGACACTTGGTTCTCGACGTCCAAGCCATATCACATAAACTAAGCAGTTGAAGCTATCACTACACAGGAGAACATGGGCATATTTGAGCGTTTATAACTTTTATATTATATAATTATATGATCAATTGATATACGATGTTATAGATAACAAATTGTAGAAAAATTGTACCAAGAAGGGAGAAACGCAATTCGTGAATGAGTTTGTCAAAGTACAGTTACGGTATTGCGTGAAATAGTGTCAGAAATTTCGCCCTAACGCAGTACCTTATACCTAAGTAGGCCTAAATCCAATCCGCGCAATACTGCTATTACATTAGACATCGCCTATCACCATGCAAACAATCAAAGCACACGTGGTGTCAACGCTGCATGGCAGGATGGCAGGGATTAAGGCGAAGGTATGTGGAAGCCACGTTGCTAGGCGCCGACTCGCTTGTTTACATCGAGAAAAACTGAAATCTGAAGGGAAAATTCAAACGCACAAATGAGAGTTTCCGAACATTTTCCTTTGGTCATCTGTACATTGGCAGAAAATTTGAAGTTTTGTTAGTAAACGATTAAAGTTTCGCGAGTGTTTTTGCAGTGGTGTGTGAATAAAGTGAATTCGAAAAAGTGCAATGAAAACGAGAAGAAGAGTGTTTCGAAATGAAACCCCAAGTGAAGAGGGGTGATATTTTCGCACAAAATAGAAGCTACAGATGGAATTCCGTCAAAAACTCGGATTGATTGTATAGGAAAATGTTCTAGCTTCCTTAAGTAGCAGTATCGTGGCACACCAGCAAGGTTAGTGTGTTGAAAAACGTATTTTTATATTTGCTTATGTCAGATACATGGTTAGGCAGGGGAGAGGGGTGTGTGCGGCGTAGCAGCTATGTTATGGCTCGCATGTATAATGTCCTTAAGGGTTCCAATTAACACTCGGAATACCAAGGGCCAAAAAAAGAACGCTTACTTTGACCGGTCATATCTCAGCTATTACTTAATCGAAATTAAATCTGTCTTCACCACTAGCAAGGTATGTCTTTTGTTAATATGTTGCACAAAAATAGAATAATAGAGTCGTCTACCGTAAGTTTGAACTAAAAGAGTAAAGCAAAGTCAGCGTAAAAAAATGGGAACACTACTTTGACTTGTCATATCTTAGCCGTTTGTTCACCGATTTCAAATTTTTCTTCACCATTAGATAGGTATATCTTTTACGAAAACCGTGATCATAAAAACATTGAAGGCAAATTCGAAAATTCGCAGTAATTGTGAAAATAGTAACTGAAAGTCAGTACAGACAAAATGAGTTTTTCTGTTCAAACAATCGTATCTCGGTCGTTTGTCAATCAATTTCAATTTTCCTTACACTAGTGAAATCCTTAGAGCTTCTAGATTTGTAATGTATGCAATAGATAGTAGATTTTAATATTTTTTGAGGATTTGGTCGGTTAGATTTTTACATTGCGCGGTTGTTTAATTTTGTTTGCGCCTTGTTTAGCTTTACGGTTTGAAATGTAACATGTTTTCTCAATAATTCTACATATTACATAATGGATCGTATTATATCAAAATATTCGAACAAATGTGGAGAAACGCAATAGTGTATGTAATAAAAGCGCGTAATAGAAAAAAAATCAGTAAATACGAAGAAGATCAGAATTTTTAAAATATTCGTCATACAACTTTAAATTTAAAACGCTGACCTATACTTTTTTATACATCAATCGATTGTAATTGATGACGGCTACAATTTTTGAAAGAAGAAATTCTAAAATTTTCTCAAAAAATATATAAAATTACGTAGAACTACAGAAATTTTATTTTGAATTTAGAATGAAAATTCGAGCTTTGAGCTTGATACGTCTCTTTAATTTCTTCATAAGCTGCTGTTCAAAATCACAGGCTGCTTTTTACTAGTATGTGGTCATTGAAATAGCATCTTTAGTCATCATACCGGCTTGAACCTTCGTTCGAACTGGTCACAAATCTTGATAGCTCCTGGTTTACCTAGAGTTTTTCAACAGCAACAGTCTTTCTCAAGGCTACCTAAATTTTCGCTCGATCAGTCTTTCTCAAGACTACCTATATTTTTTCGACAATTAGTCTTTTTAAGACTACCTACTTTTTCTACTCAATTAGTCTTTTTCAAGACTAAAACATTTTTCAAGAACAATTCAGCCTAAAGAAATATTTAATTCTTCCAACATGCCTGGGTCCTCCCAAAAAGGCCGTGTGTCAAAAATTAAAGCTAAACGGAAAAGGGTATCTTCTCCACCCGAAAATTCAGTTGACTGCAGCAACTCATTCGATGTTTTATCCGAATGTGAAGCTGATGAAATTTCTAAATTTCCTCGCATTGCGCATAATGCCAATGAGAAGAAAACGCAATCACCTCCGCCTGTAACAGTGATGATCTCCGACTTCAAAGTCTTTCGAACTGAGCTTTCGACGTTCCTTCCGGACGTGAAAGTCTCTTTTCAGATTGGCCGAAGAGGGGAATGTCGAGTTACAGTGGAGGGATTGATTGGCCACAAACGACTACTCCAGTATCTTACGGAGAAGTTATATAAATATTGTTCATATGATTTTAAGACAGCTAGACCATTCAAGGCTGTCTTGAAAGGGCTATCTCAAGGTCAAAGTTTGGATGAAATATCCAACGAATTGAAAAATTTACTTCACAAGTTATTCTTATGAAGAGAAAGGCTAGCGGCGATAACACGCCAGTACGCTCTGGAATTATCCAGGAGCTTTATTTAATTCATTTTAACCGTAATGAGGTTAATAATTTGAAAAAGCACGTTTTATGTTCCACGTGCGAGTAAAGTGGGAACATTATAGACGACACTGGGGCAGAATTCAAAATCTGACCCAGTGTCGTAGATGCCAAGGCTTTGGGCACGGCACAAAAAATTGTCATTTGGATTCCAAATGTATGATCTGTGGTGATAAATCGCACACGAAAGATACTTGTTCTGGTGAAAAAAACCACAAAAAGTTTCAAATGCGCTAATTGTAGCGAAAATCATAAATCGAATTTCTGGGACAACAATATAAATTATCGTTCTAGACAACAAAAATAACAAATAAAAAATGTACCAGATACACTTCAAGAAAACACGCCCAAACGTGTTAATCCAATTCAAAATAGATTAACAACTTCTTCTATTTCCGTCACACCATCCTACAATGGTGTGTTATCTTATGCTTCAGTGGCAGGTAACAAGGCCAAAATAACGGCTACCGTTACCATGCCTACAAACTTGTTTGCACTCAACGCTTCCTTTAGTCTAATAGATCTAGGTAGTGTAACGGAAGAAAAATTAAAATACCTGCAAGACTCTATGTTACCTATGATGATTGCTATGTTAAATTCTACCTCCATGTTTGAAGATTTTCAGGCGGGGTGGGAATTTGCTAACAAAATTTTAATGAAATTAAAGTTTAACTATGACTTTAAATAATCATTTTAATATATTAAATTGGAATGCTCGTTCATTAAAAACGTGCCAAGACGAATTTTTCAACTTCTTGAGGATACATAATGTGCATATAGCCGTTGTGACCGAAACTTTTTTAAAACCAAATATTAAATTGAAGAGTAACTCTAATTTTGTTATTCATCGATTTGATCGAATTGTTGGATTCGGCGGAGGAATCGCAATAGCGGTTAATCGCAGGATCAAACATTCCGTTACGCCGTCTCTTGATCTTGGTATCATTTTTATTGCTGCAGCCTATTTGCCTTTTCAGTGCACTGGCGAGCAAATTAATTTCTTGAATAATGCTCAAAGCAATTCCAACGGTAAGCTACTTTTTAATGATTGCTCTGCTGGTTATTATTCAATTTTGTTCCCGAATGGTCCTACGTTCTATTCGTCTGTAAGGAATCCATCAACAATTGATTTGGTTTTGACAGATCAAAGTCACCTTTGTAGCGAATTGATTACACATGCTGACTTTGATTCTGATCATCTTCCAATAACTTTTTCACTTTCTCAAGAAGCTGTTTCCAATCCCATTAGCTTAGTGTTCAATTATCACAAACCTAATTGGGAAAGGTACTAAACTTATATTGAGAATAATTTTAATCATGACTTTGATTTACAAAATAAAGCTGACATTAATACGATTGATTACAAAATTTAAGGAATTCTATATTTGATGCTAGAAATTTATCAGTACCAACAACACAGAAAAAAATTAATACTCATATTATTGACGACGATCTTCAACTTCTGATTCGCTTGAAGAATGTTCGAAGACGTCAATATCAACGTTCTCGTGATCTATCAGGATCTACAAAAAGAAATTAAGCATAGATTCACACTCTTAAGAAATGAAAATTTCGCGAAAGAGGTTGAACAAATCAAGCCAAATTCTAAACCTTTCTGGAAACTTTCCAAGGTTCTTAAGAAACCTTAGAAACCAATTCCAGTTTTGAAGGAAGGTGACCACATACTTCTTACAAACGAAGAAAAAGCTCAAAAACTTGCTCAGCAGTTTGAAAGCGTCAATAATTTTAATCTCAACGTTGTGAGTCCTATTGAAACCGAAGTCTTACAAAAATATGAAAACGTTTCAAATCAAGTATTGTCTCTAGACGATATTGTTGAAACAAACTATGATGAGATCAAATCCATCATGAAAAAGTTAAAAAATATGAAAGCTCCAGATTATGATGGAATTTTCAACATTCTTCTTAAAAACCTTCCCGAAATCACCATGAGATACTTGGTCAAAATATTCAACAAATGTTTTGAATTAGCATACTTCCCTGAAAGATGGAAAAATGCCAAGATTATTCCTATTTTGAAGCCAGATAAAAACCCAGCAGAAGCATCTAGGATCCAGCTATCGACCAATTAGTTTACTCTCTTCTATTAGTAAATTATTTGCAAAAATCATCCTAATTAGAATGTTGTCACATATCAATGAGAATTCTATTTTTCTTCCTGAGCAGTTTGGATTTCGCATTGGACATTCAACTACTCATCAACTTGTGAGAGTAACTAACATGATAAAGGCAAATATCTCAGAGGGCTATTCCACTGGAGTTGCTCTTCAAGACATCGAAAAAGCTTTCGACAGTGTTTGGCACAAAGGTTTAATTGCCAAAATGTGGGATTTCAATTCTCCAATTTACATAATAAAGATAATTAAAAATTATCTTACTAACCGTACCCTACAGGTTTCTTATCAGAATTGTAAATCTAATAAGCTACCCGTTAAAGCAGGCGTCCCTCAAGGATCAAGCGTCGCACCAATACTATACAATATTTTTACCTCTGATCTCTCAAATCTACCTACAGGCTGCAAAAAGTCACTTTTCTGTGATGATACTAGCATCTCAGCCACTGGTAGGAGTCTTCGTATTATCTGCAGTCGACTGCAACGAAGCTTGAATATTTTCAATGATTACCTGAAAAAATGGAAAATTTCCACTAATGCGGCAAAAACACAATTGATTGTGTTTCCGCATAAGCCAAGAGCTTCTTCTCTTAAACCAAATAATAACCATATTATTAAATTTAATGGTTTGAATTTAACGTGGACAGATCAAGTTAAATACTTGGGTTTGATTTACGATAAAAATCTCACTTTTAAGGATCACATTGAAGGAATCCAAATAAAATGCAACGAATATATAAAATGTTTATACCCTCTTATAAATAGGAATTCTAGGCTCTGCCTAAAGAACTAACTATTAATTTATAAACAAATATTTAGACCGGCAATGCTATATGCAGTGCCAATCTGGGCAAGTTGTTGTGCTACTAGGAAGAAAACGCTTCAAAGGATTCAGAATAAAATTCTGAAAATGATTTTGAAGCGTCCTCCCTGGTTTAGCACAAATGAGTTGCACAGAGTCGCAAACATAGAAACATTAGAAATTATGACGAACAGTATTATAAGCAACTTCCGACAAAAATCGTTGCAATCTTCAATTGCAACGATTAGCTCTCTTTATAGTTTATAAGTTAGTTTATAAGATTTGTTTAGCTCCTTATTCAGAAGACAAGTAGGTTTAAAATATCCTACTAAAAAAAAAACTTAACTGCGAAAGCATATTATAACTTAATAATAATTAACTGAATCATGCAAACAATAGGGATAAATAGTCACCACTTGTGGCTGAACACCCAATATATAAAATTAGAAATCTAATGTAAACAAAACAATATAATCAAATAGAAAATAATATAAAAAAAACTTTAGTCGTGTTTCCACGCTCTATGTTTATTGAGTGTATATATGTCGATTGGGTAAAATTCCGGGAAGTTTAGTTCCGAGAGTTCATCTCATTCTCCTGGTTGATCTCGTCACTATCGTTGTTCATTCGTAATCTGGTAGATACTTGCTAAATCTGGTCAAAACTTTACGTTTTTCTGACATTCTTTTATGTATAACACGGTTCATATTGTTGATTGTGATGAAAATCGGACTGCAGATTTGCTGCAAGATCGCTGATTACCGGTAAACTTGTCTGTAAAAATAAGTTTATTTTTAAGTTCAAGTTTGTTTATTGAAGCTTTAACCTCCTGGTCATTCGCCCGGGGAAAATAGTATACATAATTCTAGAAAAAAATTTCAATAGGACGTAAGTAACAATGAGAGATTCTCTTTGGGGTCTTTCTCTTCTGTTCATTACTCGGCCATTTCAGCATTCACTACTCTACTCTTTGCATAATATTCTAGTAAAAACCGTCGGCTTTCGATATGTACTGGAAAATTAGTGCAAAGTGTTGTAATGGCGTCGTAATAAACGAAAGAGAAAGTAAACAAAGAGAGGCTCTCAATGTTACTTACGTCCGCCGCGGAAAACCCTCACATCACCCGGTCCGGATGTGACGAGGGGCTCGCTGTTGATGATGTTGAAGTTTTTCGTTGTCCAGGATGATTGCTTGTTTGTTGGAAGTTCGTTATATCATGTCAAACAGGCTTGTTATTTGCTCACACAATGAGCCACAAAGAGCGAAATACACCGATTAAAAATAGAGCAGCACAAAAACACTGCGATGTGCAGAACGACCGCACAAAGAGAAACTTGAAAACGAAAAAGAGTAAGATCTGTGCACCAAGAGCTGCACAATTTCGTTCAAAGAGTCACCTTGAAGAGTCACTTTTTTGTGCCTCCCCTCACTGGAAAGCAGGTAGGAAGGCGAATCAAACTACAATTCAGATAAAGTTTGATCGGAAGAACGTTTTAAAAATGTTTTTTGGTTGCCTTCTCTACTTACGTGCGCGTGGGACCAAGATACACACTAAAGAGCCTCTTTATTTCTACTCTTTGTGGCGTGCAGCCATGGAGTAGAATACACGTGTGGGAGCAACCCGCATCGGAGTAAAGAGGTTTATTGTGAAAGAGAAGAGCGGTGGTTCGCATGAAAAGTGCAAAGAGCGTTTGTTATTCTTCTCTTTATTTGCTCTGAGGTGCATAACATCCCTGATGTCAAAAAGGTCAGGTCTTTAATGAAGTTAAGCATAGCCTCCTCTCTCACAGGGTCGTTTGAGAGAGCGTCGCGTATGGAGGAGAGGGAGGTCGTGTCTTTGATCGGAGGTCTTGCAGTTCCAGACAGTTAAGGAGTATGTGTTCGACAGTCTTCCGGGAGTCACACGAAGTACAGATGGGTGGTGGAACATTTGAAATCGTGTGTTCGTTTGAGGTTCTGGTGTGTCAGGTTCGCAATCGGGAAAGTACTTTTTGTTCTTTCCAATCTTGACGGTCTTCCTGTTTGACGAGGAGACCCTTTATCTTCTGAAGATGGCCACGGGATGCCTGCTAGTGGGAAACGAAATTATTGTTGCGGGTTTCTTTGAAGTGGCGTATGATGTCAACAGCTGGTATCTCCTTGGTAAGAATTCTTCTGGATTTCCGACCCCGGGCTGCTAGGGAGTCAGGTTCCGCGTTATCAAGGATGCCACAATGTCCAGGGATCCAACATAGGGTGGTGAGTGGGTCTGGAGAAAAGGATGACGGGATTGGCACTTTCAGGAGCTCGGAGTACCGAGAGTGAGTCTGTAAACATAACGGTTGCAGTGTTTTCTGGTTTTTGAGCCAGGGCCAGGGCAATTGTTGCTGCTTCAGCGGAGAATACTGAGCATTCTGCTGGAGGACAGAGGGCTGAGCTGGTTTCGTTGCTGCTGACACCGACTCCAACTTCGTTGTCTTTTTTTGAGCCGTCCGTGAAGAAGCGGGTATGTCTGGAAAATCGTCGTTGAATTAGTTAGCTATATGCTGACCGTGCGGTCTCGGGGGCTGCTCCGGCCCGGATGGCCAGGGCCAGGGAAGTGTCGATGTTGGGAGGACGGGTATTCCAGGGGCGAGGCCAAATCCGATGGAGGAAGTTCGGTTCCGGTGAAGTTTGAATAAATTCCTTTGGCTGTTTTTAATGTTGCGGAATCGTCATCTCCGAATGTGCGTTCGAGAATACTAAGGGCACACCGGAAGGTTACGAGAGCAATTTTCTAGCGAAACGGTAAAACGCCAGCTTCTACGCAGGAACTTTTGGCAGGTGTGCTTGGAAGCTGTTCGGATGGATATATGGTAGAGTGGGGTGAGAATCTGAATGATCCCTTAGGTGTTTTCTCCGGTTATTTCAATCCTGTAATAATTACGACTGTGGATCAGTCATTCACTTATTAAGAGTGCAGTGTTTCTGTTGAATTTCGGGTGTCTGGGACAGATGGTTTGCACTTGGTGTTTGCGGTTGGCACATTCCTTCTTAATTCTCCGGAAGTGGGGGATGAAGGTGGTTTTTCGGTCCAAGGTTATTCCAAGAATGGTCGGCTCCTTTTTGTATACAATCGGCGTATCTGCGATCCGGATCGGTCGGTCGGTGGTGCGGTGAAAGGTGGAACAGATGTGGGTGTAGATGCTTTGTAGATGTAGATAGTTTGAACCCTACGGAGGTGGCTCAGTTTAGTATAGCGTTCACAGCAGCTTGGAGCTTGATGCGGGGTCTTCCTTAGGTTCGTCCCAGAGCTACCACAACGATGTTGTCAGCATATTCTAATATGAACACACCCTTGGGGGGTGACGAAGATGGAATTCATACTGATGAGGAATAACGCAACCGCCAGAACGGATCCCTTAGGAACACCATTTTCCTCAGTGTATATGCCCGATTCGCTTCCACCAATTCCAACTCGAAATTTACGATTTTCGAAAACGTTGAATAAAGAATCCGAGGTTGCCTCGTATTTCCCAGAGGTCGACCTGTCTGAGAATTCCTTCGCGCCAAACTGTGTTGTATGCTTTGTCGATGTCGAGAGCGCATATGTCTGTATGGAGGCCGTCCTTTATACCCATTTCGAGTACCGTAAACCAGGGTGACATTGATCACTTTTCGAAGTAATCATTACATATTTTAGACGCAGCACTTTTTTTTCAAAATTAATATTTTTAAACCATGTACTGATGTATGGAGAACAAGATTGGATGGTTTTACCTAAAATTGTCCGTTTACATTATTTTTTCAAAAATGATTTCAAGTTGAAGTCCGTTTTCGTGTTCCAGGGAGACTTTGATAACCTGCATGTTCACCCACATTAAGTTATTGATGTCAATGTTTTTCATTCAAATGTTTGTTTAAACTAATTCCGGAAGGATACTCATTGTTAAATAGATGTTAATTAGTATTATATAAAGTATTTCAATGTACTGTAAAATTCGAGTAACAAAAATTTGTATAATTTGTGTCCAACTAGAATAAAAGATTCTGAAAACCTTTAAAACTACTAAAATTGTTTTGTTTCAGTGTTTTATCAATGTACAAAAAGTTTCATCCATTTTAACAGGTTGGAATATTGAACATTAAAAAAAATGTTGCGAATTTTATCTTAAAATAATTTGAAATAATTGCCAACTAGTTTCACAAAAAATGTATTAAAAATAAACAAACTCTTAAAACTAAATTTATCATATCCCAATCTAAAGGAAAATAAAAACTCGCTTGTAATTTATTACTCTTGCTCAAATCTGAGATTTATTTGTTTTATAAAAAATAGACACTTTACAAAGCTTCGTAAAAATCAGGTAAAGTCAAATTTCGGGTTTTTGTGGTTTTTGTACACAAAAACCGAACAGTATACTCAAAAAGTATAACAAATCAGTATTTTATAAGTTTAGAGTAAAAATCATTTGAAATTAAAATGATTCGGTAGACTATTCTGGTTTAATAAGCGATCTACGAAAAAAGTGTCGAGTGATCAAAGTCACCCCGATGATCAAAGTCACCCCGGTTTACGGTATTTCTGCAAGGGAAGCAAGGTAAGTTCCGATGCCCTTCCCTTTCCGGAAGGCGTGTTGTCGGTTGTCAAATAGTGGGCGTTGTTCCAGCATGGTGATTAGTCTACTGTTGACCATGCGTTCAAGAGATTTGGACATGCATGGTAGAAGGCTTATGGGTCGGAAATCCTTAGCTGTTCTTGTTCCCTGAGTCCTTTTGGGAATTGGCCAACGAGTCAAAGAGGGGATCACCGTTCCAGATTCGATTGTAACATTGAAGTATGGCTATTTTTTCCGGATGGTGGTAGTTTTCTAAGTAGAGGGTAGCCGATGTTGTCTAGCCCGGTGGCTTTACCCTGTCCTTGGATGAGAGCGTAGGTGAGTTTGGAGCCGGAGAAGGGTTGGTTCCATTCAGATCGGGAGTCAGGGAAGAATGTTACTGGGTTAGCTTCTATTGTGGTTTTCTTGAACAGGAACTCTGGAGGGAGAGAAGCAGTTGCAGAGAGGGAAGAAAAGAATCTTCCGAGTTCTTCAGCAATCTCACGGGGATCAAGGCTAGCGACTCCTCTGATGTCGAGCGAAAAGCCGGTATTTCGTCTTTTTCCGATGAGAGCGTTCACACGTCGCCATATTTCTTCAGAAGATGAATCGGGATTAATTCCATCGAGGTATTCGTTCCTGCTGGTGGATTTGAATTTAATTTCATTTCATGTTATCTGTTTTTTTCAGGACGATATGTCAACTCTTACGTTGATTTTCACCAAAGAATTATTCTAGCAATTTTTAAAAGATTTCATTATCTACCCAAGTAACCGTAAGCATTAAACCATTGCACAATATTGGCTATGCATTTGCAGTAATGTTGCATTGAAACTCAATTGTAGCATTAACGATGCGATCAAGCCTATTGGCATCACTGTTTGCTATATTCCGGTCGTCAGTAGAGCTGATAGTTTTTTTTTTGATTTTTTAGTGTTTTACACTCGCGATTATTTTTATTCTCGTTTTATCTGTATATCGTTTTATTCGGTAGTACGTGTGCATTGAAATTTCGTGACTTCAAGCACGATTATATCTACCGGTGTGATTCGTGAAAGTGATTGTTTTTGGTTGTGATTTTTGTTTTCACTTGACATTATCACTGCACAGACGTTACGCTCAATTTTTTCGCCAAAAGTGACATCTGCTGGTGGGTAGTTGAGTTGTCGCACGTTGCGTGCAAGTTCGCTTCCATTGACGCACGTTACCCGTTAGCGTTTTCCTGCGCATATTGCATACCCGCTAGGCGTTATTTCTACATCAACAGCATGGCTTGTAAGAACTGCTCGAAAGTGGTTAATGATTCTGATCGAATCACATGTCGTGGATACTGCGGAAATTCGTTCCACATGATATGCGTCAAGATGGATTATGATGTTCGTGACGTCCTGGGAACCCACCCACGGAATCTATTCTGGATGTGCGACGGCTGTGCTGACTTATTCTCGAATGATAATTTCCGTAGAATGGCTTCGCGTTGTTGCGACATAGTGCCTGACAACAATTCTCTGAAATCTATAAAGAACGACATAGCTGATTTGAAAGATGTCGTCAAAGCTCTCTCGGTTAAAGTTGACTCAAAACCGCTATCCCCAACTATAACGCCTTGGAATCGAATTGCTGAATATAATCCAGTTTCAAACACGCCTAAGCGCAAACGGGAAGATGATTCGCTCAAAACAAAAATTCCAAATATTCGTGGATCCAAAGCTGCGTTTGAAACAATAAAAACAATTTCACCACCTGAGGAGCTGTTATGGGTTTACTTGTCAGCATTCGATCCCAGCACGACGGATGATGAAGTTTCTACCCTTGTGAAAGATTGTCTGGGGGAGAATCTGCAACCGAGAATAGTTCGTCTAGTTCCTAAGGACAAGGATCTCTCAACTTTGAGCTTCATTACTTTCAAAGTTGGCGTTAGCAAATCATACAGGGATAAGGCTCTGTCCAAAGACTCTTGGCCGGAGAACATCTACTTTCGTGAATTTGTGACCAATTCAAAAATCCAACGACCTATCATCAGGATTACGGCGGAGAAGAATCCATCTGGTGGTGAACAGTAGCGCCAAGCTGTTCCGGATAAACTCATCTGTCCAACTTCTTGTATCCCGGCGAGCGATTTAGGTTTACCTGGAGAATCGGCGACTTCTTCTGTGTCAGGTAAAGCCAAGAAGGGTATATGTCCTTCCGAAGCAATACAAGATGCTGCACGCCCTCAATGTAAATTTCACTTACAGTCTGCTGATGAACACAACTCTACCGCCGCTGTGAATCTTCAATGTCAAAAACAAAATTTGGATCCCATCGTAACGAGCACGTCTCTTCATAGCACATTCGGCTCTACAACGATCACAGAAGGACTAAGCACTCTATGCTATGCTGATATGACTCATCGCACCCTGGGACGCACTGCTGCTAGCACTATGGAAGCCCTAGATCCCCCTGCCACAGTCGAGCCATTGCAGCCAGCGTTCACCAGTCGTCCCGGTCCTGTGTGCAGGAGTGGTGAAGGGGTCTTCCAAATCGATACCAACGGCAAGTACGAACCTGATTTTGTTAATGCAAGCATTGATCAGCTCCTCGCTTCCAGTCAATCGCGGCATTCAAACCTACAAATATATTACCAGAATGCCGGTGGTATGAATTCAGTAATCGAAGATATAGATGGTATACCATGGCAAGTTCGGATGAATGCTTCGACATAATCGCCCTCACAGAGACGTGGCTTGGCGATAGCACTCTGTCAGTGCAAGCATTTGGTGCCAACTACGATGTTTTCCGAACTGATCGCAGCTCACGTAACAGTCTCAAGGCTACCGGCGGCGGGGTACTTGTGGCTATCCATCGTCGATTGAAAGCGCAACTGATTGACGATACTTTGGGGGTCTATGTTGAGCAGGTGTGGGTGCGAATCAAACTGGCTGGCTACGCACTTTTTCTTTGCGTGGTTTATCTTCCACCGGACCGCACTCGCGATTCGACATTGATTGATTCACATACTGAGTCACTGGAACGGATTTCCGCTCAAGCAAGCCCGGTTGATGAGATCCTGATTGTTGGTGATTTCAATTTCTCCGGATTAAAATGGCGCTCTGCTTCTGACGGATTTATGTTCGCTGATCCCGAATTGTCATCTTTTCATGCTGGTATCACCAGTTTGCTTGACTGCTACAGTCTAAATCTGCTGCGCCAAACGAATAATGTGGTGAACGAGAACAACAGAATCCTTGATCTCTGTTTTTCGAGCAAATCTGACTACGCGCCAAAAGTTACCGCAGCACCGTTCTCCCTGGTAAAGACTGTTAGACACCACCCTCCCCTGCATATATTGCTTGAAGCGATTCGAGTGAAGCATGACTGCAATGCTTCTGACACCGTCAGCTATAATTTTAGAACAGCCAACTATAATAGCATTATTGACTTCCTGCCGAATATCCACTGGACTGAAATTCTCGACAATGATGATGTCAACGTTGCAGTGCAGACCTTCTCCAATGTTATGAGCTATGCTATCGATCGCTATGTACCCAAAAGAAGTGGCCTTCAATCTAAGCACTCAGCGTGGCACACTGCCGAGCTGAGACGGTTAAAAGCGACTAAAAGAGCCGCTCTGAAGAAGTACTCCAAGTTTGGGGGCTACGTGCTGCGACAACACTACGTTCATGTTAACCAAGTCTATAAAAAGACATCGAAGCGTTGCCATGCCGATTACTTGCGAAACGTGCAACGTAAGTTGAAGTCCGAACCTAAAACATTCTGGAAGCATGTAAACGAGCAAAGAAAGGAATCCGGGTTGCCTTCAACGATGAGCTATGGAGGACGTATGAGCTCTAGTTTACAGGACCTCGGCAGGCCCAGATGATATACCAACTATTATTCTAAAAAAATGCTCTGCCGGTCTAATTGAACCTCTTTGTCATCTGTTTCAATTGTCGCTATCAACCGGAGTATTTCCCGAACTCTGGAAATCCTCCTTCATGTTTCCAGTTCACAAAAAAGGTGATAAAAAGGTAGTTGACAATTACCGTGGTATTACAACGCTAAGCGCAGTTCCTAAGCTGTTTGAAATGGCTGTGTTGGAACCCATCTCCAGCCACTGCAAACAGTATATCTCCGAGACTCAGCATGGATTTATGCCGAAACGTTCAACATCTACGAATCTTCTGTCGTTCACAACATATGTTACAGATGCTATGTCGGACGGCCTTCAAACTGACGTTATCTACACGGATCTTTCAGCTGCTTTTGACAAGATAAATCACGCTATTGCAGTGGCAAAATTGGATAGACTTGGCTTTGGTACTAATATTCTCCGTTGGATGCAATCGTATCTCAGTGATCGTCGTCTAGCAGTCAAGATAGGTGATTGTGTATCCGAAGAGTTCTTTGCATCATCCGGTATTCCGCAAGGCAGCCATCTCGGTCCATTGATTTTTCTTCTGTATTTCAACGACGTTAACTTTTGTTTAGAAGGACCACGGTTGTCTTTCGCCGACGACCTCAAGTTATACCATAGAATACGGAATACTGATGATGCAGCTTTCCTTCAACGCCAACTGGAAACCTTTGCGGAATGGTGCGAGATCAACCGAATGACCCTAAACCCCAAGAAATGTACGGTCATTACGTTCTCGAGGAAAAAAACGCCAATTCGATTCAATTACTGTCTAGCTGAATCCACAATTGACAGAGCGAATTGCGTCAAAGATCTCGGAGTTTTTCTCGATGAACAACTGACGTTTAAACAGCATATCAGCTATATGGTCGCAAAGGCATCACGCTGTTTGGGGTTCATAAAGAGAATATCTAAGCACTTTTCAGATATTTACTGCTTGAAATCTCTCTACTGCTCACTCGTTCGATCAACTCTGGAATATTGTTCAGTTGTGTGGAACCCTCATTATCTCAACGGTGTCCATCGAATTGAGACAGTACAGCGCAGATTTGTTCGGTTTGCCCTTCGTCGATTGCCTTGGAGCAACCCTCACCAGCTGCCAAGTTATGAAAGCCGGGGTTTGCTTATTGGACTCGATACATTGCAAGTGCGACGGGATCTATTCCGTGCTATGACGATTTCGGATATTTTGCAAGATCGAATTGACTGCCCCGAGCTTCTCAGTGCGATAAATATGAATGTTCGCCCTCGCGCTCTTCGCAATAATTTATTCCTCCGATTACCTCTTCGCCGGACTAACTATGGAGTAAACGGTGCCATCATTGGTTTGCAGCGGACCTTCAACAGAGTGTCATCCGAGTTCGATCTTCACATTCCACGTAGCAGATTACATGTTGACTTTTTAAATAGATTAAGAAATTATCATTAGGACCACACTGTGTCTGTTGATATTAATTAATTATAAATAAATAAATAAAGCTCTGCGCTTGCTCTGTATACGTATAAAAAACTGATATAACGCGTACATGCTTCAAGGATCATTAAAGCATGTATGCTTTACATGTGCATTTAGTGCCATTATAGAGCAAATGTAAAGCCGATATAATGCTATCGTAATTCTGTGGGTTTATTCGTTATGCAAAACTCCTCTTGAAAATTATATTCGGCATATTTTATTTCAGTCGAACATATGCAATATAGCCCAGGCAAGGCAATGTGTTCGAGACTAACTAAAGGTAATTTTCATAAAACATTATCATTGGTGCTATACAATAGTATTAGCACTGAGAACTGACATACAAGTAAAGTTTTCAAGTTGTGTAAGAAATTAAACTGTCGCTTTGAAATGGCAACAGAAAGTAGCAACTTGCCACTGGTCGGCGCTTCGATCGACCAGCAATCGCTATACGGGACTTGTATACAAACTTGGATACAATGGCGACTCTCGCATGCAAACCTGTATGCGATGGTGATTTTCAACGCATTTTCATTTAAATGTTTACACAAGTTTTTCGGGAAAGTTTGTTCAAGCTTAAATGTCTGTTCTCTGTAGTATTAGTAACGCATAATGGGCTGTCAATCTCTGCAGAGTAATAGCACAATATTTCGCCTTTTCTGGCATAATACTAGCATCATATCAGAATAAAACTTGCTTAACGGCTCTTTAAGACTGTAGATCTAAAGCAGATAGTAGGCTACGTTTTAATGCTTATTGGTTATTTGGGTATAGTATTGGGTGAATCTTAAAAGTATTTATGACATATTCTTTCGTGACGTTTACAGTGATTTGACGAATCTTCATTCGACAAATATGTTATAACTTTATCAAATGAACGCCTACATCAAAAATTATCACAGATTCAGAAAAATTTCACGAAAGATACTATATATACTAAATATATTAGAATTTGATGATTTGATTGAAATAAGTTGAAAGTTCTAATTTGTGACGCGTTGTAACGTCACGTTACATTGTCGGCCATAAAACAATCTTCTTCCAGTATATTCAGTTTATGTTGATTGAATCTTTCGTGAAATTTTGTCTACTTTCTGAATCTGTAATAAGTTTTGATGTAGTTATAACATGTTATAGTTATAACATATTTGTCGAATGAAGATTTGTAACGTCATGAAAGAATGTGTCTTATAAGAAAAATTAAGAAGATTTAGCAATGCTTTTCTAGGTTAGTGAGTCGGCCAAAACACATTTGGAATCCATATCTAGATATACATTAGAAGAAATCGTTTTTTTTTGTGAACCAGTACTGCTTATACCGACCGAACAATTCGGGTATTTGATCCGCACCATTATCCAATGTATCTACATTTAGTTTCCTTGATTGCATACGTCCATCGAGTGCAATGCTTTCCCCAAAATCAACGACATCGTGCAGGTTCTCTGCTAATCAATCTGGCTAGTTTCTCTTCTGGGCGCTACATACACGAAATCTGCCCTTTTGTATTAGCCTTCCGACGTCAGCATGCGTGTATAACCCGTCCAGCTCGTGATTCATGCTTCCGGGTTATTTTCCATTTTCTTCCTGTTAGTATTGTTACATTGGCGCTTTTGGTTAGATGTTGTTTTAGAGTAAATACGATAGCATTTGACTCACTTCAATCAGTTAATGTAGCCATTTGAATGGTTACACACTGTCCCGATATGTAACCACTGCGAGCAGTAAGCTCCTAGCCTGATTCTGGTTATCTGTTGCTCGTTGACACTCCACATCAAACAATTCCACTGGTTTTCTCGCGTGTTACTCTGTACTAACGCGTTATGTGACTGTACTAACCATCTTCTGAACATTCTGTCACGTTGCATTCAGACAATTGCTCGTTGGCCATTCTTCAAAAACATTTTTTCTTAAAGTCAGATTTATCTACTAGCTACCTAATATCGGAACATCAAAACCTCGTACAAGTTTCAGTGCGATATATACCTTTACTGATTCCATTAATCATTTGCAATTATCAATTTTAATTTTTAGTCAAACCAATAAATGAATTTTTCACCAGAGCACTCTTGTATTTTTAAGTCTGTAACAGAAACTTTGCCGCTGTTACCGCTTCTGCTCAACAACATCATCTTGTTATCGATAGATATCCCAGATTTTAACGGACTTGTGCCATCTCTTAATTTTATTGATTCGTTCCTTGTTGCGTTGCTTAAGCAGAATGAGATATGTATGCAAGAAGGGAATCACACATGTTTCTCGTACATATATCTTCATATATATTATAATCATATTGAAAATAAAAACAAAAACTCAGAACATTGGGGATGGGGGGGTCTAAAGACTTCCGGTGCGAAGCAATGATGACAGAGGTCTAGGGATCCGAAAGAACCGGCATTGGTTGTACGAGTACATGGCAGATATTTTGGTGGCAGGCAAAGCCTACTATGGTCATTCGAATCCCGCATAGTGATTGTCATATCTGATATTACATATAACTTCCAAACGTGTCAACCAATTTTTCCATCTTTTGTTGTATGAAGGTTTTGTAGTCAAGATACTTTCATATACGGTACTTGCAGTAGGGCGTAATTGTTTATAGTGGTAGTAAATTTTTGTCCATGTCGGTGAAAATCTATCTATAGGGAGTGTGGTAATTGTGAAGATGTCCGACAAAAATACATTCCTGACTTCGGAGGTTTAAGACATCACTAGTGGCATCCTGAAAACATAGCTCCCATCAGAGGATTCGAAATGAGCCAGCGATAGAGCTGTCAGAAAGTGATGCGAGGGTGTGTGGCAAGTCCGACCACTGTTCCACAACAACATAACCGGTCTGTCCGCCGCATGGCAGGTCGAGACAGGCTATCAGGCCAGGACAGGTGTGTAAGCAAGGAGCGAAAGCATGTATGAGAGTGGTCCGGTTGGTCTCACACGGAACAGGGTTGCCTATTGCTTAATTGGACTAATACCGGCTGGCAAATTAATGTTATACGGCTACCACGTTATAACCGGTAAACAAAAACTGTAGTAGGTATTATGACACAACGGGCGCACCTATCTACGATATCTCGAGAGACGAAGATTGGAATCTTGTGACCTTTGTTTTGTTTGACATAATTTGAATTTGCTACAACAAGTCAGCAACAATGAACTATTGGAGATCATTCACCCAGTTCTGAATGCCCGCTGTTTTAAAAGAGACAGAAAAGAGCACGACTACTAATCGATTACTCCGCATAGCAATCAACGTCAACATACAACGCTACACTGCAACGAGGAAATGAAGGAGCTGTTGATGGGAGCAATCTCTTCTGGTCAGATAAAGCCAAGGAGGGTATATGTCCTCCCGAAGCTATTCAAGATTTTGCGCACCCTGTAAGAGATTTTCCATTACAGCCACCTTTTGGCACAACACACTAAATTGCTCCGAACGCGCTATCTCGCCTGCAGGTCAATTCGAAGAACATGGAAGTACCGTTTCTGTTTATCCTAGTAACTATAATGAATGTATGTCTCCTTGCGAAGTAGGACACACAGATAACGTTCATTATATTTGCCAATGCGGAAAAATCTATTTTGCATAACAACTTAAAACGTGTGTTTGTGTGTGATAACGCTACACTCAAGATCCCCATATGTATATGGACGATGGGTACATCCAGGATCGGCTACAAGATCTAACACCACTTACTTGCACAGTAGCCATTAAAAGTTTAGTGTCATATTTGATGAAAATGGAATCCATCGCGAGGGTGGAAAAAGGAAACTATTTTTCGGTATTTCAAATAGTAGTACAAATGCGTAATGCGAAAACACTTTTACACAGAGCATGCTTTGCTAAAGAATTTAAGAACAAGGGTTATTTCGATTACATACATCGATCTCATCTTGCATTATCTTAATCTAAATTTTCCCTCAAACATCACAATGTACCTATGGGAGTCAGACTGCCCACATTCACGATATTAATATATAAATTCTAAATTCAAAAGGAGTGTCGTTCTTTATCTCGGAACACAATTTTCTGAGTCACAATAAGTAGTCCAACCGTCAGCAGAGCTTATTTGAACAAAATGAACAAAAATAACACAAAGTACATCCTCAATCAACAACACTCGTTGGAATTATTAAAATTAATATCACCACATCCAGATTAAGGTCAATTCTTCCTTGCGAATTAACGTCTCTACACAGGGAGAAAAAGAAGCACCCAAGACCAGAAGAAATTCCCCAGTAAAACAGGCTGCTGCTGCAGAGCTAATAAATATTCATTAAACTATATTCCAGTGCATTTTATTTTCCCTGTACACATGCGACCATTGGTGCGAACAAATCAAATCGCTAATTTCCGTTTCCTGCTGACTTTATCGTCAGAACAGCGTATGCTGGTAGCTAGGTACATCAAGTAGGCAATTGTTATAAAAAAAATGTTGATCAATGGCTCATAAAGCGTAACGATTCGTTCTCGATCCCCGGTTCGTTGGTTGGTTGGTTGGCCGGCCAGCCGGTCGACCCGGTGGTGACTGTTGAACAAGCTCTGTGACACACAGTGATTGAACCCGCCAGCTGGCCCTAGGAGAGTGTACACGTATACTACTTATACGCTACGACTACGCGAGTCAGGCAGGACCCCTTTCGGAGTGGCAAGAGTGGCGATGATGATAATAACGGATGATTGCACACCTCACCTTGCCCCGGTGGCATCACAGCGCAGACAGAACCAAACCAAAACCAGACAACTTCCCGGCACTGTTCGGGAGCTGCTGACTGGTTGGTTGGTTGTTGGTGGTTCAGCGCTCCCGGTTGCTCAACGGGTTGCGATAATAGAATTTAATGATGATAAAGGGTAATTACTGTTAGAGCACGAAATTACTATCATCACGACGAGATTTTATTAATTCTTAATAGTACGTGTTTGCTATTTTTCTCTGTGTCTTTGCCAGTGGAAAGGTCTCGTTCCGCCATTTGAACGAATTTAAATTAATTTTACAGTTTTTAATGTGCGGCTAAGACTTATGGTAGTAAATTAAAAAAAAAAAAGCATTTTAAACAGTTGAGGATAAATATGCTAAGATAAAATTGAGCCATTCGATGAGCTGGAGCTGCATATTACCAATAACGGATCGGCACCACAGTCAGGTGAAGGTAGCCAATTTGTTATGATTGCAACGGTTCCAGGATAAGATTAGTCGAGAATCACGTTTTCTCGTTTCTTTGAACTGCAGCATTTACTCAACCTTTAAACTTTTTCCAATGTTTGTTTAGCTGTGTGTACGTAGGTACTGATCTCACGGCAGAATCGCCTATTTTTAGCGATCCCTTAGAATGTTCATGTTGAGCCTCACCGGCATGCAGAGAAGTAGGTACAGCATCCTTCTCTGCGCTTCAACTGCACTCCACGAGACGAGAAAGGTAAATACTGATAATAAATTGTGTAATTTAATCGCCAGACTTTATCGGTTTTATTTTTTACTTCATCTCGGTAGAGTCGGTAGGTACGGATGGTTCTTCATGTACCTACTCGGAGAGGAAGTTGTCAGAGAATATGAAAAGTTGCTTTCCCTTATTGCGATGAAACAAATTGTCGGTCGCGGCATTCGAGTGGAAAGGAATTTGCTATTTTTAAAATACCGTTTTTTTACCCTACGCCAACCCGCGCCGAAGAATAGGATTGCAATCGAAGTTCTTTATTGCACCATAACTTACCATAAGTACTGGAGTCTGATTGAGATCGATTGCGCGCAAAACAGGTTGTTTGGTTGGATTTTATTCTAACGGAATGGCGAATGGCGTTGCAATCCTGACGATTCAGGCGGGAACATCGAGGTGAAAATTGCGCCAAAGATTCGTGGATGCAATCACAGCAGGCGATCTGTAAAATATAGAAGGGGAGAGGGAGCATTAGTGCGAGGGGTCATCGACTTTGATGGAAATGTGTTAGAATAAACGTGCTTTGGTTGCTATGATTACCATTGCAGTCAGCGAACAGTGCCGTAATGGGACTAAACTGTTGGCCAAAATATTGCATGCGCAAGTGGTGTAAAATCATTTTTGTGCTAGTTTTTAAATTCGTTTAAAAACTAACACACGGTTATCTGGAAATTTGCCAAAATTTTCGGATGGAGCCAAAAATATTAATTTTTAAATTGTGCAATTACTGATAAGGACTGAAGAGAATGTAAAATATCATAAATAATTATACGAATATCACGTTAAATGCTAATATTGCAATATTTTATTGACGGACAACAATTTATATACCTATATTCTAATAATAACAATGCTAGAGAAAACAATATGCATCGTATTTATATTTATATTTGTAACTGAGCAGAAGAAAATAACTTCAGAATACCTGTCTCAATAGTGGATGGATAAACTGAAACAAAAGAAATTTATTAAATCGTTCGAGATCTTCGACGTTCTTTCAATGAATGGCGAGAACTTATTCGACGTAAGCACGTCACATTGTCGAATGAATGGAGTTCGACTAAAGGAGCACGATTTGAACGAAACCTTCAGGGTTTTTTTAATATGTCTGTCTATGTTAATAGTGTCTCAAATTGCTCCAAAACCTTACAAAAACGGAAACTAAGAGTTGGAGTTTCAACCAAAACAATTACAAAAGAGAGCTTACGAATGATGTGTTAAACATACTTTCCGAAAATTTGCAAACAGCTAACCTGTATATTGATGAGGTGTCAGCGAAAAGAAATCAGTATCTGTACACCTAAAAGCGACGATTAAATGAAATTTGCTTGGATTAAAGATGGTAGACCATTGATTCGAAAAAAAACGGAAAGGGTTGGGTAAGAGAAGTCAGCTTTAGCACAACACTACAATTTAAATAAACAACAAACAAACACGTTTTTCTACTTCAACACAAGAAGTCTGGTAGAAAAACTTACTATATTAGAATTTTTATGTGGTGTCATGAAACCAACTATTCACGCTAAAACCATCTTAAAGTTATCTGAAGATTATTTTGGACTTAAATTAAATCCGCATAAGTTATATGAATCCCCTCCCCTACCCTAAACCTTGATTTTAGAATTTTCATGAAATGAAAAACGCAACAAATGAAGTTTACATGTCTTCAGTAAACTTTCTATAATTTGTCATTCTATAATTTCATTGAAATTAGTATGGCTGTATCTAGATTGATTAAAAACTTAAAAATCAGTAAAATTAGAACAACGTAAAAACAGTTCACTGTCGTTTATACAAAAAGAAGAGACTCACAAACTACGAAAACTCTCCCAAAGATAATTTATAATGAATGTTAACGAAAATAAAGAATTTTTCTGCATACTATAGAAAACCTATCTAACCGTAATTTTCTCATCCCAGCAGTGGTTTTAAACTTTGACATAGCTTCCTTGTGATCTACCGGGTACCGATCACGAAATAGTAGCAAAATAAATATAAATTTCATCTAGTAGTTTTCGCTAACCATTTCGATAGCACCCGCTAGTCTATGAGATACTCAGTAGGCATTGAAAACTGTCAATTTCGAGAAATTTAAGGTGAAGATATGTGGAAGCCACGTTGCTAGGCACCAACTCGCTTGTTTACATTGAGAAAACTGAAATCTGAAGTCGAAATTCAAACGCACAAATGAGAGTTTCCGAACATTTTCCTTCGGTCATCTGCATATTGGCAGAAAATTTGAAGTTTTGTTAGTAAACGATTAAAGTTTCGCGAGTGTTTTTGCAGAGGTGTGTGAATAAAGTGCTTTTGAAAAAGTGCAATGAAAACGAGAAGAAGCAAAATGAGAGTGTTTCAAAAAGAAACCCCAAGTGAAGAGGGGTGATATTTTCGCACAAAATAGGAGCTACAGATGGCATTCCGCCAAAAACTCGGTTTGATTGTATAGGAAAATGTTCTAGCTTCCTTAAGTAGCAGTTTCGTGGCACACCAGCAAGGTTAGTGTGTTGAAAAACGTATTTTTATATTTGCTCATGTCAGATACATGGTTAGGCAGGGGAGAGGGGTGTATGCGGCGTAGCAGCTATGTTGTGGCTCTCATGTATAATGTCCTTAAACACTGGAAACCAGTAGTGTATCTCCATGCGGATGCAATTTTCAAGACTCTTGTTTTGAGAATTATAGTGAGAAGAAATTTTTGTTTGTGGAATTGTTTTCGTAGTTCGACTATCTAACTTTACAATTCTTTTGGACGTTTTTGAGGGATTAATTAAAATCGATTGAAAACAATCTGTACTGATGGAAAAAGACGAACAGACGCATTATTTCGATTGGTTAATTCTAATATGAATGCCTCGCCTGGACTAGCTTGCTGAAGTGGACTACGGGTTGTCCGCTCATGCGGCTGCAACTAAATACTTAATTGCTAGATCCAAGCCACACACTTACTGGCTGTGTGCAATCGGTAGCAGAGCCGTCTTAAGACAACTCGGGGACCCTGGACACTATTGAACTGAGGAACCCCTATCGTTGAACACATTTGAGACAGATTAGGTATCATTCGATAGAGAAGAATTATTTCAGCGTGCCATATTTTAACGAAAGATTTCTAAAATGAATTTAAATGAGAATATAATAAAACATATGAAAGCTAGAAATAACTGCGTGAAATTTTAGCCATTGCACTCGCATAATGTAAATTGCATTTGACAGACTTTCAATGTAACTAGTCCAAAACTACTTAGCTCGGTTCACTTTAAAAAATAATATTCCATACTTAACTATTCTACAACTTCACAAATCGAAAGAAGAATTTTTTATGCTTTTTTTTGGTAAAGGTTGTTAAAAATTGTTTTCAAAGTGAAATATCAAAATTACGCGAATCTATAAATATTAGCGGTGCAATTCGTTTCAATGTCAATCGTTTATGAAGGACAGAATAGAAAAGTTTGAACATTTAATTAGTTTTATGCTGGAATCAAATAGAAGACATTTCTCTTTAGAGGGTTAATTGAATATTTAGTGCAGTGGCCCATAATTTACGTTAGCGATTGTCGTTTGTTTGTAAATTGAAGTTGTGAATTGAACATGCGTGAACATGATTCTGTTATTAAATGCGTTTTATTTTAATTTTTTTAATCACCGAATATTACTAACAATATTTAGAGAGATTTCGTTATTTCAACTCTACGATAAATGTATTGGGTTGGAAGCCACCGATTGATAATACATATTATGGACAGTTATGATACCGTCAAATATTATAGATCAAAGAAAATATTAATAACAATAATAACGACCATCAAACGTTAATACAACGTATTGTTAGCAATAGCGGAACTTGAAATTAGATTTATAAATGCAAACGCGGCTAATTTTCAGTACCTGTTTACCTCTGATCTTCGATAGTAGGCAGATTAAAGTCGTATTAGGACTGATATCCGATCAACATTTCGTTTTTACGGTAGTGTTTTCACGCCTAGATCTGTTCGTACCCTCTCATTCTGCTACTATCAACAGAATACTTAGAGCATCCAGTCATCATCGGTGTAAGGGCCAAATATCATCAATAGACTTAGACTCGCGTGGAACCATGAGATAGAAAACTTGTGAGAATTATATTATCTCACCGTTTGACGACCGACACGCTCAGGATTCGATTCGACGTCCGACAAAATCGCCGATTAAGTCTAACATCAAACGAATATGATTAACGAAAGAAGTTCGTTGGACGAGTCTGATACTGATCGTGGAAGGAAAGAACCATCTAAGAATTGGTAAACAAAGCCTCATGGAAAGGCTAAAACAGCTTCCACTTTAAACGCAACCACCGATTTCGGTTGTTGCATTCGACTAGAAACCAATTTGCAAGGGGTTTCCAACGAGCCAAAGTAGTGACACTTAATCAAGAATTACTTCGATTTTTCGAAATAATTCGGTAATCCGTCGATTACTTTGGTAATCAATAATAAGCAGGGTAATTGTCTGTATTATTAAAATAATTCACGTAATCAACCGTAAATACAATGTAATCAGTTAATCATAAAGTAATCGTAAAGTAATTCATTACTACAAGACTCATTATATGTTGATTTTCACAGTTTTGCTCTCATTTTTTGTATACTGCAAATTGAATGTCTTAGGCCCTAAGATATTGACTGAATTTAATTAAGAATTAAGGAGGCAATCAAAAACATTTGAATACATCTTAGCATTTTAACAAGAAAGATTCTTTGATTTAACAATTAAAACTAGGAGAAACACTTTTCGGCACTTGGTAGGTGCGCAAAATATTCTTTGGAAAAACATTCAGATCAATTCTTTGGAAAAACACAAGCGCGACATTTGGGGGATTAAGTAGTAGAGAGCATATTAGGAACAGCAAAAAGAGATGGCGGAAAACGATGACAGAAACAAGACGAATACAAACTTGCACCATTTTGGCACGCGGCTGGTCTTTTTTAAAGATCCGACTTCCAGTCCGTTATTTACATTCGGTTTTCAAGAGTGCTGCGATATTTTCTGCTAGTCTTGTAGTAGAGATCAGAGAATGATAGAGAAAAGTGAAGAAATAGCTTATGTTTGGATATTTATCGCCAGCACATCCAGAACCCAAAAGAAATAACTTATCTGAGATATGGCGCCACAGTACTCGTCTCATGACCAGACAACATGTGTTCGATGTCGTGATAATCATTCGCCACAAGCTCAAAAATCATTCTCTACAAGTCCAATATGCTGGGAATGTGCATCCAACGTATGATTTGGCATGAGCATAACTCGAATTCAATTACAACCCGTATCTATCCCCTTAAAACATGCTTTCGTGGATACTTGTGGGATTATAGAATGTTGCCACCTTCCTAAGTATCTACTGTTCCACGTGATTTGCCTTCTTTCGAGTGTCCCTTGACGAGAAAAATACATGTAAAATTCGTTGAAGTGAATTGATCTTTCATAAAAATCACTTTCTAATGCACTCACCTTAGCTAGAGTTTGCGCTTTCTCATTATCCGGAATGGAGCAATTGGAAGGGACTCAAACTAAGGTATTAATCTGGTAGGGTTTCTCAAAAAAAAACACTTAAGAGTTTCCGTGCTTTCCCCAGAAAATTCTAGGAGTGCTTTCCACGCTTCATCGAACGGAGGGACTTCATACAACTTATACTATCCGTAACGAAGAAATAATGGTCTACAGGCAGGGTGTAAACGATCCCAAGCATATCCCAAATTACGGCTAATTTTGGGACGTAAACTGAAGCAGTTTGTGGAAAGCGGTGAATTTTGATTGAATGTGCCGAAGCCAGGAGACTCGTCGAGTTTTCATGAGTCAGAGCAAACCACTATATTCTAGTTACTGAATTGAAAAAAATTGGAAAATTTATCCTATGTTACCACTTCTAATTCTGATTTCTAATGTGGTTTTCGAGTCGAACCAGATGACGAGATATTTTACTGCGGTGACTTGAGCGATAGTTTGACCTATTAAAAGAAGCTGTACTTGTGCTGTATCACGCTTCCTTGAAAATACTGCTAGCTTTGTTTTCTGCATGGAAACCTTAAACCCGGTTGAAAGTTGAAGCAGACAAACTATCCAAAGTACTTTGCAGATCGATGGCTTTGAATTCTATTACGGAGACCACTCCAACATCTGCAAGTTGCGTTAGCGTGTTAATATTTACAAGATATTCATAGATGTCGTTTACAAGCAAATTGTACAAAAGGAAGCTAAGAGATGAACCCTGAGGAAGAAGCATACCGCTTGCCTTTTATAATTTTATAAAAAAATTAAGATTGTGTGGAATCATAAAAAAACAAGCACTACTATTTATCCTATTTATCCGAATAGTCGCACAGTGGCACGACGAGTGACAAAACCCCGAAAATCAATGTCTTGTAATTCTTTCGAAAATATTTATTTTATTTTTTTCTTGATTCGAAAAAAAGAATCTCAAAATTTTGCGATAATCGGATGAAAAATGAATTTTTCACATGTCGTTGAAGCAAGTGATGTCGATGATTTCTATTCAATTCGTTTCCATATAATTGTTCGCACCTTCGAACTTCAAATGGCGATATCTCAAGAGTTACACGGCCGATTGGAGTAGTTTAAAGTTTTTTGAAAAGAAGAATGAGTATACTAAACTATAGATATGGGTTTTTTGTACAGAAATAAATAACCTTTGTTCTGCATTAAGAAAAATCAATAGAAAAATTCAATGGCGTTTCAGTAATTTATCTTTACACCTCTTCCAATTTTTGAGATGGTCTCCCATGGGTCACTTATCATGAATCTGACTCCAAATTTAGTGTAGTTTCAAGATATATAGAACTGATCTTGCGCATTTTTGCGCCGAAGTTGTCATATCTATGTTTTTGAAAATACCCATATGGAGACGCCCTGTAGCTCATGAATCTTCTTACAAATTGGTTGCCTACTCGACACATCTTTGTATGAGGAGGTGCCACTGTGAGTCGTTTTGAATTTTTTGTCAGTTCACATGGTTTGGGATTTTTGTAGTGAGAATAATCCAGCGGAGCTAGAAAGTATTAAAGGTGTTTATTTTTTATTATATGGGTCATTCCACGCGAAGTGATCAAAAAAAGATGCAAACTTGAAATCGACCTTCACGGATTTGAACAAAATTTGGAGGAATTGTTCATCTAGGACCAATATATAAAAACCCAAATTTTCGTGTCAATTGAACCACCCCTCGGGTCATGGGAGCACCCCCCGTTTTGGCAAATTGCCAAAACCCTTGATTTTCTTTTGATCATATCTCCGGTTCTATTTACTCTAGAATCAAACTACAAGATGGCTTTTGAAGAAAATTGTTCAAGGAGTCTATAAAAAATATTATTTTTTGCCGACAGTGTTGCCAACTATGCAATTTTTTCAGTTAAATATTAAAAGTTAATTTTTCTCAAAATACGTATATTTTAATTTTGAAAATTTTAATGCCATCGCGTTCCTCAGACATTTTTACATAAAAAACACTTATCGTCCCAATATAATATGAGCGCATCCTGAGATATACCGTTTTGAAGGGAAAAACTCCGATTTTCTCATATAAAAATCCATTTTTATTGACCAAAATTGCGAAAATCTTCAAACTGTCATAAAAATCGACCCTGATCTGCTAGAAGCAAACCAAATACGTAGTTTTTCATCATTTCTCGTCCACTTCATGAAAAATTATGTTTGAACTTAGAATACTCAAGTTGGTTTTTTAGTGTTGTGCGCTTGCGATTTTATATGGGAAATTGCGGTTTTTTCTCTTCAAAACGGTGTATCTCAGGATGCGCTCATATTATATTGGGATGATAAGTGTTTTTTATGTAAAAATGTCTGAGGAACGCGATGGCATTAAAATTTTCAAAATTAAAGTATACGTATTTTGAGAAAAATTAACTTTTAATATTTAACTGAAAAAATTGCATAGTTGGCAACACTGTCGGCAAAAAATAATATTTTTTATAGACTCCTTGAACAATTTTCTTCAAAAGCCATCTTGTAGTTTGATTCTAGAGTAAATAGAACCGGAGATATGATCAAAAGAAAATCAAGGGTTTTGGTAATTTGCCAAAACGGGGGGTACTCTCATGACCCGAGGGGTGGTTCAATTGTCACAAAAATTTGGGTTTTTATATATTGGCCCTAGATGAACAATTCCTCTAAATTTTATTCAAATCCGTGGAGGTCGATTACACGTGCCTTGATCACTTCGCATGGAATGACCCATATTTATTATTTTGTTAGATAATAGCGATCAATTTGCTAAGTTTCCGCTTAAAATAATTGAATAATCTAAAGTAATTCCAACAAGAACCCGCTTTGTTTCCAAATAATCCAGAGTAATCGAGAAATTTTACAGTAATCGAGTAATTAATTAGTAATCGGTTTTTCGAAGAAGTAATCTTTATAACCATGAAGTAATCTATGTAATTTTTTCGGGAGTGACATGTAATCAATGCTGTTGGAAACCTCTTGAATTCAAATCGAAATCCTGGCGATTTGTGTCGAGTTCGTTGCATGAGGTTGGCTGAGAGGCATTTGACATTGAAAGATTTCATATGGAACTGTAGTATTCAGACCGTATCTCCCCAGCCATAAATCCGATTCATACGATCTTTACCAGTAATCCTTGAGTATATGAAACCTTCCGTTTGAGACTATGAAAATCGAATTACCTTGTTCCGAGGATCCAATGACCGACTTTAATTCTGGAATATTCCAAAACATGGGACTTACGGAATTGTCGGGGAGGGCACTGTCTTCTAAGATACTTTGATTGGCCATCAATGATCAAGGCTAAATGTAGATCTTGCTATCGAAGGTACCATCAGCACTTACCGCGAGGAGGGCCGGGAATCCAGTATCACTTTCTGCAGCTCTGGAGGTACAAAATGTCGATCTTCGACAAGAACGTGTTAGTTGAAGCACCTAGATTAGGACATCTTCTCGATCCTAGGTACGGACCAGTTGGCGGTAGCACTAATGATGGCGGGTAATGCGACTATACCGAGGAATGGAAAACCGATAAAACTGGTGGAATATGACGATCTCCGACCTAAATGTAAGTAGCCTCCAAACCTGGACAGAGGGCTCACAGTAATACCGAAAAAGAGGAACGAAACTACAAGAACCGCTCTCATCGAACTAATCAAGAAAAGCAAAAAATCCTGCCTTGAGGAGCTTTGCCATAGATCCAACGCGACTGCTCGAAGAGACGCCTACAGTGTTGCCATGACATGGGTAAATGGTCCAGCTGAACCAGATGAAAGATGCCCAGAGAAGATGAAGGTTATAAACGAAGAGCTGTTCCCGCAGTATGAGCCAACGGATCGGTCACTTCCACCGTACAAAGAGTAAAATGATTTTGAAGAAGAAACCCGATGGAATGCTAATTGAGGTGACGAAAACCAGTGACAGTGAAAAAGTCCCAAACCTCGTATTGATAACATCGATATAAAGGAACCCGGATATTTTTTAGGACTAGGTTGCAGAAATACATCGATGACGGTAGCATCCCCGATAACTGAAAGCGACAGAAGCCGGCAAATATGTGTAGATATAGGTAAATATGTGCGTTGGATTTTTGTTGGAAAATTGTTCGAGAGAATAACCATGGTTTACCAAGTACAAGGAGAGTGTGGACGGACTGTCCGGAAAGGCAGGTCTACAATGATGGTCACCTTAGACTTGAAGAATGCTTTCAACAGCTGGGAAGCAATGACCCATTCGCTGAGAAATTACGTGGAACGCCATTTTGCATTTTATGTCGACAACCGAATGAGAATTAGATTTTTAATAGCAATATAAACATCGCTGTGTCAGACTATTTCAATCAAATCCTTTTTCGAAATCACAGTATCTATCTTCACTTCAAACACATGTTGCTCTTGCAATTTTAATCCGATTTGAGCATAACTAGTTTTATTTTTAAGCGCATTTAAAGAACCTTGTTGATCATTTCAACATATTCCCAAATTTGATTCAAACTATGTAATATTATTACAAATATACAATAAGTGGGTTGATAGCAAATTCTTGTTTCACAAATGTATTCTGTTCTTTTATTTAGTTTTAGTTATATTTAAAAAAAGATGCATCATAGAAATGCTCATAAGTTCGATAACACTGTATGGGAAAATTTATCTTATCTTTTGTAACATTTTACATTAAAAATGAGTTAATTAAAAATTACCTTAATATGCAATTTTCATCCAGGTTTTGTCCGACTTTTGTTAGAAGACTCGCCACAGTGCGTCGTCGGAGCGCCTGCCAACTGGATGCGCAGGGCCGACCTCGACAGACGAGTAGATCGCAACAAACCTGGTCGCTAATAGCTTACACAACGGGCATCGATATGAGGAGAAATTCCGCCGCCGTGAAAATCTCTGTCGGAATTGGGTTGATTCACCCCCGGTACTAAACTATCCGAGTAGATCGTGATAACGCAAAATGGCTTGCGGAAACAATAGCTAAATGGCTCATGGAAACAGGAGATACATGGCTCATCAAGATGGGATTTAAGTGGCAACAGGCACTACAGTTTTTAGTTTTTCTGATGAGGCTACCTACAGCGGAGCCATTACCACTTTCTCGATGAGCTCTCAACTTGTTCGCGAACTCCTCGGTCTAGTCCCCGACGATGGACATAGCTTTCCCCAGCGAGAGACGTTCTCCCGAAACCGAGCCAACAAGCCAGGTTCCGAGGTCGGTCAGGTGATTCCGATGGAGAAAGGCATTCGGTTCGCTGGTGCCCCGATGACCCACAACTAGTGGTGCCCCGATATCTCATCGCGATCTACACAGACAGTCGGTGAATCTTGCTTAAGCCGACGGAGAGTTCTCCGGCTGAAGAAGTTTTCCAGACACCGATTCTTTTATCCGGTGCTCTGTCACGGTCTACTCGACCAATCCCCAGCGGTAGATCTAGCCTACTCTAGCAGAGCCCTCCCGAAACCGTTACTCGATGTCCATCACGCCGTTGCCGCTGTAAGGCAGTCATGATCTGCATCACCACTTTGTTGACTGCGCTCCACGTGAGTACGTCGCTTATTATTTTGTGGACAACATTATCCGGGTTGATGTCCGGCCCTACCGTATCAAGCATCTCCCTGTGTATCATTTCGCACCTCTGACATTCGAAGAACTCCTCGATGTTCTAACACTACGGGCACAACAGTGATGTTGCATGCCCGATCCGATGAAGATACTTTCTGATGCAGCCGTGGCCCGACAGGAGCTTTGTCAGATGGAAGTTTACCTCTCCGTGCTTTCTATTGACGCACGTCGACGTTCTATTGAACTACGTCAACATGTTTAGGATGAGCCAGTAGGTCAACCTTTTCTCCGTATTGTCTCATTCTTGCTGCCCCCTCGCCATAAAATCGATTCTGACTATCTTACACGCGTTTCCGGTGTTTCTCCGATTGTAACACTCGATATCCTCCGCCAGGGTGATGACGATGGGAATCCTGCACAGCTTTTTGCGGTTTCGCTTGGTTTTCAGAGCAGTACCACAGGCTGGAACCTTATGTCACAGTATCGATGACGAAATACTAGCTAGACCTTTTGCAGGCGTAGTCGATGTGGTTGTTGTAGCTCAACCGGTCGTCGATTAGTTTTCCGAGTTTTCTGAATGTATCCGGCAGAAATATGAGCCTGTACGAGGCGAGATCGCCGGTAACTTTCCTGGATTTAGCAGCATCACCAGCTCTGTACCTTTCACATTTCTCGACCAGTGCTGGATGCAGTCTACTGCATGGCTCCAGCTTTCGCGGCATTGTGACGTCATAAGCCATCACAATCCTTCTTGCTAGCTCAGACGCATCAACGTTCTCGGTATCGCTGTACGGCCGAAGGTCTTCCACTTTTGCTCATCGGTCGTCCTTCTCCGCGCAGCAGCAGCATTCCTTTGCCGATACGGTAGCGAATCGTCTGGTGGTTGTTATGGGTATACTTCTCTCAGACTCTCCAAACCATGTTCGCCGTCTAACTTCAGTAGAATGTCCTGTAGGATACATCCTCTTGTGTTGGTTACTCTACTGCCCACTTCACAACCCAGGCATTGAAGTCACCCCCAACGACTACCGGCTTTCGGTCGATCAACTGCTCGGTTAACTGTTCCAAAATTGGGCTGAACTGCACAACTATCCCCTATGCAGATGCCACTGATTTTGAGGATCATGAAACCTTTTTCTGAAGTTAACTCGGACCTTCGCTAGATCCATTGCATTGCTCGACCATTCATCCATTTAATTCCCGACATTCCTCTTGCTTTCCGTCATTCTCTCCATCCGATACGTTATATAGATTCTCTGCGTACTTGAGACATTTTGCCACGAACTGAGTGAATATTACCCAGCGGTAAGTTACCGCAAACATTTCTGTGAGCCGTTTAACTCCCGTTTTCTGCAAACTATTCAGCTTTCATCTCAGTGATCTATTTAGCCATTTAGCTCCAGTTCCCATGAGCCATTTAGTTCCTAACTTTGTCGCTAACTAGTCGGATAGTCACCGACGTTAAACTCACCTTAATCCGACTGAGAGTTCCCCGGTTGCGGAATTTCTCCCCAAACTGATACCCGTTTCCTTGAGCCGTGAACCAATTAGCTCCTAGTTTTGTCACGAAACAAGTGAGTCATTTAACTCTTCGCTTCGTCGCGAACTACTTGATGCAGTCCTAGGCGGTAGACTTGGCCTCCACAATGAGCCAACCGGTAGGTGCAGAGGTCTGTCGCCAATTTTCACTACAAGAAAATATTCTCAGAAGATAACTTTTGCTAAAGAAACTTAGAGAATTCCATTCAAAATATTAGGCACATTTTTGTTCAACTTACTCAATTTTTCAAACTTCAATGAAATATTTCAGGGGGGTTAGTGTGTCCCCACTAGTTTTGATTTTACCAAAAAGGACCATTTTAAAGTTCAGATAAAGTTCTTAGCATGTTTTCAACCTGCTAAAGCTTTGATAGAGCTTAGGAGTTGCTTAAACTATTATTGGACTTTGCACTGTTCGGGAAATCATTTGAAACGAAACGATTAACCAGATCTCTTTTTTATACGACTGACTTTTGACTGGTTGCACGTTGAATTTTTGGTGCAATCTTTATTCACGTAACTACAGGCCATATTCGATTATCCGTAGGGTGCAGAAAAGTTTCACTTCGGATAATCGAATCCTCCGGATAATCGAATCAAAACAAATGTTTTTTTTTCTTCATGAAATATATTTTTTATATTTTGAAAAACAGTATCAAAGGTACATGCATCAATGTTTGACTTAGGTAACTTTTTTTAGTCAAACCGTTTTAATAAGTAAAACGAATATCGATCACTTTATATTCTATAAAGTGATAATAAGACTTAATTTATTTTAAAGTATTGTGCTCGATTAATTTGGATACTTATGTTTGGCCTAATAATCAAGACGCATAAAACTAAATTCTCTACGCAAAACTTCAGTCAACTAAATTCAGACAGAAATAACAACTAATTAAGGATTACACGCCACTGGTTTGTATACAGCAACAAAATTTTGGATATCCTCTAAGAGAAGCAAAACGCTAGTTTCCACTGAGAAGCCCAAAACATTTTTCAAAACCATCCAACACAGGTCCAATAATGAACGCCTGCTGAACGGTCTGCTGGACGACGCCCATCGTTGGTCCAAAGAAGCAGGGCCGTCAAGAGCCGCGTCGGGCCCTAAGGCTTGTATTACTGCCCTTTTAAACATAAGCCCTCTAATTCAGTATGAGTTAGTACCTCTTCAGCCATGAGAAACTCGTGAGCTTATATTAGTCTCCGGTTGACTCATATTGCCACATCCACAGATAGCGTGCCAGACAGGTGAATTTCGACAGCTTCCTATTCCTATTAGCTACGAGTTTTTCAATTTGCGGGTGCTCAGAAATCAGAAATCAGTAGCCTCTTATGGAACGTGTTAATCGGAGATTTGTGCCTTACTATGAATCGTCTTTTCATGATTTTCCTGATGACTCTTCTCACAGATCAGTGATCAAACGCGTATACCACATTGAGACGAGTTTTTCGACTGTGGATTGAACCCCATTTCTATAGGCAGTAAATCGTCAAGTTAACCCATTCATGTCCATGTTGTTTGTGGACAACAACGTTTTTAAACAGCTATAACTTTTGATTGTGATTATTGCCTTTAATTTGAGTATTAACAGTTACAAGAATCAGCTCTAGAACTGAAGTTATTGCAATTAGTCTGATTGGATTCCAATGGAGCAGTGCTGCCAGGGACAGTTTACGTTGACGACGGAAAATGATTTTTTCATATATCTTCGTTATGGTGCAATATTATTGAAAACTGATAAAACTATAACTTTAGACTGTCGTTGGCTACGTTTTCCACGTAATTGGACTATTGTAATTATTCTAGGAGAATTGTATTGAGCATTAGAAGGTAAAAATTGACCAGCTTCTAGCACTTCCATGGAAGCACCTATTTTTATGAAAATAGGCTTTTCGTGTTTCTTGGCCCAACCGTTTTCAAGGAAAAATAGTTTTGAAACCCTACATGCACTAGAAAAAAGGCGGGCATGAAAGGGTTAAACAGTCGGCACGTCAAACGAAAGAAGAGCGCACAGTGGGACCAATCTAAAAAAGGTGGGACAAAACCTATTTGAGGCCTTAGATGTCATTTTAGAGTCAACATTTCTTCGTAGGATTTGTTCACAATATTATTCTGCAACTTTTTAAATAGAATATTTTGTTGTTGGACTAAAGTAGAGTACCCGAGCAAAAAATTTTTTTCGAAAAATTGTTTTAGAGGGTCGATGTCTTCGACAAAGTTGTAGAATATAATATTTTGAATAACTTCTTCTAAAATACCACAGACATCAGACCTCATATTTGAGACAAAATTGTTGTTTGTTGGAAATATGACCAAAAAATCAGTTTTTTGACTTTTCCATGCTATAAACCTTAATTGATTAATTTAATATGTTCTACAAACTTACAGGTAATATTAAAGTACAACTTTTTGTTGAAGGAACTAATAACCTAAAATCAATATTTTGGCTTCTATAACTATTTTTCATATAAATTTACTCTATTTTCATCAAAGATTTCTGTTTTTAGGTGCACTTTTGTGCAGCCAAACTTCGGCTATTTCGATACTCTATTATTCGTAGAATAAAATTAATACTACATAGAAACAGGATATAGTTGGACGCGTTGTTTGGTGACCATTCATGTACGACGGTTTATAACATAAAATGTGCTTATATTATTTTTAATTTATATTCATTATTAGCTATTAACAAAGTCTTATATTTTGCACGTACTTACAAGCATGTAGAACATATTGAGTTGATCAATTACGATTACAATATGGAAAAGTGAAAAAAACAATATAAATTTTGAATTTAAACTGCCAAAGATTGAGGACTTCAGCAAAGTTGTATAATATTCAATTGCGAACATTTTTGTTAAAAATACCTTATACATACCGTAGATTTATTTTTTGATCTGAAATCGTTGTTCTTTGGCAGTTTAAATTCAAAATTTATATTGTTTTTTTCACTTTTCCATATTGTAATCGTAATTGATCAACTCAATATGTTCTACATGCTTGTAAGTACGTGCAAAATATAAGACTTTGTTAATAGCTAATAATGAATATAAATTAAAAATAATATAAGCACATTTTATGTTATAAACCGTCGTACATGAATAGTCACCAAACAACGCGTCCAACTATATCCTGTTTCTATGTAGTATTAATTTTATTCTACGAATAATAGAGTATCGAAATAGCCGAAGTTTGGCTGCACAAAAGTGCACCTAAAAACAGAAATCTTTGATGAAAATAGAGTAAATTTATATGAAAAATAGTTTTAGAAGCCAAAATATTAATTTTAGGTTATTAGTTCCTTCAACAAAAAGTTGTAGTTTAATATTACCTGCAAGTTTGTAGAACATATTAAATTAATCAATTAAGGTTTATAGCATGGAAAAGTCGAAAAACTGATTTTTTGGTCATATTTCCAAAAAAACAACAATTTTGCCTCAAATATGAGGTCTGATGTCTGTGGTATCTTAGAAGAAGTTATTCAAATTATAATATTCTACAACTTTGTCGAAGACATCGACCCTCTAAAACAATTCTTTGAAAATTTTTTTTTTGCTCGGGTGCTCTACTTTAGTCCAACAACAAAATATTCTATTTAAAAAGTTGCAGAATAATATTGTGAACATATCCTACGAAGAAATGTTGGCTCTAAAATGACATCTAAGGCCTCAAATAGGTTTTGTCCCACCTTTTTTGGATTGGTCCCACTGTGGAGCGGAAGGGTGAGTGTGTTATCGAAAGTTTATTTTTTTCTTTTACTGTATCGATAGATAAAGAAGGAAAAGTTATTCTTAAACGGCTCTAAAGGCTTTAACATTGCTGACAGTCATTAAGGTGCTTCTGAGCTAGCTCTATTCTGGCACACTAAGTGTGCTTTAATGATCTCTATAGAACTATGAAGCCGTAAAGCATATGTTTTGTAAGCAAATATAGAACATATTTAAAGCCATTAAATAATGCTTCGTGGTTACTTGGGCGAGGCCCAAACTCACCGTTTTTTCTTTACACAATACAATACACTTTTAGAAGAAAATTCCTAAAACGTGCTATAAAAATACAAAAATAATCCCATTTAATCACCGGTTAGTTTAGGTCGGTCTACCTTCTCATCACGCCCAGAGTAGAAACTAAAAATCGTTCCGCTATAGATACACGGCAAACACGACAGCAGACGAATTGTGTTGCTGTTGATTTTTGGAAATGTCCTGTAGGACCAGCTACTCGGAAAGTGATACAATTACTAAATGTGCAGATTGTGCTCAGTCCGGGAGAAGTTAACGCCCTGCAAATGCACCATATCAAACATCAAGGGGCACAGTCGCATGTTTCGCGGAACAATGTGCAGCACACCAACGAAAGCTGCCACCTTAACAACATCATCCCCGTATATATATAAGCAAGGACTCTAGAGAGATGTGCTTACACGAATTATCTCCACATGCCCCGGACATCGTGATTAACAAATTTATGTCAAGATACGAAGAAGTGGCTTCCATAGGAGCTGTAACTTCGCATTTTCCCGGGTGTCCCTAATGTTGTTCTTGTGGTGAGAATGCTCCCATAAAATCCAACTTTTTCATACGTAACCATTTTATGCGGATCAACCGAAAATGGGACGTTCCACCAGACAATACTGGTTAGGCAACCATGGTGGATTCCTATGCGCGAATTCTACAAAAAGATACTGCACCATGGAAAAATTTATGTAAAAGCAGCTAAGAACAACCCACCTACTATAACCGTAAACAGCACACCGTTATCTTATGCCAAACCACGAACGGCTACAAAACCAATATCTATGGATCTGGCACGAACAAATATTCACTCAAAAACAACTACGACCAGTGTCTCCAAGTCAACAACCGGCACCACCAGCAAAGAAGCGAGCGTAGAACAGGACGGATGCGTTTGTCCTTGCGCTCGCATTTTTGTTTGACGCTCTATTGCTTTCTTTGAAAATACTTTGAATTGGCTTCTCAATATTTTGTAGTGTATGCCGTCGATTCAAGCAATAAAACTCGTATTTTAAACTTGTACACAAAGTAGGCAACTCCCTTAAGAACGTTTGTTTTAAGAAATGTCAACTATCAAATAAAGTTTGCATTTTTTCATACTTTTATCATATAACAATTTAATAAAGCAAATGATTACAAAGAAATTACAATTGCTATTTTCATTGCTCTTCTGCGAATACCGGTCGTGTTCACCCATCCCGAGCCCCAGGGCAATTGCCCTGGCTGCCTCCCCCTCTCATCGGGCCTGCAAAGAAGGACCAGCATTGGGCGATTTGTAAACATGGAATTCTTAGGAGGATGAATTTTGCACATATTACAAGTAACAAAAACGCATAACTTTTTATGCGCACGACACTAAGGAGCGTGCGTTGTTCAATCAGCAGTAGCATCATCATCGTCATCATGCGCTCTAGAGCTTTAGCGAGCTAATCAGAAACTAGCTGAATCTATGTTCTTGGAATTTTTTAACAATAAATTTGCTTATTCAAACGCATTGAGTAATTCAGTGTGGCATATACATCGTCGCACAGTAAACATTTTTCTCTTGTTTTCTTGGTGGATACATCATTCAGGATCTTCATTTGGCCATTGTTCGACGTTCTACGTAGTTGAGTCGCTTAAAGGCTGTTCCGTGCATCTACTTTGTAAAGAATTATTAACGCTGTTCTTTTCAGAGCGGTGCAAGGTACTGACTGCAGTGAAGATCCTATTTTATTAGTCTCCGTGTTTGTCCGCCTCCGAATTTTTCTACAACAGATTTTCTAATCTTTTTGACGCGATTTTGAAAGCCGCATTTAAGAAAAAGTTTTCTGATTTGATTCTCCTATGTTACAAGATGGAATTAAAGAGAAAGCCTTTTGCTTAAGTGTGTTAAGAACTCAAAACGTGGATGTTCCTAAAGTGATAAGAAAGATTTGATTTTTTTTAAACTGATGCGATAATATAGATTGATTGCGAAGAGTAGTTTAAGGTTTTATATCATACATTAGATAGTACCAAACAATATGAAACAAATATGTTCAGATTACTGACAAAATCGGTCATTGTATTCATTCTAAAAATTACAGAGAAAATCACAGATTTTAAAATTTTGTTCTTCCAGTAATTATAGCTGGCATATACAGAAAATTATAGTTTGTAGTCGATTAGGTGCACAAAATTTTATAGCACACTGCATTAATTGAAATATTTGTTGATTAAATGAAATTTCTTTATTTTCCCAAATTATTGTAATTTTTACGAGTTTAAAATTTTGTGCTTTCAGGAATTGTAGCTGATATGTATATTATATTTTGCAAAAAATCCAAAATTTCTGTATTTTTCCGCATTTTTGTGAATATTTTTTGAGAACATAAAATTCTGGTCTTCCAGAAACTGTAACTACTAGTTACTAACTAGTATCAATTGTAATTGATTGGTGTACGAAAATATTCAAGTCATCAAATCGAATTCAAAATTATATATTAAATAATTAAAATTTTTGTATTTAGACGAAGTTTTCATTATTTTTTTAGACAATAGTTATTCTTTCGGAAACTGTAGTTGGTAACAAATAATAAATTATAAATGTGTAATGTAGTTGAAAAAAAAATAATGTGCCGATAATCGAAACAATTTGTTCAGATTGTCGTCCTCCGGATAATCGAATCATTTTCTACGGATAATCGAGTCTACGGATAGTCGAATATAGCCTGTATTAAATACAATTAATTCAACACAAAACCCTCATAATGACGTAAAACTTTAATAATGGTTTTATTTTAGTTTGCCTGAACCAAAAACTCAAGGAAATATGCTCAAGCAAGAAATAAAACGTCAAGATTTCTTGCTAGCTTTCCAGAATTTCCAATTAATCATATAAACAATCGTGATGTTTTTTCCTAGGCTCGAAAGTACATATAAAAAGAGGCTATTAATCTTAAAGAAAAAATGCAAAAAAAGCCAGAAAAACTATTGAACGACAAAATCCCATATTCCAAAAATTAACCATTAACTTAACCTTAAAAATAATGATCATCGTGCTAAGTCTCACGTCACGGGAAAAACAGACATCTTAGCTAGAACCTATTGAACCTTTCTACTTCGATACGATGGAACAATTATGGGAAAAGTCCACCCCAGCCACAGATGGCCCCGAAGCTAGTTTGCCACACAACAGAAAGAGAGCTCTAAAATTAATCAACTAGAACGATTTTCCTCACTGCCGATACTGCTGCTGCTGTAGCCTGGCATTCGCCCCGACAAACCAGACGAAACCAAACACAAGACAACCCGGAGCCAACCAACCGGGCAGGGCGCAAAGATCGATATCAGCCAATCAAGCAGAACCTAACTAATTATGGTTTATTAATTAAGCAACCATCGAAACGGTATCTGCTCCGGAGCCTGCGTTCGCTATTTTGTGTCTGCGTTAGGATCCCGCTGGGCAGATAGATCGTCACTGTCGTCATCAACGTCACACACACAGCCATCCGATTGAAGCCTGGAGCTTGCCTGTTCGGTCTGTCGGTATAACATCAGTGAACCGTGATGTGATTTGTTTCTTTATCAAATACCTACCTTAACTGTCTATCTATCGATTCAGCAGAAGCCAGGGACCGGGTGTTTGATCACTCTCGTCTGAACGTGAGAAACGATTGGTCTTTTCTCCACACGGCGGAAGTGTATAAGGGTATAAATGAGTAGACTAATGATCGGGTCGAAGTGATTTGAATCTTGCTGTGGATCGGAGCACTAATTGAGTTTGAGCTGAAGTTGATTGTAAACACGAGTGTGAAGAATATGACAGATTAGTGTTGCTAAAACACTGTTCGATTCCTTCTCCTAGGGAGATCGAAGTAGGCTTCGTCTGAGATGGAACGATGTATTTATTCATGTTGCGTTGCAAAAGTAAGCATATTTTCATTAAAAAACGAATTGGGACGAGTGAATCGTTTAATAACATTTTCATTTGGACTCATCGATACATCGAGACAACTTCACCAAAGGTATTTTTTTTCAAATTCATGTTAGTAAAAGTGTGACTAACCAACACGTTCTAGCACTGCCTTCAACGCCATTGTCATCATGGCCAAATAACCCACAAACATAAAAGTACAGACGATACTCATTGAGACACTAGGTCTCAATGATATTGACGCTTGAACTTGCTTACATTCCCATTTCGGAGCGGCGTCGATTCAATGATCTTGACCGTTTTTTTGACATTGATCCAGTTTATTTCATATGTGAGTATTTATTTTTCCGTCGCTCTTCACCGTACTAAGCAAAGACTTGCTGGCAGTATTCGTTTTTGTGTGCCAAGAGGGAAGGAAGCAAAGTGAATGTTTGGCAAAATAATAAATCGATTGATTGCTGAAAAATGCTCCAAACAGAGTTTGCTAATAATTGGGTCATTGCGAGTCATTGTTTATCGTTGGCTCGTTCAGCGTGTTTGTACTGAGCGGAAAAGCACAAAACGATAACCGAATTAGCCCACAACGGAGGGTATGCAAACTGAACCGAATAAATAATTCATTTAGATTGGTGTTTACTTGTTGACGGTGCAGTTTATCGAATTAGAATTTTTCAAACGCTGAAAGGTACAATGAATTGAAAGCAAATTATTAGTTCAACGTTGTTGCAAAAATTCATATCTCATCCTATAATCTTCAAACGATGTAGGATCCTATAATAACACTTCTTCTGAGCAAAACCAATTTTACAAAGTGCTGCAAAACCCCTCCCATTGAACGCCAAGTTGAGACCTCAAAATGATGAGGATACGAAAATGTTACACTGTCTGCAAAAAAACCCGTCCATTCTTCGGTTATCCGTCTTGCCGGAGAAGAATTCAGACCGAACCATTTATGATATTGCTCCAGAAAAATCACCCATGTCTTTTGATCAGTCGGTTTCTAGGACCCGGCAACGGCTTCGAACTGCAATACTGAGCGGCCAGCAGAACCCATCATTAAACTGGCCACGGCCCACCGATTACTGGTTGATGAGTTGAGCGGTTGTTCTTTTATTTTTTGCTATGGGTTCCGAAACTATCCTCCGCTTGCCGTATCGTTTCGTTTTTGTCCAGTTTTGGCGACCGGCGTTTCACTACAAAAAAGAGGGCTCGGTAGAGAGAAAGATCCGAAAGGAAACCACTTTCGCAATAATAGTGCTGGCCGAGCTGTTCTTCACATCGGCAACCTTTCCCATCGAAGGAGGGAAAATAAAAGCCATTTTGATGTGATTATCAGTTTGCCACTTGCCCGACCTACGACGAACATCGCTTTTTTGCTTTGACACCTAGCGGAAGTTTTTAAGCAGGATTATCGGATTAGGTTTTGTATACAACGGCTCTTACCAACGGTTGGATAATACTTTCCATGTTTCTGTTGTTTAATACACCTACGTATTTCCCATGCGAATGGACACGTGTGGAATTAAAAACCCAGAAAAATGTTGAAGTATACTTTTGTGGTGCAAAACACAATCACAAACGATGAGGAATCAGACTTGCGAATCTCTTGAGATCGATAAAAATCTCAAAATGTAATATTCTTGGAATCTTTATAAAATTAAAATAACGCTTTCTTTAAAAAAAACAAAGTTCACCGATCTTTCATGCAATTGTGCTGCCACCTGGTGGTGCGTTAAGAGGTTAATCGTCAATAAATAATCATGTCACACCTTTATTATAACCTATGACATTAAACCATTGCTACAAGTTTCAAGAAAATTTAGAGAAAATATTTTAAAATAATCGAAAAACTTATTATCACATTATCGTTACCGGCACGACCACAGCAGCAAACCCGTAATGCAATCCAGCGCCATGATACCCGCGTACCCATTTCAAAGTCCTTCTCTACCGTCCCCGGCTATACAAGAAACAGTTAGAACGCCCCGGTAATTAATCCTCGATCTTGAACCCTATTCTCCAGCTGCTCGGTTAAACCTGAACCTCGCCTTGGCTATCGGTCATCGCCATCGGCGAAAATAACGTCGTACCATTTAATACCAGGCCCTGGCGTGAACGAAGTTCTCCCGATACACGAAAGTGTCCTATATATTTATTTACGATCCCGTTGTTCCGATGATGATGATGGCCCCCAATATATACCTACCAACCTAAGGGTAGGTAGCGGCTTTAGTTCTTTGTAACAAAACACCGCTCGGCTGTCTGTCGCAGCAGGCCTTGCCATCATCAGCAGCGCGGTTACCACGATTGTCATCTGTTTTTTTTGCTCTCTTCTCCAGACTAACTAGCACACAGGGATGCAGACACTACTTGGTCATTAATTTATGCAAATTATATTTATAGCTTCAAAGCACGCTCTTCTATGGTAATGCTGCTATTTAAGTCAAAACATGCCCTAGAATCATCTCCGCGGAAGTTTAATCGTGAGACTTGAACTTCTAACGGTTATGCAATCCTTTTTTACTGTGGCCGCGGCGGTGTGACGCTCTTTTACGCCGGTTTATGTCAGCTCAGACCGCGATTCAGTGAGCAGTTGGCCAGCAGTTGGTCATATTTTATCTTTAAGAAGTTGGTATAATTCCTAATGCGCGCAAGGAATTAAGATTTTTTCTTTTTTCTTTTACTACGAGTATGTTTATTCCTAATGGCAGTCAATTTGCAAGGAATCCGAAGATATGAATAGTTTATTAAGAACCATAAAATTGGAAGTAGAGCAAGTCTTAAAAGAAAAGTACAGGTAAAGTTTAGGATAGAGTCACACGAGCAAGCTTGAGGTTTTTTGGCGACCTAACCCTTTGTCTTCTACCATAGTAATCGATAGTACAGTTCATTTCGATTGCACTGCACTGAATTACTTTGAACTATCCGAACATTATGGTATATTTTTCCTTAGTGGTGAACAATTTCGGTAAAAACTATTTTTAAGAATTTAGAATAGTTTAAAAGAAGAAGAGCACAAAACCTAAATTAGTTACGAAATTTGCGTTTCGAATTCGTCTCATCAGAATCCGACACTAACTTAGTGACAGGACTAAGCAAGCGCCGGATTTACGTTAGCTCCCAAACCGGAGACACAATTTGTGTTCCTGAGCAATCCTCTAGTCAAGCGTAATGTCTCGAGAGACTAGGAGTTTGCTCAAAAGCACCAATAGTGTCTCTCCGCTTTTGGAGCAAATTCTGATGAGACGAAGTCGAAACGCAAATTCCATAACTAATTTAACATAACATGCCATGGATTCGGGTGTGATTAGTGAAAATTCCAAAACGTAAAAAAATGAATTAATAATAGGGTCAGTTAATGCAATAGCACCAGTTATGGTATCATTGAAAAAATACACTTTTGTCAAACATAACTGTTGGTTACTAGTATATTCATTGTTACATACTGAAACTATAACATATGTACTGATTATTTTGGATGCCTTTCATAGCATTATAAAAGTTTTACAATATTTTATCATTATTTCATGTCGAATTTTCGTATCCGCCATTGAACTTCTGGTTCAGAACGTTTGATATTTAGGAGATTATGGGTATAATACGTACATTAAATACTGACAATAAATCTTGTAGGAAAAATTAATACAACTAGTTTTGGTAAAAGAAAAAAACTATTCATTATTATTTGTTCATGCACTACTGCTATGGGCTGCTACACTGGACTAGCGGTTTCTTTATTTTGTATCATGCAAAGTGACCGTTTTTTACTGTTCCAGTTGTGGCTCTTGTGTACATTTCAGGACTCTATAAATAACTGCCTTGGTATAACGTTTTAGTCTTTTGTGTGATTCTACGTAATTACTGTTCAGTTTAATAAACTTTAAAGTAGTTTTCGGTACAATGAACAGTTCTATGCGAAATACCGGCAGTGAAAATGTTCGGAATAAACAATTAACAAGTGCGGGCTTTTCCTGTTACACGTGCATGGCAAAGGTGAAAGCATTTTTAGGCATCTAGTCAGCCAAACGCAATTTAAAATTAATAGAAAACCCCCTTAATTGAAAATTTATCTCAAAACTCAACGTAGGGGTTAGATATTTTTTACATGAAATGCGTATGCAAAGTTTGAAAGAAATCGGTTAGGTAGTTTTTGAATGGCAGGTAACACCGCAAATCATGATTTTCCAGGGACGTTCTACAAAAAGGTTCATCACCGAATCGTTTGTCGATTTTTGCATGGAAAAATTACAGAATATTATTGAAATGATACACTATAATGCACGAAAGTTTTGATCAATTCGCTTTACACAAAGTTCTAAGACTCCGATAGTAGGCTTTGGCTGAGATTCACGCATTTTTTTTCGTGCTGCAGAAAATTGGGTCTTTTTCAATTTTCGTTTAATGTCGGAGTGTGGTATTGAAATATCCTTTTGATACTGAAAGAAATATAAAATGTGTGTGTGTACGTGTGCAATGGGTGTTCTTGCAGTCACAGGTATTGGCGTCACAGACTGTTCCGGAATCTTGCGGGATCGCAATTGCTTAGAGTTTTTCTCCGCCCTGGCAAACAAAGAGACGACAATGGAAAGCAGCCGGATTGGGCACGCAACGAACAATCAAATTCAGTTACGGGCCGTCGTCCTACAGCGGACTACCCGGAAGAGGCGACCGGAGGGATGTCGGTGCGCAGACTATTATACGGGCTGCTGGGTGTCCTAACACGCTGGTGAGATCCATGCAATTTATTTTTTGAATATTTATATAATCGACTTTAAAGCCATTTCTCCGAATATTCAGTGTTAGGATAGTAGATATAATTCCTACGACTACGAGGTGAATAGCACATAGCATTGCTACATTCTGTATCGTTGTTGGGTGTTTCACGGAGTTAGAGCGGGTCACGGTATAGGCCACGAAGTTTGGTCCCATGTCGGTTGCCTGTATTTCTGAGCACTCCCGGAACAGAGTGAAATAACGGAATTACAACTCATGCAGATAGTTTGATATGGTTTTTTTCTGTGAAATATTTTTATAAAGTATGAAATAACAAACATTCTGACAGGGGTGTCTAACAAGCATTCTGACAAAGGTGACAAGGGGTAATAGACAACAAAAGTGATACTTCTGCTGATGCAGAATCAATCTAAGAAGAGTATGGCTCAGTGTATTTCAGGTATACACATATTGTGTTCAGTTGGTATATGTAATCTTGATTGGAGTTAGCGAATTTAGATTTTATGCGTAAGAATTCTATTCCCAAAAACGATGATTATTTGCAAAATATAGGCGATGAAATGAAATAGAACATGAGGTGTCTAGCGCGGTTGGAGACATAAGTGGGAGTGTGAGGGTGGGTACCATTGTTCTTAGCAGGGCGGTTTTTCGGAGGGAATATGGACAAAACAAAACTATGTACTCTAGCAGTTTTGTTTTGTCCATATTTTCCTGAAATCTTTTTTTCTAGAATATTGGTACTTACTTTCACTTTCTTGCTGATGTCTCTAATTGCGTCGGACATTTTATGTTTTATGTTTTATTTCAGAGAGCGAGTAAAGGCGCTATAACCTTGGCTCATCAGCCAGGACAGGGCTAATAACCTCTGCCCCATCCCAGGAACCCGGAACCAAAGGAGTGACATTAACCCTCTTAGCCAAGTCACTCCCAACGATTTATCAAACCCCTATCAAATTGAAACGGTTGTGTACGGTTGTCCACGTTTCTTCCTTATTCAAGGTACAAAATGATTCGTTGATTAAATTCTTCATTAAATGAATAGTTTGATTGCCGTATAATTTTGAATCATCTTTATTTTGTACGCTGCACAGTTGGCCTGGCCGCTTTAATGCTTGTGTCATATTCCATATGTGCCATAAACGTTAATAATGACAAGAAAAATTGTGGGCGAACGTCTGCAATTTTCCAGGATCCCTACATGTATTGGCTGTGTATGTGTAGACTAGACTAGACTAGATTCGCTTTACACAAAGTTCTAAAAAAATCCGCTAAAAATATTTTTTTTGCGCTGAAACCCTTACCCTCTCCTCCCCCCTTAATTGAACAACACTTGTTTTGAGCATTGCCATACATTGACATATAGTCAGGCCAGTAGTTTGCGATTGGCCCCCACCAAGGGCGCCAACCTTAGGGGGGCGCTGAAATCTTGATCTGCTTTATAAAATAAGAGGAATAATATGCAATTAGTCCGGATATCTGTGCCATTTGCAGATAATCGCTAAATTATTGTTCGAAAGTCGAACTGAAAAAGAAAATCAATGCAATCACCAAAGGGGCGCAAAACTGAGATTCCACAAAGGCGGCAGAAGACCACACCATGGCCCTGTCAGGCCCATTCAGTAGTGGCGGATCCAGCAGGGGGTCCGGACTCCTCTCCAATTTTTTTAATTTGTTGAGAAATTTTAAATTAGTTTCTATTTTTAACTCGTTCTAAACTCAAAATCATGCCAACCAGCTTCGACCACGAAAACTGATTTGAATTAAATGAACATTCCAAAATCGAAAATTCAGACCCCCTCCGAAATTTTCTTCTGAATGCCTCTGCCATTCAAATTTATTCAAATGTCCCCAACGGGATCGTTAGAGTTGAACTCTTCCCGAGCCAAGAGAGCATAACGTTTTGTCGCGGAGAGCGGCGTAGATCTCTTATGTATTTCTGAAAAAGCATGCTTAAAACGTCTTTTAAGGTAGCGCTTCAGATTATCCGGGCGCTTTTTGTACTCTGGGCAGGCTAGCAGATGAAATATCCAATCCCGTGCTTCAGTAGATCCACACATGAAAAACTCAAATCGGTAACTACACCATCGATCTCAACTTTGTGGGTGGGCAAGTAGGTGCGAGAGTATGAAATATTTGTCGACAGTAATGCTTTCATTAGATAGGCTATCAATAATCTGAGAATATATGGGCGTATTTTTAAGCTACCTGATACTCCACGGAAGATCATTGAACCGGAATCTCATTAGACATGGTTCGAAAAAGTTCAATGTGAATTTAAACAAGAAGCCGGAGTCTGCAGTAACGAATCGTGTTCGCCATCCGGGGAAATGCGGGTTCAATTCTCCAATAAATCGTCTGCTCATTAAACCTATCTGCATTTATTTGTCTACCTGAAAAATACCCCGTCCGTCGCCTTCAAACACCGCAATGATGATATCAAGACATATCTGCAGTAAACTTATATTGAAAATTTCACAAAACTTAAGTGTACAGTTAGTGTCCCATATTGAGGGCTTTACTCGATACTGGCTGGGAAAATTTCAGTTTACCGCAGCGCTTGCAAACACTTTTCCGAAAATTAGCTTGTGCATTTTTTAAAATCATTGTTATTTTCTACTTCGAAATTGAATAAAAATTTATCTAAATTTCTCCGACCGATGTGTGAATTCTGCTCAATTTTGTATCGGTTCTTCGTTATTCTAAATCGTTTTTTACCGAAACTGCCTTGTCATGCCACAAAAGCTTCTTATGTAATTATCTATATAAGAGGAAACAGCAAACCTAACGATACTTTTACTGGTCCTCCTAATTCACGAATGAAGTTTGTTTTATCGAAGCAAAAGTCCACCTTATCTAATCAGTGAAATGCTATACAACTTGTGTTATATTTGTCAATGCGAATTTTTTGATACTAGTAGTGACAAATGCCGCAACTTCAGTCTACCAGCAGATCTCGTTCAGAATAGATGCCAAATAGCCCCGTTGCTACCAGAAGACCTCTCAGTGGATCTACCAGTGTGCAGCTTTGTCTACTCTGTGGTAGAAAAATATCGTTGCATCTACTTACCTATTGAGATGCGATGAGTGTCGATGTTGAGCAAATAGGTGCCTTGCAGTTTTATTCGGGAAGTGGAACAGTTGTTAAAAGTGAATATGAAGCTTAATGTGGCAGATGCTCGTACCCTGCAACTTAACCACATCAAACATTATATTCTGATTATACTCGGGGCAATTACTTAGGCAGAGTAGTTCATGAAGCGAAATAACACGCAGCACGCCGTAGAATACGAGAATGATAAAGTCAGCAATCCCGTGTATATGGATGATGATTTAATCGAGGTACGACTGCACGATCTGGCACCACTTACCTCTAATCCCGCAATTAAATACCCCATGTCAAATTACGATTCAAAGATTCAAAGATTCAAAGATTCAAAGATTCAAAGATTCAAAGATTCAAAGATTCAAAGATTCAAAGATTCAAAGATTCAAAGATTCAAAGATTGAAAGATTGAAAGATTCAAAGATTCAAAGATTCAAAGATTCAAAGATTCAAAGATTCAAAGATTCAAAGATTCAAAGATTCAAAGATTCAAAGATTCAAAGATTCAAAGATTCAAAGATTCAAAGATTCAAAGATTAAAAGATTCAAAGATTCAAAGATTCAATTCATCCAGTGTTTTACGTCATGGGGCCTCTATCATCATCATAAAGTGATTCCTTCGGACGTGTTCACATGAAACAAAAATTCCAGATATAGTTCCAATGTGGAGCAAACACCTCCCAAAATTCGTAAATAGCCAGAAAAACGAAAACTGTTTACCTTAGTTTTGTATGACTGCAAAGAAAAATGATGAAAAATCTAAAAAGTAAAAACCTGAAAAGAATGTGCCAAAAAACAAGCGCTGCTTTTCTTTGAATTCATCAGCCCCTCTTGTTCGAGTCGGTGCAAACTCTTTTACAAAAGTTTCTCCAAGTTACAATTGAAGGTTTATCCATCTATTTAGGGTCGTGTCTTTTCAGCATCCGGCTTGTGGTAAAAGCTTTTTCGAGTAACAAGTTTACTTTTTCCCTTTTGAAACAACCCTACGCTAAACCGGAAAACCGTTACACAAATTTTCCATTGTCTTGACCCTTGCTTTGATCCTGGTAATTTTCCTTTGTCTCAACTAAAGTTCCAACAAAAAATACATTATAAAGAGTTAAGAAACTGGACGAGAACAGGAATTATAGTTAAGCATAAAATAGATGTTACGTCAGCTATAATCCACGCGGAAGCGTGGCACTACCCAAGAACGCATTTCGTTGTAAATTAGCATCACTTCGAAGGAAGGATAGTTCCCCGACGAGTGATTGAGGGTATGAGTGGAACATTATTGTCTACATTTTCCCGCTTCCATCTAGTTAGTGAATTGTGTATCCTTATTTAGCTCAGCCATGAGCAGCGGATAAAAGAAAGAAAAATCCTTCACAGAACTATTTCACTCGTCGACACTTGTCCTTGGTGTGAAAGTAACTGCGCATTCGACCGCGTACTACTTGTAAGCATGAACAGAACGCGGATAACGTTGGTTGTCTCGTATTGTCTGGGACTGCTGATGGGTTGTAAAGTAATGAGTTTTCTTTCTGGAATTGATATAAACTTTGTTTTATTTTAATACATTCCTCAAATGTCAGAAAAAAGTATGGATTGATTCTTGCTAAATACTTTCCATGCTGGAACTTCACTAAATTAAAAAATTGAAAGAACTGTGTGACTCAAATAATCGAAAAAGATTTCTAATATTCTCATAGAACAATTCATTTCATGCTACTTGAGCTTTTGTGAGCAAAAAGTATCAGAATGTTACTTAATTGCGTGTATAGAATCATAGCAGGCTAGCATGTGATTTCATTTGTTCATATCATCTGCACCTTCGCAAAGAAAATCACGGACCATCTGGTCGGAAGCTGTCTGATCTATTGAATTATCCCAAATCCATGGTGTGCTATGTTCTGAAATTCCCGAAAAAGTTCCTCGTATGACAAGCAATCTTTAGCTGCAGACTGAAACTTGTGGAACCATTTTCGTTTCTTCTGGAACCAGGTCCGGCGGAAAGCGTGGGTAGTATGGGTAGTATTACCCACTCGATAATAACCGAGTGGGTAATTACCCACTCGAAATTTTGAACCATTTCAAAAAATTTAGATGTGCAACGCATGTATCTCGCACTACACACATTTGAAAACATCGATGTACCACAATTCCATTTGCATAAACGAACGTGATTTAATGTGAATGTAATGTAAGTGTGTGCATTGCGAAAAGGGAAAAAAATCCTACTAATGGACCCCTCACCCTATGCTTTCTACCCACTCGAGCGTAAAGTGTTTTGCCGCCCCTGTCTGGAACCATCATCCAAGAATTTTTCTGAAAAGAGATTGGTTTGGATTCATTTCATAAAAACAATCAACAAATGCATGAGCAAATAAAAATTTAAAGTTTCAAGAAAGGTCATCACAAACAGTTAGGTGGTTCGGTTTTCTCTTGTTGTTTTCACACGCTGACTGCACCACAAAAACTGCCCGACTAGAATCATCATAGTCAATAAACTAATGATCAGTCAGCCAGCGGGAAAAGAAGAGATACCCGAGAAAGGTCTGTAGATCGCGAGACCATCATTTATTGTCCGGTAATAGTTTCCAGACCATTATCCAGCCGATTCCAGGTGGGTTTCTGTGTAGAACCCGCACCCGTCGAAGACAAGGACAAATGATAGTGATTCTTCATATCCAAGAACAAGAATTTTCCTTCATTTCGAAGACAGAGTGATGACAGTCATTTGCATACTATGCATTTCAATGAGTTACGTGATCAATTTACTTTTACAGAAGAGAGTCTCTAGATTTTCATTTCTTGGATTAGTTGAATGACCTCTACTAAATATAGCAGGCTGGGAGAAAATCCGTGCGTCTCCTATTCCGTATCGATAGACGGTAATTTGTGTACTCATAATAGCTAATGAAACTGAAAACTGGAGGTGCAGTCACCGCGAAAGTGCACCGACATCGATGAACATCAAACCGAACCAGCGAAAATCATAATCATGAGGTAATAGCACGCTGTCCGCCGTGGACACTCCCTTGGCGCAGGGATTCTTGCGGTTTTGTAAAAAATGAACGTGGGCAGAGCATTTGGAATATTTAACTTTCCCATTCCCGTCTCTCGACTCGTGGCCACAATCGTCACATTAATGTCATATTTGCAGCCGCCTTTCGATGAGTTAGAGAGGGACCAGTCTGTCCGTGCATCCACCCGTGTGCGAAATTTCGTTCTCGTTTCTCGCGTAGTAGGCTGTGTTGCCATGGGTTATACTGAGAAGGGTATCAAATTGCATCATCGCGAGTAGAGTGCGGCATCGCGGCGGTAGTTTTTTTTTATCTGGAGGACACCATAACGAAGGAACGAAGGATTTGAAAGGGAAATTTCTGTTGGGTAGGGTTTGCGCAGTTTGGTCGTGACTTCGCGCAGAGGTTATCTTAATGGTGACCGGCAATTTTGTTCACTATTGGCGCGAAATTGCGTTGAGTTTACGATTGTGTAACCAGTGTCGGTTTTTTTTTCTCGATTTCGAGCCGAAGGGATTTTTATGGTTTGGTTGGTAGACCACCGATCTGACCTCCGCATAATATAACGGGATTCGATTAGGTTTGATGGGCTTACAGACACTGTTGACAAAGTTGCAGTTAGAAATATGACGAACATCAATTTCTGGTTTACTGGTAAACCGTTGATTTATGGTTTATTATTTTCCTAAGACTTTTTCTGTGTCTCAAACATTCAGGATCTAATGTTGACTAACACTGCAATAGCCTTATTGTTTTGTTCGGAAATACATCATTCAGAAATATTGGATATTTTAGAATGACGATTCAATTTATTTTACCGCAGAGGACGCGGTCCACAATCACAGTTCTATAAGACATTGCAAAAACACTATTTTTTAAAAATTAAAAAAAAACCCTTTGCAATTTTTCCCACATAACCACGAATCACAGTCTAATATAGATCGAAGTAGGCATCGATATTTTCTCGCGTCAAATGTTTGCTCTGCGAACAGGAACAAGTGTGTTTTAATGTTGAATTTAGTTGTATATTTAATGTTAAATGAGTGCAATTGTGAAAGCCATTTGTCGAGATTTCTTGAAGTGGGTTTGTAACGAGTGTATGCACTGAATTCGCCAGAAGTGGCGCAGGCGGCAGCATGAAACCGGTTTGAGCCGAATATTTTACAGGCCCACTATTGCGATTACCATTGAATGACTTCCAGAAGTGAAAAGCAGATTCTATCAAGCAACGCCTGCGGATAAAATGTCAGCTGAGTGAGCTGTCATGGATTGTTAGGAGCTGAACCAGAAGCCTGTACACCGGTGTTACTAGCCCCGTAGTGTTTTAGCAGGACTTGACGGTCATACCGGTGAGATCATACAAATTATAATTTTGTCGTTGACTGGTAGTTAGCCAGCCTAACGCATCATATTCAATATATTCTATTGCTGCATTATTGTTATTGCATTGACTTATTTTCCAGCGTGTTTTACATAAATTTACTGGATTAATCGAATGTTCAGGTTGATTCAACTCGAGCCTATTCTAATTTATAAGAACTGTATCAAAAATAAGCTATCCACTTTCATTTGCCTTGTGCGCACGTATGGTGGTTATGGTGGTTCAAATTGTGATAATCACAGTATGCTGTGCGTTTGACTGTTACCTTTCGTATGTTTACTTTTTTGTACGGTTTAAGGTGAAGATATGTGGAAGCCAGGACGCGCTTGTTTAAATTGAGAAAAATGGAATTCGAAGTGAAAATTCAAACGCACAAATGAAAGTTTTCGGACATTTTCCTTCGGTCATCTGCACATTGGCAGAAAATTTAAAGTTTAGTTAGTAAACGATTAAAGTTTCGCGGGTGTTTTTTTCAGTGGTATGCGATTAAAGTGCATTTGAAAAAGTGTTCTGAAAATGAGAAAAAGAAAAATAAAGGTGTTTCGAAAAGAAACCCCAAGTGAAGAGGGGTGATATTTTCGCGCAAAATAAGAGCTACAGATGGAATTCCGTCAAAAACTCTGGTTGATTGTTTAGCAAAAATTTCTAGCTTCCTCAAGTAGCAGTTTCGTGGCACACCGGCAAGGTTAGTGTATTAAAAAACGTATTTTTATATTTGCTCATGTCATACATGGTTAGGCAGGGGAGAGGGGTGTGTGCACCGTAGAAGCTATGTTGTGGCTCGCATGTATAATGTCCTTAATTTCTTTGCTTCCAAAATGTCGTGCATTGAAAATGAAGAGAAAATCGCTGTTTTTGGATACATGGCATAAAAAAGGTGTAACTATCAGAATTCATCACGGCAGTGTAGAACGTAAACAAGTTTGAGGAATACAATTCTTTGGGCGAACTACTAAAAAGAGGCAGAAAATTTGAAACTTTCAACCCGAAACTGGACCAGATACGTGATTCGGCCAAAAAACGGGATTCGAAAGTACTCCCCGGCCTACTATCTGCTGCTGTCGTAGCAGAGGATATAAGCGACAGGCGGACAGTTCAATTGAAGTCGAGAAATTTGGTCGAAATGCAAGGTATGGTAAGCAAAGTATGGTTTGAAGTTCATCATTTTTTACACTGACGGAACTAAAAATGCAAAAATCTATTGTTGTTGCTATTTGTTATTCATTTTTCTGAAATAAGCTGGAGCAGATTGCATACCCGTTGCATTCGTGAAATACCATCATCATTTTTTCGCACCGTTCTTTACCGCCATTATAAGCATATTTGTCCCATGTTCTAAGGGATTCCCTATATACATGGGACAATTGTGCGTAGAACGGTAGCTTATGAATGTTTTAAATGAAATCTTTGAAACCGGAGAGTACCCAGAATGCTTTAGGATTGTGCAAGTTATACCAGTATTTAAATGAGACTACAAAAAGCTTTGGAATATTTATAGCCCAATATCGACACTTTCACTAGTATGGATTTTGGCAAGGATCTAGTACATTAACAGCTTCATGCGAATTGATAGAGGTTGTTTACGACGAACTAGACAACAGACGGATAGTTGGTGCATTATTTATAGATTTAAAGAAGGCGTTTGTCACTGTCACCGAGAGCAGTATGTTTCGATAGGTGACTACAAAAGTACTGTTGATCGAACTGAAGTGCCACAAGGAAGCAATCTTGGTCCAATCCTGTTTCTACTGTTCATAAATGATCTCTGTATGCTAAAATTAAAAGAAAAAATTCGTTTGTTTGCTAGTCATGCATCCATTTTTTATTTCGGCACGACATGTGAAGAGATACAACAGCAGATAAAACACGATATTAAAGTATTCAATATTTACACCCTACAATTTCATTGTATTCGGAACCGAACGACCCAAAACATCCGGTTAGAGCTTTGCATGAATTCCAAATCCTAGTTCAAATGCAAAAGATTGTTACGAAATCATCATAACATCACAGTGAGGAGAATACAAAAGTTTCGCTCTTCAAGGCGAAAGGGAAACTTGACTCTCGTGAGACCAATCACAGAACTTGGGCGAATTTAGGTGGTGCTTTGAGAAGATTTGCATACAAAAGTCAAGTAAGATGGAATAGGTTGGTGTAGCTGCATTCTAATCACACGGACCCCGGTGGGAATGCTGGTGAAAAAGTTTCTCCAGGTGTCATTCGTAACGGATTTAACTTCTCCGCATTTTGACATAAATTTTTGACGTCCTCAAAGCTGGTGTGCTGTGCCAAATCATGTAGGCGAATTTTAGAAATATCCTTCTCCATATATACGAAGATATTGGTTTTAATGTTTTTTTCGTATTCGACGCCGTGTTGCATGTTATTCGTCACAATAAAGAATTCTGCATCAAATGGCATATTGAACGTTATCAGTACGACATTTCTTGTATGATGTAGTTGGAGGTGGGTCACTGTCGTACGAACAAGGTTCATTTTCACCCTTAATAACTGTTTCACCTCACGCACTGTAGCTCTTCTTCGAATTTGCGTAATGTCGATCACTTGCTACTCCGTTACTGACCAGAACCAAATTTGGTTGCAAAATGTTCATTGGAACAATATGCTTGGGAATAACACGATGAGCCACATTATACAATCTATATTGATCCCTGCATGCTGATCAATACCGACGCCGGCCACGTCCGAATGCAGATCTTCTGGGAAAGAAAGGAATGTTAGTCCGATACATGTTGCTACTAGAGACCGAGGAATCCTCTGCATCTCCACATGTATCACGGGAAGGGGAGAGTTGTTAGTGAGTGTGCCAATAGCGTTATCATGTAATAATTGCTCTGGGCAGCCGGCTGCCGAGAATTTGGGAAATTTGTCATTTGTTGTATTAATACGATTAAGTAACTTGAACTCCGGATAGCCGGCTATAAGAAGCACAGCTTATATGTTTTAATAGTATTCGATCACGCGACGATTTTTTTTCGATTCATCAGAGTGGTGGTTTGGAAGGGAATAGAGTCTAGGATTCAAGCAAGCGATGCGAACCGTAAAGCATATTTTTAATAGGTAGTAGTTTAGTTAGTTTTCGAAAACACGATTGCTCTAAATAGAAGATCTTGTTTAGTTTTCGGTTCTTTTTAAACTCTGGGTAGCCGGCTACCGAGAGTATTCTGTTTTCTAAACAAAAGCAATTTTTACTCCACACAGCCGACCGTGTGAGTATTGCTTAGAAAAGCTAATCTTATCTGCGTAAAGGGCCAGATCATTATTTATTGCGGACTAATTTCGCTATTCCTTCTCTACGATATATTTTTGGGTTGCAAACTACCGAGTGATAACACGTTATTCAGACAAAGTGTTATGATAGCTCGAGATATTATAAATCAACGAAAGTATTCCCTATTTTCCATATCGGATTATTTCTGAAATACACGTATACGAACGATTATATGACCAATGAACATGACAGCAAAAGAGTTATTCTTCGTGCTGGCATAACTGAAGGTATTTTTTTACCCCGTGACAGGCCGAAAGGATACTGAGGTACCCGCAAAACTGAAATGCTGATAACTACAGCAATTTTTAACCATTTGGCCAGTCTTCGGAATTTTGGATTCAGGAACTCATTTATTGTTCCAGTACTGGGATAGTGGAAAATAGACAAAGAAACAGTGACCGGAACGGTAAGAACGAAGATACACTGGAAACACTGAGAAAAGACATGCCCTTCAAGCAGGAATCGAACCTGCGTTGGGTGCGTTAACTATTCCGCCATCGAAGAACTGTGATGACGTCATCACAGATTCCCAACAGTTTCGTGATCACCGCCACAGCCTTAATACCTACTATTGGACCCCCAATGTCTCCTATAAGCAAATCTTCACATCTCCCTCTCCTCGATCGGACAAATCTCTTTCGTTATCTATTTTAGGTCCAGTGGACTGCGTTCAGGGTTGAGGTGTTATTGTCACTTTTTGCGTCCCATTAGCGAGCTCAGTCACCGCCAGACTTTGGTAGTAAATAGAGCTATGGAGAAGCATGTTGAAGTCTGCCCTCAAAGCCTATCGGCTGATGTCCCGGTAAATCAAGCCGTTGATGGAATTTACATGTATTCCTTGTTTTGACGTCATGTTTTTTCCTTTTTTCAATGTTTTTAGGAAAGTGTTCACTGGAAGAAAGAATGACCGGAACAGTGAAAATAAGAGTGAGTGACTGGGAGTTCGCAGGTTCGATTCCTGCTTGAGGATATATCTTTTCTCAGTGTTTCCAATTAAAAAGGTGAATTTTCACCGTTTCTTCATTCATACCGTTCCAGTCCAGGCACGTAGCTAGAGGGGGGCTAAGAGGCTAAAGTGCTCACCCCCCCCCCCCCCCCCGAAATGTTTCGAAAATAATTTTCAAAAACATTATTATCAGCGACTTTAGCTTGTAGCTCGTTTAGTTTGAGATAAAGTTAGAAGATTTCTGTTTCCAACAACCAAAATCAATGGTCACGAAATTCAGTGTGGGTAATGCTTCTGTCCCTGCCGGTGTGAAGCGAACGACAAATAAAGTTACTTTTATATTGTGTTCCTTGTCTGAAGAACAAAGGAAACTTCTACTATACTATGCCCTAGTAATCTGTCGAGATGAGTGAGTCGCAGAAGCAAGAAGTGGTGCACCGGCCAAATACTATGATTCGCATAAGACCGTGTATTTGTGTTCTACCATCTCAGGTATTCTGCGCTCATAGCGTTCAACAAATTGGATCAGGCGAAATCATTGATTTCGAATGATTTAAAGCCATTAAATTTTAATGGTTGTGTGTGACAATGCTGTAATTAAGATCTTCATATAAATGGACGGTGAGAGAATCAATGTTCGGTTACAAGATCGGATACCGCTTACTTGCAGATACATATCACATATGGGAAAAATTCAGTACAAAACATAATGCGATAGTACAATTACACATAGTATTCTTTGCACATATCAAATGCAAACTACTACGTTCCAGTTCTGTGAAAAAAACGTCACATTACGGTTTATTTACCGCTAAACACAAACAATTACCAAATATGTGGCACATGTTCAGGAAATATTGACGACGGCAAAAGCTGCGTCAATGTCTCAAAATCTACAGCCAGCACAATCATTGAGGAAATTCACAATCATAAAGGCAACAAGCAAGCATGTTTGCGAACATAAAGGCGGTAACCACGATTATGAAACGGAAGTGTTCAATAGCGAGATAGATATGAACGACCCCCTATACGCAGTAGGCGAGAAAAAAATATTTCCCTGTTTCGTAAACAGGTATCTACGTGCAATGGTTAAGAGATTGCGTGAGCTCTGTTGGAAAACCAGTAAAACACATTTTATTATTTTTATTGTTGGAAATAGATATAACTAGATAACAGAACCCTTTGTTTCGATTGGCTAAAGCATTGAACCGAGTTCACTTATAAATTATTTAAAAAATAGTAGAAGCAGTTTAATGGACGACTGAGTACTAAAACTCTCTAAAAGTGAACGCATCATCGCGAGTGATTGTCCCGCTTAACAAAACTCAGATGTAATACTCGATATTGGCAACCCTATTTTAAATTTAAATGACAGGTTTTTGAATTGTACCCAATTTGATTTACTGTATTGGGTCTGTACACTCTGTGCTCTTAGTATAAATACTAGACATCACATTCAAGCGTACTAGGCAAAAAAAAAATATTTCAATTTACTGAAAACGATATAGCTGAGGCGACAGTTTTTGCTTTCGCGTCATTTTAACGAATCATCATTTTCATTGGCACTTAATTTCACTTTCATGCGAGGAATTCGTTGGAACTGTTGCGACTGAAATGTTGTGACTAGTTGAATCTGTTAGTCCAATAATTTCGATTTTATGTCTTCAATATAAAGCAGTCTCTCGATCTGTTTATTATTCGTTTTGGACTAAAATGAGAGATGATGAGAAATCACGGAGGTGGAAAAAAAATCTAAGAAGCGTCAAGAGCACCTCTTCTATCTTTTATATGCACTCAGAACGAGTGCTTTCGGAATTTCGCTCTGATCCTCTCAATTCGGTTTGAATAAAACAGCATTTTCGAAAACACATTACGTCTTCGTTATCCGCACAACATTCTACGTTAGGTGGAACAACGTTGATTGAAATTGCTTCCTAAATTTTGGCAAAACAAACCTGTAATCAAAAAGCATTACAGCTTTCATCAAGAAGTTATGCATCTTTTCCAATCTTGATGATGATTGTAAAAAAAACTTGAGGTAATTAAAGACGTACCAATTACTGAGATGATTGTTTGAATTGACTTAGAAAGTGCAATTGCAAGCATCTTCGCATCACGAAAATTGCCGCTGGCAAAAAAAATTGCAAAAGATTCACAGAAATCGGATAAATTACAATAATTTAAAAACAAAAAAATCTGAAAGAAAGTCTCTTCGGCACAGGAGAAGCAAGTGCGAGGTGTTTTCTTTGATTTGTCGGAAGCAAGTGTGATGCTACAAGTATTTAGCTCACCCATATTTATAGTTTCGAGTAATTCTAGTACTGTCATCAATGTTTCATTCAGTGCTTCGAAATTTCAAAATCAGTTAACTATTTCTGCTTATCGAAACTGACATTCAGATTCAACACCCCGGTCATTCATTAACTTTCCAACTGACTGAAATTTCATGCCGAATTGAATGTTTGAGTGCAGAGGAAATATAAATTCCTTCACCAACCAAAGCATTTATTTGTTATAATGTGGACAGTTCGGGCATTAGTGAGCTGTGTAATCTATGTCTAGTGCATTTTTGCTCAATAAGCTAGTATAGAAACAGTTTACTTCTGAATCCGAACATATGCGAACCCGCGTGCGCTATGTCGGGAGAATGAATGACGATGGAAACGAACCAAACATTTCATTCATCGCGGCGGGCAGGAATTGAATTTCGGTTCACTTTCAAGTTCACGCAGGGAAGTCATTTTTTTTAATCTGAATATCTTTGAATCTTTGAATCTTTGAATCTTTGAAGCTTTGAATCTTTGAATATTTGAATATTTGAATCTTTGAATCTTTGAATCTTTGAATCTTTGAATCTTTGAATCTTTGAATCTTTGAATCTTTGAATCTTTGAATCTTTGAATCTTTGAATCTTTGAATCTTTGAATCTTTGAATCTTTGAATCTTTGAATCTTTGAATCTTTGAATCTTTGAATCTTTGAATATTTGAATCTTTGAATCTTTGAATCTTTGAATCTTTGAATCTTTGAATCTTTGAATCTTTGAATCTTTGAATCTTTGAATCTTTGAATCTTTGAATCTTTGAATCTTTGAATCTTTGAATCTTTGAATCTTTGAATCTTTGAATCTTTGAATCTTTGAATCTTTGAATCTTTGAATCTTTGAATCTTTGAATCTTTGAATCTTTGAATCTTTGAATCTTTGAATCTTTGAATCTTTGAATCTTTGAATCTTTGAATCTTTGAATCTTTGAATCTTTGAATCTTTGAATCTTTGAATCTTTGAATCTTTGAATCTTTGAATCTTTGAATCTTTGAATCTTTGAATCTTTGAATCTTTGAATCTTTGAATCTTTGAATCTTTGAATCTTTGAATCTTTGAATCTTTGAATCTTTGAATCTTTGAATCTTTGAATCTTTGAATCTTTGAATCTTTGAATCTTTGAATCTTTGAATCTTTGAATCTTTGAATCTTTGAATCTTTGAATCTTTGAATCTTTGAATCTTTGAATCTTTGAATCTTTGAATCTTTGAATCTTTGAATCTTTGAATCTTTGAATCTTTGAATCTTTGAATCTTTGAATCTTTGAATCTTTGAATCTTTGAATCTTTGAATCTTTGAATCTTTGAATCTTTGAATCTTTGAATCTTTGAATCTTTGAATCTTTGAATCTTTGAATCTTTGAATCTTTGAATCTTTGAATCTTTGAATCTTTGAATCTTTGAATCTTTGAATCTTTGAATCTTTGAATCTTTGAATCTTTGAATCTTTGAATCTTTGAATCTTTGAATCTTTGAATCTTTGAATCTTTGAATCTTTGAATCTTTGAATCTTTGAATCTTTGAATTTTTATTTGCGCATAGAATCAAAATCCATTCAAAGCCGCTCTAAGCACTTTTTAAGCAAAGGCATTCTCTCATTTGCACATAGGACAATTTGAATTATTTTGATAGAATGATGTTCCGATACAATAACATACACACCTAAAACAGACGGTATAGAAAAAGTTTTGGAAAAACCAACCAAATGCGAGTAGATAATTGAAACAACGAAGGAACATAAAAAGTTTCTCCTGCCCGGTGAAGTGTTTTATTGCTGTTAGGTGTACATAAACTTATTTCGCTGTCGTCCCGCATGGAAAAAGGTTCACTTGGCCTACTGTGTCGCCCCGCGGAAGAAGCCTCGGTCTTCGGTTCGGTTTCGATTAAGTTATACTTTTCCATTTCCTTTTTTTTTCTTCTTCCGCTGCGAAAGGATATCCTTTTCGCTCGGGGTGTTGCCGAAGTTTACGGGATTTGCTGTCACGGTATGGTGCAAAAAGAAATTCTATCCTCATAAATCTCTAATGTGGCAAGTTGCTGTTATACGATTTCTTATGGCGGAATTTCCAGGATTGGTTCCATCGCAAGAGCTAAGGTGTGATGATGACGGTAGACCTTTCGTGCCAGTGGGAGGCGTTGAAAGGTAACAAAATTAAATTGAGGAAATGCTTTCAATCGGATTACAGTGATTCCGTCCAGGGAAAAGTATTCAGTTGGATTTTCACGCGCACGAGAGCTGTTAATTTTTTTTTTGCGACATTTTGGCGCCTTAAGATATTTTTCGTTGATCAATTTTAAGATAATGTATATAGAAAGGCTTCCACCTCAGACACAAATTTTCCGTGACAATCTACGGTAGTCGAGCAAAAGGATAAACGTTTCGCCTTTTTCGTTTCCACTTATTGTTACAAAACACTGTCTGTCCCGAAAAAAGCTCCTTGCATATCTGCCAGTCCACCTAAAAAACATTAATCACTTTTTGTCAGGGAAGTAAGTGCCCCCTTAGAACAGGACGCGATCAGGAGCGAAAGAAGCGCGAAACTTAATGTAACACGACGGGAGGATCTGGGATGGGCTGCCCATTTTACTGACATGATTTTCCCGTGCACTTTTCCGGGACTCGGGTGACGATTCGAGCGTGCCAAACTCGGACAGGCGGAATTAGTGCCGCACCCGGGAAAATGACAATGTTGAAGTGAAAGCATAATTCGTCAGCACTTATCTGGCGTGCCCAGAAGTCTTCTGTATATTATAATGCTGAGGGATCGAGGTAATGAATTTAATTTTTGGGTTATTAAAATTTGTCGCTGGAACCACGACGTCAACTGTCGGCGGTGGAGTAGATAAGCATGACACACCTACGACGGCTGTGACATAATTATGGTGCTTTCTTCGTGTCAAGTTACTTCCTGTGGTTATGGCGTATTATAGATGAAGATGATAAACCCGAGTTGTAAAATAAAAGTATTATAATTTGACACCACCGAATTCGGATGGCATATTATGATTAAGTTGAATAATTTATGAGTCAGTGCTGATAACGTTCGTACTTTCATAATTAATGAAAAGTATCATGTTACATTTCGCAAATTTCGTTGTACTCAGTCAAAGGGCGACATTCAATGTTTTGATAATTCAGATAGTATCGAAACATGCACTCGACCAAACAATGTAACCTTTAAGGTTGAAAAGTTCACACGAAATCAATGTTCGAGATAAATTGTCCATTATTTTCATGTGAAACACTACACACAGTTTACTACCGGTCGGTGGATATTGAACAATGCTACTAAAATGTGCCTCTTGTTGAAGACATGTGTTATTTCTTCGAGTAGGTGAAACAAAAAAAAACCAGTGGAATACAATACATCTCACTTAGCTCTCTTAGCGTAGACCAGGCCCAGAAAATAATTAAAAGCTCTTTGTCTTTCGGCACCCGCGTTCTATGCAGACAGCGTGCACTCACCATGCTAATAAAACTGCCTGTTTGCACTTGCTGCATAGTTTTTCAAACTGCTTCCCCCATGTACCTATCTGCTGCTGCTGCTTATTTGCTTGGGCAGATAAATTGTTTACTGATTTCATTGTGGTTAAACTTTCTGCCACCCTTTTCCTCGGTATACAGTCATCACACGGAGTTTTGTTTGCTGTTTTAATTCCTCCCCTCCCCCTACCGTGGAGGAGCTCGGTACCAACGTACCTATCTACTGTCTACCGGTAACCGAAAACTTGTTATTCAAAGTTTCTTGAACTTGGTGTGTTTGTTTCCGTTAGAGTTGCAGAGAGTCTGGTACAATTATTCGCACTGAAATAGGTAACATTTCCTTACTTTGTTTCTAGTGTAGGGATACAGATAACTTCTTCGAATAGATTTGCATATTAGTGAAGCCACAACTACTTGAGCTTAAGAAACTATAAATATGCTCTGTTATCATTATAACAAAGTTTCGAAGCTGTTGGGATAACTTACAAACTTTTCAGACCATATGAATTATAGCTTGCCTTGCTCTCATCCGGTTTGGCCCATACCTAAGTGTATAAGTCGGCGCTTTTATCACCGTCGTCGGCGGTAAAACATGATTATGAGTTACGTTCTATCAACGACCATGCGGTAGACTTGGGTGGAAAGCCCAACTCCTACCAGCAGAAGGGAAAGAATTCTTCACATTTCCTTTCGATCATGTCCATATGAATCTTCCTAGTCCTTGTTTTCCATTCTTAGTTTTTTTACTGATTAGCTTTAGAATACCTATCCGTCTTTCAATTTTCTCTTAGTCTTAAATTTGCCGAAAATAGCTAATAAAATCGATACAGCGTTTAGTACTTGTCCAGTTGAACTTACAGTTCGAGAAAATGAAAAAAAAATCACTCCATAGTATTCAAATTATATGAGTTTGCTTAGAGAGATACTACCAATGCGATTTATGAAAAATTACTAACATGAAATTTTTGAACAAAGTTATTGTATATACGCGTTTTTCACCACTTTTTCATGGTCCAATTTTTTTTTTAATATTTTATTATTTTTCTACAGTGTTTACAAGTAAAAAAACTTTAATTCATTGATATAACCTCTCCAGCATAGCAAAAAGGAATATTTTTTCATTATTGTTAATGGATGGAAATCCGTTTAAAACGAATATCAATATTTTTTCCTCTAAAAGCTAAGATATGTATTGGAAAGTATAGCTCATTGCAAAAATTTCAGGAAATTTTTTTTTATCACGATTCGTTCCGGGAGGTGAGTTATCGCATTTTTAGTAAATTTTAGTTGCAAACCTTGTAAATTTGCTTACATTACATGGTTAACAAATATCTCATCATAACTTCACCAGTACCAGTTATCATAGAGAATTCTTCCTGGCAAGACTCGAACATATAACAATTGGCTTAGCCCATCATCTCACTATTGCCATTTCCTCAGAATCAACCAGAGTGATTTAAAATATAGGAAATTTCTCGTTAATTTTGAAAAACCTTTTGGTGGGTTAAGACGGACTCATGGCTATTTTAGGCATATAACTCTTAAAATTCAAATTGATTGTATGTGTACCCTATTATTACGGATAACCTTGAATTATAAAACACTCAGTAGGCCTTGAATACTATTAAACTTACACAATTTAAACAAACATTGATAATCAGTAATACATAGTCGTGCGGATGTAATGTTCACACGGTGTCTTTTTTTAACATCTTTATACAAAAAAATTCAGCATCTCTGAAACTTCAGGATATGAAAGAATGGGCTTTCCTCTTTCATTTGAAACCAACATCAAAATAATCCGTCGGGGGGTCCAGAGCAACTGAAAACATAGATTTTACAATAGAACTAGTTCATATTTCTGTCCCTAGATGGCTCTTTAGACATTCGAACAACACTAAAAGTGAGAATCTGATAGATATTTTAATTGTCTACAACTTTGTTAACAACTAAAAACCGATTTGAAATTATCCGGAAAAGTTGTTTAATATTTTAACGAATACTAAGTCTAAGTTAGTTTCACAGAAACCCTAGTGGTTTGTAAGTCAATTCACACGCACTTTTTTCATTTGCCAAATACCTGTGTTTAGTTGAATAGTGCATTCAGCGGAATTTCAGAGCTTGGAAAGTCTCATCTTTTAGCTGAAAGTTATAATTCCAGATTTCACCGGATATAGGGCACCATTAATATTTTTGGGATGAAAAGTATTAGATAAGTGTTGACCAAACTAGTATGATATTAATATTCTTTTCCAAGATGGTGAGTGATTCCTCCCACAGAAACAGTTTCTTCAATGATGTATGCCTTCTTTTTCATTTTTTCGATTGTTCTCGGGAATTACTGATAACTATTCTTGCATGAACCTCCTACTTTGTTAGTATCTGAGTATAAAATTCACTTGTCCTGAACTTCAACCTTCATATTTGAACAAACTCAATGAAACTGTTAACACCATTGCAATATTTCGCAAATTTCATTGCAATACATGGTTAAAAAAGCTGATTATCTTTTTCAAAATTAACTCAATGTGACAAACAGTGAACGAAAAACTTTGAGTTTTTGGATCAAGATAATTTTTTGCCTTTCTCATATAGAAAGGTTATGCAATCACTCTGAAAAACGTCAACCTAATCCCGGCCCGGAGGGCTGAGTGTCATATCCCATTCGACTCAGTTCGTCGAGATCGGAAAAAGTCTGTATGTGTGTGTGTATGTATGTATGTATGTGTGTGTATGTGTGTGTGTATGTAGGTGCGTATGTGTCAAATAATGTCACTCATTTTTCTCAGAGATGGCTGGACCGATTTGCCCAAACTTAGTCTCAAATGAAAGGTGTTCCCATCGGCTGCTATTGAATTTTTGATCGATCGGAATTCTGGTTCCGGAATTACAGGTTTAAGAGTGCAGCCACACAGAAATTTCCCATATAAACTATAGGAGAAATTAGAAATAGAATTTTTATTTTTGATGCTAAATCTCTTTAAGGTGCATGAAACGTCGAGATTTGATGCAAACACGAAAAAAATTTGACGACGATTCACTTTTTTGGATTTTGGCACATTTTTGCCTTTCTCATATAAAAAGGTTATGCAATCACTTTGAAAAACGTCAACCTAATCCCGGCCAAATTTTTTTTTCGACTCGCATAAGGTTTCTGGATTTTAACAGGGGCATAGTTGATGGTTTACGGAGAGGGATTACACCCCCCATCTAATGTTCACTCCCCTCCTTTAAAAATCTCCTTAAATCACCCCTCAGACCACCACCCCATCCAGCCCTCATACCCCTACCTTTCAACCCCATCATCTTTAAATCACCACTATATCACAAAGCATACCAACTTAAGCTGGGGAGTCGTTCGTTCATGGGACTTTCGCCCTCCTCACATACCCACCCCCGCATGACAAAATGAGTTAGCAAGCAGATAACATTGATCTAATGCTGATTAGGCTAATGGAGTATGATGTTTTTTTGTTTCAAGTGTTTCACCGTCGACAAGTAGCTCATCAAGTTCGTGGCTGGCATGCCACTGTGTATAAGTGCAAAGTGTACTAAGAATGTAATTGACATTTCCACAATTATGTTGAACATAAAAAGCCTCCGTGCCATAGTTTAGAGAAATGAGAAAGGCACAATTGCACCGCTAGGTGGATTAAAACAGGTTTTTGGGATGTATTCGTGGATTTGTATGTATATAAGGTTTTTCTTGTACTCAAATCATATTTTGTTTTCATTTCGCATAACCTAGGATCAATTGATTAACGATTTCTCGCATAATTGATAGGAAATGGTCGTAAAATCCAACTGCAACAATATACTTTGCGGAAAAAATTTCAATGAATCGTTTTACGCTAACCACTAATTTGGACCGTTACTTCTGTGATTTGCGTTCAATTATAAACTGTGTGTCCTAACATTTCGTCTTGAACAGAATTATAATAGCTGACTTAAATCGATCATAACCTAAATTATGCGACGTACGGTCCTTTCTAAAACATAAATGTACGCGAACCCTTGTAACCAAGCAATACCTTCCGATGAATGGTAGTTCCTTCGAACCTAACGGGAAAGATTACAAACTTGAACCAAAAGCACAAATAGTTTTCTGTCTCTGTCAAACATCCTAATTTTCAGAAGGTCAATAGGAATTGTCAACGAAGAAGTTGTAATGAATCCCGTCAAATATTTTCATGTCACTAAAACCAATTATTTTTTTGGTAGTGAAATAAGTGCGAGAAGATATATTTCCAAACCACTAGGTCTCGTGTGAAACTATCTTAGATATAACTTCGTTAAAATGTTTTCTTTTCTTTTCCGGGTGATTTCAGATCATTTTTTAGTTGTCAACAAACTTGTAGACAATTAAATTTTCTATCAAATTCTCACATTTAGTGTTTTTCGAATGTCTAAAGCACCATCTATGGACAGAAATATGAACTAGTTCGAGTAGTAAAACCAATATTGTTACGAAAAAAACTTAAAAAAAAGTTTCTCTGGACCCCCCGACGGATCATTTTGATCTTAGTTTCAAATGAAAGGGGAAAGTCCATTCTTTCATATTCCGAAGTTTCAGAGATGCTGAATTTTTTTTGCATAAAGTTGTTCTAATAAATACACCGTGTTCTGGTTTTAAAGTTCATAATAGAAAAAAAATTTCCGCCCAGTTTTTCCTTTATTTCGATAATGTAACTCTTAAGTGACAACTTCGATGAAAAAAAACAGGTAAATTGATTTATGGGTGAACAAGTGCAATTGTTTAAAATATCTGTGGATACTATCAACTATCTGGACGGTTCTTCACGATTAAAGGATAGATTTTCGTTTCTATACGCAAGCCATTTCCTATGAATGAAGGAATCAATCGAATTAATCAAGACTATCCAGTGGATAGTCTTGATTAATTCGATTGATTCCTTCATTCATAGGAAATGGCTTGCGTATAGAAACGAAAATCTAACCTTTAATCGTGAAGAACCGTCCAGATAGTTGATGTCTGACATGCAGTAGACTGGAGGATGTATGTGAATGCGACAGGCTAAATACCAAAAACCTAGAAAAGGTTTACGACTTTGTGCAGGTCGTGGCTGTGTGCGATCGAGGAACTGATGTTACTAATGGCACTTTCAGTATATAACTTAGAATCGGTAAAACTGTATTTTTGCGCCTACGGTTTAAAGTTTATCTGTGATTTTGTTTGGGGAAATCGACTCTTACGAAACAATTCTTCCAAGAGTTGCCCATTGCCTCCTAAAAATACACCAGAGCGTCATTTTCATAGGAAAATTATTATTATTATTAAGAAAACAAAGTCTCGAAGGCTGCGAAATGAACTGAAGCTTGTGGAAAAAGTTAATAGGCAAAAACCGATTGATGCTCCGTACATCAATGAAATTTTTATAGCACCACTGCTGCTGACAGTCGAAATATATCCATAATTTTTAACTTTCTCCTATTGTGTACAAAAAAGCCTCGTTTCATACTTCACAACTCTTGTGAAATTACCAAATCATTGATTTGGACACAATAATCGAAAGTCAAAACAATATTGCATGTAATTCGACAGTCAACAGCAGTGGCGCTAGAAAAAATTCAACCGTTAGAATACCAATCGGTATCTGCTTTAAACTTTTTTCACAAGCGTCTGATCTTTTCGCGATCTTCGAGACTTTGTTTCTTTGTTAAATTTTCAATAAAAAGTTCATGGTGATTTATTTTTAGGATATTATGGGCGCCTCTGGAGGAATTATTTTGTAAACGTCAATTACCCCATGCGAAATCCCATGTAAAATTCTAACCGTGGGCGCAAAAATATAGTTTCACCGATGGAGCTAAGAATTTTCACAGTTGTCTTAGGACCTAAATGGTACCCAAAAAGTTACTCGGAGCAGAAATTCATTTCTTGTCCCACTGTAATGGCCATCCAGGTCGATGTGCCATCCCAACTGACATTTTTGTATACCGAACTAGTAGCCGTCGCCCGCAGGATCGGCTGTCCAGATCAGTGCACTGTTGTATCCCTGTACATTCCCTTCAGTACTCGGAATGTACAAACTATAAACTTCAGCGGCTCATAGAGCAAGTTAATATCTCATTCATCATCATGGGAGACGTAAACGGATGGGGCTGAAGTGCATGTAAGAGGAGAGGAAACAATATCGCAGAAGTAGTCGAAAACGACGTAGCCGGTTCGACATTTCTCCCCGGTAAAACGGAATCCGCCATTGACGTCACTATCCGCTCGGGGGTGCTGGCAGCGTCTTGAGGGTGGATTGTTCTTGCCGATCCATGCATCAGAGACCACTGCCCTTTCCATGTTACCAACGAGCGAGTTAATGACTTCAGGAAGGTAATAGAAGAATACTATTCTATATTTCTTCTTAGTAGAGAAAAATGTAGTTAAAAACTTAGTCCTGTCACTAACTTAGTGTTGGATTCCAATGAGACGAAGTCGAAACGAAAATTTCATAACTAATTCAATAGAAGAGGCAAAAACAGCATCTGGACCAGATTCTTGGAAATAATCTCACCACGACACGACGCCATTACCGTTAACGGATATACGACGATCGATTTCAGGACCATCTCCAACGAGTTAGGCAGGCACTTCGCTTCCTTGTCTACAGACGCCAGTAATCCCTACTCCAAAGCGATGCGATGGGAACTGTCAGATACTATACGCCCAATCAGTCTACTCCTCTGTTTCGCTAAGACTATGTAGCGAATAGTCCACAGGCAGTTGATGAACCTACCGGAGGGGTATTCGCTTGGATCAACGACAGTTCGTGTTCCAACGTAGAGCAGCAACGGGTCTTCCTCACCAGTTTTGGAGAGATGGTACGCCTATGCGTAACCGACGGTCTGCAGACGGACTTCGCAAAACTCGACGTGGCGACGGCATATAGTACCGTGTAGCGTCAGGAAGTACTGCAAGAACTAGGCAAGTGGAGCATCACTCGGCACAAAATATTCTACGGGGTAGAACTGACGTCCTGTAATAGGTTTTATCAAGATTTTAAGCTCCATATACTACCCATGATCGCATAGTTGTCCCGTTTTCTATGGGATTTCCTATCTTTATGGGACTGATATGCGATCATGGGCAGTATAGCACGGGTAAATCTGCGCTGTTACCGGCCTGCTTTCCCAGTACGTCCGCTGAAGCGTCCGGTATGGAAGCCGGGATCCTCTCCCTTTGCAGGGTAGTCGCACTCACCATCGCTAGAAGAGCACTGACATTTTTGGAGTGGCCCCCGGAACGATCTGTTTCCTGCTACAAACAGTCAGCAAGATCCGTCGGGAGTATACAGACATGAACCTACCAACATCCAGTTCGTGACCGGACTTGGCACGACTGCAGACCCAACCTGGACACAAATCTGTCTACAGAGCTGTGGTCCGACAGTGAGGCCAGAGCCAAATACAACCGACTGATGGCCAGCAGGTATAAAAATCACGTGCGGATATTCACCGACGGCTCCATGATCGCAATAGAGAGATAAGTGAAATAGGGGAAGGGCTCTCTTTCTACCAATCAGTGCCATACACGTCGGTTATCGCTTGCTTTGACTTAGAAACCGGAAGAAACACCCGTCGTTGTGCCGTCTGGCTCTCTGGCAGTTATATCCACCCTTGCGTCGGGGAAATTCGCATATGACGCACAAATTGTCAAGTTCCCGGTCACAACTGTAACGATGGCAATGCAAAGGCTGATCGCCTGGTGACCAGCACTATAAATTTACACTTTCCATCAGAGAGATCCTGGCCCACGCCACGCCCGAGAGGAAATGCACTATCATTTCTCAAACACACGGGACTTCTCAACCAGCTGTGACAGAACAGACTACACAGCTTCTCAAGGAACAAAATAATAACAATATTACAATGCGATGTCAATAACTTTCGGCTCAATTTGAAATCTATCAAAAAAATCGACACGCTCGGTACAGAAAGTAAGCCATGATTTTTTTAGCTGTGTTATAACGCTCCATCAGTGATTCTTAGGTTACTTGTCAAGCCCGTTCCAAAAATCCCCATATTATTAGGGTTTTCGGGAGTATTGCTCAACTAACGAATTTTAATAAGAATGTGAAGCAAACTTTTTTACGAACTATATCCCTAATTAACGAATACTTTTTCTAAGAACTAATTTTATTTACGAACCCCCGGTTTGGTTCGTAAATGGAGGTTCCAGTGTAATCATTTCATAGGGGGACCCGGGGCAGTGGGGGTAATTCGGACCCCCTCGATTTCTCAGAAAATAGCAAGACTTTCTGACTATTGTACATATTCGTGGAACGGCTATTCTGAAACAATAATTTTGAGAGCTGAAGTTTGTTTTGTTATAATGATCGTTGTTTTGCCATTCTCAAAACAAAAATCATTATAATGGAAAAACCGTGATTAAAGCAACACATAAAAGTGAAAAAGTAAAAGATAAGTGTATTGGAAAGCTTGAGGCTTCTATTTTATGGAATAATTTTTGTTTGATTGAAAACACAGATATTTTCAAGACCACACCACATTTGTGTGATATGAACGTACGAAGATATTCGGACCCCCTATACCGTCAACCACTGTTCAGCGGCTTGCGGGTGCGCACACCATTGCACACGCCATAGCAAAGAAAATACATGGGCCGCCAATCAACAGCTGTGACAAAACCAGAATAAGTTTTTGTGAAGCAATTTATTTTTTGTTTTTGCTTCTTAAGGAGTGTCTCTTGTAACTAATTGACAGGTAAACATAATTCCATTGTAAAGAAATTAAAGAAAAATGACGGTCCGAATTACCCCTACATTGTAAAAAGATGGAAATCGTAGAGGTTTGCAAATCGTCGCCTAGCGCTGCCATTGAGTGGTGCAAATTAACCTTTTATGGCACCAAAATGTAGCTGAGGTTTTAAACTAACTATTAGGATGTTTGACCGGTAACTTTTTTCACATCTATCTACCTAAAAGGGCGATTTGCTTAAGTATGTCCGAATAGCCCCGGGTTCCCCTATACATGGCAAAGCGTATTCCGACGTAATCGTTCCATCAATCAGCTCCGTAATGTTGTATCAAATGGATTTCTTTACAATAGGACTTTCGATTCCTTCCAGGTAGTGTTTTTGTTTGACTTTTTCTTACTTATATTCTTATATTTTTATCTGATATTTGCCAATCCTTATTTCCGGTATTTCATCTTTCGTGAAGAAAAGAAAAGAATCAGAAAAAAGAAAAATGCATCCGCGCTGTTCTTTTCGCTGTCGTATTCATTGCAATTGATTCATAGGTTTCATGCAGCCTACATGAATTTACCGTGTATAGAAGAGCAGCCTTAGGTGTTAGCCAAAAATAGACAAAATAAGACAGTTTATGGAAATCTTCTGAGGCCTATTTCGTTTCGGGACATGTTAAAGAGGGTTTGGCTCCTTAATTTTGGGACCTGGTCGTCACAGTATTTCTTGCGATTGGCTTTGTGTATAAATAATATAACAATGCAAAGCAAGAAACATTAGTGGAATAGGTGCATTTAATAAAGTTCGCGCAGAAGTTGGAATACTTGCTGTATACAAGAAGATCGTAGCTCATCAGTCCTCATTATTGCGACCATTTCCTAATGAAAAAGAAATTGCTTGTTTTTTTTGGAACGGATACAACATTTCAGCGAGAGCTACCAACTCAAGTTAAACTATCACGCTTATAACCAGACCCGTGGCCAGGAGTTTGTTTCGTGAGGGATTTAAAAGTGAAATGTATAAATGAACTCGAATGACTCGAAATAGTAACTGAAAACTTAAAGTAGTTTTAAAAGGATGTTAGTGAAACAATTTCAACACAAAGACATTATGAATAACGGATATTCAAGAATTCATACGCCAACCGATCATGACAACCCCTGCAGTCGCTGGCAAATGCAAGATGTTCTGAACTCCCTGTTTACACGGTGTAGAAGACACTCAATCGAAACGAGTAGTAAAGCGTCATAAAAAACCTATCTCAGAAAACAATATTAGTCTAAAATTTTCTAATCTGACAGGCACTTTGTGGTTATGGCAAATCCTGATCTGGCGTCCTGCCACTGTCAGTATGTCAATTTGAAACATCATGCGAATTTTTAAATTTAAAATATCAAGTTCATGATATTTTAAATTTAAAAATGAAACTTTACGCGCACTTACACACATTGTGTTCGGTAATTACTGGGTAGGGAAAGTTATGAAAATTAGAGCCATAGTACCCAAGTGAGGGCAAGGATGTGAAGTAAACAGATCGGAAAACTAGAAGTGGCAGGGTCGTTAGAACAGTCAACGTCTGTTTCTAGTAGACGGTAGTTAAAATGAATCGAATCCCTTTTCCGTGAAAACGATATAACCGAACACTTCTTCGGGTTCATGCACATGCGGTTCGTGTTACACCAATCAGCAAAGACATCAAGCTGCTGTTGGAGTAATCTGCAATCTTCAATTAAACGAATTAGTCGAAATATCAGCGAAGGACAATCGTGGAGTCTTCAGAACTAGATGTACATCATTGAAGTATAGCAGAAACATCAATGGTCCCAAGGTGCTTCCTTGAGGTATTCTTGACATAGAAATGAAGGTGGGGGCCTGACAGTCTCCTATGACGACCGCTATCTCTCGGTCTGTGAGGTAGGATCGAAACAGCTGCAAAACACTACCATTTATTCCAAATCTCTCCATTTTTGTGATTGCGATATCGTGATTTATTTTATCGAAAGCTGCAGATAAGTCGGTGTAAACAATGTCGGTTTGAGCACGATGTTCCATACTCTCTGTTATGTAGGATGTTAAACACAGCAGGTTAGACACAGTTGACCGTCCGGACGTGAAGCCGTGTTGATCGTCACTTAGGTACTGCTTACAATGAGCCTGAAGAGGTTCCGTAATCACCAGCTCAAACAACTTCGAAACAGCACACAATGAAGTTATTCCACGGTAATTATTGACGTCTCGCTTATTACCCTTCTTGTGGACTGGGAACATATTCGCGTATTTCCAGCAAGATGGAAAAACTCCTCTAGCAATACATGCTCGAAAGATGTCAAGAAGCGGAGTAATCAAAGCTTCAATATGCCTTTTCAGGATAACAGAGGGGAACCCGTCGGGTCCCGGATCGAAAGATGACTAAAGCCGAGAGGAAGCTCTGGTAATCATCGTTGCGTCGATAACATCGATAACACCCAAAGCTTAGCCTACAAGTGGAGCTTTGCTAGCAGCGAGTTCGAGTTGCTCAATGGTTATGCCTCACCTGTGAATACATTCGAGAATTTTTCCGAAAAAAGTGCACATATGTCTCGAGATGTGGTAGCTGTGTTACCATTGAAAGTCATAGACGACGGTAGTCCAGATTCCGTGCGTTGCTCGTTCACGTATTTCCAGAAACATTTAGGTTGCGACATAAGATCGCGCTGAATATTTTGCTGATATCGAAAGAAAGAGTGTTGACTGGCTCGTTGATTAGCGTGGTTGAGACTAACGTAATAGTTTCTGAGTGGTATTGTGCGATATTTGGTAAATCTCCGCAGGGCAGCTCTTTTGATGGATTTGAGCCATCGTAGCGTACTCGTTAGCCATGGAGGGCCGGCTTGTCGATAGTAAGCTTTCTTTGGAACGTGCCTGTCAATAACGTATCCCAGAACGTTGGAAAAAGTTTAAACTGCAGTTTCGACATCTTCGGGGTCTAGAATATTTTCCCAATCGATGGTGGAAAGAAGGTCTGCGATACTTTGATGGTTGGCTTTACGAAAATCGTAGAAGACGGAGAGCGGTGAAATATCGAAGTCACAGTGCACCACAGTGCTATCAATCTTGGCGATCAATGGAGGATGATGCGCTACTAGTTTTACTAGAGGAGAAGGAGCCATCACTATTGATGTGGCGGAGACCTGATCGCTGACAAAACAAAGGTCGAGGTGGCGGCTATTCTCATTGGCAATAGGATTAATTTGTAGTAATGTGGTTGAGCTATAGCTGTCAAGTAGTCTCACTGCACCTGGGGGGAAAACGGAATGGTCGGAATCCGGATAAAGAAATCCATTGCGGGAAGATTTCCATGAAATGCTAGAAAGGTTAAAATCTCCTACCACCATGATCTCATCAACTGCATTAGCATATTCGAGGATCGTAAAAACCGAGCTGCAGTGTGCTTCGACATATTCGATGTCACGAGCGGGGTCGGGTGGAACATACAACGCACACAGGTACAACTTACGGTCTCCAAGCTCGATAATCGTCCAAACCTGCTCAAGGCAAACCCAAGAAATGTTCTCGACAGCTCTTGCCTTCAAGCAGGAATTAACTGCTACTAATACGCCACCTCCGGTGGATTTTCGGCTATTGTTCGGGTTCCGGTCACAACGAAACACCTCGTAGCCGGTACCGAACACCTGACTGGAAAGTGTGTCATCGTTCAACCACGTTTCGACGAGGACAATGATGTCAAAACTCTTATCAGAGACTGCAAGACGATATTGTTCAACGGTTGAGTTGATTCCACCAACATTTTGGTAGTATAACAGCAGCTTGTCCTGTCGTTGACCAAACCTGGAAATCGAAGAGCTTTGAGGCAAGGAAGAGCTCGCAGATGCATTGTACTTGCCTATAGCAGGTTTGCGGAAGACCCCTTACGCCATTTTCACATGATTATCTAGAAATTGTTCCAAAATCGAGAGAAACAGTTTTCTGAAACAATTCCATCAATTTTGAAACCCATATGGCCTGTATTCCATTGAAATTCGCAAACAGTATCCCAATACTGAAACATCCTTCCGGAAATGCGAATTCCCGGGAACCAGATGACTTTATCCTATTCGTTTTCACAGTGTCTAATAGTATACGAGTTATTGAACCCAAAAACACCCTAAAGTGTTCAAATCGGTTAAAAATCGCCATGGTTATTAGCATTGCAGTTTTGCGGACATCTGGGTACCCTTGTCGGCCTGTTAGAAAGCCCCCGCTTTCCACATCGCCAATTTTATACCCTCAAAATCTATGTTTGGCAATGTTTTATGATGTCGCTGCTTGGGAAAGAACACTGTGATTTCATGAATAGAAACCAGAAAAGATACCCGGATATCTTGTCGAACACATAACTGTTAACCAGTACCTTGGAGTTGGTTGGTCCATACTTTGTAAAAAACAACAATCCTTTTTCATGAAATTAATACTTGAAGTTGAATTGAAAATATTGAAGACTTCTCGATCTCTGAAACAATAGCAAAAAGCGCATCGGAAATATTTCTTCAAAGTTTTTCAGCATATTAATAGTTTATTTCAGTACTGGACTTTTGGAGAATGCAAAATTTACGCAAAAAAAAAACAATGCTAAATCTGTAACCGGAAAATCCGCGTAAAAACCGCGTTTATTTGAAAATCCTCGTAAAAACAGGTCCTTTTGAGTTCAAAAGACTTAGTTGACAAAATGGAAAAGGCGGACGTTGAAGACTCCCTATGGCCCGCACCTCAATACTCTTTATGTAACGACCTTATTTTTAGTTATTGAAAATTGGTAAGTAATAAAAATATAAAATGCTTAATATATCTGCCGTTCGTGAACGGATTTAGACGATCCATGGTTTGTTAGAAAGGTATTTCATAAGGTTTTTACTTTTGTGCACTTAGCGCTACCTAGTTTCGTTACGATCGGTTCAGCCGTTGTTGAGATACATACAGACAATGTGCCAATTTGTCGAGCTGAGTCGATTGGTATATGAGACTCGTCTCTCCAGGCATAAAATTATTTTTTTCTAAGTTTAAGCAAATCCTTTGCATTTTTTGTAAGAAATAAAACAACATTTTGTTGAGTAAAAATATGTTCAAAAATAGATTACTTGTTTCAACTGTTGTTTTCATGTCACTTAGTCACTGATGAGGTGACCTCCTTTTTCAAGGTTATTCTTGATAAAACGAAACCGATTTTTTGCGGTAATCTTCAACATTTAAAAAGCTTAATTTTAACTTTAACTATTTAGTAAAAAAAATTATTTACGATACTGAATTGAATAAGTCGCAGGAACAGTTAAATGAATGCATCGGGTTTTTTATCTCTGCTTGTAACCCACTTGCTTCCAAAACATTCATAAATTCCAAATCCTTTATATCGTACATGGATCTAGATATGGATTCTATTTTATCTACTTTTTCCATACTGACAATTTTCATGCTCTACCCACGGGCCAGAAAGCTTTTGATAGTTTAAATCGCGGAAGAAAGTGAAACTCACCTTAGCTCGCAGGCATACACGGATCACATCAGTACATTTTCTTCATCAGGGCACGACACACTGCAATAGAAACCAGGAGAAAACGAAAGGGAAAATTAGTTACACAACAACAATAGCGACAGCACATACACACACAAAAAATGGGCTACTATTTCAGCGTGACAGTCTGCCGCAGTTAAGATCGATTACGGGAAGCTGCACACTTAATTCACCATTTTAATCTAGCCACTTCAATCTATACATTAGGTACGCTCACACTTCTTCTGCTTCTTTAGTACATATTTGTTGCAACTCTCACGAAGTTCCCATCATCACAGCTTCCGCACTTTGTTTTTTTTGTTGTATCGTTTGTTACTAAAAAGTACTATAGGTAGGTATCTACCAACGAACGATCCGAACATCAACTGAGCTATGAAGAGCGCCACATACATCACAAGTGGCAGTAGGCGCAGAATTGCCTACTACACATATATTTATCCAGTCAATAGATCATTCATTTAATAAGCTCCAGGGAGGGAAACTTTGCTTCTGATTGGGCGAGCTTCCGTTTCTTGCGCCTTCGAATGCTGACAAATCAGATAAATGGCGCTCGGTAGCAGCAACTCGTGGGTCGCAAGCGGGTTTCGGAATAATTGTTGCATAGAACTGAGCTATTTATGGGTTTCAAGTAAATCTATCGGTCTCAAGAAATGTCGATAGAGAAATTGTTGATGCAAATCATTTTATTTTAATAAATTATGGTTGAATGGAAAATCCGATCTGAGTTTTACATCATTGGAATGCAAATTTGGAAAATATCAGTGCGTACCGTGCCGTATTGTTCGACATCTAAAAGTAATTATCATATTTGTAATTAAACACAACCTTTCAACTGTCACATGAACTGCCAAAGTATCTGATTTTCAGTTCAGCGATTCAGGCGCAACACATTTCAAGTGGCGTCGCAGATTTTTACCGCTTGCTTTGATTATGACAAAAAAAGAAAACTGCTGTATTAATCATAGAAATTTACATTATGACAGTGAATTGAATCACATTTTTACTGTTTAGGGGATGAAATATTGTTAAGTAATGTAGAACAAATTTGTCATAGCGGACGATAAATCGGTTTGAATACATATACAAACGGCCATATTGAGGATTTTTTTTTCTATTTATTCCACTAAATTTGAACGTATGCTTCCAACACACATTGCCTAACCCAGCAAAAAAGCCAGTTTAAGACCAGTTGTTACAAATCATGATTACCTCATGGAACCGGTTCGAACATCCAAATAAAATCCTAGCAGAGAACATCAATTAGAGACAAACATCATAAAACTGTATGCTTCTTGGAGGTCAAGTCCACGTAGCTCGTATACTTCCTGAAACTCATAGCAATAAAATCAAGCTTGACGAAGTGGTACGGAATAAACCTAATTAAACCGTTTTGATTCGGCGATTAAAGAGACCGAAATGAGTACCGAGGCTAAGGCTGAGAACCAGGGGCCAAACCTGCATAGATTTGGCGTGCCCTGTAGCACACATTGTTGGCATCTTAATCATTTGGTTAGGCGTTACCCTTGAAACCATAGTGAGTTCTATGCAAAAGCATATGTGAATTGTTGCACTAGCAAATGCAAGAACTAAGCAAGCCATGCCGGTCGTGCGGTTCTTAGTGATTCAAATGGCGACGGAAAAAGTTGAAAACCGTCAACGAATGCCATGCAGAATTCGATACAAAGGGTTGCGCACTGCACGTGTTCAGGCTTTGTGTTTCCAATGCCACCCGCCTACTCTGTGTGTAGCTTGAGAATGAGAATAATTTTCACGGCTGCAAACCAGCTCTCCACTGTGAAGTTTAACTTTGATGTCAATTTGTGTGATTGTTGTTCGTTTCTGATTCGCCTGCGGCGAATTCAAAATTCTGTTTAGACATGGCGTCCTTTAAGTTTTATTCTGATTTTAATCATCTACGTATCTAGGAAAAAAAATCTAACAAGTTCAAGCTAATCGAAAAAATCTGCGCCAGGTGATCTCAGTGCATTAAAATCTCCATTAAATCTCGACTCTAGCCAAGTGGACCTCCCACCCAGTTTCGCGCGTCTGAATGCAGTATACATACTCGAAGCTGACGTACGGTACATTCCATTCCCGGAAGGTCGTATGTGGCCGCCTGAAGTATCATTTCGCTATAAAGAACGAACCTCGATCGGCAGCAGCCTTGTACAGTTGGTTGGTTGCTTGGTTGGGTAGAAGATACGGTCAGCGCAGTAACAGTATTTGAATTTTAATACGCACTTCACTGTCAAGTCTGCTGGGACTGCTCACTTGTACGGTCCAAATTTGGTAATAGACGATTACGGTGATCGTTTAGTGCTCATTCCACGATACGGATATGGTTCCCTGGGGCAGACCGCATCAGAACTGGTTTTTTGCGCAGCACGTTCCTTAACGGAAACCATTCCGTACTCAGATTACTCAGTCAGCTTACAAATAGCAGACAAAATGCCATAAATCACCGAGTGCAGGTAGGGGAGTTCTAGAGATACTGTTACAGCATCGCGTCAGGCTAATTATGCTTAATTGGAAATTAATTTTTTGAAAATTCAATCATTTTAATCAGTTATTCCAATGAACCGCTATTCTGACATGCAAAAAATACAGCAAACAGTAGGCGTTGTTTACCCATATTTCTTGCGAATCCATGACAGAATGGTTCGATTTCCAACGGTGCACAATCTCCATGGCCTGGAAATTATGCAAATCGTTAAACTAATATTCAAAGAACATTATGCTCGCACAACTAATCACCGAAGAAAATCGATTCGGCCCGTGCTAATTTCTCCGAAGCTATTGTCCCCTAATGCTAATGGCAATAAAATACTGTCTCAATCTAACGGGAAACGTTTTCTGTGCTAATTTAAAAAGAAAGAACGCCCACGGGAGAAATTCTAGTCCACGAATTTCATCTCCCTCAAACGCCGTTTTAGTCGAACTAAGAGCAATTATCGCTTCTTTGGCAGACACCCATCGCTGGATCAATTCAGTGGGTCAAGCAGGCGAATTTAAATTTTATAGAAGCATGCCATGGCACCTCCCTGGTTACGGAATGATACACCTACGTCGAAGTAGTTATGTAGGCCATGCTAGACACTCCAGGTGGCGGGGTCGCAACACAAACAATCAAACTTGTTCCTGACGTTCCCGACATTTACGAGGGTTTTTCTATTCCCGCCGCCATTGTACCAGCGCGAGTTTTACGATTATCAACGGCACACTATAGGGAAACCATTATCGGAATTTTGTTACTTTTCAGCTCGTAAAAATGCGTTGCACCTCGACGGCAACAGAAAAACTAGCGTCCTCCAACAAAAGGCTCTTGTTCAAAGTTTAAGGTTTAACCTTTTTCGCTGGGCTGGATCGTTTACCATCCCAACAACAACCGAGCAGAAACCGCGGCTGGGACCGCGCGATGGTCTTCCGTCACTGGTAATTTCTATTTCGGCAAAGTGCAGTAAAATTACCCTATGGTAATGGGCGGGTTGCTCTCCTCTATTTAGGCTCCAGGGTAGAGGCTAAAGTTTAATCTTTTAATAGCCTTTCGAATCGAGCCGTACAGCCGTAAGCTGGTCGAACGAACCTTCCAGCGGATGAGGCAATAAAAACAACTTTTCTAATCAAACAATTGAGAAAACCTTGAGTGTTTGTTGGCATTTCCAACCGCGCCAATCTACCGAAGTTAGTAGTAGCTACTTTCAAGCTCTAATGTTTATGGTTTTTAAGCTGTATTTACTCCTCACCCTGTCTAGTAAGGGGGGAGGGAACTGTAATTTACTACTGTAGTACTTTGGCGAAAATTTAACTTGGTGTGGTTTTCAATCAATTGATACATCATGGAATGTACTTTTTTACAACAAGAAAGTTTTTTCATTTATTGCAGTTGTGTATTAAAAAACAAAGTTCACGGGTTTTTAGTGCAATCGTACTGCAACGTGGTGGTGAATCCCCGGTGAATCGTCAATAAACATTAGTAGGCTTAACAGAAAAATATTGACAGCTCCACCCGTTTGCTTACGGTAGCCATGGCGAAAGTAGTGAAGTAACTACTTTTGATGGTTTGTAATTACCGGCGGATCCATCCTGGAGTGAACAAGTCTATTCGTCGTGGCGCACTTTATGTTGGCCGAAAACAGTGGAGCGCCCACATACAAGATCCTGGCACTCCTGGAGAAAGGTAAGCGGCGAAAGCTTTTGCGTGACCGGAAGGAAAGGCAAGGTGGCAAAAATCCACCTTGGGTGCCAACATGGACAACGTCGTGAGGAAGCGGCTGAATTCGCTCGTCAAGGGTGTGTTTCTTGCGAAGGTTTTTATACAAAATGGCACTACCTTTTTTTAAAGTGTCATTAATCCCATAAGAAATACATCGCGCCGAATCGTGCGCCAAATAGCGCTATGGACTCCCGGACAATACCAGATGCTAAGAAAATCGATACCATCCAAGGATACACCGAGTAAAGATAGATGGACACATTTTTTGCTATACTATCCTCAGACTTGTCTTGAAATTTATTTTATCTTCCATACTTTCTGTCTCTTCCTACGCATTGTTTAAATTTTTTATGTGAGCCGGTCTCTAAGCATGAATACAAAAGACGTCGAACTAAATCCTTTCCAAATTATCAAAGACTTCCCGTTGAAAATCAGACACATGAGACGTTGTACAACATTTTCTGATCTTTTTTTGGGATCAAAGATAATCAGTGACAGATAACTCGAAAATTCGTCCAGACAAGCTCAGTATTGTGATTTTCGTTGCTGGCAAAGTTTTTTTTATGAAGGGCTACTGGGTCTACATGCCAGCTCACAAAGTTGAGATCGACCGTGTGGTCACGGTTCCGATTTTGTCATTCGGAGTTGGCTGTTTCAAGAACTAACTTCAACTTAATTACTTAAACATGTTTGTTATTTATTTTTTTTAGCCGCTTTACATTTGAAAATAACACCCTTTCTTCTTCAATAAACCGGAATAGCTGGAATAATGTGTATGGATCAGGCCCGTAGCCAGGATTTTCTTTCGGGAGGAGCTTACAAAATTATTGCATAAAGCTTATAGTTCTGATGACGTCTTGATATGATCACTAGAAACTAAATGAAATTTTGAAAAGTTCTCAATGAAAACAACTCCAAATCTAAGACAATTCTAAAAATCAATTGAGCTGTTGACCTAACGCACCAAAGCCCTACGGAAGACGTAAGCACTCGAGTTGAGTGTATAGAAAATATAGAAGAGCTGCTGTTGAGTCGATTTCAATTTATTGTATCCTTTTTGCTCTCTTTTTCTCCGTGATCTCTGATCATCTCTCTCATTTTATTCCATAAAGACAAAAATAAAACGAAAGACTGTCTTATACTGAAAACATGAAATCGAAACAATAATCCCTTATTGACTTATATACTCAACTAGTTACAACATTTTAGTCGCTCTCCGTGATAGCCCACTGATGTCTGTTTACTGTATATTTACTGTAACAGAAGCTGTCTTCTCGGCTATATTGTCATCGGCTAATTGAAATATTTTTGTCTAGCACACGTGAGTGAGATGCCTGATGTTTATATTAACTCTTTCATGTCCAACTTTTTTCTTGTGCATACAGGGGCTCTAATCTTTTTTCCTTGAAAACGGGGGGGTCAAGAAACACGAAAAACCTTTTTTCATAAAGATAAGTGCTTCCATCGCAGTGCTAGAAGCTGCGCAAGTTTTACCTTCCAATGATTAATACAATTTTCCTAGAATTTTTACAATAGTCCTATTACGTGGAAAATGTAGTCAAAGACGATCTAAATTGATAGGTTTTATCAGTTTTCAATAATGTTGCAAAATAACGAAGATGTATGAAAATTTCATTTTTCGTCGTCAACGTAAACTGTCACTGGCAGCACTGCTCCATCGGAATCCAATCAGGCTCATTGTAAGAACCTCAGTTTTAGAGCTAAAACTTGTAACTTTTAGTGCTCAAATGAAAGGTAATAGTCACATTTATTAGCCTTACTTGTTTTTGGGAGCAATCCCGAGCAGTCTGATAAAAAATTGAGAACTAAACTTGATGTTGTGATGTAGTAGAGAATGATTGCTCAGGTTGTTATCATTTTGGTCGTTTTAACGGTTAAAAGATCAACATCGAAAGCAGAAAAATTACACTATGACATCAAACAGAAAACTATTTATGCTATCAGTGAAAGCAAATTGAAAACTCATTTAGATGGTGAAATATTTCATTGATAATAAAATAAGTAATCAATTTGATGTTTGTCAAAGAAATAGAAACAAACATTTTTTTCTATAAATGTAAGCACATCAAAATGAGATCAAACTATGATGTCATATCTGAAAAGTTTAAACTGATATCAAAATAAGATTTCAATTTGATGCTGGATATCAAAATATGTTGTCTATTTGCTGTAATTTTGATGTTGGACTTTGCTCGGGATTCCTGCCTACACCAAAAGTTATAGCAGCTTAAAAGCGTTGTAGTCCACAAACAACATGGGTATGAGTGGATTAAGCGTACACTTTATTCTGGCCAATATCTAGCATAAAATATGAGTTTTGTTAGGCGCAATCACTAGCGACAAATGCTCATTTTGAGACGTTTTTTGTGCTCGGTTTTCTATATAATTTCAACATTTTTATTATATAAAACGTTTATTTGATTCGGATCAACGCATTAGCTAAATGAAGCCTTGGGTCTTTAATATTTTTCAATAATGTGAACAATTAAAACGATGGCGTCCTACAGATCTTGTACGAGCTAATATTGCGCGGGGAGACCTGTTTACTAGGCTGGAAAATATTTTTCCTAACCAACCGCGCCTTGGTGGTCGTACATTTCTATCTCGTACACTTCCGTATTAACATCGTGGTTACTGACATGTCCATGTTCGCGAATATCTGATTTCAACTTTGTTTCTATGTATATTGAAACATATGAAAGAAGTCGTAAAAGACTTCTTAAAATTCGTATTTATATATGTGATGATATGTTAAAGTCGTTGTGATATACATCGAAGTCGTTCATGTGTTGTATAATGAACACATACATCCAAAGAAAATATCTCTTGCAATTGTTGCAAGCGACAATCACTTTATTTTATTCATTTCGTTTATTTGATAGGCACAAATGCGTTAGCTTGGTGGTGCCAAATTCTTTTTTTTTATGAAAATTTTTAAAACAAGGAATTCAATAGTAATAGTTTTTTTTAGGAACTATTTATAGTTATCTTAAAACTAACAATATAGTTTGGTACACAAAAGGGGAACAAATATTTATGAAAAATTTCACAGGTGTTTTAAAACTGGGAATACAATTCTATTTACAAGATGGGGGACAATAATTTTAACAAAGAGGTAAAATTACAACTATCTTAAAACTAGGAATACGGAATACAAATTTAAACTTTTGTCAAGTTGTGTCAAGGACAGGGGAGAGAAGGCCTAGATGTTGACCGGGAGAGAAGAGGAAAACTTGCAACTTTCGGGAGATCAGCGAAACAAATTAGCGCCTCAGTCTAGTAGGTCGGATTGGCGGATGGTATTCTTCGGACCCGCGGGAATCCTTCAAAAGTCAAAGCGACAATCACTTGCAAATAATGTTAGCATCGTTTGCAATTTTGCTGTGAAAGCCACTTGCAATTGTTGCATGCATATAAAATCACTTCATCTCTCGCTATACGTACAAAAGTTTCTTCAACACACTGTCAAAGGATTACCACCACATTCACATGCCTATTCTGGGTGTTATAGCAACGCACGGCGAGTTTTTATTTTCCGTCTACTTTGTTTTCATTGCTCACCAACATCATGAAACGTAGTTTTGTGGCTTATTCATTACATTACATTCATTACATATGAGATAGCATCAAATTGCGGATGTGCTGATTGTACGAGTTTTAACGCTCTGTCCACATGTACAAGATAGAACAGTGCCTATAGTCAGTGCTACGATGCGCAAGGACGTGAGTTCAAATCTTGATGCGTCATTTACTTTTTTCATAATCGTGAAATCATCCAAGTGTTTATATACGACTTTTATCCACTCATGATTATCTGATAGCATGGTTGGATGGATTAGGTATTGGTTAGTGATCTGCCCGCGAGGGGCTCATTTTAAAATGCCAGCTGTCTTTTTTATCTAACTCATATTGCTCACCAATACACATACGTCGCAAAAGCGAAACGTCGAACGTCAACTGAAATCCAAGCCCAAGTCGTTTTGGAAATATGTGAACGAGCAGCGAAAAGAATCCGGGTTACCATCTTGTATGTCATTAAATGGAGTTTTAGGCACCGACACTAAGGAAATTTGCCAATTGTTTTCCGACAAATTTTCAAGCGTTTTTTCCGACGAGAACCTTTCCCCACAACAAGTCGCTGCCGCTTCAAATCTAACTCCTTCTCTAGGACGAACCATCAACCGAATTTGTGTCGATAATGCTGCCATTCTTGCAGCAAATTCCAAGCTGAAAGCATCTAGTTCCCCGGGTCCAGATGGCGTTCCTTCGATTTTTGTCAAAAAGTGCATCAGCGGGCTTCTTGAACCACTTCGGCGAGTCTTTGTGCTATCACTCAATACTGGAACATTCCCTTCCTGCTGGAAAGCAGCGCACATGTTTCCAGTTCACAAAAAAGGAAACAAATCGAACATTGACAATTATCGAGGAATCTCGTGTTTAAGTGCAGTATCAAAACTATTCGAGCTGGTTGTCTTAGACCCTCTTTTCTTTCACTGCAAACACTACATTGCAGACGATCAACACGGATTTATGCCTAAACGATCGACAACGACTAACCTGCTCTCGTTCACAACATATGCAATGGATGGATTCGCTGACGGATTGCAAACCGATGCTATTTACATGGATCTATCTGCGGCCTTCGACAAAATCAATCATGATATCGCAATAGCGAAGCTGGACAAACTCGGTATTCATGGACAACTTCTGCGCTGGTTTCGTTCCTACCTCGATGGAAGGCAACTCCAAATCAGCATTAAGGACTGTCTATCTACACCATTCTTCGCTACATCCGGCATCCCACAAGGAAGCCATCTCGGTCCAGTGATATTCCTCCTCTACTTTAATGACGTCAACATCAAATTACAAGGACCCCGCCTTTCTTTTGCCGACGACATGAAAATTTTTCAACAAATACGGGATAAAACCGATGCCGAGCTTCTTCAGAGGGAATTGGACAGCTTTAGTACGTGGTGTGATCTAAACAGAATGGTTTTAAACCCGAGCAAATGCTCAATCGTTACGTTCACGCGGAAACGCCATCCGATTCAGTTTAACTACCATCTCTTCGACTCGAGTATTCCAAGACACTCTAACGTCAAGGATCTCGGAGTCATCATGGATTCGGCACTAACGTTCAAACCACATACATCATCCATTGTGGATAAGGCTTCAAGACAGCTTGGGTTCATCTTCCGAATAGCGAAAAACTTTAAGGACGTATACTGTTTAAAATCTCTCTATTGTGCGCTGGTTCGCTCAACACTGGAATATTGTTCTGCTGTTTGGAACCCTTACTACCAAAACGGTGTCGACAGAATCGAGGCCGTCCAACGCCGGTTCATACGCTTTGCACTCCGACATCTTCCTTGGCAAAACAGATTTCAGCTGCCGAGCTACGAAAACCGTTGTCAGTTAATACAGCTCGATACTCTAAGCATCCGGAGGGACTGCTCTCGAGCCCTGTTCGTCTCGGACTTACTGTCTGCCAGGGTGGATTGCCCTACAATCCTCGGACGCCTCGATCTTCAAGCTCGCGTTCGAGCTCTGCGCAATAACTCTCTTCTGCGAGTCCCATTCAGGAGAACTAACTATGGGCGCCAGGGCGCTGTTACCGGACTCCAGCGTGTGTTTAACAGTGTGGCGACGGCGTTTGACTTCAACCTGACAAGGAATTCGATAAAAACTAAAATAATTCGTATTCTGAAATGTAATTAGTTTAAGTAACCACCATTGGGGCCAAGGGGTCTGTTGGTGACGGTACAACAAATAAACAAATACGTTTTTTTTCTTCTGATTCTTGCATTACATGCAAGGAAGCTTCTTGCATTTTTACACATTATCAGAACGCTTGCAATTATCGCTTCGCATTAATGTAAGCCTTTCTTACCGGGTACGGTTTGGGTGTAGAAACAACTTTGAAAAGATATAAATCCGACACAGTCTTTGGTGAAATCGTTATAAAATTATTTTTCTTCTAATAAAATTCTAATTTCTATCTGACGATTTTGTTTTTTTTGTAGACAAATTTTCGAGATTTTTTCTCATTAATATACGATTTGTCGTTTGCTGGGAAGTAAGTGGTATCAGATCTTGTAGCCGAACATTGATTATCTCATCGTCCATATATATGAGGATCAAGCACGTGTTACAAGTTTTTATGAAAAATGACTGGTTTCACCTGGGTTAATGTGTTGAATGACATCAGCGCTGAATGTCTGACAGCGAATATTTCACATCATGAATATTCGGTCTTATGCGAAAAGACTGGAAGTCTTTGCCTCCGTGTTTGGCTGGAGCACCACTTCTTGCTTCTGTGACTCAATCATCCGACGGATCACCCCAGCAATAATTAAAGTAATAGTTTCTTCTGTTCTTCCGACGAGTCACACAATATGTCAGGAACTGTTTTATGACTCTCATATGACACTTTTTTTTTCAAAATATTTTTATACTTGTTTCGATCCCTTAAGGAAATTTTAAAAGTTTGGAATGGAAAATCCTTTCCTTACAGAAAATATTACGTGATTAATAAATTTGCATTAAATGATGTAATTTTTTATAAAACTTTGTATGGACATATCTACTCGACTACTAATTACTATTAATGTACTAATATACCATCTTAATCCTTGTGAAGCAGTGAAATGATTTTACATAAATTGGATCATTGAAATAGTTTTTACTAGAATTTGCTTGACATTGAACGCAATAACTAATGTTGGGGAGACTCGACCAAGATTTTATGGGGAGACTTGACCAGGTGGCAATTAGCTGAAGAAAGTTACAAAATTCCTGATATTTATTATGCTTTGGTTTCAACTGTTAGTGTTAATCACGCCATAAAAAAATCCCACTTCAAACATAAGCCATTATATTTTAGTATTAGTAAACAAAGCTAGCAATAGTAGGACTGATTTCGTGACGTTTGAACATGCAATGCAAGCAGTACAGTTAATCCTTAAAAGTAAATGCATTAAAAATCAAAATTTATCAAATGTAACCCTTTTATATTTTTTACTGCTACCTAAGGGTCTCCACAATATGGAAAAAATAATTACAGTATGTTTTATGTCATTATTTTTTGTTATGATTTTTCATATTTCTCTTGGTCAAGTCTACCATGCTTTGGTCAAATTAAAAACTCTGCAAAAAATCATGAAGACGCACAATAACTTTGCACATTATATCTCAATGACTTTTGAGGGATTGAAGGCTTTTTAGAGATTTATGCAGTTTTAGCTGAAAACCTGGTCCAGTCTCCCCATGTTGTCCTAAATATCGTGAACGCTGTCTTCGGTGGATCGAAATAGCAATCTTCCTCACCATTCTCATATTAATTTGTTCAAATCAAACAAGATGCAATTTTTTGCGAGTCACCGAAAAACATGTTGCTTCTTAAATTTATTTTTGAAAAATTTCGGGAGGGGCTTTAGCCCCCTAGCCCCCCCCCCCCCCCCCCCCTCTAGCTACGTGCCTGGTATGGATTGAATGAGACATAAATATGAGATAGGAAAAAAGTTAAAAAACTGTAAACCTCCGTAAAATTATGTATACAAATCAAAGCAATACACTAATTACGCGTCGAATTCTTCCTACCTGTAAGGAATCGAAAGTTTTACTGTAATGTTAAAATCCAATCGATACAAACATTACACTAAGGCGGGAAGGTTGATGGAACGATGACCTCGGAACATGTCTGGTACTGTACACGAAATGGGTCATCGGAAAGTCAACCCAAATCCGTGAACCAAATTATTTACATAAATACGTGCAAACATCTTTTTTCTCTAAATCGCTACCGGCTAGTGGAAAATAGAATGGCTAACACACATTTAAAAACAACACCATTTTTGTGAATAAATCTGAATGGGATTGACAACGCATTGCGTAGTTTTAGTTTTTCGACTTTTGATGTTAACGTTGACCTTCTTTTTCAGTTCGATCTTCGTACAATATTTTTTTTTAATTGCCCACCACACTCCCCCACACCAAAGAACTCATACAAGAGCCCCCTGGTAGTGGACGCAACTTGTCTCAGCCCATGAACAATGGCAACAAAAACAAATAAAACAAACTGAGCTGAGACAGATATTTATTGATGTGCAATTAGGTTAAGATAATTTTTTTTTTTCATAAAACGTTTATTTGACACGGCATTTGCAAAAGCTTTTTTACGCCGGGGTTTTTTTTTTACATAACATGTTACAAAGGTTCTTAAGACTATCACGTTATAAAAAAATCACTTTCTAATGCTAACACTGAGGATAATCATCATTTTGAATGTTTTTAATTATAATCTATTTTCTTGAATTTCATTGTAAACCTATTGATAGTTTTTCTGTAATCTTTGTTTTTTTTTTTTTCTTTATTTATATCGTTTTATCTAACTTAACTAACTGCGAAGAAATCTAAATTGTTTGTGGGTAGCAAGGGAAAAAACTAGAAACATTGTGGGGATAATTATATTTGAATATTTATTGATTTCAGGAAATGATAAATATGGCTCATGTATGTAAGATCTCGTAAAGCGAGGATATCACGAACAGGTACATAGGGTGGTTTTCTTCTGGCTCGTAAGGAGTCTATTAATTGGGATCTGGCTTCACGATATTCAATGCAAGACCAAACAACATGTTCAATGTCTTCGTAACCCTCTCCGCAAGCACATTGATTATCTTCTGCGAACCCAATACGGCGGAGATGCGCATTCAACGTATAATGGTTGGACATGAGTCTAGACATCACACGAATGAAGTTTCGACTTACATCCAACCCTTTGAACCATGCCTTCGTTGATACTTTAGGGATAATTGAGTGCAACCACCTTCCCAGATCTCCATTGTCCCATGATGTTTGCCAACTAGTAAGCGTCCTCTGACGAGAAGCGCTATAAAATTCATTGAAGGCAATAGGTCTTTCATAGATGTCACCGTCCAGCGCCCCTATTTTGGCTAAATTATCCGCTCTCTCATTACCCGGTATGGAGCAATGAGCGGGAATCCACACTAAGGTAATTTGATAAGATTTATTTGTTAATTTGGTTAAGTATTCTCGTATCTTCTTCAAAAAGAACGGAGCGTGATTATCAAGCTTTAATGAGTGTAGTGCCTTAATTGTGCTGAGGCTATCTGTGAGGATGAAATAATGGCTCGGAAGTAAAGTATCAATGATTTCCAGACTATGGTGAACTGCTGCTAGTTCGGCTGTGTAAACAGAGGCAGGTTCTGCAAGCTTGAAAGAGATCGCGGTGTTATGGTTGAAAATACCGAAGCCAGTGCCCTCGTTGATTCGTGACCCATCAGTGTAGAACATTTTATGGCAGTCAATGTGTTGGTATTTACTTATGAATATTTTAGGGATCTCCAGAGAGCGCTGGTGATCCGGGATTCCACGAATTTCCTCTTGCATGGACGTGTCGAAAAATAAAGTGGAATCGGGAGTATCTAATATATTAACACATGTCAGAACATAACTAGAAGGCGTTATTTCTTGTGACATGTGATTGAAGTACACTGTCATGAATCTGGTTTGGGATTGAAGCTCGACAAGTCTTTCGAAATTTTCAATTACAAGTGGATTCATAACCTCACATCGTATAAGTAAACGAGAGGAGAGATCCCAGAATCGATCTTTTAAGGGAAGAACTCCCGCTAGAACTTCAAGACTCATCGTATGTGTCGATTGCATGGAACCTAAGGCGATTCGTAAACAACGATACTGTATTCGTTCCAATTTAATAATGTGAGTGTTTGCAGCTGAACGGAAACAGAAGCACCCATATTCCATTACTGAAAGTATCGTTGTTTGATACAATCTTATCACGTCACTTGGATGAGCACCCCACCAAGATCCGGTTATTGTTCGGAGAAAATTTATCCTTTGTTGGCACTTCTTTATCAGATACCTAATGTGGCCTCCCCATGTACCTTTAGAATCGAACCAAATTCCGAGATATTTGAAGGTCATGACTTGGGCTATCGTTCTACCAACCAACTGAAGCTGAAGCTGAGCTGGATCACGCTTCCTTGAAAAAACAACCAACGCTGTTTTCTCCGTAGAGAAATCGATGCCTAGCTTCAAAGCCCAACTTGATAAATTATCCAAACTATCTCGCAATGGTTGTTGTAAATTTATGGCTTTTGGTCCTGTAACAGAAACCACGCCATCATCTGCAAGATGCCTTAGAGTTCATGGGCTGAGAATACAATTATCAATATCATTCACGTAAAATTGTAGAGAAGGGGGCTTAAACAAGAACCTTGTGGGAGGTCCATGTAACTTATCCTGAATTTTGCCAAATCGCCATATGAAAAATGCATGTGCTTTTCTGACAATAAGTTGTATAAATAATTAGTTAATATTGGTGAAAGACCACATTGATGTAGTTTCTCTGAAAGAACGTCAATGAAAACAGAGTCGAATGCTCCTTATATGTCTAAGAACACAGACGCAATTTGTTCTTTTTTTGCGTAAGCTAGTTGGATTTCTGACGAAAGTAGCGCCAGACAATCATTCGTTCCCTTTCCCCTCCGAAAACCAAACTGGGTATCTGATAGCAAGCCGTTCGCCTCAACCCAATTGTCGAGACGTCGTAGGATAATTTTTTCCAACAATTTCCTGATGCAGGATAGCATTGCAATCGGTCGATACGAGTTATGGTCAGAGGCTGGTTTTCCCGGTTTTGGAATGGCGATAACTCTCACTTGTCTCCAGTCGTGCGGGACTATGTTCTGCTCAAGAAGCTTATTGAATAAATTCAACAAGCGTCTTTTTGCTAGGTCAGGCAGATTTTTCACCAAGTTGAATTTAATTCTGTCTGGACCCGGAGCATTATTGTTGCATGAGAGGAGTGCAATTGAAAATTCCATCATTGTCAAAGGCGAATCTATGGAATCGTTACTTGTGGGAGCATCGCGAATGATTTTCTGCGCAGGAGCAGAATCTGGACAAACTTTCTTGGCAAAATTAAATATCCAGCGATTCGAAAAATCTTCGCTTTCATTAGTTACGTTTCGATTCCTCATTCTTCTGGCTGTGTTCCAAAGAGTACTCATTGATGTTTCTCTCGACAAGCCATCAACGAAACGTCTCCAATAACTAGACTTTTTGGCACGACGGAGACTGTCAAATTTGTTTTGTAAAATCGAATAATTTTCAAAGTTTGCACGTGTACACCCTTTCCGTTTCATAATTTCTTTGTAAGCAACTTGTTTAGCTTCATATGCATCCGAGCACTCTTTGTCCCACCAGGGATTAGGAGGCCGGCTGTTCATTATCATGCCAGGATTGTATTTCGTTTGGGTTTGTTCTGCTGCTTCAATAATCAAACCCGCTAGAAATTCATATTCTTCGGTAGGTGGTAGCTCTTCCGTCGAAACAAGAGAAGTGGAAATTAAAGATTGGTATTTTTTCCAATCAATATTTCGTGTCAAGTCATAAGGTACATTGATTGAATTCGTGAGGCCTAATTCACTGCTAATTGAAATAACGACTGGCAAATGATCGCTACCGTGAGGATCAGGTACAACCTTCCACGTGCAATCTAACCGAAGTGATGTCGAGCATAGAGATAGATCTAATGCACTTGGTCGTGCGGGTGGTCTGGGAATGCGTGTTGCTTCGCCTGTATTTAAAACTGTCATATTGAGCTCGTCACAAACATTGTATATCAAAGAGGATCGATTATCATTGAAGAGGGAACCCCACAATACTCCGTGCGAGTTGAAGTCTCCCAGTATCAGCCGCGGAGCAGCCATGGATTCCACTACCTCAAAAATCTGACGTTGTCCAATTTGAGCTTTGGGAGGTATATATATAGAAGCGATAGACATGTCTTTGCCTTTAATATTCGTTTGGACAGCTACAGCCTCAATGCCCGCAAACAAGGGGATGTTAGTTCTATAGAAAGGATAGCACTTTTTAATTCCTAGAAGCACTCCTCCATATGGGGTGTCTCGGTCTAGGCGAATAATGTTGAAATCATTCAAGTTGAAATTAATGTTTGAGGTAAGCCATGTTTCACATAAAGCAAAAGCATCGCATTTCAAATTATGCAGCAAAATTTTTAAGGAGTCAATTTTAGGTATGATACTTCTGCAATTCCACTGTAAAACAGTGATGGAATCTTTCATTGGAGGAGGTGAATTACCCATTGAAAGATACAATCGCTGCAAGGATGGGCCATTGAGCAATCAGCTGCTCTAAAAATGTTCTAATTGTTGGGAGGAACGCTGAAAGTATACTTTTTAGTGGTTCAGAAATATTGAATGCTTTGAAAATCCAATCGACAATTTCAGAAAATTTCAATAAACCTATCCCCGGTTGAGGCTCGGAGGAAGTTGAAGTTTTATTATTTCCAGTAATGGTGTTCTGTTTGGATTGTACTTTACCAAAACCGGGAGGGACTGGCTTCGGTATTGCATCGGAATTCTTTAGCTTTGGCCGCAATTTATTTGTTGGAGGAGAAATTTTAAGGCCCTTGCTTGGCAGTTTGGGAAAAGAGGATTGTTTTCTTTTCCTGGATCCTCTAGGTAAAACAAATGATGTACCTTCGGACGCTTCGTCCGAGTCAGACTCTTTCGGCAATAGAATAGCGTATCTGTTTTCTGGGACCGTGGGTTCAGGAGTAGCATTTTTCAGTATTTCTGCATAAGAGCGCTTAGATCTCTCCTTCAAGGATCGTTTAATTTTCTCCTCCCGCATTTTATATATGGGACATGCAAGGAGCTCGTGTGAAGTTTCTCCGCAATGTAAACATTTTTCTAAGTTTTTATTGCATGTATCCTCTTGATGAGGCCCCCCACATTTGCCACACCGTACCTTATTGGAACAGTAAGTGGCTGTGTGGCCAAGCTGTTTACAATTGAGGCAATTCATCACACGAGGGATGAAAAGGCGAACGGGGAGACGAATTTTATTAATGAGAACATGGCTAGGCAAAGCAGACCCAGCGAAAGTTACACGAAATGAATAGGATGGTCGGTAAACTTTTTTCTCTTCTTCAATTGATACTGAGTACAATTGCTTAACATCGAGTATTTTTACTTTATTAAGCAGGGTGTTCTTAAAACAACCAACACCATGCTTAAGTATATCCTCGGCAGTGAGGCTGGGTTCGGAGATGACTCCATCGCATTCTATATCGCGCGAAAGTATATAAACTTTATATTCACGCGTGAAGAGTTCGCATGCTACTATCTCATTAGCTTGTCTAATGTTATCAATGCTAACTCGAAGTTTATCTTTATTTACTTTCACGATCTCTGTTACAGCAGAAAATCGTGAAGTCAGATCCCGTGCAATTTGCACAAGGTTTAATGGCTTTCCTTTCCGCCTGAAGAAAACCTGCCAAGGTCCAGAAGACCCTTGGGGGTATAATTTTATTCTAAGGGGAGTTGAGGGAGGGGGATCAGAAGAGTTTTGCTCTTGTGAAATGGAGGATTACATCTCACTATCCTCCATCTCGCCTACCATACACAGTAAGTAAATTAAATACTAACACTAGCAAAATTATATTAAAATCTACCTGTCCTTCGAAGAGTTGCAGATTCTCGCTGTCTCCCTCTGTCACGCTCGGGTTGAACACAGCGCAACCACCACTACCAAGATGGAGCCGCTGTTTACCTGTGGGTCCAGGGGTATTTCCTTACTATGCAGCGTGGCTAGGTACACCAATACACAAAAGCCCGTTTCTGCACTAGCACAGATGAATAAGTGATGATGAAACGAGACGCTTCACCAACAAGAAGCTCTGTCTCACTTAGCGCCGACTGTATGCAGCGTAACCACTACCACCACCAAGGTGGGGCCGCCGCTTACCTGTGGGTCCAGAGGTATTCCCCTACTACGCAGCGTGGCTAGGTACACAAATACTCAAAATGCCGTATCTGCACTAATACGGATGAATGAATGATGATGAAGCGAGCCGCTTCACCAACCAGATGCAGCTCTGTCTCACTCCGTCGCAAGCGCCGGTTGTATGCAGCGCAACCACTACTACCACCAAGGTGGGGCGCCGCTTACCTGAGACTTCGTTGCCTTCGCACCAACACTCGCTTATCGCGTGGTACCACCACCAAACGACCGCTCTCGCAACAAACAATCCTGCCTGTCTCCGCACCAACACGGCATCAAATACTGACACGGTACACAAACTTCTAGCCTATTCACGGCTTGCACAGCCTTGGTTGCTACAACCAATCAGCAAACACAACCTTTCAAGGCGAAGGCTAAAACTGTTATGAGGTTAAGATAATTAACTAAGGTGGAATCCCAGTGGAAATAGATTTCCTGTTAAGGGATCCACATTATAAATTAAATTAAAGTTAAATACTGCTGACGGATGTTTACTTTAAATTACAAAATAATATAATTAATTAAATATTTCGTTAAGCCTATGTTTAAAGTACTGTTTCAATCTAGCCTTGAAGATGGTACGATTGTCGATTCTCTGCATGTCAAGTGGAAGTGCATTAAATTTGGTAGGGCCAATAAAAAGAATGCGCTTTTGGCCAAGGTTTGTGGCTGCTCGAATGCGTTGCAAGTTACTATTTCGACGTGTTGAACGAGCATGTGTTAAAGTTGTAAAATGTATATTATGCTGCGCGATGGAGTTATGTAGATTGTCGTGTAGGAATAATAGTGTTTGTAAGTCACATAAGTGGGATATGGGTAAAATATTGTGGGCACTTTCAGAGTATAACAACAAAGTCGAATATAAAAGTGGTTTATTAAATATAATTTTCAGGGATCTGTTTTGTAGTGTTTGTAGCTTTTTAAGGTGAGAGCTCGCTGCTCGCCCCCATACCGATACTAAGTAGTTAAGTTGTGAATGAATGTATGCAAAGTAGTAGTTCAACAGAGCTCGCTGAGGAACAAACGCTTTAACTCGAAACTTTAAGCTCTTGTAATTGTAACCCCGAACATTGATTTTCTCACAGTCCATATATATGGAGCTCTTAATTATAGCGTTGTCACACACAACCATGTGTTTTTAATTATTCCAAATGAATGGTTTTGGCTGGGCCAATTTGTTGAACGCTATGAGCGCTGAATACCTGACATGATAGAACTCGATAAAGGTGACTATCCTAAGTCTAACCTCCATTTTCACCTTTAGAAAATGTTTCTCATCGCGAATACTCGGTCTTATGCGAGTCAGCAATAAACACAATATTAGCCGGAGCACCACTTCTTGCTTCTGCGACTTACTCATCTCGGCATATTACTAGTGCTTGAAGCATAGTAGAAGTTTCCTTTATTATTCAGACAAGGCACACAATATAAAAGTAACTATATTTGTCGTTCGCTTCACAATGGCTCGGGCAGAAGTATAAACCACACTGAGTTTCGTGACTATTATTTTTGGTTGTTGAAAACAGCAATCTTCTTTAATTTTTTCTCAATGTTCACACCAAACGAGCTATAAAATTGTTAAAGTCGCTGATAATCATGTATTTTAATTTTTTTTCAGAATATTTCGGGAGGGGCCTTTAGCCCCCTAGCCTTCCCTCTAGCTACGTTAGTGACTGCCACTCCTATAAAGTTCAAAAATGTATGATTTGCATTAAAAAAATCGATGAATGAGTTTAAATGTGAATCACATCTTGCTGAATGTATGCTCATTAGTTCTTGAAGCAGTTTGGGAATCTGAGCAAAAGAAATAAGCAATGGTTAGGTTAAATTAGCTCGAAACCCGAGCCAGGAGCATATCAAATTTGAATAACCCGGACCCTACCCAAATCCGAAAGTTCAAAATTTCAAATACCCATACTCGACCCGAGTCCGAGAATTTTGAAATTAGAAAAACCGGAATCCAACCCGAACTCGCGAATTTTAAGTTTATAGAACCCGAACCTGACCCGAAACCTGGCGGGTTCGGGCCAGTCCGGGGTTCGGGTCCAAAACCCCAACCATCTCTAGTATTTAGCATTTTAATATTTTCGCAAAGCCTACTTATAGAAGACCAAGTGTTCACATGAGCTGTGATATGTCAAATTCGCAATACCAAAAGAAATTGAAAAACACTTTAATGGTTTGTAATCGATTTATCGGTGTTTGATTAAAAAGGATTGCCCTTCATTGCATAGACTGCATAGAAAAACAAATGCTAGACGTTCACGTGGGAACATTGTTCTCAGCTACCACGAAACCACTGAATGAAAACAAAAACATTTCACACCCCGCCATGCGATGGAGCACTTTCGGAGCCAAAAAAAACCTAATTTGATAGTTCACCACAGCCACAAAAATTTGAACCCATTTCACGGATGAAGCGAGCCCCTGCAACAATAACAAAGCTTGCAATTGGGTGACACCCTACCCGGCGTTGGCTTCGGCGAAGGCTGTCATCGCGTAGACGCCACCGCTCGACTACTACGCGCCTACTATTGAGGCGATGATTCGCCTACTTGTCCCATCGTAGGGTAAAACACGTTGCCGCGTGACGTGTCGGGGGAAGATCAACCTGTGGCTTCTATTTAGTGCATAGCAGTGCTGTACAAATCAGCCCCCCGGGCGAAGTTCGTTGGCAGCATGTGACACATGTTTGTTCACGTAATACACAATAATCAGTGTAGCGATGAGACACACAAACAGAGTTGGAGTCATGTTTCGCATTAGCTCGATTCTCCTCGAATAAATGGTCCCCCTCAGGGGCAATTGGGCATCTACTAGAGAGGAAGTGGTAAGGTGTTCCGCATTTAGGTCGATGAGACCTGCCGGTCTGATGGATGACATGGAATATGTGTTAAACAATTATTTTCCACGGTTCTATTTTATTGTTTGTACAATCATCGTCATGTGAGCAGCAGGTTATGTTTATGTGAATGATGACAAACATCAATGGAACGGTTATGCAATGGTTCACATCAGCCGCTGTCAAACCGTGGATCTGGGTTTTCTCAGCAAAAATTCAATTAAGCTGATGAACTGTTGAACTCTGTTTTTCAAGTCAAAGTACATGTTGGCTGATACAAAGGAGGCAGTCCAAGCTGTTTTGGTTCCGAGATGAATCTTGATGGGTTACAGTACATCGAGTGTCGACAAGATTATATAACTTGGAACACTTGTGACGTGTGATAGTTAGTAGCGTGTAACATATAAACTTTCTCTGTACTAAACACTGATACTCCCTGTTGTCCTATATGATCATGAAGCATGATCATTAAAGGAGACATTCCCAAAACGGAGCATCCTGGATATCACTCGGTCAAGGTTCAGAGACACTATAAGTAAAGTAAATAAGTTGAACTGATGTTGATCCAAGTTTAACAAACGCTCGGAACAATTAAATGTTTTCGACTCATTAGCCACGCGCGTACTAACTCTGAAGAGTAATTAAGCTTCTAGCGCAAAGTAATTAACTACACACTCCCTTCCTCGGTAGCTATGACCTGCCAGAAGATTCGCTAGAATCGAACCAGAGTTCTGTTGCCGTTTGCTACCGATTGGAATTCACTGCTTCACTGGCCTGGCCTTCGCGACTGAAGCCTAGTCACCCAAGAGGAGGACCTACAAACCAACTCAACTGTACCGTACGTTGCCCAGAGGGCAGATTGGTTCCACATGCCGCACGGAGGGAGTCATAAATCAACGAAACCGACACTCGAATAATATTCAACATACATTAATGCAGAAGGAATTTTGCACCACTAATCGGTTTGATGGCCAACCGTTCGTTCCGTTTTCCCCCGTTGGCCGCGGCTGCCAGCGTTAAAACCCTTTGCACATTGAACTTAACCTAACCTTGCCTTGGGTTTGGTCTAAGGTAGTCACAGCGTATTGGAGGAAAGCATTTCTGGAATTGCATGCCACCTTCGTGGTATAGTAATATGCATGAAGAGACACCGTTTTTTTAGTTTATGCTTGTCTATTTTTACTTTACGTGAATCATATGCTTTTCTTTTCATGTATATCCGTAGCCAACAAAATTGTTAGCAGATTTATGATTGATTCTTTGATGTGACTGAAAACTGTTTCGAACAGAAAGCAATAATTTAGAATGCTCAGGATTCCGAACATCAGTCATCGATCGTTTTCCTTGCCATTGTACCCTCATACATATTGATTGCAAACAGGAAGTTGAATGAGAGAATTTCAAAATTTACGACTACGGTAGAGAATTTCAATTGCAATTTACCTATTCCGAAACGTACGACAATAGATCTTTGCTGAGCATTTCAACATTCGAATCGGTGAGCGAGAGACAGACTTCGGCATTGCGGTTGAAATTCATATTGACATAATTAGTAGTGTAATATCCACTCAGTTACAATCGTTACTTGATTATTACCCACATATATTTTAATTTCCAGTCACTCGAAGCGAGACTCGGATGTCATTGTAGGGGAATCGGTTTTTTTACTCCATTGTTAGCAATAACAAAAAATAATTAATGATTCTGTAACCCAAAACTGATCAAATTTAACAATTTTTCTTAAGCATTCTTTGATCTCAATCCTTGACACGAACGCACACCCGCATCCCCTAAATTTATGGTTGGTCAGTTAAAACGAAGTTTCACCGTTTGTTAGTGTACTAGGGCTGCAAATGCAATTGCAATTGTATCTTCTCCCTCATTCCCGTCCCACGACATCTCCCATCATGTGAATGCGCGACAGTGGCTTATACCTTACTTAACAGGGCTGCCCATTTTTATGTGTAATTTATTCTCATTTGCTAATATTTATCGTCGCACCATTTTTGGCGAATGAGATCGTAACGGATACGGGCTGAGCCGATGCTCGAGCTCACTGGGAAAAGAAATGCTATTGGTGAATGGAGACGAAATTATTATATGAGCTGTTCTCCATGTTAATAGGGCAGTGAGTGGGATGAGAAAATTGTAGCTTCCAGTCTGCTTCTGTATAGGCTCGAACCAAAACGAAGTTGTTCGAAATTCGGAATATTATTAGCAAAAATACTCAAAGTCGAAAAAGTTACAAAATATTCTGGTTGCACAGTATCTATCAGATGAAGTATGACTTAATACTTTCCCTTTAGGGAATTAGCAAAAAATATATCTTTTGTTAGCTGAAGGCTCCTTCTTGGTTCACTTTTATTCACAAATTGAATTACAATATTGACTTAAGACTATTTATAAGATATAAAATATTATTAATTTTAAGACTATCTTAGGGCTATGTGTGTTTAGTCTAACTGTGACTGACCGAGATTGTTTACTACTCTGCTAATTCTGATCGTGGGATAGTTTATGTTAACGGCTGCGTCATGGGTGGTCTGTTGTAGGATGGATCGCAAGTAGACACTATATACACTGATCTTAAAGCTGCTTTTGATCGTGTAGAGCACTCTCTTCTTTTGGCAAAGATCGAGCGGCTGGGTGCTCCATCAAATTTTACAGGGTGACTGTGAAATTAGAAAGTAACGTGTCATATAGCTTCATCAACTTGTCGGGTGTACCTCAAGGGAGCAATCTCGGACCGTTGCTTTTTTCTTTATTCTTCAATGACGTTCGCTATGTTGTACCCCCAGGATGCGCACTTATATATGCTGATGATCTCAAACTCTTTCTCATTGTGCGGTCAATAGAGGACTGTATCGTACTTCAGCGACATCTGGATGCTTTCTGTAATTGGTGTAATCGCAACTTGTTGGCTCTCAGTGTGTCCAAATGTTCTATAATAACTTTCACGCGTAGAAAAAAATCCAATTCTCTGGAACTACAACATCGCAGGCCAATTGTTAGAGAGAGTTTCAGTTATCAGAGACCTTGGTGTACTCCTGGACTCGCAAGTGACATTCAGAAACCATTACTCTCACGTTATAGCACAGGCAAATAGAAACCTTGGCTTCATAGTAAGAATCGCCAACGAGTTTACTGATCCGCATTGTCTGCGGGCATTGTATTTTTCACTAGTTCGGTCTGTCCTGGAAGCTTCCGCATTCATTTGGTGTCCTTATACGAGCAGTATTCAGCTTAACCCAACCATTATTTTGCAATAAAATGAAGTTCGTGGGAATCGACAACTGATTCCCTATTATGTGCTGTCAGGACCCATGCAAAACTGACTCAGACATCACTTCATTAGAAATTTAATAACTTCTCCCAAAGAAGTTGGATTGATTTGCAGTCTTTGGAAAAGTTACAGATAATAAAATTATCTTTCTTATATTCACTTGCAGTGATAATTCGATATATACAGTGCCGGTGCAGTTTGTGGGCTTTCTCCGTATAAATTCTTGAAAAATCCCCGAACACGTTGGTCCGGTAACTAGAGTTGTCCGATTCGGCTCAAATTTGGAGTATGCACTCCAGGTGGGACTAGGAATCGACTGACAGGTGGCCCGATGGTGGTAATTTTTTGTCACTTTAGTACACACACACAACTCATACACTATTGAACTTTGATTAATTTAGCCAATGGCATTTTTCGGGAAATATTAACTATGTATACTCTTGCCTTAGTTGCAATCTCAATAAATTATATACTTCAGAAAAACGAACCTACAAACACAATTGATGTGTCATCAAAAACTCGCCAGAGGAAGCTTTGACACCAGCTCGACCATACCAAACTGTACCGCGAGTGGCATCATGAAAACTGTAAAATTTGAGTTCACTACAGCCAGTCCAGTAGCGTGCGGGGCGCTAAAATCTTGATCTGATATATAAAATAAGTCAGCATAAGTAAAATAATAAGTCAAGATAAATGTCTCATTTCCAGGCACACCCTGAATATTACACGGTGCTACAAAATAAAAATAATTGAATGTACAACACAAAACCACGTTTGATGAATTTAATATACCCTCAAAATCTTGATTTATAGCAAAAAAAACTATTTTCGGAACTTTTCGCGCTATATTTTTTTACGCGGTCATTTTTCAACCGATTTTAAACTTTTTGAGTGTTTTGGAAAGAAGACAAAATTACCTTTCCAACAACATGTTATGCTAAGTTCTTTTGTAATAAGTACCATGTGGTTTTGGGACAACAAAATGAAAGTTACCATTAATTTGCTATTTGTCTTTAAGTATATGAAAATTGCTCAACATTTTCATTGGGATGCGTCTTTGTTTTAATAAAAATTTAATGAGAACATTCAATTTCGTATCCAACGACCTATTTATGATCAAAATCGGTTGAAAATTGGCAGAGTTATTATTTTTTTCCAAATTAGAAACTTGCTCTGAACTTTTAAGGGGACGGACTCATATAAAATTTCCAAAAAAACTTTTTTTTGCTCGATTACGCAAACATTTAAAAGTATCTATGTGAACTTTAAACATAAAATAGGATAAAATAACGGAAGACATAATTAGAGCATCTTACAGTGCGAGACAATACCTCACCCCTTAAAAGTTCATTCGAGCAGGTTTCTAATTTGGAAAAAATAACAACTCAGCCAATTTTTAACCGATTTGGATCAATGCTAGGTCATTAGATGCGGAATTAAATGTTCTCCTTGAAATTGTATTAAAACAAAGACTTTTCCTAATAAAAATGTTGAGCTATTTTTATATTTTTAATTTAAAAAAAAACAGCAAAATAATGGTAACTTTCATATTGGTGTACCAAAACCGCATAGTACTTTTAACAAAAGAACATAATATACCATACCGTTGGAAATGTAATTCTTTCCAAAACACTCAAAAAATTTAAAATCGGTTGAAAAATGATCGCTTAAAAAAGTTTTAGTGTCGAAAGTTTCGAAAAATCGTTTTTTTGCTATAAATGAAGATTTTGAGGGTATACAACATTTTTCATACATTATTTTGTGTTGCATTTGATGAGATCTACACCCTATACTAGGTCTCTTGAAAAGTACGAAATCATTGTAGCACTGTGTTATTGTACGAAACTCGAACTAAAAAAAGGTGCACAACTGGGAGCCCAGCAAGGACGCCAGAAGACTGCGCCCTGTTAGTCCCGTGCACAATTATTCGCTATAAATGGTGTTGTTCTTAAATGTATAGCAGATAAGAGAATAAATAACGAACATGTTTAAGTTTAAGGAAGGAAGCGGGTTCTTGAGTCAGCTAACCCAGAATGACAAACTTGGAACCGTGAACACACCGTCGATCACAACTTTGTGAGCGGGCCTGTAGACACGGTAGTCATTTGAATGATATTACAAACAAATCTGCCGTGAACTGATATTCAAAGCTTCCCAATACTTAAGTGCGCTGTTGGTGCTACATATTGCTGGCTTAACTCGAAATAGACTGCGGAATTTCTGCGCCAAATTTTGTAACACGAACAGGAACACTCGTGCGTCGTCCTTTGTACAACACAGATAATCTTTAGAATACTTCGTGATCCGTATCATTTGGAGCTCTACTTTCTTCTGCAAACTTGTGCAGTAGATAATGGCCTTTCGGATGGGCGAACATGACGGAATTCTACCGCCAGGCGACGCTAATAAGCATTAATTTTTTCGATCTACTGTATCGAAAGTGTCTGATTTTTCAGTATATATGTGTCTTCGGTAATGTTGTTCTGGTGATTAAATCCAACGAGGTGGTATGCGAAATAGTTCGATATTCTGCCACTAAGAAGCGCTAGTGACCATGCCATTTTTGGCCTACTGTATCTCGAATTCCGTGTCTTCGATATAGTTGCACAAGAGATAAAAAAACTACGAAGTGATACACTGAATAGTTTTGGATTCTGCCACTAGGTAGTGCTAGTGAACATGCACATTAATGATTTGTTTAGCATTATTTTGTATTTAGGAAGGTTGTGTCATTATTTCTGTGTGTGCTATAAGCAGCCTCTTTTACCGATTACCCGAGTGAGTGGTTGAGTGGTGTTACAGAAATGGTACACAGGAGTTGTCCGACTTCCAAATCGTAATTTCTTTGCGTACATATTCCAAAATCATAAATGAAAAAAATATTTTAGTTGAGTGAGAGGAACGTAATCTGACAATTTAGTGAACTTAGTTTAGGAATATCATCGAATATCATTCGATTTATTATCCAAAGAGTCAGGAAACTGAGATACAGTAGGTCGACAAAATTACATTCACTAGCGCCTCCTAGTGGAAGAATCCCATATTATTCGATATACCACCTCGAAGGTTTTGATTTCGTGAGCAACTTTGCCGAATGCACTGACTCGCTAAAGTTTTCTGAAGCAGCCGTTATACCACCTCATAGGATTTGATTTGCTTAGCAACTTCGTCGAAGATACTGACTTTCTAAAAAATCTAGATCTTGAGATTCAGTAAGCTGAAAAAATAACATGCCCACTGGCGCCGCGTATCGGCAGAATTTTATTTCACACTATTTTCTCTTCCATTGACTAGCTCTTGATCTTCTAAACAAGTTCGCCGAAGGAAGTAACCCTCCACATGCACGAAAATGAGTGAATCTTGTCCAAAGCATGATTTCTGAGGAATACATAGTGGTTTGGCACTGATAAATGTCTTTGCAACTAAATGATTACCAAAAAATCCCAAAGTGTTGTACAAAGTACAACAGCGCGAGTGCTCGAGGGTTAATTTACAAAGTATTCATATTAATTAAATGTTAATTAAATGTTACGAACGGTAGCAGAGTTCTCGTCATCGCCAGAATGTAGAATGGAATTTGTCCATTTCGGCTCACTTGGTTGCTTAGCTGTGGGATGACCACGTTTGAGCTTCGGAGCATTTGTTATATTCCTTTTCTTTCTCTTTTTTCACAATCAAAATAACCCAAAAAAGCTGTCGCCATTATGATTGATATCCATGTGTCCTATAAATCCATTGAAAAGCTTATAAATATTTTGGCTAGTTTTCTCTGCCAAACAACAAACATGATTATTATTCTGATATTATTGGAATAACAAGAAATAATTCTGTGTTATACTCTGCTTTCAAGAATTATGTGGAATATGTGAATGTACGGAATCTTATTTAGAGGATCTTCCGACAGGTTAGTTTTCAATATTATTGGATTGGTTGAAAACGAATCAAACTTCTGTTATGGATGTCAATTGTAGGTACTGTGGAAATATGAAACGATCTGAATCAAACCAATCAAAGCACTATTTATTTAGTAGTATGTACCAAAGTCGTTGACCTGAACACCTCGATAAGCTATAACCGTCGACATATTTAAACATGAAATATTTATTTGTTTCCCTCTGGCAAAATCGCTTTCGTTTTCAACTGCAAGTGTTACTGCATCAGATGAAAATCGCGTGACTGCCAACTGATTTTCGCTTCCGGTGACAATCGTGTCGTTTTTTGTTTGATTCGTCGAAGGGACCAAGACCTACATTTTTTCGATTGTCGTTGGCCTACTGTATCATGGTCAGATCCACCCTCTATTTTCGCGAAGCAATTTTGTTTCTATTGATTTGGCTTTTTATTTGACATCGAAACCTACTACCGGTTGTAGGTAAGTATTTCATAGAGCTATCTGTACGATGAGTTGGATAACTTTTACGAAGCTTTCGGGTACTAGAAGTAAAAATCATTTTCCTCCTGGAACAATTTCACGATAAACGATTTTTAAAAGCACACAAAAAATGCCATCAAAGCGAACGCCAATTGTAAATCACAGCCTGCCTGGTTTTGTTTTGCTCGCTCCACCCAACACACCGCCCCTGTATAGGGTAGGTACAAGAGTGCACTGACGATGAATGGGAATCGCATCATACCGATTTTGATTGGTACGATCTACTCCACAACCTTCATCTGACTTCAACCGGCAAACGGTTCCCGGACGAGCGCTGATCGCATATGCTATCAATCCGTGCCATACTTGAAGCATCCACTTCAGCGTATGAACCGTAACCGCATTTCACGGTAAAAACTGTGCAAAGGCAGTCCTAATTTCTCGCGCATACACACATCATCTACATCATTTTCGATTATATGCCGCTGATGGAATTGAGCTTTGGTTGTTGTTGTTTTTTTTAAAATCTGTGGCGCTAGCGAGCAAGCGAAATAAAAAGTACACTTAATTTACTTTCCATATCCGCGGTACGGCACGGTGCCGTCGCCCGCAGCAGCCCCGAAGCCACGACGAGACGAGAGACTGCATTCGCTTGACTGCGCTTCGAATTGTTTACCGACCCTGCAAAACGGTTGACTTCGAATTGCTCAAGTTCGAAATCGTTTTACGGCGCTGATGCGGTCGGTCGTTCGGCTTGCTATGATGGAAAGTGAAATTTCTCCGTAATTAACTCGTGGAATGACTAATGGAAAAAATAAGAGAAGCGTTGCTGGCCGATGTGGTGTGATGTTGTGAATTGTATGAATAATTGCTGTTTGTTTGATGCTACTGGTCAAGTCGGGTGAGGGTGGCGCGCAGCGGAACACAGAATGTGTAATAATTGATTATTGTTTTCTGGGCCTGTTTTTGATGCACTTCGAACTTGTTCTTGACTCGTGATAATCAAACATGTCATACAATTATAATATATGTTTAGCTTTTTTCCAATTACTTCGAAAACCAAACCTTACCTCAACTAATTGTCGTATTATATCCTAAGATTCCTATTGCCGAATCAACCACTCTGTATGCAGTTGTTACTTTGATCCGAAATGAGTTATTTCGGGAACGGTCAACCACTCCTCGATGGTTTTGCCTCCGAAAACAAAATTATTAAGTTTTCTTATCACGCGTGTGTTCAGTGATGAATATTTGATGAGATTCATTAGACAACGGTCAGCGGACGGTTGACACACGGTTCTGGTATACATTGAATCGCTGAGTAATAGCGATTATTTATGTTACTCATCAAATTTGATATGCCAGTGTCGATTACAGCTTATGTCATAAATATTGAAATTCTGGATTTTTTCCAAGAACCCGGATTCTACCTAAATTCTTAAAGCACTTGAGTATGAGTTAAGCCCGGTCGGTACAAACATTGTTTTAGTCAGTTATTCTGATCACAACTAGTTCAAGTTAATAAATTAAAAACTTACATAAATGATCAAATATTACTAAAACAGCAAAATTAGCTTATAAATTACCTATGTTTTGAAATTTCTTTTGTTTGTGATTACCGTAGACGGCTTCTGTCACGTTGTGAAGAGAGAGAGAGAGAGAGAGAGAGAGAGAGAGAAAAGTGACGCAAAATATATCTTATTCAGGTTTTAAGAAATGTTATTTTGAATTTTAAAAATATTCGTTTTGTGGCTTCGCATCCTGTCATTCTTCTAAACAAAAAAGATGCAGAATAAAGACAAAAATTGTAAAATTGATGCACACAAGCGACTTCTATTCTATATTGTACATATTTTAATCAAAACATCCCTAGATTGTAGTGGATTTATCGTGATTTGGAATACAGCCACGGTAGCGTCTTCTACTGGACTCAACGAATGAAGGTCATAAAATGACCATTGATTGTTCGATCTGACAATAATGTATAGCATCGATTTTTTTGAACTCATTCGCCTCGCAATAGTTAGTCATAATAATATACTGAAGCCCGCCTAAGCAGCATCATTGGAATAATTGTACTGGTCCTGATTTGTCATATCAGCCAAAAATTTCTTGCGAAACATATTTAAATAAAAGGTCAAGTTTAAAACCTAAATGTAAAAAAGAAAAAAAAACACCTTAAAACTGTTCCGACAAATATCTTTATACACAAACGGCCATTTATTGTATTATACAACCAGTATATTTTGTATTATTTTATATCTTTTTTTTGGCATTCGGCCAAATGACAGCTTTCGGTAAAATCATATTCGGCCAAATGGGATTCGACACAATGGCTTTCGGCCAATTGACCTGGAACCCTTCAAATCATCATCTTAAACCAGTTTTTCAGTTGGCTCAAATTTACACGTAATTTTTTTTAAAGTAGATATTCTGTTATCACAAAATTTGATCATGATCAGAGAACTACAACTTCAGCTACAACTATTCATAGACCGCATTATACATTAGCTGACAGGTGACGCGTAACGTTCGATACGTGGATACGTTGCGTCGCTGCACCGACCAAGATATCTCAGGAACCAATTTACCGATCATTCTGAGATTTGAACCAGTTCTTTCTTATTATATCAGATAGTTCGTTCGCAATAAAATATTTTTATTTTAATGACCAATTTCGCTTTTTTAAAAGGACAAATTTGAAGAGTTCAAGTATTATTTTTCGTTAAAAAATATCACAAAAAGGGCCATACTATATTTTATCAGCGAAATTCCTCGTCACTGTACTGCCCATAAAAGCAAATTAATCTCATTTGATTTCTCATTGATTTCAGAAAAAAATAAATGAGTCGTATTATTCGTATTGAATGCGGAATACAGATGATTATTCCAGCACAGCATTAAAAAAATAGAAAACTTTTTATTGTACAATACGAAAAATATAGTAACAAAATTCCATTAATAGTAGATTAGGAGAACGCAGAATACTTTAAAACCTAAAAAAGATTCTATAATATTGAAACTCCTTGTAATTCTATCTGTCGTGTATGAATTCAGCATTTCAATTTTCTGGAAAGTAATTTTGATTATAGCTAGTTACACAACAATCGCAGCAAAGCGTCCAGTGCCATTCGCCATCAAAAAGAAACTGCTTGATAAATCCAATTGTTCTTTATACGAGAACATCTTCTTTTTTTGTATTTCCTGAATAAATCTCATTTAGCTGTTCCGAAACTAACGTGTTATAACATTCAAAAAAAAAATGACGAGCAGCAAAACAACAGAATGATTGCGCAACGCAATTATGCAGATGGTAGGAATGCGCATAATATGCAGTGGTCATATTATGACCACTGACAGCATCGTAGGAGGCGCTGATACTAATGTGCCATATTCAGCTACAGGGTAACCAACCTAATTTGGACCCCTACATATTTTGGACCCTGTTAATGTATTTGCCTTCGGAACTGCCAGGTTTCTTTGCATTTGTTTGGTTTGATGCAACAATTACATTCCTTGGGTTGTCTATTAAGTTTCAATATCATTAGTTCATTTCTGATTGTCCACAGTTTTATAAAATATCACCGAAAGCGTTTCATATTTAAACGATAGTCAAAAGGGACCAGTGAACATTTTCAAATCGGATTTAAATATACAATTGGAATATTTTCTATTGATTCAATTAGTTTGTCTTAATCGGTATTATGCATGATACGGGTTTGAAAAGGTAATGTTTTATCAATATTATTGAGGAAGGGTACAAAACATCCATTGACAGTTTTCTTTCAAGAACAGTAATTTTGGAGCAGATTCGTGCATGTATTGGATATTTATATTATAAGTTAACGTAATTTCATCCAAAATTGGCTGTTTGAACATTTATTGTTTTCGGAAAATGATAAATATAGTCCATATATGAAATATCTCGCTAAGAGATATTATCACTAATCACAAGTATCGCAATGGTTTGGCAAGATTGTTCAATGTCAATTGAGCTAAAGTTCTTATTCTTACTCTGTGGAAAAATCGGTAGTGTTTGCGTACACACACCGGGAATGTAATTCAATGTGACTACTAAAATTACCGATCTGCGATAATCATATTTTTCAGTGATATAAAAACAGTTATAATTGATAGGCCTGAATTTAGTTTTATCAAAATTGCAAATATGGCAAAATTGAGTTAACGCCAAATAGGAGCTGAATCGTTTCTCCGCATCTACAAATCGTCTGCCAGATCAGAAGATTTAGAGTCAATTTTGATATTCTACTCGCTTGAACATTCTCTGGAAGCGTAAACCCGGATTTTACGTTGATATATTCCTATCGATGTAGAAATAGATTTCGACTTCCACGATGGAACATGATTTTATGAGCAACAGCGTGTAAAGTTTTGTGATACGTGTTTTCTGGATCATTTATTTCTACTTATTACGATTACTAAACATTGTAAACGCAGTTTCTAGCACCATAAAAGATTGCCATATTCGGTTAGCTCTTTAATTCGTTGAACTCTTTAATAATCATTGTTGTAACTAGAGTTAATTGTAATTTGTAAATCAAAAAATAATTATCTATGTACTATATATAGCCTTTTTTTGCAACAGAGGGCATAGTTTTGGAATTTTTAGTTTCTATGACTTATTTTGAAATGGTTTTCAGTAGAGTTTTATCCACATTTATCTCACACTCTAGTGGCCACCTCAAGTTATCAGAACTAATTCAATATTGCAATAATTTTTTAAGCCTCTTCCGAACCAAATTTTGGCTTTCCTGATATATCTGTGAGCTAAAAGGAAATCTCAGATTGACATGAAGAAATTAGCTAGTCTGCAACCTACATTTTAGTCTAGTTGGTCGAAGACCACAGCATCAGTGTACACTCCTAGTAATCCAAGTGGGTGAAATCAAGAAAATCTAAGCTTACGACAGATTTTGGGAACAACTCAGAACGGAACGTAATGGAATCTGTGCGCTTCAACTATTTCCCTGATGGTCAATCCTGAAAAGAATTTCAGCTTAAACTTATTCTTTTCAACTGCAAATTCTTCAAAATAAGACAATAGCTCATTATAAAGCAGGACACCCTTAAAGTACTATCAAATATTGTAGAGTAAGCTAGATCAATTATCATCGAGAAGCCAAATCCATGCCGTACCGTGAGAATTCAAGTCTCCTAGATACTAGGAGGAACTCCGTAATATCACAAAGTGACCGGTGCTCAACTAAGGCCTAACCAGTCCCGTGTCGGAGATTCTTCAAGCTGTTATATTTGACGGCCGCTCAGGAGAAATACCTAATCTCATCTGCCTACATCGCCTATGATCGCAAGTCAGTGTCATAAAGATAGGAAATCCCATAGAAAATAGGACAAATATGCGATCATAGGTAATACAGTTTTTGGTGGTGAGCGGCGTAACTCTTTCTAGTATTTCTGCAAAAGAGCACTTGGAGCGTCTTTTAAGGGAACGCTGCATTTTTCTCGGGCGCCGTTTGTACATGGGACAAGGCAATACATCATATGGGCTCTCCTTACATTAGGCACACTATTCAACAAGCCCAATGCGAGAGTCATCCTCGTGGTTCTCTGCGCAATTATCACACCGACCCTTATTGCAAAAATGACACATTTTCGCGCAAAGTACCCATCAAAGATCACGAAAATGTTCGCTCAATGAAGCAAAGGGCGCTAGAAGCAGAATTCGAACCTGCAACCCTTGTGACTCCGGCCCAACACAGTCCCAAGGGTTGCGGGTTCCTGCATCTGCTCTGTGGTGATATTGTTCACACGATTGCTTCCGTTTAACTTAGCATTTCGGTTTCTTTTCCCCGTTGGATACCCCCAAAAAAATTCTTAGATAAGGTTTTGGTACTAATCTAAAAATAAAAATTATTTGAAGAAAAGGTTGCTTGAAACAGCCACCCCTTTCTTCAGTAGACCTACGCATAACAAACTCGAATTGTCATCAACACCACCCCTCTTAATGTTGTCCCTCTTAATGTTGTGAGCGAACTCGTAGATGCGATATTCGTTCCTAAAAGACTTGTCGCCACTAACGTCATTTGCGTACTTTAGACGGAATATCACAATTTAGGGGGCGGGATTAGCGTAGATCAGTAGCAATATTCTCGATAACCCTAACAGTATGGGTATTTTTGGAACGAGCTTGACAAGTAGATGATGTAAATGTTAATTGGAACCAACATGGAGACTTCCGGTTAAACAATATTCTCGATAACCCTGCGATGTGGGAATTTTCGGAACTGAGTTGACGAGTACGTTAAAGACCCGTTTTAAGCAGCCCGTTGGTGAATTTTAGGCCGAGTAAATGGGGACTATAATATTATCGGGCATATTTTTTCTTTCTTTTTAATAAACCGACACTGCTACACTATTCTTTGTTGGTCCCTAGACATAGTCTGATAACTCTTTCTAATTTTTTAGTGTATAATTTCAAAAATTGTATTTTTTATTTTTACATTTTTTGCATTTTTAAAACAAGAAAAATGCTCAACAAAGGTATGGATTAAATTCGCTTTGGTTCGCTTGCTAGAGCCCATCGAACATATTTCATTATGAGGCTGACAAAATCGGGTTAAACAATTAATATGTAAAATTGTGTACATCTTCTTACTGTATTGTACGTATTCAAATATTTTTAGTTCGTTATTTCGAATATAGTTCGTAAAAAAAAGTTACGTAAATCAAATATTACGTAAAAAACGAGTTCGTAAATGGAGGTTTCAGTGTACAACTGTACACCGCTCGCTTAGGTTCAATATCGGAGATGAATGTGTGTACCGAGGCTTACCTAATTTGTTTGCGGTTGCATGCGTGCATAATAGTAATCTGTGCTTTCGTTGCGCAAAGACGAAAACTTTGCTTAGCAACAAATTTACGCGAATCGATGGAAAGCGCAACGAAAGTTTATTATTTGCGTTTGATCCATTCATTGACTCCACATGATTCATTTCCGCTCAACCTGTCCCACTTTGATTCTACTCATACATACAACAGCGAATGTATGCACTCCCACTCAAAAAACTGCACCTTAGTCCATATATAAAGTTATTATCGATTCGTATATATTTATTGCTTCTATATATGATTAAGAATTTATCGCATGCAATCGAAAAGTTTTTACAAGATTGTGATTGTCCCATACACATTTAAAATAGTTCCATATGTGAGTTGTGGTCGTTGTTTTCTGTCTTCTTTCTCGATATCTTCTCATATCTGTTGAATTGGATTAGATCGCCTACTACAAAGAAGGTTTGGTGCAATACAATATGTATGATTCGATGTTGATTAGTTATACTTAAACTGTATGAAACAAATATTTAATCCAAGTATACCAAAAAACGAAATATTTCACATTAAGTAGAGCACTCTTACGTCTACAGCTCGTGCAACTCCATAGGGCTGTCCCTTGTAGTTTTTAATCAATTAGCAAATTTACAGGTTACTCTACCTTGAGCCGCCATTCTTCGACCCTGAACTGCTACCACCTTTCACGATTGCAGACAACCAAGGAGTGCGGGGCCTGTCGTAAAGTAAACCATTTTTCCATGCTCTAGAAGTTTCGTATTTAGCTGCATTAACGTCTACTGCATATCGGGTTTTAGTAATTTCAAACATTTCAATAAGAATGAATCAATTGATTTAATCAACACTGTCATTCTGATTCCAACAATACACACAATTTTCAAGCGTTCGCACTTAATCACTCATAAACTACTTTACCTGATTTTCGCAACGAAGATGCCACTTCAGAGTTAGACTTTCGAAATACGAGGCTAATGGTGCTAAAATTTGTTTTTTTTTCACAATAAACCTTAGAGTTAGCTTTGAATATTAGATACGCACAAGATTAAATGTTACACAATTATCAAGGCCTACTGAGTGTTTTATTAATCTTAACGATAGGGCACACAAAAACTCATGAAATTTAGAAGTTAACAACAAACACTAAGATTATTCAGATTAGGTGCGTTAGCAAGTAAATATGGCTATAAAGTTTGACTCAAAGAATCGGTTGTAAAGTACTGAATAAATATACAAAAAAGCCCAAGTTCTTCGTCAGAATAGAGAACCAATATTGCACTTTTCGTTCGACGAAATAGAAATATCTCACTTTGACTTTGACTTAGTTACTATAAATGTGGTAATGTATCAAAAACATCATAAAAAATTTGGAACAAAAACACTTTTTTACTTAAAACCTTTCTGAGTGAGGTCGAGATACTTGAATGACAAGTAAAATTTTCAACAAAAACCTACTTTTTATTAGAAATATAATTCAATAAGTGTAAGCCCATTTTGAATTATGTAATAAGAAAGACGGTGTTATTACAAGCTGATACTAGATCATTGTGATGCATTTTGTTCAACTACCATCCGAAATGTAATACACAAACATTAGTAGTGTCCTCGCCATTTGCCGATGTACTTTTTATCCAAGCTGGTCGCGCGCCCGCCTGAAAACCATTTATTAATAGCTCATTAATCATCGTTCTTACTCGCTTGTCTACTTCTGCTCGACGTTGTTGTTGTTGGCTCGTGAGAATGATTAAGCTTCAACTTTATAGGCTTTCAGGGTACCACCACTAACTGAAACCTAAGTAAGGCAGACCACCTCCATCATCAGAGTGGTTTGGTGGCCAGCCAGCCAGCCAGCCGGGTTCGTTACAGCATCGTAAGCTGGAATCGCAGCGGAACAATTCTCCCTGTTCCGTCTCTCACTAGAAATAGGTATATATGAAGTATGTGCAGTACAGCCTACTTAGGTAGGTACCGGGCAATGCGCAATGCAACCATCACCAGCGAGTGATTGCTTTTTGGCGTTCGGCTTACGTGCTTGTGCTGAAAACGCGCGCAAGTTCTATTAGCACCATGTTTTATGAGTTGTTTTACACGCGACGATGAGGACAACGTCAAGTCGCCGCGCGCACAGGTCGCCACAGACAACGGCAGATCTAGCAGTGAATTCCAAAATATATATATATTTCACTTTTTAAGAAGATTTTAGGAGTCGTAAACCGAGTTAACTTTGATACTTTACTGTGTGGAAAAAAGCCGACTCGCTTTATGATTATTACCCAAGGCATAAAGACTCCTTAATTTTAGACTAAACGGTACGTACCTGTAAATTTTCATTGAAATATATCAAAATTATCAAGAACCAAGGACCGGTACCGCAACTCTCAGCGGTGCAAACGGAACAGCTGATTTGTTTGACGATGATTCGAGGCAGCAATTATGAATCCGGCAGTTGGATTCTGCGGCAGAACATTTAATTATAATTTATGGTTGCGTTTGTACATTCTGCTTTTGAGCATTAATGACATAACCGAGTGCGGTTTCAGCCTGCACAGAGTATGATTACATATTATAATGGGTAACATTCGTACCGTAGCACGGCATGCTGAGTTATGGGTGAAACTGACGTCTGAAGTCGGTAGTTTTCAAACAGTAATTGTTTACATTTCACTAACAGGGTGGTACATTGTTTCTTTCGGTCCGATTAGTAATAACCACCGAGCGCGCGCGGTTTGGATCAGCTAGAGGACGAAGTGTTCTAGGCATAGGTACATGATTCGAAAATGACACCCTCGGAAAAAAAGTCGACATCGGAGGTGCACGCTTTCAGCAGTAGTAGTAGGCTTAGGTCGGTTCCGTTTAGGCCTTCAGGAACGTTTGATTTTTTACCCAGGCATAGTTTCACGGCACCAATCTGTACTGGCAGCTGTTGCCGTAGCTCTAGCTGCACATTTTTGCATGTCTCAGTAATTATACCCTTCTCTACCCCTCTTCATTGGTCACAGTGCAGTGAAGTGATTGACTTTTGAACTTTTGTGCCGAGTGCAAACAAACGCTGAGGTTAGTAAATTTGTGTGTTTTGACTTTTGCTACTCTTTCCTACTGGGAGCTTTCGTTTTCGAGGGAAACAACTACCGTGTTGCTTCGCAGTTTCTAGGAAATTATAGTTTAAAAAGTGCATAAACTATGATTGACCTTGATTATTAGCTCTTCTTTGTTTGAATGTTTTGCGCATGGTGGCATGGTTTTTGGTTTCGCAGCGTTTGTCGGCGGGCGTGGAAATATTGAGCTGCCTATTGTAATACGTTGGAGGCAATTAAGCTTCTGTATGAAATCCAACTATAAACAAAGAAGTGCTAAAGAAGTGGGATTACATATTATAATAGAGGAAAATAAATTCTTTTGTCGCAGATTGCCTGTTGAAGCACTAGACTGGTTCAATTTTTGACTTTTAGCTCCACCCAGCTCTACTGATTCCTTCTATGGCCCTTAGTAATTGTAAACTTTGGTACCAATCGGTTGCGTCTACGGACCCTCCAAAAATTTCAAAGTTTTTATGGGAGTTTGTATGGAAAATCGGTTAACATTGGAAAAAAAAATCTTAAAAAATCACCTCATCAATCAATTCATGAGAACACTATATATTTCTATAGGTATTCTTCTCATTACATATTTTTAGACGCAGCACATTTTTTTTTTTCTACTGAGCACTTTCGTGGAACATTGTAAGCTGAGAAAAGTTATTAACTAAAGAAACAGCATGGCATCAAAACAAGTGCATTTTATTATTAATCATAGCAACCCTGTTTGAATAACTGCATCTGCCATACGGCAGTGGTTGGTGGTCAGCCTAGTTTACACTTGTATAACGATGGAGCTATTAAAACAGGGTTGCTATGATTAATAATAAAATCCACTTGTTTTGAAGTCATGCTGCTTCTTTAGTTAATAACTTTTTAAAGCAAATATTCACAAACTTTAAATGTTCCACGAATGTGTTCAGTTGAAGAATACCTTTAGAAATATATAGTGTTCTCATGAATTGATTGATGAGGTGATTTTTAAAGAATTTATTTTCAACCTTCCTCGATTTTCCATACTAATTTTCATATAAACTTTGAAATTTTTAGAGGGTCCGTAGACACAACCGATCGATACCAAAACTTTCAGATTTAATAAGGGTCATAAAAGGAATCAATAAAGCCTGGTGGAGCTAAAAGTCAAAAATTGAACCAGTCTATTGTACACCGTAGAGAATCGTAAAGATTTCCACTTTTAACCCTAAACTTATTTCATAACAATAATCACCAGCACCAGGTCCACTCTTCAACGAAGAACCGCCTGTGTAACAAACTTCGCATTCTTCAAGTTATCGAGTTATACAGCCAGACAACGATTCCTCGTGAGGAGGAATTATCACATTGAAGGTTGGAAAAGAAAAACTACGCGCGAGTGCAAGCTCACTAGGAGCAAAAATATAATCATCTCTTGTAATCGGTTGGGTCACAATCGTGTGCGACTGGATGAATGACCTGATAACAAAACTCTGAACCATAATTGCAGAACAGTGGCGTAGCCAGAAATTTGGCTGATGAAAATCGTAAATTTTTCGGAAAATTCTAAAATTTAATGAGTTTGATAAATTATTGAAAATTCAGGTACATAAGTAGTCTAACAGATGTTGTTCCAGGCAATAACCAATGAGAATCAACATGAAGCAGTTTTCAAACCTTTATAGATTATTTTTTGTATAATATGTCAATGATGTCAAAGAAAAATTGTTCAACGCTCAAGATCACCAAAGTTAAAAATCCTTAACTTTGAAGGTTTGACAACTTCGAGAAGTTTTCCAACATAAAACAGCGCATACTTTGATATAAACATTTTAGTAATTAATTCTCATAGAAGTAAATATGGGGAAATGGCTTTTCAAAAATAGTAAGAGACTTGGCGGCCTCAGCAAAGTTATTGATAATGTCATTTTGAACAGTGGAGAAAAATTTAGGTAAAAATTATTTTTTCTGCGCTAGAGAGAAAACTGTTTCAAACCATCATTTGAACGCAAAGCCTACAATTAAATTAGTTATAGAATTTGCGTTTCGATAGGCTTCACTCTTTGTGTATCTGAGCAAATTTCTAGTTCTTTTAATTTTTGGGATTTTTTTTAAAACCAGTTTTCTTAAATATATCTTTTTTGTATACTTCAGTGACTCATACCTTGAATGTAATTTTATTGTATATAAACCGCAGAAGACATTTATCAAATACAGTAATATCAGAATAGCTTATTGTAAAAATTTTCTACTTCTGTATTTCGGAATATGGCATATTCATGTCTTCAACAAAGTTGTTTGAAACAGCATTAACTTTACTGAAGACATTAAGTCTCGACCTAAATTTGCTTGAAGAGTAAACTCTCTTTAATTAGTAATAGGAGGATTGACCGCCCAAAATAATTTTATTAGAAGATGCGCAGTTTTACGTTTTGAAATTCTTCAATGTTACTTAATATCGAAATTTGACAGTTCGACTGAATGTGATCGTGACCGTTAAACATTTATTGACTATTTATTTTACTTTTCTTAGCCATTCAAGCTCACAACATGACAGCGAGTCCTAGTACCTAATATACGAAATTTTGGTATCGTAAACCGGTGTGACATCACTTTTCGAAGCAATCATTACATATTTTTGGACGCAACACATTTTTTTTCAAAATTAATATTTTTGTACCATGTACTGATGTATGAAGAACAAGATTGGATGGTTTTACCTAAAATTGTCAGTTTACTACTGTTTTCCCAAAAACGTGTTCAATTTGCAATTTCACTCACATTAAGTTCTTAATGTAATTCTTTTTCATTCAACTGTTTGTTTAAACTAATTCTGAAAAGATACTCATTGTTAAATAGATGTAATTGGTGTTGTACAAAGTATCCCAATATACTACAAACTTCGAGTGACCAAAATTCGTAAAATTCAAGCTAAACTAGAATAGACGAATCTGAAAACATTTTTAACCGCTAAATTTGTTTTATTTCAGTGGTTTATCAATTAACAAAGAGTTTCATTCATTTTAACACGTCGAAGGGTTTGAACATAAAAAAAACATAGCGAATTTATTCAAGAAATATTTTGAAATAATTGTGAACTAGTTTCATATTTTTTTTTAAATAAGCAAGCTCTTAAATATCAAATTGGCACATCCAATTTATTATTCTTGTTGAAACTCAGATTAATTGGTTGTAGTACAAATAGACACTTTACGAAGCTTCGTAAAAATAAGGTAATGTCAAATTTTGGTTTTATGTAGTTTTTGTGCTCAAAAATAGAACGATATGCTCAAAAAGTATAACAAATCAGTGTTTTATAAGTTTAGAGTAAAACTTAATTGGAATTTAAATGTTTCGGTGAACTATTCTGACTAGATAAGCAATCTACGAAAAATGTTTCGAATGATCAAAGTCACCCCGCTTTACGGTACGCTATTAAATTCAGCACTCAAATATACACCATGAATAGCCACTAACTTGAAATATATTGAAATATTCATTAATTCCAATCCTGCTTAGAGGCTATTCATATAATTGATAATACAACAAAAATCTCATGATCATAAAAACCAATACTGACCTGGTAGAGACAAACTGTAAACGTCATTTTTCATCATCTTCCAACTAGTTTCTGAAATGTTATTCTTGCTATTACCCACATTAAATTTTGTCTGAACTCTATGCAATCTAAAAAAAAATACATTTTCAGCAAGCAAATTTTCGGTGAACAAGTTTACACAAGTTTTTTTCTGTCAAATCTCATCTTTTTCGCATCTTTTGCCGAATTCTCAACAGCTGAGATCTCAGTAAACCTTTTTTTTTGCTGAGATTTCAGTAAAAGTAATGCTTCATAACTGAGACTCGGAAAATATTGCACAAAAAGTTAAACAAATCTTACTTTACTGAGATATCAGTTTCTAAATTTGCTGACTACACGGCTGTTGGGAAATTGCTGAACTGAATGAAGTATGTATGTTTCACAATGAACCTGTTCAAACTTAGCTTCCCATTCGAAACATTTTCTCTAATCCATATTGTGCAGCATCTGTCCAAAAATGAGCTCTTGATAATTCAGGCAGTTATTTTATTTTACATTCAAGTAATTTGATAACTATGGGACTTATACTGCGTTCGCTATTGGTATATTTATAATTCCTTCAGCCATTCAAATAGGGTCTAAAATATTGAAAGGAAACTGTTGCTCTATTCATGGAATTCCATAAAACAATATGTTAGCTGTATCGCGTCTGTTACTGAATACCATAGCCAGCGGTACTTAATATACTCTTGCCCGAACCAGGACGAAGCGAACGTCAAATAAAGTTTAGTCTTTTGTGTATTAGTTAAAAAATAAAATAAACCGATGCATTTATTCTTCATGACTGATTTACTTTAGAATATCTCTCGAAAAATCTTTATAGTAGAATCGTGCATCACTTAAACCATAATAACATATAATTCAAAAGCGTATCTCCGTCTAAATATGGTAACTGGTCTCTTCGTATTGTACCGAGAGCTCGAGATCTTGAACATTTACTAAATGTGTAAAGTGAGCTTCTCTGTAGAAACCATCAGAATGACCGATTTTCATATCGAATTACAATCACACCCCGAAAGCTTGCGGTTATGCTAATGGAGAAACATTGAAACGCACTCGAAAACAATAAGCAGCCGCCTAGTGCTATCAGAGATATCCATAGTAATATTTAATCACATTCGGTGCAACCTGTTCTACAGTGAAGCCACACAGATTATAACCACTCCAAGTACCAAGCTTCAAAATTAGTCGGAACTTTAATTTGAATTACTATATCTTCACTCTTCTCTAACAGATCGTAAAACTTTTTACAACCTCGGATAATCCCAAGTTTTAAGACCCCACAAGATTGGAAATCGTCGAAGATGACAACATGTAAAGTTAATTTTCCCGTAACATATTTTTTACCCACAAAATGTACTTCATATATGAAATGCTCAGGTTCAGCTGGGACATCGGCAATGCTGTAAAAATGGCTTGTTTACATTTTTGGTGAAAAAACATGTCATGGAAAAATTAAACTATCATGTCATAATATTGACTAATCTACAAACTTTGGGATATATAAGGGTATTAAAATTTCTATGACCTGTTTGAAAACAGTAGCAAATCAAAATTAGCATCCGACTACTATTGAGGCTTGAGGTTCCTCACATCTATTTTGGGCTTGATGCTGGGAGTGTTAGGAACTAAAATACCAAAGGATACCCGGACAAGTATCCGAAGACAGATTAGGGAATGATTTACAACCGAGGGCTAACTGAATTGTTGCACAATCGAAGAAGAAGCTCAGCAGGTAGACATGGAAACTCGTTCGCCGAATTGGTGAATTCGCACTTCGTGAAGTGCGCTAAAACAACTACAAAGTGCTCAATAGCCTCAGAGAAGCGTAAAGTCTGATAAGGTTCTAAATTTTCGTGTCAGCGAACAATCCGAGCGAATCGTAGTCCTAAAGACTCTATAGCTAAACGAGCTCCATTGTTCCACACACATGAGTGTGTAGATTCAGATATTAATAAACGGTAACTGTTGGCCAATAACGCGGCAGCCATGTCGAAAATAATGTTCAATAATGAAAAGTGAAACCAATATTTTTTGACAAATTTAAGGTATGATCAGTACAAAAACGTTTGCTAAATTGAACAAACAAAAATCAGTGAATACAGAAATACAATATGACTCTCGTTTGCACTTAGGACCTTTCGAAGCGTTTGTTTAGATATTGGAACCCACTCTTTCATTCATACACACACTCAGCGTTGCCAACATTTTTTTTCGAAAAAACTGGAATCTTTCTTGAAGAAAATTGGAAAAAACTGGATGTTCGAAAAAGAAACCTAATTTATGCTTATAATGTTTTACTGTTTTGAAGGATTCAATGTACACATGCACAAAATCCCAAATTTGAAATCATTTTCTAAAACTTGAAGATGGGCTTAAACTCTTCTTACGATAAAGAATAAAATCTTGCCGCAAGTGAAATCAGCCAACAAAACGTCGCCCTACGTCTATAGCAACTAGCTGAGTATTCAACAAATGTCCATCAAAATATTTGACACAATTTACTGCCATCCTTATGTTTGAGTAAAATTCATTTGAAATCGAATCAAAATGTACATTCCCGAACTGTAAGAAGAGTACAGGTGAGTGTTACAATGGATTGAAATCTTTTTCTGGGGTACACGGCGTCATCCCATCGCTCGCTTGAAAATTGGATGAATCAAGTTACAATTAGTAAAAAAAAACCAAATAAATCAATATTAAAAACTGCATAAAACTGGCTCAGATTTCAACAAACTGGAAGATTTTCCCGATTGTCTGTTTGACTGGATTTTGTAAAAAAAAAACTGGAAGAATCCAGTTTAAACTGGAAGGTTGGCATCGCTGCACACACTGGCTCTCACTTTCACTGCTGTTACCACTTTCTCCCTCTTGCATTCATGTTTTCCGTAGTTGACTGGCTGGTTACAGAATTGGTTTTTTGGGGTCTGCCCGGGATTCGTGATCAGCGTTGTTTACTTATAGATTACGCCATCCTTCGGTGATTTGCATTTGATAGTCATGTAAGAAGGTATTGGTATTGGGTACTCGCATCCTCACAATACAAACGCCTTTGGTAATACCGGTGAAAAAATTTCTCCAAGTAGCTTTCGTAATATTTCCACTTCTCCGTATTCCGCGGTGCCAGATCAAGGATACGAACGTCCACCATGTCGTTTTCCATATACATGAGGATCTTGATTCTAGTGTTATTAAATTGGACCTCATGTTACATATTGTTCTTTGCCATGAAGTTTTCTGCCTGTGCTAAACTTCTAAAAGTAATCAAACACAGTTTTTGACGTGGTGTAGCTGTATGTAGGTTACTTCCGCGAGATTAAGTTCCATTTTAACTTTAACTAGTTGTTCCACCTCCTGAACGAATCGAAATTGTGTTATCACATAGCATAGGCGCTTTTGGTTCCTTTGGCGTTTCCGGTGGCAATACTGTTTGTGCACTGGATGTAGAACAAAGCGCTGGTTTGTTAATTAGAATCATATTAAAAAGTTCAGAATAGATTTCGACTTTCCGAGATATTTTAATTTTGGTAAGCCTATCACACGTTGAAAAATTGGAGTGGAGCTGCTAGAAGTGTGCACACTTGATGTTATACAGAAAATATGCAGTGCCACAATGTGGTCTTAATACGGAAGCAGGCAGTATGGGATCCGGTAGCAAAAGCAGAGAATTCACACGAAGCAGAAGGAACTACCGCTCGTGCTGAATGTCAAGCAGAGTAATGTGCCTATTATGGCAGTAGAGCTTATTGTGACCCTATTTCGTACTTTTCGGTTTCGAACCAAGCATATGAGATAACGGAAATACCTATTTGGCTAAAAAGGTGCGCTATGATCAGATCAAATTATTTTCTTGATTAATTTTATGAACATATTCGTTCAGAACTATCAAATAAATCAAACTTTTGGTTAAAATAAAATTACTATAAACGCACTCATTAAACCTTATGGTAGACCTAGTGTTTGTAGTACGTGATTTAGAAATCCGACCATTTTTCGTAAATGTTTGCTTTAGATACGCTACCGCAATCAAACCAATCTTTCTGCATTCAGCACACAGTAAAAAGTCGTTCGTGCGGGAAAACTAAACCATAAACTAGAAATTATATTGTAATGCAATTTAAGGTATAAGTAATCAATAGCTTGTTATTCGAATGATTGCTGATTGCAGAGATTTTATTTTCATCGGCAATAAATTTTGTCTTCGCATGGTTATATTCGGTGAGCGCAATTCTGGAAGCTCTTCTCCTAACAGCTGATGAGGTTCTTTCGTGTGTGTGATGTTTATGTTTGTTTTGATCGGGTGAAAAAAATAGAATGATTCGTAGTAGAATTCGTGCAATGGCGTCCATGATCTGGATATCAAGCCATGATGCGTGATGGAATATAAGGTATTGCGTTTCAACCATATTGTTTTAACACGCCTAGGATTGCTACAGTGAGAATAGAACATCTATTTTCATTTATGCTAAAAGAAATGTCTCAATTTTACATTACTGCTAAATAAGTATTTTATAGATGTTTAACAAACAGTAGACTATTACTTTATTCCGAGAAAGGTTATAAATAATACAGCTTCATTTAAAAGTTGTTCCAAATCGCAAAAAATGAATAAAACAGAAAATGTTAACTGGGATATATGAAAAACCATACAGCTCCGTTAAGCTCGCGCATTGAACCAATAAAAAACTGTGGACAATCTTGCGACTCATCAAAGGCATAGCAATCGAAATCAAAAACAAAACGTTTAAGTGGAAACCGACAAGGATGTTGAAAAGAATTGTTTTCCAACAATTTTTCGCAGGATGATCATTGTTCAAAATTAATGGCACATGCGCCTGTTTTGCTTTTCATCTAATCTTCACTTTCCTAATAACAAAATGACATGATTTTTGCGACAAATGTACCGATTTACGAAGCGGATAAACACTTAGTTTTTCTTTATTTTTTCCATCGGATCGAACTTCCGTAATGGGCCTCAGATATCTCAAGCACAAAGGTGATCAGGGCATACCATGATTACACCTTAAACGAATCAGCCGGGGTGATTATTATTAAAACTGTTTAGCGATAATTTTCATCATCGCCGCAAAAACTTTCACTCGACTCGATTTCGCATCGCAAATTTCATTTCCTCAAATTGAATAGAATTAATTCCACCGTAAAGTACCTCTACGAGGCCAATCTATTCTCCGGTGTGGGTCTGACCTCTTATGACTTCTCATCAAACCGTCGTACCGCGGTGGTTCATCAGCTACTTACCGGCACATACCTCAGTCAGTAGGCTTCTATAATGGAGCCGATGCGATGGGGGGAAGGGGAGCAATTATATCGATGGAAGCACTAACCTGCAAAGAAAAGTTGGAGAAAGGGAACAAATTAATAAAATTACTTTTATCAAGATTTTGATTCGGGACCAGACCCCCGCTCATCGGAAATTGCTGTGTGTGATTGAAAACAACAAAGAGGAAAATGATAAGAAATGTGGTCAAAGATCAGGAACCACGGCTCGATTGTTCAACGCCGGTGGTAGGTACGGGTTCATGTTGGTCATCGTGATTTTTTTCCCTTAACTGAAATACCTAAGGTCTACCATCGCAAATCATCGCCGTCAGTCAGTTGGGTGACCCACCCGCTCTTGAGCGGTTAAATGAGACGAGTGAAATTCATACCAGCAGCGTGCGCCTACTGCGCCTCCACATACACCGTTACACGTACTGGCTTGAGTCTTGAGCAAAACTTTTCAATTTTCTGCTTTTCCCGGGCCTACCTAGTTTCTCATGCGTGTAACGGCATCATCGGTTTCGGCGTGGCCTTCAGACAGTGCCAGCGATTAATGGGTGGGGTGGTCCCGATGGTTGGAATTGGAGTAGGGTGATTTGTGTAGTTTGACCTTGTTAGGGAAGGTGACAGATTATTTCTATAGGCGGCTACTGTGTACTGTGGGTGGCGGTGGGGGTGGGTGGTGAAGTGCACTTCTACCTGACAAAAGATATCATTTTCAGGATTTCAAATTTAGAAATCCGAAAAAGTTCGAAAGTTTGCTGGCCCAGGTTTTTTGTAGAGAGTGACGAATAGTTATAACATTATAACTCAATTAACACAATTTATTTCAACTTTGCTTAAGACATCGACAAATATGTTGTGACATCGATACACCAGAAAACCAGTGATTCTAATATATTAAAGAAATTGTAATTTCTCAATCTATCACCAGTTTTTTTTATTTCGATTATAGAGGTTTTAGCCTCTTCGGGTTAAAAAAATCTCTAATTACCAATTCATTTGATACTTATAACTTTCCGAGCGGTTACCACACGCTTCATCGTACTTGAAATGTCTGTAGGTTTATAGGATTTAAGGAAGTCACTTACAGCAACCGATTTTTGGTTTATTCATCAACGGTTTCTGTAAACGCAACATGTTCGGAAAATTGCATCATGGTGATTATTTGGAAATACTTAGTTCTATTACGTAGCATTTGATGATGGTCCCACCTCATACCCCCACAAAGGTATGAGCTGAACGATTTATCTAGAAGATAATTAATATTTTAACTCATGACAAGACCAGTCAACAAAAAAATAGACTGGTTCAATTTTCAGACATAGCCTTTCCTTCAAAATAACGTAACCAGATGTACTTCAAATATTTCATCAACAACCAGGGTTCATCAAGAAAATTTCCATTCCGGGAAGATACTTGATAGAATCGGGAATTGAACCCAATAGCTTCCATTTCTGATAATTCTCTGTAAAACTCCTCCCGCCTGTCCAAGACATCGGTACTACCATCTGCTAAGGTGAGAAGTGACGAGCCTAGTGGCAGTGCAGAGTCCAGTCGAGTTATATCATCCACATCAGGCCCCTTTATTGAAAGTTGCCTACCACTAACCCAAGGCAATCTAGGGATATTCCTTTCCGGGAATACCCTGGATTGATCAGAAATTGAACCCGATATCTTCTTATGTCAGAAGAAGTCACCAAGCCCCACACTCAACGAACCAACTTCGTTATTGCCACTATCGCAGCAATAACAGAGATTAACTCTATTGTCGAGCAAAGCCAACATAACTCCATCATCAAATCAGACCCTGATCACAACAAAAGTCTTAATGCTTCGATTCAACCCGATGAGCTCGTAGTACTGGTCACCAGGTTCGATTTCAAGTTAGTCTCTATCTGCTTATCGCGCGCGTGGCTAATTTTTTTCCGATCTTTTTTTAATGCAAATAATTAGGCAGTCTTCATTTCGTTATATTATAATTTGCACATATTTTGTCGTATGTAATTTTTTGATTTTATGGGATTGTAAAGGAACACGTATCCGCCGGTTGATGCCGATGGAGCTGATATTTCTTTAGACTGAGCAAACAAACTTCTTTGTTTGTTTAGCGTTTATTTGACCAACTAGGAAACGGATCCACTTGGTAGTTGATGCGCGTGGAAAATGCGCATGGTCTTGTCTGAGTGAATGATGACATTTGAGTTATGTATGAGGGTTGAGAATTGACAATCCGCAAGAGGAATTCAAAACCAATTACTAATTTGCGCCAATTATTTCAGCACGAAGAACAAGATGTTTTATTGTCATATTTAATGGTCCATTAAATCGTCAATCAATTATACTGAGCTAGGAATAAGTACGTACTATTTGGAGACGAGGGGTGTTTGATATTAATATCGTTTAGTAACGCAGCACCGATATTTTGTTTACTCGAATGAGGTGGAACATTTGAAGTTACGGGATCTCAATATGCTTGTGATAATACCTATAAAGAGCCATTTCTAAATTCTGCCACGCTATTAAGGGGAAGAGCTATGACAAATTATGTCAAAAATGGGATGGACAGCACGCCATGTGCTTTAACGCAATCGGGCAGTTTACGCACCATTGTGCCATGTATATAGGAAATTGCACAGAACATGGGCACTTTTGCGTGTAGCCGCAGTAATGTGCTCCTACAAAAAAAAGGAAAAACTGAAATCATTTGGTTCGTCCTAGACCAAGGACGTTTTTTTAACGCATAGAGTCGTACCAAGTATTCAAAATCAATAAAAAATTATAGTTAAACGAGTTCTTTTCAATTGAGCGATTAAGCCGACAGTTGAATTGAAAGGAAATCCCTTAATTTGGAGAACTTTCAAGATTATCAAGTATTTCAAAGAAATATTTAGATTAAAAAGTGTATTTAACAGAAAAATCAACTTGATAATAATGAAGCTAACTGAGAATGGAAATATGGATAAACTCGGGTGATCAGATATTCGTTACTTTTTTTGCCAAATTGTCCTGTCTTGGTTGCAGCAAGATATGTGACTGATTTATGGGCTCAGAAAGGAATTTCAGTATCAGTATTATCGATGCACTGTCCCCACAATTATCTTTTGTACAGCGAATCGGCAGCGAAACTCATCGATATGAATGATTCAGTTCTGCTTCGGGATATATAAGGTTCGCTTCTACCAAAAAAATTGCTTTCATTTTAATTAAAGCATTGAAACGAAACAAATAAGCTTAACCCTCTGCTGCACAACCCCGCCTTTTGAGGGATTGCGGGAAAATCACCACTATGAAAAATTTTTCACAGCACTCCCATTAATCATACAAATAGATTGTTTGCATTTTGAAATTTGCGTTTGGCAGTGTAATTTGGTTAAAAAATATTTATGCCATGTAGTCAAGATCCAGAAATTACGAAAAATTGCAAAGGGGAAATGCTATTATTTTTCTATCTATCGAAATAATCACTGGAGCCGTCAGTGATTATGTCGTTAAGTACTTAGTAGACTGGTTCAATTATTGACTGTTAGCTCCACCAGGCCCTACTGATTCCTTTTATGGCCCTTAGAAATTGTACAAATTTTGGTACCGATCGGATGTGTCTACGGACCCTCCAAAAAATTTAAAATTTATATGGAAATTAGTATGGAAAATCGGTTAAAATTTAAAATAAATTCTTAAAAAATTACCTCATCAATCAATTCCTGAGAATACTATATATCTAAAGGTATTTTTCTGCTGAACACTTTCGTGGAACATTTTAAGTTTGTGAAAATTCGCTGAGAAAAGTTATTAACTAAAGCAGCAGTATGACTTCAAAACAAGTGGATTTTATAATTAATCATAGCAACCCTGTTTAAATAGCTGCATCTGCCATACGCGAGCGGTGGGTGGCCTGTCTATTTTACACTTGTATAACGATGGAGTTATTCAAACACGGTTGCTATGATTAATAATAAAATCCACTTGTTTTGAAGTCATACTGCTGCTTTAGTTAATAACTTTTCTCAGCGAATTTTCACAAACTTAAAATGTTCCACGAAAGTGTTGAGCAGAAAAATACCTTTAGATATATAGTGTTCTCAGGAATTGATTGATGAGGTAATTTTTTAAGAATTTATTTAAAATTTTAACCGATTTTCCATACTAATGTCCCTATAAATTTTAAAATTTTTGGAGGGTCCGTAGACACAACCGATCGGTACCAAAATTTGCACAATTACTAAGGGTCATAAAAGGAATCAGTAGAGCCTGGTGGAGCTAAAAGTCAAAAATTGAACCAGTCTAGTACTCGGCCTTTGATGAAATGCGAATTCATAGGTATCAAGTTACTTTTCTAAAAGAGATTGGCATGTGAATTGTAAAATGATCATGTTCATTTGACTCGAGCAGGCCCGTGTGCACGGGGGGTTTTTAGGGGTTCAATCCCCCCCCCCCCCCAATGAACGCTTCGAATAACTTTAAAAAAATTATTATCTAAAAAATATACTGTAAACCGTTTGGACACATAAAATGTCATTTGAGTTGGGTCACTCTAGAAACAAGTCAATGAAGAAACCAAGGATGAAACTTTGCGAGGGTGGCTGGAAAGGGATGTATGTCAAGTTGGACGGCTTCTCTGGAGGATCGGTTAACGTTTCGACCAGCTTCTATATTAGCAAAAGTAGTGAGTATACAGCAGATGTCGGTCAGTGGGCTAGCAACGGTAGTTAAGGAGGAAATAACACGAAGTTGGAGAAAATCGGGATATCTTTGCTAGAGAAATTTTACCGCCGATGATTATTCCGTTGGAGTGGCAGCGAAATGGATCGCAAAAATGGGCATCGGTATAGGGCGAAATACTGTCGCCAAGAAGTTCTCAGCACCAGGTAGCAGATAAATAGGAACGACTAGCACCAAGAAGGATAAGAAATCCGGCAAAGGTGGTTGTAAACAGATGTAAATTCCTATGGTCGACACCCCCGGATCGGTTCATGTCTCAACAGGGTACGATATTTGCAGCAGACCTGAGCTGGTGAGATATATCGCGAAAGTTAGACAGCAAGTAAGGAAAAGTAACTATGGATAAAAACATGACGATTAACACAAAACAAAATAAGCAAGAACACAATCCTTACTAAAGCAGTTCTTAACAGTTGGCCTGGATGGATGAGGATTACGAGATACATGAGGTTTAAGTTTAGTCGGATGGCTTAACAACTACTACAAACCAATCCGAATCCACCACGAGCCAGCAGGCAACGCACAGTGGTCGGAAATGCCAAAAACGTCACTAGAGGCCAAACCATTAAATACATTCATAGGGTATCTTTGGAGGAATTGTTTGTAAGAATATTCCCCACAATCTGATAAAAATTAAATTGAGGCATGGCTTACTATGATTGAACTAGAAAAATTAACTTTTTATACTGACGAGGTAGAAAGTTGGTGTCTTCGACAAAGTTTTAGGAATGCTCAAATTTGTTGAACAACTTAATGTTATCGATTTATAAAGCGTTTTCTAAGGTAAACCGCTGAAATTTAGCCTTTTAATATAGCTTTTTTCGCTGTGACTTTTCGTGCGAACGATGTTCCAGACAAATGTTGAGGTATTAAAACCACATAATATTGTTGAAGACTGCATGTAAAAATTAAATTATCATTGAAGACTGCATGGAAAAATATTGTTGAACACTGCATATAAAAATTTCACCTGAAATCGGCAGGGCGGCACGCACCTCTTGTAAAAATACTCATTCCTTTTAAAGTTATTGAAGAATTTTAATTTTTTTTACACCAAGTTCAACTACGTATAAGAGAGAAAGGTGCGAACCAAGATGGACGAGCAGGCACTATTTTCAATGTCCGGACTACGCATAATAAAGGTAAGAAGTTTTTAAGCTCATTTTGTAATGTTTTTACTTGGGTATTTTTACTTACAATCTTCAACAATATTGTGTGGTTTTAATGCCTCCATATTTGTCTGGAGCACGGTTTGCACGAAAAGTCACAGTGGAAAAAGTTATATTAAAAAACTAAATTTGAGGGTGTTGCCTTCGAAAACGCTTTACAAATCGATAACATTAAATTTTACAACTTCAACCAGTTCAACAAAATTCTTTATTACGAGCATTTCTAAAACTTTGTCGAAGACACCAACTTTCTACCTCGTCAGCATAAAAAGTTAATTGTTTTAATTTGATCGTAGTAAGCCATGCCTAATTTTAATTTTTATCAGGTTGTGGGGAATATTCTTACGACCAATTCGTCCAAAGATACCTTGTGAATATATGCGATGGTTTGGCTTCTAGTGAATTAAGTTCACGTTTTTGGGGTTTCCGACCACTATGCAGCGGTGTCTTTTGATGACTCCTTCTCGATAACAAACATTTACCCAATTTGTTGAGCAGAGTTGTCTGTTTAACAAGACTAGGTCCAGGCCTCTGAAAAAATCTTCAAAGTTTGAGGGTTTCTGCACGTTTCTTTTAAATAAACGTTAAAACATCAACCCCCCTCTTGAGAATTTTCTGCGCACCGGCCTGGACTCGAGCATCAAATTTTATTCGTACCATTTGAGTCAATAATAGTGATAGGATGAAAATAGGATCAACACTCTATATAGCAACTAATGGTTATGATTTGGTTTTGTTTTGAGTCTGCTTTTCTGCGAGCAATTTTGTCTATGCGATTTTGCTCACCGTTCTCTGTTTGTGTTCGGCCTACTTTGATTTTTCTAATGTAAAATTGCATATCTCCTTGTGCGGTGCATGGTTCCGCCCTACACCGAGGTTGGTGTTATCTCATAACCTAGAAATTTGATGAGTGGCCTAAAACTATCTTCAAACTTGGCTAGAACTATCGAAAGCCGTTTCCAGGTCAGCCCTGAAATACCACGCATTATCCAGCCCTGATATTGACTAAAAACGGAAAACTCGCCAGGCCATTCTACCATCTCGGGGCCTATTCCATTTCAGGAATAGTCAATCCGCTAGGAACTCCTCTTTAGGTTTATGTTCGTTCCGGATTGGATGCGAATTCCCTTCCTCTTATACAATAAGCAAACTCAAAGACTTGAGTTGTCGAACAAATTTGAAAATTGACGTTGACTCGCGTAAATGCAACAAACGCGCGCGCAGCCTTTTCCAGATCCAAATGTCACCCAAAATAAGCAGCAGCAGCAGTAAAATCCTCGTCCGTCAGTCCCTGGCAAAGGCACGGCAAATGGAAAGGAAAAAGCTATTGCCAATTTGCATAAGTGCACATACTTCAAGCCTCGGTGACAAGCTCACGACTTGGAAGTTGTCTTGCATACGTATCTTCGCGCTCCTTTCCGGGATGCTGTTGGATTGGAGGTACCTTTTGGAGGAGTGCGATTTGTGCTGATTCAACTGGGATGGGTGCGTTGGATATTGGCATTTTTCCCCGCTTGCAAGCGACCGTACGTGTACTATTCTTTGGACTGGCACGATTGTGATCTTTACCATTAGAACGAAACGGTTTTGCGATGTCAATCATGAAGGAGAGGCAAGATGAATTACTGTTTTGTACGTAAGTTCCTTTCCCATTCCTCAGTTCGAAAAAGGCAGGGAATCGAGTAAGAAATATAGCTTCCCGCAGCATTGTTCGATCAAGATTAATTGATATTGCGGGTGGAAGGGTTCGATGAACCACTGTCTCTTTTTTCCCGCTATGGACCGAGCAATGCAAATTCTAGTTCTCGGATGTTTACAGTCCAGATCGCGACTCTGATACCAGAGATGCAGTGTCTTCCGCTCGCTCGCAAGATTAATGAGTGCAAATCTCGGAATGCAGAACCATCGTCGTCATCCAGTCAGTCCATTTGCCCGTGGTTGAGTTGGGATGAAGCAAGATGAAAATTAATATTTCATTATTTTCTTTAGGCAGAAACAGTTGGTGAGGCCGTCCTCTTTCCGATTCCTCTTCAAAACCGGGAATCTTTTTACGAGCGGGTTGTTGTTGTTTTGAGTTCTACCGCCACCTCCTTCGCCACCAAGCCCAACAACATTAACAACAACAAACAAGAAATCATAGTAGAAGAGAGTGCAATTCCTCCTGTTTTAATGCCCGTTCAAGCCCGTAACTAGTATGGCTGAATCAATGTAACGGTTTCGTGCGCATTATTTCTTTCCCCCTCCTCTCGTTGATCCCAAAACCCCTCGCCAAGTTCTCGTCTTCGGAGGAGATAGTTCGTGCTGGCTCTGCTGCCACATTTCCACATTCAATCTTAATCAAGTAAGACGAACAGGTAAAGAAGGCACCTACCTATAGAATGATCACTCGTTTGCTCCAGTGCAGCAAGACTTCAATTTTGCGCGACGTGGGGTGTTTCGAGAAAGGTGAGGACCTACCTCCGACGCCGCTTTCAGGAGAAGCGCGAAAAACAAGTTTTGCAGCTCAGTGACCAACAAACAGTGTGTTCAGCAGGTGCGTGGAAGGAGGGCTTTGGGTATCAGTCAGTGTAGAACATGTGTACCGGTGCAACATCGATCTGGATGTGATGTAATAATGATTGTTTTCTCTCTCTTTCTCTCCACTTCTCTGCCGGGCTGATCGATGCAAGTGCAGCGTGATTGCGAGTTTGGTTTATACGATTTTCTGGATCATGGCTGAGATGTATTTCAGTTTAAATGCAGGATTTTATTCAGTTCATTTGTTTCTCCGATAGAATATTTTAATATTCATATTTTCTTATAGAACGCGATGCAAATTTTGAGAAACTAAGCGAAATCCTTTAAAAATACTCCAACAAGCATTTGTGATAGTGGTCAAGTGTACACGAATAAATATCATCAAAAATTTAATTTGAAAACACATTTACCAAATTTTATGAACATGAAGCACAACGGTAGGGTAATTTCGGGAGAGATGCCACGTCAGGAGAGATGCTGCACTCTCTATATCTCGTATATGGAGTCACTTTTATACGGTAATATGATATTGCGAGATTGTCTTTCGAAGAATTACAACACTGGAGATGTAAAATATTCCTTATTATTAGCTTACGAAAATTTTAATAATGATTTTGTGCTTCCAGTCACATCACGGAGTGTCGAAAATTTTTCAGCACCACATTAAAAATTCGTGTTTTGAAGGTGCTCAATTTTTTCGTAGATCATGTATCGATTGAATAGCTGGGACCTTTTAGAAGAAATTCTAGTCACGAGCACGGTCATTCATGATTGCAGAGGAAAATGTCGTCTCTCCCCTGCAATTGGGAGAGATGCCGCATTAAAATTGCGAGTGAAATGCCGCACTCGATGGAGGAGGATGCGTAGCTAAAATGTAGTTCTAATTTTCTAATTTTCGTGTGCGCGTTGATTTGTAGTGTAGTATTGCGATAAAAACGAAAATTTCAACGAATTGATGCTTTTTCAAAGTGAACCTAAGTTATACAAATTCATGTATTTATAGGGTGTTTGGTTCATGGTTAAGAATCTCTCGGGGGGTGATAGACTGCCATATTTGGAGAAAAAAATTATTCTACACATACCATCAAATCTCAACCGTTACAGAGTTATTGAACTTTTCGTGTAAAAAACTTATTTGTCTTAAAATACCTCTAACTTTAAAAGTATACTTTGTATTTTAAATGTTTTAGTTCCATTCGAAAGGTGAGAAAATTTCCTATTGAATGGTGTTCTCATATCTTTTAAGTAATTAGTTTTAATTACCTCCTAGCTGTAAAGTAGTTAAAAGTTAGTGTTTTTGAGGAGGTTTTTGCTAATTTTCTCGAAATAATGAAGTATGATTATAGCAATATCCATTATCCAAAAGTTGGGTTTTAGGACGATTCATAATTTGTTCTTGGACGTCATATTTCTATCTCTTCTCATTTCTTTGTAATTTCATTACTATACTTTTCCTGTAATCGACTTGCAAGTGCTTAAAAGACTCTAATCTAAAAAATATGCTTTATATCGTTATTTACAAGATTTCATTGGAAAGCTGAGAAAATGTCCTATCAGTGTATGTACAAATATCTTTTAGTTAAGTGTACTAAATGATTTTTTACTAACGAAATAACTCAAAATTTGTGTTTTTTGGAGTTTTTTAATTATTCTAATTATTAATCAACAAAATTTATCGTCACTATTGTTCATTTGATGCCCCTTAATGTTCTCTATAACTTTTTATTAGACACTTTGTCTATATCTCTTTTCATTTTGCTGCTATTTAATAGTTAACACAGCATGAGCTCGCCACAAATGTAGTGGGTTCGAAATCGTTATTTTTGCATATGAAACGATGTGATAAAAACGATTTTGCGTCGAAATCAAAAGAGATAATTAAATGGAGTCAAAGAAAGAACTGTAGAACTTGCTGAGATGCATTATTTCCATGATAATAATGGCGATGTTTATTATTTACTATTTTAAGAAAATTAACGAAAATGCTAATAATAGCACTAACTTTAAACTAATTTACTTTTAAAAGAATACTAAATTCACTTAACTAAAAGGTATTAATACATTTTTCACTGTAAAATTTTCCTGGCTTTCGAATAAAAAGAAAAAAAAGTACAATAAGTGCCGTAATTTTTCAATTAGAGCTGGTATTAGTGAAAATGAGATAAAAATATCCAAGTTGATTAACCCAAAATCATGAAAATAAGAAAAGGTAAGTGTATCATGTCAAAGAACAAATTAAGCAGCTCATCAAGACTAACAATCTGAATTATTAAAATGATGAGGTTATCTATTAGGATTTTCAAGAAATGAACGAAAAATCGTTTGAAATTGTTTAATTTTCAATAAATTACTTTGAAAAGACTACTTAAACTCATTAGCTGAAACATGTGAGGACATCACTCAATTCGAAATTTTCTCACCTTTCGAATGGAACTAAACATTTAAAATACAAAGTATACTTTTAAAGTTAGAGGTATTTTAAGACAAATAAGTTTTTTACACTAAAAGTTCAATAACTCTGTAACCGTTGAGATTTGACGGTATGTATAGAACATTTTTTTTCTCCAAATATGGCAGTCTATCACCCCCGAGAGATTTTTAACCATGAACCAAGCACCCTATATATATATTTAGTTCAAACATATAGATAAATAGTACCCTTAATTAAGTCACTCTAACTTAACGGTTGCACAAGATTGCGAAAGAAAAAACATTTTTAAAATGTTGAATAATAAAATGTTTCTAGAAATGATAGTACCCCCTTAAGAAAAGTGAAGGTGCTAGCCGATTTATATGTGTAATCAAATTTCATGAAACTCAGTTGAAGACACTTAATCACAAAAACTTCAAAGAGAGCTAAAAAAATACTTTTGTTTACCATTTTTTTCAGTTTGTGACCATAGTGCGGCATCTCTCCCGCAATGACCTTTTTTGTGAAATGTTCGTGGAAATTTGATGAATTTTTTTTTTCATGACAAAAACCATTTCACAGTATTTTAGAAACTTGTCGCAATTGATAAAAATGATTTCATCAATTATTGAATGGTTTACTTTGATGCAGGATCGATTTTTAGAAATGTGCGGCATCTCTCCCCAAATTACCCTATGCAGAAAATTCGAAAATTATTACTGACTGAACATTTAGATTTATGAAACTCAAAGTATTACCAAATTCGTGTTTTGGTAGGTATATCTAGTAGACCCATTTCGCTCTTGAATGCTTGCTGTATTCGTTTCGTTTCAACTATGCTGACCTTTTCATTTACAGTTTTAGCCTACCACTTCTTGAATTCTATTTCATACGAATATGAAGAATCGATTCAAAGAAACGTATTCTAGCATGCAGTGTTTCTGGTTTAGGATCTTTCTTAGTTCACGGATCATATAATTCCTTTGGAGTTTTCCCGCAAATACACCCAGGCAAAACGTACTGCGAAATTTATATGAATTATCTTTTATGGAAAAGTAACAAAGAGTTGAGGACTAATAAGGCCGTTGTCAAGAAGGAAGAAGAGAGGCATTTGCTAGAGCGCTCCCCTGGGTGGTTTTGAAGATCTGAAAGAAACAGATTTTACCGGAGGATTGGATGGAGGAAGTAGTATGCCCCATCTATAAAAAGGGTGTTAAGCGGGATTGCGGGGTCGTCATGCCCTGCGAGGAGACAAACAGCCATGGACCGAGTGAACTGGAGACAACTTCTTGATACAGCCAAGGACAACGCGGCCTTATACTATGTTCACACTACAGAGTTAAAACACGTTATAATAATTACTAACAAGAAAAATGTCATCAAGATAGCATTAAAACACGTTTTAACTCGTAGTGTTAACGTAGTATTAGACTGATTGGTAACTAAATTATTTAAGTGAAAGTTTAGCAACAAGTTTTCCAATATAAAATGACACATCTTCGGATATAATCATTTTAGTGATAAATACTCCTAGGAATAATCATGGAAAAAGTAGTAAGAGACTTGATGTCTTCAGCAAAGTTTTTGCGAATTTCATTTAAAACATCTTTATTGAAGATATGAACGCTCTATGTATGTAGCACATCGAGATATAAATCGGTATTTACGAAATTATGCTTAAATCCAGTTTTCTTCAATGTTACTGTAAGCTTCAGGAACACATGGCTTGGAAAAAATGTTTATTTTATTGTTTAATAACAGCAGAAGAGAATGATCATATACAGTAATATCAGAATAATTGATTTAAAAGGTTCACTTTCGCAAATAGCAAATATATCTCGATACCCTGAATATATGGAGCATTCATGTCTTCAGCCACGTTATTTGTAATAAAATTCTCGAAAACTTTACTGAAGACACCAAGTTTTTCGAGACTAAATTTGTTTGAAAAATTAATGCATCCATCTGGGAGGATTATTTACCAAAATTATTTACCAGAAGATGTTGAACGTTGCGAAATTCTACGAAAATACTAAAACTCTACAGCTGACTGTTTTGAAGCTATATGATATTGACCGTAAAAACTGTTTTCGAGCATTTATTTTACTATTCTCGCTATTAATGCTCATAACATAAGAACGAGTCCTTATATACGAAATTGTATTACGCCATTTAATTCAGTACTCAAATGTACATTATAAATAGTTTCTATGTCAACCGTTGTTACGGCATTTAATTAGCAAGGGACTGGAAGGTGCAGTAGTATATTTTTAAATATATCAAGAGCCATAGTACTCAAGGGAGAGCAAGGAGTTGAAGGGAGAAAGTTTAGAAAAGCGTGGAAGAGTCATATGAGCAAGCTTAGAGTTTACCGGTAACTTAACCATTTGTCTGCTACCGTAGGAGTCAAGATCATTTGGCATTAGAAATGCGAATCGCCTGAGTCTACGGCATGTCCGGACAAGTGTAAAGTAACTTGTTACTTCATACTGTCGGAACCGACAAAAAGTTAAGTCACGGTAAACTTCCACACTAAGCATTTGCGACGTTGAAATTCATTGAATGAGCTAGTTTTTTTTTGTTTTTTGGTCCCCCACCAAAAAGATAAATTAATAGTCTCCAACTTGATTTTTTTAAATTTTCTTCATTTCCAATCCTACTTAGTGGCTATTCAAATAATTCATAGTACAAAAGAAAATCAAATACTCATAAAAACTGATCCTAGCCTATAAGAGCCCAACGGAAAATACCTTTTTGCATCAGTTTCTATGTGGATGTTTCCATGCAAATATTATAAAGCTCAGCTAAAAAATCTCATTTCCACAATTTAGCAAAAGTTCCAACGGTGTTTAAAACATTAAGGGGGCGTCTGTTGTAGAGGGCAAAAATAATCGACTTCTTTTTTAGCCGTTTAATTGTTAGTAATGAACTTCTAGAAAGGTCTCCCGCAATCTCGGCGGCCATGCTGAACTTCTTTTGTTTTAAATAGCCATGCATTCAACGCGCGTATTTGCTGTAACACACGCAGATTTCAATCTATTTGCAACAAATTTTTGAAAAACTGACAGCGATAAAAATACAGTGTAAACAATGCACTCCAAACTACCTCTACACAAATTTTCAAGATAAAATACCCAATGGGTCATTTGCCAGAGCGTTTTTTCCGTGATGCAATTTGATGTGTTTTTTTTTTTTCAAAACTGCGTTTTTCAAATTTGCGAACATGATAACTCAAAAACTAATTAGCGAATTGACTTGATTTTTTACGAGGATGCCCAATATGTATACCCTGTCGATGAACCACAGAAAACTGATTAAAATTTTTTTCTCCATATTAATTTGAAGAAAAATGAGCGAATTTTACAGTCAAATATGAGATTTTTCGGTTTTCATGAAGCTATTTTCCGAAACTCGAACTTTATTTTATTTTTTGTGGTTTATCGACTAACGGCAAGTCTAAGCTTTACAAAACTTGTTGAATTTCCCGTATCAGACAATTTTATCGTGCTCGCCGCGGCACTCCTCGACTTGGAAATGGTTGGTCGTCTACTCTTGGAACGCTCGTATTGGTGGCTCTGTGCGACTGAAAATATTTTTTTCGTGCACAATGAATGTATAAAGCGATCGTAATATTACTCAAAAGATCCATTGTTGTCTTGCCTTCAAAATCTTTAACAAAATAACTTTTGTTTTGAGCACTTTACACCAGAGGCTCCCCTTAGCTTCTCAATGTAATGCTCAGATAATAAACTTCCTAAATTCTTATATAAATATTAAATATTTTTAAAATTAAACTGGTCATCACCAATATTTTTTTATTCAATTTATTTTGGCTTGGGAAGGATTTATAACCCCCCCCCCCCCCCCCCCCCCTGGCAACGCCACTGTCGACCGATGACAATCTTCGAGCTCCTTCAAAGGCTTGGAGCTGCGGAGCGGAATATTAAAAGTGAATGCACGAAGTACGGAATTTGGTCACTTGATGCTCATGTATTTCAAGATACCAACTACCTGCCATCTTTAGTCATAGATAGACCGGAACCACATCAATTGCCGGAAGTTGAATCTTCTCATTTAGATGGCACGTTGACCGGCCGGATTCAGCCGATTCCAAGAGCCCCACAGCGGAAATTTTTTCCCGCTTAGTGGTAGGAAACCGCAAAAATCAATTATTTTGACCGATGATGATTTTGTTAGTGCCTTTAGGTGGACTTTTTGTGACTTTCTTAATCAAACATGAGGCAGCGGGCATTCCCAGATGCTCTTCGGCTCATTTCAGCGTCGATAGTTGGTTCATCAACTGAATTATGTTCACGCAAATTTTGCGTTGTAAAATGCATACTGCATTCGGTTAAATTTTGAAAACTTGGAGAAGGTCGGCTAACTTTCAAGAGTGGTGCTTTAGCCAAAGATGGTAATCGAATCGAATTATTCAGCCAACGTTTTTGAATGTTAAGAAAATATTTTTTCCTTATATAGGTATACTTTGATAGTACATACCCTCGATGGTCACCCATCAAAAAAAATCCATTTGATTTTGTAAGCTTCAACTAAATGGGACAAATTCTATGAAAGTTCTATGGGATTCAAGGGAACTTCAACATACTTTAGACAAGGTGTGTGCTATTTAGAGTAGTTCTGTAAGATCCGACAAAGTATTTCAAACTTTAAGTAAGTCATAGATCCAACCTGAAAACCTATCAAGTATAGCAAAAATCTGCCAGCTTAGAAGACGTCCTACAGGTTTCAGAAAAGTCCTTTATATTTCGAGAGACTCCTAACTTACAAGAGCAGAGTATTTATGATTATCACACATGTTTCAACAACTTCGGATAATACTGCGAACTAAAAATTTTGAAAAAATCTTACAGTTTCAGTATATTTTAATTAACGGCTATCGGTGATTCAGTCAAACTGCATTGAACTCCATAAAAAATCCTACGACCTTCGGTAAAATCTTAAGTATCTCTGAAAAGTTCGCGAAGATTCAGGAATATTCTAAGGATTTATGGAAAATCTTTTAAAACATCATCATCGATGTTTATAAAATTCCATCAAACTTAAATAAAATGACAATGAGCCTCAAGTACATTTCATGAAACTTCACCAAAGTATGTCGAGCAAAAACTTACAAAATTAGGAATATCTGACGAATATCGAAAATCTCTGCAAGCTTTAGGTACGACATGTTCCATAAGCTTCTGAGAAGTCTTACTAACTTCAAGGAAATCTGTAAAATATCGAGAAATTTTTCGTGCATCAAACATGATTGAAGGGGAAGGTTGATATTTTTAAAGCGTTGACAAAACGATTTTTGGTTATCGATCTTCAAACACTATGCACATAATATTTAAATGCTCAGCCCCTATACATTCACAGAGAAACAACATTTTGAATGGGATGGGCGATATTCGCACACCTTGCGGCTACGATGGAGCTTCGTACTACTCATACAACTGACCAAACGCAACTAAATGGACGATTTTATCTCAATACCTCGTTTTTGGATCTTGTGAGCATGATTAAAAAATGTGTATCCAACATATTGGTGTGGTCCAAGAAATATTTACTACCTTGGTAAGACCTATCTTGTGCGTATTATCGAGTTATGCCTGCAACTGGTTGCCTGCCGTTACTTTCTCAAATCATTTTTATAGCTCCAAAGCATCTGCTTCAACAGTCTGCAGATCAACACAAATCTTGAGTTTTTCATCCATATATTTGAATTTTCGCTCGATAGCCCTTTCAGAACATTCTGCCTTTAAATCTCAAAGGGTAAATCTTGTAAAGTGGTTAAAAATACAAATCCCGGATTAGGCGAGTGAGTCCGGGATTCAAGCGACTTGTCCCGCATGACCAGACGTTCCGTAAAGTGTCCCGCATGTATTCATGTATGGGAAATGATCGCTAGGGACCGGATGGATGTACCAATGATATCTCTGCTCTCGTGGTGTTCGATCCATCTTTCATGATAATAAGGTCGTGTTGTTCTGCGGTACCCAGTATTGTGGCAGATCTTCCGTCTGGTTTTTAAGACCCTCAGACATAATGATGACCTTTTAGATCTCCAAGATTTTTCGAGTTAAGCATAAGCATAAGAATTAGCATAAGAGATCGCCCATAGTTGCTACTCCGTTATTGACCAGAATCAAATTAGGTTGCAAAATGTTCATTGGAACAACATGCTTGGGAATAACATGATGAGCCACATTGCACAATCTATTCTGATCCCTGCATGCTGATCAATACCGACGCCGTCCACGTCCGAATGCAGATCTTCTGAGAAAGGAAGGAATGTTAGTCCGATATATGTTGCTACTAGAGACCGAGGTATCCTCTGCATCTCCACATGTATCACGGGAAGGAGATAGTTGTTAGTAAGTGTGCCAATAGCGTTATCATGTAATAATTGTCTGGGCAGCCGGCTGCCGAGAATTTGTGAAATTTATCATTTGTTGTATTAATACGATTAGTAAAATAAGCAACTTGAACACCGGATAGCCGACTATAAGGAGCACTGCTTATATTTTTTAATTATATTCAATCACACGACGCATTTTTTCTATCGTGTCGGTGCTGATTTTACCCGTCGATCGTTTGAATAAAATGAGGAATCTTATACAGAAGGTTCATCAGACTCTTCCATAGGTGTCGCGGAGTTGGTAGTTTGGAAGGGAATATGGTTTAGGATTCGCTTCAAGCAAGCGATGCGACCTGCAAAGCATAGTTTATTAAGTAGTAGTTTAGTTAGTTTTCGAGAACACGATCGCTTGAAAAGGAAGATCTTGTTTAGTTTTTGGTTCTTCTTAAACTCTGGGTAGCCGGCTACCGAGAGTATCCTTTGTTTTCTAAACAAAAGCAATTTCAACTCCACACAGCAGATCGTGAGAGTATTGCCTAGGAAAGATAATCTTATCTGCGTAATGGGCCGGATCACTATTTATTGCGACATTATTTAGACTAATTGCACTATTTCTTCTCTAAGATATATAATGATAACCTTTTAGACATAATGATGACCTTTTAGATCTCCAAGATTTTTCGAGTTGATCAAAAAGGTAATTCAGAGTCTGTCCAAATATTCGCGGTAAATTTGTTTGAGCTGTGAACATTGTCCGCTAGGTAATTTCCCAGAACAGCAGCACATAATTCTCAGTAGGGAATGGTGACGGTTTCGGGCTCGATGTTGCCCATCTACAGAACGATGTCTGACTGATTACTAGATGACAAATACAATCATACTGCGTGCAGTACTCGTCGAGAAGAGAATTTAAAAAACACAAAAAATCACTGAATTTTCAGCTTTGTCAGGTGGAGAAGGGATGATGAAATTGCCGCGTCGTCCTCGTTCGTAAGCGCGTGTTCAGCATTGGCTATGTACATTAGGTTTGTTCCAGTACCAGGAGAAACTGGAAGTACTCCGTAGCAAACAGGAAGAAAATCGTTCCCGTATTATCTTCTTCTCTTTTTTCTTCTTCTAGTGGCAAACCGGAGTGAAAAGGAGCAAGAATTTTTTTGGTCCGGAGCAACAGGGAGTTACTTCCATGTACTGAAACAAACCTATTGATTCCCATGCGTTCAGGTGTGCAGCTTTCCGTACAGTTTTCACGAGTTTCGCGCTGTCCCAGTCTATTGTGTGATTGTGAGGGAATGGTGAGCCCACCTAGTGGAGCTTGGCGATAAGAAGGTGACTTGATTTGGCACTGGTGGGAGTTGACACGATGAAAATGCTGCACCCTTCCCGGAAGTATCAGTGAAGCAAAGGAGATTGTAATTATCTGATGGGGAGCCTAGAACCCATCTAGGCTCACGAAGATTCCTTATGACACCACTGAATACTCGAAGAACTGCCACCAGGTTTGAGACACTTCGGAAGCTCATCATTCCAGTTCAGATTCTCCTGTCACAACTGCCGAACGAACATTTTGGCGCCATGGTGGTCCGACGAAGCCTAACGAGTCGAAAAATTGAAGCATCTCAAAGACAGCTAAAGGACCTAAAACTCTGATATCCTCCAATGGAAACTATAAAAGACCCAAAGTTTTTATTGAAGATAGTACTATCAATGTTTAATGGTTTTTTTTCTATAATGTGTTCCCAAATGGCCGGATGGTTGAAAGTATACTTCCTGAGTGAGATTCCCGCTCAGCGAATTGGCCACCATGGTGGAAACCATTGTGCATTACAAAACCCATTACTTCTGAGTATAACTTGGCAATTTCTGACAACGTGTACGACATGTATGTATTCACTGAGACTTGGCTAAATAGTAATACTTTATCCAAACAAATTTTTGATAGCAAGATCTAAACCAGTGGTTTTCAACCACGGGTGAATTCACCTCCTAAAGACTAATGTAGGGGGTGAATTATGCGGGACAAAGTTTTATTTGTTATCCGAACATTTCCGTCTGATATTTGTCTTTATATTTGTTTCAGTGTGTCAAGAATTGAGATGCTTGCTGAAAGCGGTCAGAAACAGTCTCTGATTGTAAAATTATAGTTTTCATTCTACTGAAAATAATTTTTTTTTTCTGACAGGGTAATGATGATAAACAATTTTCGCAAAGGGATGCATCAGAGTGATCAATATTCGAAAAGAGGTACACGCAACGGAAAAGGTTGAAAACCACTGATCTAAACAATGATAATAGTAGCAAACAGATTGGTGGGGGCGGACTGATAGCCTGCAACACAAATTTTCAATTCAAATCCCGTCTGGTATCTTTTTATAACTGCGGTAGCATTAAACAAACCTGGATCGCTCTCACGCTTACACATTGTACGCAGAACCTCACGACTACAATATTTCGAAAAATCTTCTTTAGCGTGAATCTTCTGTAAAGGACTTAGGAGTTATTCTAGATCCCATACTAAATTTTTATGATCATATATGGAATACATCATTTCAAAGGCCTCCAAGATCCTTGGATTCATTTTCCGCGTCGTTGCTAAGGCAAAAAAAATGTTTTCATTGCTAATCTGCTTCAATCAAGAATCGATTGTTATAATCTTCTGCAACTTGTGGATTTATTTTCGCTTTTAAGAATCCCACGGGCCAGAATTAATTACGGCTATAAGCAGCCATTCATTAGCATGTACCGTCTATTCAATCGTTACTCCAATGTTTTCGATTTTCACCTGTTATGTAGTGCTGTAAAACGATTGTTTCTAAGTTTCCTATCTGGATTGTTATATCTTTAGTACTAGTAATTAGATATAAATAATGTACTGTTAATGTTAATTGTATAGTATTAGTCAATGAAATGTATCATTTGGAAATGTAATCTGTTGATACAAAAGATGAGGAGGTTTTATGCCGTGTGAAGAGCGTTATTTGGAAGGTTGCCTGCTGTTTATTACAAATAAACGAATAGAAAAAAAGACAGCAACCTCTTCTGCAGACAATCAGATCGAACAATTTCCGTTTTTATAGTTTCGGTACACCAACGAAACTATTCATGTAGTCTTCAAGCCTCAATAACATATTGCTGGCCCTAGCAGTACTTTTCGACCAAATTTCTCCACATTAACAGACCTGTCCAAATCCCACACATCGTTTCCTACGACGGCGGCATAATATTGTGGACCTGGAGGGGGTTTTTAGCCGTTTCTCACATAGTTCTTGTACTTCTTCTAAATACATGCATACGTTCACGGAAAAATTCGCGAATGAAATTAACGCTTGTTCCCGTTCATCCTATTTCTTCATTTTTCTTCCAAGTTAGAGATACCACTTTCTGGTCCACTTTCGGCTCGGAAGATTCGAGTTTTCTGCCGCTTCCTGGCAGTTCATCCAAACTTGTTAATGGCCGATTTTACACTCGAGTGATTAAGTTCAAATAGTTTTGCCAATTTTCACATAGCCATGAGTCCAGAACCTTAATTTTGATTTCATTTTTAATGCGCGACAGTTTCGTAAGGAAGAATTTAAACCGAACAAAAGGTAAACAAACGAAAGAAAGTAAACGCACAGCACACGGAAAAAAATCCGTTCATACATTCAACCGTGACCAAGTTCCTGAAACTATGAATAATAAACCTCGTATTCATGAAACTGTTTGTGTTTTCTAAAAACCAGTTCGCCCCGAATATATACATAGCGTTACATTAGAATGTTTGGTTGGGTTACTGCTGTTGTTCCCTGGACATGTTTAGTTTTTGTTGAAATTCGTGTTCATGATTTCAAGAGCTTATTCGCGATTCTTGTGAATTCTCGTGACGTTAGCGGGATTAAAGATCATGATTTCAAGATCTTAGTCGCGATAATCGCAATTTCCATTCACGTTATCGTGATATTTTAGTCACGAGTAGAGTGATTCGTGTTCATGATTTCAGGATCTTTGTCAAGATTTTAAATATTTTTGTCGCGAGTTGTGTGATTTGTGTTCATGATTTCAGGATCTTAGTCGCGATTTTTGTAACTTCTATTCATGTTATCGCGATATTTTAGTCATGGATAGAGCAATTTATGTTCATGATTTCAGGATCTTAGTCACGATTTTAGATATTTTTGTCACTAGTTGTGTGATTTGTGTTCATGATTTCAATATTTCAGTCACGATTTTCGTAATTCCTGTTCATGTTATCATGTTATTTCATTAGAGCTTACTTACAAAGAGTGATGTAATTAATGTTCATGATATCAAAAGTTTTATCATGGTATTCGTAAATTCTCTTCGCTTTATCGTGATCTATTATTTCTGGTTACTAACGGTTTTTTTTACTCTGAATAGGGTGATCATATGAACTGGATCATTAAGATAAGACTCATTCACGATACCTTGTTCTGTGAACTATATCACGCACACTATTTGGGGTTCTCAGTGCAGTTTTCGTTTTCTGTCCGGACATCACAATGAACCTTACCAAATGAATAACGATGTTTGCGGTCCTAATAGTCTTTTTTATATCAACTGCTCGTACCTATTACTGGTCGCTAGCAGCTAGGTATTTCATGAAAAAGTGCATGGTACAAAAATGATTCCATGAATAATTACCCAAATTTTGCAAAAAAGTTCACGTAACAATTTCATTACCATATTGCACGAAATTGTAAATGATTGGAGATATCTTCTAAATATCATAAGCACGCAAATAGATACTAGATATATCGTAAATACTAGGTATCATGAACCAGTTCACGAATGCATGAATAATATTTCATGATTTCGTGAACTATTTCACGAGCACGGATATTGGATTGTGACTAAAATGATAGGAATCATGAACCAGTTCACGAATACATTAATAATATTTCATGGTTTCGTGAACTATATTGGATCGTAACTAATATATTAGGGATCATAAATTAGTTTAGGAGAATTGAATAGATTCATAAATAAAATCACGAAATCGTGAAATAGATCACGATAAAATATTTTGATTTTGTGAACTAATGTTCCTATTTATGAAAAAAAATTATGAATCAACCTTCGGTTTTATGAATAATGTTCATCAATTTGTGAACTAGTTCGCGCGCTGAGAATCGAATTAGAAAAACCTTGGCGGAATCCGTGACTGAAGTTCACAAAACAAAAACAAACAATAAACCTAATAAAACCGTTATGCGGGCGTTACTGAAGGGAAATTGAACAAAATTATAAAAGCCATGATTTTTGTCATGGTCCTGTTTTTGTAACGTAAAAACGTGACTGTTCCTGAATTCATGGCACTTTATTCACGATTTTGGGAACAATTTTTTTTCGTGCATGCTGAGATAGCACATTAGACCATCACTAATTCTTCGTACAACGCAAATGTATGTGGATAGCTCATTTTCGATACAGTCCTCAATGCAGAACAGTTCAGGAGTAGGGTAAAGTGCCTATGTTTACCTTATTAGGGAGAGTTTCTTACTATTTCATTAATTACTCGACCTACAAACGATACAAAGCGTATACTTTGTTTCGTCGTTAACAACCAATAGAATAACACAAATACCCTGAAAACGATGAAATGCTCTTGTTTGAGCGCAACGAAAACTCGAATCGAGTGTCCCTATTGTCGCCATATCATTTGACCCAATGCTTTAAACAAAGATGGCAGACGCTGCTCTAACCAAATGGACATCAATGTACAATGTACCTCAAACAGAAAGAGGCAAATTTATTAGATTGGGGTACGCAGTGTCACCCAAGAAGCAATGGAGACGGATGATGGTTTGTTGGTGCACTGTTTTAAAGGCGATGGAGGAGGGATGTCTTTTGAATAGTTCAAAAATTTTCCCAGTCCAAAATTCATGAACACCAGAGTGTAGAATCCTGTCGAAAACTAAATCGCTACACGAATGCCAACTGTTTGTCTTAATTTGTCAGAAAGTCGTAAACCTTACTGAAGTCAATTTTAAACCTGTGTTCCAGTAAACCTACCATCCTCTGACGATATTAAATAACCAGCCCTAGGAGAGTCGACAGAGAAAAAAAAAACCTGCTCTACCAACAGACCATCTGTTCCCCGATCGCAACAGATAGTTACGGGGTCAACGAACCCGTGCCGCCAGAGTCGACAGGTTTAACAAACGAGGGGGCGGCATCCGCGACCCTGGGCCAATTTGTAGGAGTTGTTTGTTTCTTCGTCCCTGATCCGAATGGAGTTACGCGGCGCGGTGCGCAATCACTCGGCGGCCATTTACACTGAATTGATTTTCTTTTCATCATCGGGGCACGTCCCATCGCTCCAAAGTCAGTACGAAGTCAAAGGATGGGCCGGGTGTTGATAATGATGATGGCGAGCTGCAGTATCCATCCACCAAGTGGCTGGGTAATGGGCACTGATTACTTGCTCGTATAGCTTCGGAGTCCCATCAGGTGTACAATATTAAGATGACGCAGCATCCGTTCTGGTGTGATGAGATGGAAGAAACTTAGAATAGTTTGCTTTTGTCTACGAGATAATTACTTCGCCGTAATTAATAATATTTTGATTGATGGTCGTGTCGCGTGCTACGTGAGACAATAGGGACTAGAATATACAACCCATTTCAAACATACGCTAATGACGAAAAAAGATCGCTTCGCTTGAAAGTTGTGTTCAGGAAATAGTTTTAAGTTATTTGCATTTTATCCGTTGTTTGGCCTTAGGCGTTTGGTAGTAGTGTGTTTTTATGTTCCTAGATAAATCTCTTATATAGAAACAATACTTTTTCGTCGAACTAAAAAATGAGCTCACAATCTCAAAGTTTATGAGCAAAAAACCATCGCTTGTTATTTTTCTCTTCATGAGCAAAAAAACTTGAATTTCTTACGATGCGAAATACGATTCCCGGGCATCCCTTTAACATTTATCAAAGGAGGCGAATGGCGAATGAATAGCTACGACAGCACACAGGAAGCTCTCATTGACAAATCAATGTGAACTGCGTTAGTAAAAATGTCATAAACGGTATTGAGTACATACTGTATCAACAACAGGAAAGTGACACAAAACCGCAATTCACATTTTCAGGTCGAATTCCTTCACGCATCCATCATTCACCATCAGTTCGCAGGAAAATTTTCCAGTTTAGCAATCTGCCGGCAATGTGGTGGGAAATTTGACTCGCTAGTAATATTACCGCAAGGAAGCCAATATCGGACAACGGCCCGCACCACGAATACCTATGGGGATGGAGCAGTTATGTAAAAGTACGAAATGAAATGTGACATTTTTCTCTCTCTCTCTCGGTCTATCCACCAGTCTGAACCGCGACGACTGTGGTTTAGGTCAGTTACAACCAGCCTGGTCGGACGGGCGGCGGCGGGAAGATCTTCTCGAATGGTGCAGTTCTCCAGCTCCCGTCTAGCAGTAGAACCGCCGAGCGACACTGCCGCATTTGCGTTGCCATAGGGGCCGGTTCCCCCCTCTGCGCTTGCATGGTGGTTGGTGAAAATTGAAACCAGTTTGGATGCTACTGGTCGCGGCGCAGCTACCAGCTACCTTCATGCACGAATCCCAACCGTACACATACGCGAACGGGATCAAAGCATGAAAATGGGGCTCTAATGCTTTTACTGCACTGCTGCTACTATCTGCCACTGACTAGCTTTATAGGTACCCAGGAGGATTGGATTGCGAGGAAGGCTAGAAATTAAATCGCTGGCTTTTTTCTAATTTACAGTTTTTTCCTCTTCTGTACACCGGCAGACCGGTATGACTGGAAAAATGAAACCAAACCACTAGGTTTTCTTTCTGCTTCGCACTTTACTGAACCGCGTTATAATTGCTGATAATCGGTACGCTTTAGGACTTCACTTCGGGAGCGAACAAGCTATGCACTGGACGCACGGTTGCGCATTAGCTATGTTTGAACAGTTTTGACCTAACGCAGCGCATGGAAGAGTGCAGTAAAATTACGTGTATGTTTTTTTACGACCCTATTAGGAAATTTTGTCCAATACATTGTATGCTAGCAGGTTTCCCGTTCTAAGAATGTATCCGCAACAATATCGGCCTGAATCCTTTTAGATTTTAGATAGTGATATGAAACAATACTTGAATAGTACGAGTTTGTTCGCGTGCCTCGAATCGATTTTAATGATTTTACATTCACACGAAGATGTGCTACTGATTTTCAATGTTTATCTAAATTTTCCGCATTTGACATTTTTCAAGGCCTACTAAGTCTTTCCAGGGCCGAGTGGGTAGTAAGATTCGAAGTGATTTCTCCTCGTACTGACGAAAGTTCAGATATGGCGTGTGTAAATGAAAATGAAAATTCCCTGGTGGCTATTTGGAAACACTCTTTGTTAACAGGGCTGTTTGTCCGACGGTTTAGCGAAAATGTGTATGTTGAATACTACACCCAAGATCCAACGGACATATTTCTATTACTTTTGGGTAAGATTCTATTGCCTTTTTGGCAACAGACCATGCAATTGCGCATTGAGGTATTAAACTCATATTACCGCAAAGATAGGAAACGGTGGAATGCCGATGTCAGATAATTCGGTCGATTAGTTTTAGTATCGAGTCAAACCAGCCGGAGTTCTGGCGGATTTCTACCAAAATTCAGGCCGGAATCTGCACCAATTTTGGCAGAAATAGGCGGAATTACAGATTTTTTATAGGGTAACTTGGATAGTGAAAGAAAAATTTTAGACAGTTTTCGGATCCGACACAGCTCCCGATCTGGACCAGTTCCCAAATTTGGACCTCCCGGATCTGGATCATTTTCCGGATCTGGACTAGTTCCCGTTCCGGACCAGTTTCCGGATCCGGACAAGTTCCCGAATCTGGACCAATACTCGGTAATGGATCAGTCCCTGGATCTAGCCCATCCCCTTTTCCCCTAACCAGGCCCAGATTTGGTGCTTAGATCCAGACAAGAGTATGGATCCGGACTCTCGGATCGGATACGTGGATCCATCTATCTATTTATCTTGCTTTCCGTACATGATGGGAAGGACTGTTAATGTTTTGTGCAGTCGCTACCTTGCTGGTGACGTTCGTGATAGAAAAAAAATTCAATTTAACTACGACCGAAATACCGCACCACTATTCCGAGTCAGTTTTTTTTCTGACTGTGCTTTAAAGCTAGCTGAGTGTGAGCCGATGGGTACCTCCGACGACCGACTGACAGTCTTTCAGGCTTAGTGGAGGTTGATTTGAATATTTCTCCGATGGCAAAAATAATACCAATAAGTCTCATTTTCGATACCGGTCCCCGGCTGGTCTACTTCCGGACCAAAGACGTGTACGAAAAAGTATTTTGTCTGCGTACCCGTCCGGGAAGTAGAGTTTGATGGTGTAGTCTCCGAGAAGGGCCTTGATTGCGAAATAGGGGGTAGGTCCTTCCAGATCCCTGTGCTTCAGTCAGTCTAAATTCTGGTATGCAAGCAATTGTGTTCAGTAAAAATCGAGCAGTATTAGAAAACTTATTTTCCATCAGCCACGTTTCGAGCCTTTCACCGGATTTGTTCTTCCAAAATTTATTCTTTTGAACGGGGCTCGTCTACTTGTTTGCCTTTTTGTAACCCGGTACATGAACTGAAGAACCCATTGTAGAAATAAGGCACAGTGTGGAAAATGCGGAGAAGATCAAGACATTAGCTCCTGGTCTCGGAAAGTCCACATGGGACATCCAAAACTTCAAGTGTCTCTATATTCCAGTTATATTATTTTTCTAGGTTTACTTCCGACGTAGATCTTCCTCAATTTTAGCATTTTTTCGCCATGGCCGAAAACAATATTGAGGAGCGTTTTGGAGATCAAAACGTGCTATTATTTCAATCGGATTAGCCTTTGCCCGGTACCAGGTATTGAAGTTGTCGCTTGTTAAATCCGAATCGTAGGCAAAGATTTATTGATATTCTTTCCATGTACATCGCACCTCAACTGGTTCGAGAACCTGAGCTGATAACCGATCTATCTTACTGCGTGACATTCGCGACAATTTCAGTATGACCATCTTGAATACAGTGGAAATGACACGAATGCCTACCAGTTCGGCCAAGTGCGTTAGCTTTATCGTTGTACTCTACCTCATCATTGTACTCATTGAATTGAAGGTGCTACGCATCCACTATATCCGAAACAATCGAATCAAAATGGGAAATTCCTCCGGTAGCAGTGTGCATTGTTTTGACTGGCTTGTTTTTCTACACCGAGATTAAAGTTAAGACGAAACGAATACCTGGCGTGAACAATCGTGGACGATTTCCCACTCCGTTGTGGGCAGAAAGTGCTCAGAATTGTATCCTATGAGAACTTTTTGAACGTCAAATCGCCCAAATTTTTCCGAATATACGCGACGTTAGAAACGCAAATAAAAAACTTGATGCAAACTGAAAAACGCGGTTATTGGCACCGGTTCGTCAACGGATTAACGAGAGAACCAATATTTCGTCTAACATACACGGAACTAAGAATTCTTTATCGGCGACAGCATTCCACGCAAATTCACATTCAAATGATAGATGTTTCGTGATAAAATTATAATAATGTATATAAACGTAAAAATTGTTCTTCAAACACACAAATTTAACTGACAGAAAAGATACTCGCGCTAAGCATTTTCCCCACAAAACTTATGGTTTTATATTTTCCTACGACCATCGTCACTGTTCCAAGTAGGCGCTTCGATCGATGGAGCATGGAAAGCACTCCTAATTTTCCCGGAGAGAATATGTGCGATTCTAGATTCTTCATATTGAAATCGTTCCGGATTGCCTGATACAAATATTAGTTTGAGTTCATTCGCATTGATCTGTTCCGGCTAGTAAGAAAAGTGACACTTAGATTAGAATGGTAATGAGAAGGCGGACACTTTAGAGTTAGAGAACGCTCGAAAATTGGCAAATTTTGTGGGATAATGGAAGTTTAGGAATCGCAAAGGCATCAACCAACCTTGGTTAAAAAGGATGGATGAACGTCGTGACTTCCTTCGCGTGGCATCTCTGGTTGAATGCGCATCTCCGGCCTATTGGGGTCGTAAAAAGCGTTCTCTGTGCTTGCGGTGATGGCTATCGCGACATTAAATATGTTGTCTGGTCGTGCGCCTAGTGTTCTACACACCAAAAAAAACTAAATTTTACCGTTGAGGAATTTCGAAACTTACCACAATCTAACAAACCGTAATTGACGAAATATACCCGTGTTCTGTTTAATTTTACATGAAAGATGTACTTTCCAAGCGCAGTGCCATAAAATTACACATTTTAAACAAACGCCATATGTGGAGTAAAATTACGTGACTCGCAAAATTCAACGACATGTCAAATTAAAATCAAATGTAAAACTATTTCATTTTTGATGCTCGTATAATCATGGTCAAGAGACGTAAATCCACAAGATTTTTTCAAGTTCTATAGTGCCAGATCTGCGTTAAACGAATCCCTTCGGCCTGGTTCTAGTCCGAGTCTAGTCCTTGTTCTAGTGCTGGCTATCCTCCAAATTTATGTATATCTACTCTTTTGGTTGACTTACTGACAGGTACCTGCAAATGTGTTCCCAAGAGTTCTAAGCGAATCCAAGGAGGCCAGTTGGCGATCCGGTTCAAGATGTCCTGATAGTGATCTTCCGTTTTCCACAAAGCTACAAGTTTAACTTCTTTTTTTCCTTGTCATTTTTTTCTGATTGTTCTCTGATACGGTATCTGCTACTGATGTTGGGATCAACAATCTTTTGCCTTCCTTATTTGTATACTGATTGTCTAGTGATTCTTTCTCCTTGCTTCAATTTTTAATCAAATGATTATTCATGTTAAAAAATTACAAACTGTTTATATTGTCCTTAAAAATATTTCTAACAACATCCCATAATCTGAATAAAATTGTATATTAACATTTTTTGTCTATCGATCTGAACTCATTGTTTAAGATGTAGATGTGTCAAAATGTATTTCCATGAGTATAAATATAATAAATAATTCCAAATTTCAAACAAATCCTATTTATTCTCAAGAAATTTAAATTGTAAAGCAAAGAAATTTATATCTCAATAAAAATATGCAATTGTTTTACATCGAGGATTTCCAACGCAAGAATTTTGTGCGAAAAACACACATACGTGGTTAATCTCAGGTTTTAATTTGTTCCAAACTTTCGAGTGGGTAATTCTCCCCTCGGTAATTTTCGAGTGGGTAGTACTACCCACGCATTCCGCCGGCCCTGAGTCTTTCATACATACAAGGTTTTTCAGAGTGATATTCAAGTAACGTTTACGTTACCGTTGTGCTTTATTCAAGTTTTATCGAAGCTGCTCACTTTAATATTACAGGACTGTATACCAGGTCAAGAAATATTAAGTATTATTCAATCAAGCACAACAGACTGATTGTATACTAAGCGAAATGGCTGTAAATATGAAATTGTTGTTTTTAAATCATTACTCAAAAAGCTGCTACTTACCTATACTATTACATCTGGATAAGTGAAACTTTTTTTTAAATATTTCAATTAGAATCAGATAACATAGTAGCGTTTGGCTTGTTGGCAGCAGGTTTCCATTTGCTGGCGAACCAACACCAAAACATTGTTCCCGAAGAGCGGATAAACTTCCCCATAGAATTTTCGAATTACTTTTGAAAATTCCTGTTTAATAGTCAGAGAGAATCAGTAAACTGCGAGCCGTTTCGACACATAAAAGGTCATTTAGTTGCGTTCAATCACTCTGAAGTCATTTTTTGTTACTCTGATGTCGGACCTACTTGTTTGTTGTTGCTATGCAGACGGGTCTATTCTAGTGTAAAAATTTTGTTGAAAAGTTCTGGTATGGCAAGCAATTTGTACCTGCTGCAAGACGGCATATTTACACTACCTACTACCGCTGAATATGAAAATCTATCGAATCCCTTTACCTCGGTTTTCTTTTTCAATTTCGCTAAAATGACAAACAAAGTGGTAAGGGTGTCCCTCTCGGAATTCCGATTGGTCCAGAATTAGCTAATTGTTACTGTTGAAATGATTTTAAGAACATTTAAGACAACTGACCTGTCCCGTGTGATGTCCCGGGAACCAAATGCAGAAGCTCTGGTTTGCTGACGAGATAGCGAAAACGAACTCATGTCTTTTGGCTAGGGAGCCAAACGCCTGGCATTATGCAAAATTAATCCACAACCAAAAAAAAAAGAGTTCGTTTTCGCTTTCTCCTAAAAAAAACAGAGCTTCGCCTTTTTGCGTACCGGGACATCATTCGGGACAAGTCAGTCTTAGACGTTCACATATGTCTAACTGGTGCTAATTTAACATATTCTTAGCTAATACTAATAAAAGTTGGGAATTTTAAGAATTGGGGTCCAAGAGTAAATGATGGAAATCGATGTCTAAAGCCATTTTGAAATCCTAGATGACTACTTCCGGTTTCGATAAAGCCTCTATAACCTCAATAATATGGGTATTTTCGGAATGGCATTGACGAGTACATGACAGAAACCATTGTGTGAAGCCATTTTGATGTCCAAAATGGCGAATTCCGGTTTAGATAAATTCATTATATCCTCAACAATATGGGCGTTTTCGGTAAAGGAATAATTATAAGTATATATGAATATACTGATTAAGGATGATATGGTTTTAGAAAATTTTGCTAAACGGAATGTTGCTATCTTGGCCTTTAAAATGGCGTCACCTATCGATTTTCGTCATCTACTGGTCAAGCTAATTTCAAAAATTTACGAAAAAGTTCATTTTTGCTGTTTTTAAAAATGGTTTGGTAAACCCGACCGCCTATGTTTTTGATTGATTTAGCACAGATATTACCCAATTTTTTTGGTTTTGCATTTCTTATCTCTACTTGTCTTAACGATGAGCACAGATGTCGTTTGCTAAGCATTGCGTGTATCCAGTTCGTGATATATGAAGGTACTCCATGACCTCGTTATGCTTCCAAAATGAATTCGAAAGACACGTTGTCAAAAGCACCTTCAATATCGAGAAAAACTCCTAAATTTGATTACTTTTGCGAAAAAGCTTTTTCAATGTTGTAGACAACATTGTGTAACAGCAATTGCTCGACGAATACTATATTCATAAAGTTTGTTTGTCTTTCGTTTGTAATTATGAACCATTGTGCAAAAAAATAATAAATAATATTAATAAAAATATATTTCAATTTGAAAAATAAACATTTTCTTAGCAAAAATAACCGGTCGGATTTGCCCCAACGCGTCATTTTTCATTACGATGCAATTAAAAAAGCCTGTTTTAATCCACCTAGTGGTGCAATTGTGCTTTTTTCATTAATCCAAACTACACGGAAAAAATTGTTCCCAAAATAGTGGATAAAGTGCCATGAATCCTGGAATAATCACGTTCGTGAAATTCAGTTACGGTTTCCGCCAAGTCATTTCCAATGCGGTTTTTAATACGCGAACTAGTTCACAACATTAAGAACATTATTCATAAAACCAAAGGTCGGCTCATGTTGATATAGGAGTCTTAGTTCACAAAATCAAAATTTTATTTTTCAATGAATCAGTTCAATTTTCGTGAACTAATTCATGATCTCCAATATATTAGGTACGATCCAATATTCGTGCTCGTGAAATAGTTCACGAGATCATGAAATATAATTCATGTACTCGTGAACTGGTTCGTGATGCCTAGTACATGATTTACAATCTATTTTACGTGCTGGTGATATTTAGGAGATATCGCTAATCATTTACAATTTCAAGCAACATGATAATGAAACAAAATTTGGAGATTTATTCGAGGAATCATTTTTTTTTTTACATGCACTGTTTTTTTTTAAATGTCCAGCTGCTAGCGACGACCATAGTAATAGACACGAGTATTAAGTATAAAAAAAACTATTATTCGTTTGATAAGGATGTCTGGATAGAAAACGAAAACTCGCGACTAAGATCCTGAAATCATCAATTTTAATCCCGCTAGTCTAACAGAAAAATGCTATAGTAAACTAATGAATAAGATAGCACAATAACGTGATGAGAAATCACAAGGATCGCGAATAAGCTCTTGAAATCATGAACAAAATTTGACTGTCGGCTGTGTATGTCCAAATCATGAACTAGAATCACAACAACAACTAAACATGTCCACTGGACATTGTCCACTGGAACTGGGAACAACAACAGCACCCTAACCAAACATTCTAATGTAACGCCATGTATATGTTCGAGGCGAAATAGTTTTTTGAAAACACAAATTTCGACTGGCCTGCTGCAGTTCATGGAGGGTAATCCTGGTCTTTTTGTTTCCACGGGCTGCGTTTCCTGCCAATACTTTGACGGCGATATATTTTATTACGGTCACCAAGTATAAGGATGCACTGACACGCTCGGCATAATAGCAGCAGACGGTGGATTCGGCCGACAGGAAATTGGAGACCTCTTTTATCGCATCCAGATATGGCGAGCGTATGTGTGGTGTAGCCAGCACGAATATAACACTCGCATACGACCCCCGATTTTGAACTTGGTTCAGTTTACGTTCGAAGCCAAATGGGCTGGCTATTGAATAAAATCAGTTTACTTCCACCGTCTAAAAGAAGGGGCTTCAAACGAAAACTGTTCAAGATTTGCGGCTCGGTGCATGTAATTAGCGAAATCCAATCATGAACGAGCTTTAGTCAGATGATTTAAAATCGGTTCCTTCGACCCGTCGAAAATAAAAATTATACTTGGTGAAGGAATAGATTTTTCAATTGAAAATTCTTGCTTGAAGATGTGAAAGCGCTGATAAAGGCTAATTCGTTTTCCAAAGAAAATGTTCTATGGGTGGAAGATTTTTGTTCCAATTGGCACATGTTACTAGCACGAAGCTGTACAAACTTATTATTACAGCCAGTACACGAAGCCGGCTGAATCCTAATAATCACCTTTTCTCCCGATGTTGAAATGCAGCCTCCAGCCATCTGACAAGGTTGACTAATAGGAACCGATTAAAATCATAATCCTTTCTGTTCAAGATTTGCGGCTCAGTGCATGAAATTAGTCGACTATTTTGAAAATCCCGTGTTGTATGCTAATTTTGAACTACAACAAATGAAAATAGTTGCCTCTGCTAGTAGTAGGTAATGACACAAAATTACTCATCCACCAGCCGTGCACGAATATTTTCTTCTCGATATTATACAGCCCATTAAGGAGATGCTCCGTTCGTTCTGAACAGCTCGTCACGAATAATAATGAAACAAATTTGTAGTTGAGCTATATTTAAAACTTTTCACCATTCAAGTGTTCGGTTGGTGCACCATATTGACGGCTCTGACCGAGATGAGCTGCAAATTTTCACCACTTCCGTTAACAATGAATGTCCTGCATACTTCAGAATTTAATGTAGCATTGCTGAACATGTTTTCGACAAAATGGCCAGGAAATTGATGAAATCCATGCAGTACAATAAAAAATATATGCGTTCCAAATCTTACACGACTTTTCTTCTGAAATTATTCAAATGCAAGTCATTAGTCAAGACAAAAAACCTAATTGGTCTAGATAAAAATGTATCAAAATCAGTATTTTTTTCAATCTATAATGAACATAATTTTTCCTACTGAATCCTTTCACATTCAAGTTTCATTAAATTTTATAGAAGATACCTAAGCACGAAATCGCCATCGAAAGCTATCTTTTTTGGGCTTGTGACCATTGTGCGATGGGAGTCTCCATCTGACACTAATCCGATAAGTCAACCTATGTTGTTTTATTCAAGAAGCTTTCGAAAGTGGATCTCTCAGCATCCAGCCCTTCATTCTGCGTTATCAACAACAAAAAAAGTCGGTCTCAGCTTACGGAAATAACCCACATTCCGGCCGCTGTCCATAGCGCAGGATTCTTCCGCGCACGCGGTCCAAAGCACATAGAAATTCCCGCAGAATGAATGTGTGTCATCAGTGCGGTCAAATCGTACACCGCCGTACCAAGGGCTACTACGAACGACCAACCATTGACAGACACCTCGTTTTCCTCCGCGGGGCTTCGAGTGAAATGCGTTTGATGATACAATCCGGGAGATTAGCGTCAACAAACGAACAACACAAACGCCACGTCAATTCCAGTCAATAGGCCAATAATATTCAACCGTCCACCACGTACACGTACGACGACGACGCCAAACCGATCGCACTGACGGTAGGTACATAAGTCATCGCCATCCCCATGCAGTTTACGGGAAGAACGCAGAAATTGCACCCGATACGAGCACGGGGAAAAGGCAATAATAAGCAACATGCCGAACATAATCGTACTCCTCTTCTGATTGAGTTCGGATTCAGGTGGTGCGGGCGGCGGTGTGACCGAGAATCTACTCCAAAGAACCGTGAATCGTGATATCGACGCTGTTGGCATGCTGAACATGGATGGATGGACAGTTAGTGCTGCGAGGAGAGACAGAGCTTCGCTGTCCAGAATCTCTCAGTCTCCGGCACTACACCACCGTGTCGTGAGATGCCCTGACCAAAGCCAATCGGATCGTCCGGCCGCCGCGGCAGGAGAAAGAGATTGAAACAAAACGGTTGTTTTTTTTTATTTTAAACCCAAGACGAGGGCGATGATGATGATGATGATGGGGGTGATGGCGCACATGCGGTCAACTGCATGAATCTCCCAACCCAACACACACAGAACTTGAACCTCAAACAGCTGATGAACGGGTGAATATAGGTCCTACAGCTAGCCTACGGAACGGATGGTATGGGATGGATGGGTGGCGTCATGAAGGTATGAAAAGCAACGACTGAAACATGTTGTTCGCTTGTTCTCTGTGTTTGGTGCTGGAAGTGAGAGGCAAGACGAATCACGTTTACCGTTAATTTCGCCGGACAACATATTGGTCCGGACAGTTCGGCGCGCGTGCAGCAAACGACTGAAGGCGACTCTATCGATACGTATGCCTGTTGTTGATGTTGCCTAGCTACGTATGCAAACCATGACGAACTACGCTCATTTTGCGTTTTGCGCACACACGCAGACACGATAGAACAGCTCACGACTCAAACGTGGTCTCTCATTCGCTACCCGCATGTGTTTATGTGGGTCCAGACCCGAAGACCAGGGGCACCTATTTATAAGCGGAAGCTTTTACCACAACCTCTGCGATTAGTGCAGATTAGGTCGATAGAACAGCTGCTGCTGCCGCGTTCGATACGGGACGCTCAGTGTGTTTACCTTTGGAAGGCCAGCCGCCATTATGACATTCACTGGTAGCTACTAGCAAACAGAGCCATCATGTTCGGCGTCACCTGATCCAGAGGCGCCACACTGATGATGCTGTCACTGTTCAGCCCGACTGGGAGGACAGTTAGTTCTGCACCGAAAGGCCAATTATGTGGTTGGCTGAAGCGGTCGTATTTTGGCATAATTTAACGATAACAAGCCTGGTAAATGTGTAATGAAACGAAGTTGGAAGGGCAATTACGAATCAGGGCATCTGATAGAGGCAGTCATTTCTGTGACTGTTAGTGGATGGGGAAAACAAGTAGAGATTTTGGTTTTATGTTTATCTAATCTCACTCAGGTTTTACATCAGGGCCAAATTAACCTGGAATCATTTGTAGGAATCTTGTCATCATTATTGTCATCAGCTGCGCTTAATTGGTTTATTGTAGGGCTTTATAAATTGGGTGTATGGTTTAGGTAGATTATGAAGCTTGCCCTAATACGATTCTTCAACAAATAGTGATTAAAGGTGGTCGTCCAATGTTGTACAATTTTTACTGATTTTAGTGACGAACGTGACACCTTGGTGTGTTTAATAATTTATTCGGAAAACTTTTCACACCAAAATCAAAGTTCAATAAAGTCTTGAAGTCTGAAGCGATCTCAAACTGTTCTACTCATTTGATAACAATCGTTCGTAGAGAATTTCAGTCGAGGCACCTACATAGGGCAGGAACAAGAATTGATGATGATGTGACCTACCAACCATTGCAGCACGGCAGCAACCCTTAGTAATAGACTGTCCTTCTAAGATAACTTGATCAAGCTTGCTCACTTACAGTACTCAATTAGAGGATAATTGACTAATCCATGTGGCTAAATCGGGTAGAATTTTTACCAAATGAGGTTAAATCAGATAACGAACCGTAAACTTCTATACACAGATGATGTCTGTCTAAGTCAATTGCTTATTTGCAAAAATCGGACATCACTGTCTAGCAACTGTAGAACCGGAGTATTCGTTTGAATGCTGAAATAGGGTGACCACGTCCATCGAGGACAAGGATGTCGATATGTTCTGTGTACTACTAGGCTACCTGAACAAAATTGATCCCAGCAAGCCCTGCCTTCGCGCAGTAATTCTTGGCTCACGTCCTGTCTAGAATCTTCGATTCAAGTTTGTTTTTTGAATTTTTCAATTAATTTTAGTCCGCGTGCGACTTCTTTCTTCGAATGCCTTCCACAATTTTATTAGCAGCCTACTATGCTTGTGTGTCATGTTAGTGGTTAATTAGGTTTTACACCAACCGACATAACCCCGCAAAACTCAATTCAAACTACCAATTACCCCAGGAAAAATAGAGTAAGTCGCAAATTGCGCTCAAGATTATTTTTATTGTTATATTTGATAAATTCGCGTACCAAAGACCGTTCACAACAAAATCCGGAAGAACTTTTCTTTTGATGCCTTTCATTAATCTTTTCACAATGACTTTTCCAACTTTCTTCAAAGTATTGAGCCACTTGAAATGAAATACTTTCCCACCAAGATTCATAGGATGTTCTTTCACAATCAATCAGTTTGGTTCGATTGAACGTAGCTTAGGGTTAGGTGGATTACAATCCTTAGGAACAATATGATTCTGTTCATATCATGCAAAAGTCGCAAAAGTATATTCACCGTTTCTGTAACCTGTTATTATAAAGGGCTGAAATTTCAAACCACAAGAACGTGTAGCATGCCATATGAGATACTTTTCAAGAAATTTTTCTTTGTTTTTGCATTTTTGGTGTTCAGGAGCACTGCTTTGACTAGTTGCAGTGTAAAATTTAGGTCCAGAAAGGTACTTGAACTTTTGGAAGCAATATGTTTCATCGTAAAACTGTAATTTTCGAAATATTTGAGCAAGATAGTTTTTCTGCATGCTGACTCAAATGACGCCATCTTGAAAAGCCCATGTCAAAAAAAAAATGTTTACGATTTAGTTTTTTACGTGCATTGTTAAATAGCAAACAAAATCGTATTTAGTGGTAATTTTACTGAATAACAGTCCTAAAATTGTGTCCAGATTTTGGTGTCAACGGCCTTTACTATACTGCCGTTATACGCACATTTGTCCCATGTTCTACGGGATTCCCTATAACAATTATGCGTATAACGACAGTATACTTACAGTTAAGATTTGGGGAGGGATATGCTGTTGTAGACACGCGACCCAGTTTTTATCGAACCATAAATATGGAGGGTGAATATGAATGAATATCAGAAGAAAGGTGTTTTAAACCTTCAAAATGTCTTTAATTTTGTCTCATCGCAAAATGCTAAACATTAGTAAGGCAGTGACTTCGGTGAAAAAGTCTGATCCAAATAAAATAAATATGCTAATTCAGTGCCCTTTTCAGGTGTGCAGACTATGGTGCATTCGATCAAGAAAAAAGTTGGTGATTATTCGACAAGGGAAAATGTCATTCCGCATCCGCATTCCGCATAACAACTGGAACACTAATAAAAAATACTATTTATTAGTAAGATTTTATACACTATTTCAATCGAAAATTAGAGGTCACTTCGTACATCCAAGTTAACGATTAGCAAAGTTTTAATATATGTTTCACATGCTAAATCTGCATTCCTCTCCATCGAGTTTAATTTACGCAAGTGACTAACAGACTCTGAAATACTACACAGAACCTCTTGAGGGATGACTGACTGTCATATTTGGAGAAAAAAATCGTTCTACACATACCATCAAATCTCAACCATTACAAAGTAATTGAACTTTTTGTGTTAAAAACTTATTTGTCTTAAAATACCTCTAACTCAAAAAGTATACTTTGTATTTTAAATCTTTCAGTTCCATTCGAAAGGTGAGAAAATTTCGCATTGAGAGATGCCCTTACATGTTTCAGTTAATGAGTTTAAGTCGCCTTTTCAAAGTAATTTACTGAAAATTAAACAATTTTAATCGATTTTTCGTTCATTTCTTGAAAATCCTAATAGTTAACATCATCATTTTAATAATCCAGATTGTTAGTCTTGAAGAGCTGCATAATTCGTTCTTTGACATGATACACGTACCTTTTCTTATTTTCATGAGTTTGGGTTATTCAACTTGGATATTTTTATATAATTTTCACTAATACCAACTCTAATTGAAAAAGTATGACACTTATTGTACTTTTTTCTTTTTATTCGAAAGCCAGGAAAAATTCACAGAGAAAAATGTATTAATACCTTTCAGTTAAGTGAATTTAGTATTCTTTTAGAAATAAATTAGTTTAAAGTTAGTGCTATTATTAGCATTTTCATTAATTTTCTTAAAATAGTAAATAATAAACATCACCATTATTATCATGGAGATAATGCATCTCAGCAAGTTCTACAGTTCTTTCTTTGACTTCATTCAATTATCTCTTTTGGTTTCGAAGCAAAATTGTTTTTATCATATCGATTTATATGCAAAAATAACGATTTCGAACCCACTACATTTGTGTTAACTATTAGATAGCAGCGAAATGAAAAGAGATATAGACAAAGCGTAAAATAAAAAATTATAGAGAACATAAAGGGGCATCAAATGAACAAGAGTAACGATAAATTTTGTTGATTAGTAATTAGAATAATTAAAAAACTTCAAAAAACACAAATTTTGAGTTATTTCGTTAGTAAAAAATCATTTAGTACACTTAACTAAAAGATATTTGTACATACACTGATAGGACATTATCTCAGCTTTCCAATGAAATCTTGTAAATAGCGATATAAAGCATATTTTTTTGATTAGAGTATTTTAAGCACTTGCAAGTCGGTTGCAGGAAAAGTATAGTAATGAAATTACAAAGAAATGAGAAGAGATAGGAATATGACGTCCAAGAACAAATTATGAATCATCCTAAAACTCAACTTTTGGATAATGGATATTGCTATAATCATACTTCATTATTTGGAGAAAATTAGCAAAAACCTCCTCAAAAACACCAACTTTTAAATACTTTACAGCTAAAAGGTGATTAAAAATTATTAAACAAAGGTATGAGAACACCATTCAATAGGAATCTCATCTTTCGAATGAATCTAAAAGATTTAAAATACAATGTATGCTTTTCAAGTTAGAGGTATTTTAAGACAAATATGTTTTTACACAAAAAGTTAAATAACTCTGTAACGGTTGAGATTTGATGGTATGTGTAGAACAATTTTATTCTCGAAATATGACAGTCTATCACCCCCCGAGAGATTCTTAACCATGAACCAAACACCCTTTATATATATATATATATATATATATATATATATATATATATATATATATATATATATATATATATATATATATATATATATATATATATATATATATATATGTATATATATAAATATATATATATATATATATATATATATATATATATATATATATATATATATATATATATATATATATATATATATATATATATATATATATATATATATATATATATATATATATATATATATATATATATATATATATATATATATATATATATATGTGTGTGTGTCATTTTGTTATACACTTGATCCACGTGGTAGAATTATGAGTTACGGCTGCTGCACAAACAATACACAATGTTCCAGAATGTAAATTTAGCAGGAGATTTAAATTTTTGCCAAAATTAAACGACTTAGCCTTAAAATTTGTTTGCATAGTTGTTGTACTTTGCAAGGCCCTTCTTTTTGTTTAAACAAAAGCTAGGGTGGTTCTGATTCTAGCAATATTTAAAATTGAACTTTTTAACGGTTCGAGATGGAGCTTGACTGTCTTCGATGAAATTTTACACTAATTCACTGCAGACACGCAAGCACTACCTTTTATACCTTCCATTGCGCGAGAAATCCAAATGAGATTTTTTTAGGCCGTATAATTTGCTTTAAAACACCAACTACTAAACTCTTTCCGTTTCAAAGTTATGAAAACTTTTACATAAGAACCTGTTTTAATCCACCTAGTGGTGCAATTGTGCTTTTCTCATTTGTCCAAACTACGATTCCATAGCTGGTTATGTTCAATATAATAGTGGAAATGTTTATTACATATTCAGTACAATTTGCCCATACATAGAATGGATCGACAGTCACGAGCTTGAGATGCTATGTGTTGACGCTGAAACACTTGAAACCAAAGGCGGATTCAGGAGCAGGGTCCGAGAGATCTGTATAATATTTAATTAGCACAGCATTAGCTCAATGTTGTCTTTCGGCAAACTTATTTTATCAAGCGGGGGTGTGTATGAAGGGGATGAATAACCCACAACCGAACCACCCCCGCTCTCAGCCAATCTTGGTATGCTTACTAGATGAATGTTATTGGGATGAGAGAGGGGTGATCTGGAGAGGGTGCATGAGATGGTCGTTTGAGGAGGATCTGATGAGGGTCTTGGAGGAGAGGTGGCTTAATGGGGGGTGGCTTGATGAGGTGGGGGACTTGAGGTGAGAGAGGGGGTTTCGCAAAGGGTGGTGTGTAATGTGCGCGGACAACCCCTCACCGCATACCCCTAGCTACACCCCTGTTAAAATACAGACGCCTATAAAAGTCAAAAAATTAGGATTAGGTTGACGATTTTCAAAGTGATTGCATTAAACTTTCTATATGAGAACGGCGAAAATATATTTTTTTAAACAGCATTATCTTCGATTAGGGCACTTAAGATTAAATACCGTTGTTGTCATATGAAATAGCATGCATTGCAGTATAGATCACCAAAAAATAAAAAATGCGATATTTTTTATATCTTGCAATATTTACTCAAAAAATTATTTACATATAATAAAAAGTATAAATAACTTAAATAATAATAAATAAGAGAGAAGCTATTCGGTATATTGAGAGAAATTGTTGTCCTTTAAAATATCTAAAAGTATTTCTGAAGTGATCTTGATGAAAAATCAAAACTGCAACATTTATATAAAGACACCCCTATTTTTAGTAAATCTCTTGTTAAAGGAAAAGTACACGACATAGAGTTTCAGTGTCTTTGACAAAGTTGTTTTTTCAACTTTATTTTCCACAATTTTCTTAAATTTTTGATATTTTTTCGCATATCACTCCGAAATACTTCTAAGCACAAATTCCAATACATAACTTGTTGGCAGTATTTGAAGACCGCAAACGTATGTATGTTGAAAACGGCACTCTGTACTTGTCAGCTAGTTGACGGTCATGATGTCTAACAATTAAGCCGATTATTCTCAATTGTGGAAAGTATCTCATTTCGAGTGTTTTCAGTTTCAATCATCTTGAAACTAGCTACTTAATTAATTTATAGATCTGTATTAAGTTAAATGCAAATTAAATCGTCGATGTTTGGTTTATTCTAAAGAGATACCGTGTTGAAATTCAGCTGAATTGGAGCTCGAAACGAAACATGCGAAAAGTACGGGGGATACGTGAATCTTAAACACGGTTGCGCACTGTTATTTCAAAATATTAGCAAACGATGAAAAAATTATTTCGAAAATATGTTTTACCCATTTTATATAGTCTGATCCATGTGTGGTTGTATTACTGCGACGGTTGAGATTAAAGTAAATATTGTCTTTTAATTTAGACTCAACTTTCTGTATGCACATAATCTCATTCAATTTAGGTATATGTATATGAATGCACCGAAAACCAGTGTGCATTTTACTAGCATTAAGTTGCTCAGTTCTCGACAAACATACCATTAGGGCAAATAAGCCAACTGTTCAAATTCTCTTTTAGGGGAATTGCAGGACAAGCCGTGAAGGATAAATCTTTTTTTTTTGTTTACGACCAACAGCTGTAATTGGCGACCAACGGTTTGTCCGGAAATCGCACTTAAAGTGTATTTTACCATTTCGTTTATACATCCTAATCATATGTATGTCGAGAATTGATTTTTGGAGAACCTGACTATGTGCAACTACAAAAAATGCTCAAAAACTCGTTTTTGAGCATTTTTTGTAGTTTTTAGTCAATATTTCGTGTCAAAATCATTCAATTAATTTTGCCAATATGCAGGTTGAAAGGTTCCGAGATGCCTTTTCCAAAAACATATAATATGTGTCGATCATATGTAAAATTTTTAGTGTTGCAAGCGACCAAAGTTTAAAAAAGTGCATTTTTGACCATTTTTAAAAGTTACTCATTTTTAAAAGATTTTTTTTTACCGAAAAACAATTTTTTTTCCGGACCGTTTAGAATCTAAGATGACAAATAATATGTTTACGTTAATTTTAAACCTAATATCACTAACATCGGATGGAAAATGTTGATGCTATGGCACATTGAGCGAAATGGAAATTTTATGATTTTAGCGGACCCTGCCCTGGTGCGGCGGTTTAGAGGGTGTAGCACTGGTCTCATAAGCCAGTCGTCAAATATTCGAGTCCCTATCGGTGTAAGTTTGTCTTACTTAGAATGAATTATTTTATTCAATATTTAGTTTTTATATGCATGACGATTGCCATGCATACATCGATACATAGTACATAGGGTCATAGCGTTAGACGCCTGGAGTGACAATTTGCTGCGCCGTATCCATGTGCCTTGCACGTCATCAAATGTGCAGCGTCGACAATAGACCTCGGTGATCGACCGCTCGAGTTGGTCACCGGTGTGCTGTGCGAATAAAGTTCGATTGAGTACAGTCGAACTTTATATAGCACGGTATAATTTAATTAGTGGGACGTCACACCTATCCCCTACAGAAAATGATGAGACTTCAGGTGAAATCATTTTATACACTCCAGATGCCTATAAAATCATATCTTAGTTTTATAATATTTTTTTCCATTTTTTCTTCTTTTCTTCTTTTTTTTACTTTTTTTTTTTTGTTTCTAAATAATTAAATTTTGCACTTCTCGGCAAGTGCTGAAAGTAATGCAATCGTTCCCTTCCTTTTACGAGGATGAAAATATATGATTTTCTGTATATAATATTTTGTAGGTTTTAGTTGTTTTCAAGGTCTTACCACTAATGATACGCATTGGCAGGCTTAATGTTTTTACCGTTTCACTCAGTTTCTTGTTTTTTTGAGCTAGTATCATGCTGCTGGTTAGGCTTATTCTAATTTTGTTAATTTAAGGTAACCACAGTAGTCTTATCAAATCATAATAAAATTAGATTTGTGGTTATTTAATCACTCTATTTTTATGCACAGTTTGTTCTTCTTTTGTCTCACAATGTTCTATTACAATGTTGGGATGTAGGATGTTTTTTATAATAAATGGACCTGAATATACTGGATCTAATTTCCTTCTGTTCTCTATTTTTAACCAAACTTTGTCGTTAATTTTTACATTTAATGGATTTGTTTGATCGGCTTGATCTTTTATTCTCATAACTTTGTTTTTATTTAGTAATCCTCGAGCTTTGGAAACTGTTTGTTGAATTTTGAATTTTAGTTCCGAATAATAATGTTCATGATTGTAGACTGGATCTATAGTGTCTGCATTTTTCAAATATAATGGAAAGTTAACTGGTTTTCCAAATACAAGTTCAAAAGGAGCAAATTTTATATCTGAATGGGGTGAAGTATTGTAACAAAAGGCATAGTATGAAATAAATGAGTCCCAATCATTGCGCTCTTCATTAATGAAATGTCTTAAGTATTCATTAAGAAAACGATGATTTCGTTCTAAGCTACCAACTGTTTGAGGATGGTAAGCAGTTGCAAAGTTATGATCTATTTTTAATATTTTACATACATTTTCAAAAATTTCATTCTTATACTCAGTTCCCATATCTGTTTTTATTGCAGATGGACAACCGTATATAAGTACAAAACTTTCGATGAATGCTTTCGCTACTGTTATAGCTTGCTTATCCACTAAAGGTGTGATAATTACATATTTGGATAAATCGCATTGCAAAGTGAGTGCATAACGATTTCCATTATTTGTTTTGGTAAATGGACCTACCGTGTCGATTGATATCAAATCGAACACTTTAGCAGGTGTTGTTGTGTGAATAAATTTTTCACTTGTTTTCATTTTGTGTTTATTTTGTTTGCATAGAATGCATTGTTTGACATAATTGGTTATTGTGGACTTCATATTCGTCCAATAATAGTTTCTTCGTAATTTCATCAATAGTTTATTTATACCTACATGTCCTCCCAAGAGAGTATTGTGGTTTTCAGCTATGATGTTTTGAATATCTATTTTATTTTTTATCACTGCAGCTTTTTTATATAGTATTATACAGACGTCTTTTAATGTTTCGTTGCAGCTTTCTTTAAATTTTTGAACGTTCATTTTTTTTGAATATAATGCTGCTTAATTCTAGCGCTAGTTTCTTTATTGACATTTTCTTGGCCATTTCATTTATTTGCTTTAACGCATTTTGGACATCTATAACATTTTTTTTGTAAGTAAGTTGCACTGATGCTAACTCTTTTTTCTTTGTTTTTGATGTGATTTTTATTGATATTATCGAATGGCGCATTTCAAAGACCAATTTTGGTAAACTGAAAGCGTCTATATTGTTGACAGATTCATAAGCCCTGAGGTGATCAGTCTCAGTAGCATTATCAACTGTTATTTTGTTTTGGTCGATTTTCCCAGTTCTAGACCTAGTTTGAACTGGCAAGACAAGTAGTACTTCAGAATTGATAGTTACGCGTGAAAGAGCATCAGGTACCGTATTATTTTTGCCTTTCACGTATTCGATATCAAATGAGAAGTCTTCTAAATCCGTTCTCATCCTTGTTAATTTGGAGGATGGTTCTTTCATCGAAAATAAATATATAAGAGGTCGGTGATCAGTTTTCACTAAAAAGCGTCTTCCATATAAATATGGTCGAAAATGTTTGATTGCCCAGTGGATGGCTGTTAATTCTTGTTCTATGGTAGACTTATTACTTTCTCCTTTGGTGAACATTCTACTAGCGTATGCAACAGGTAGTTCAGCATCGCCATGTAATTGAGATAACACAGCTCCGCATGCTAATTTAGATGCGTCTGTGCTTAAAATAAATTGTTTATTGAAGTCCGGAAATTGTAAAATTCTTGGTGACATAAGCTCTTGTTTTAATTTTTCAAACGCATTTTTACACTCTTCACTCCACTTGAAGACTGCATTCTTTTTCAGAATTGCATTCAATGGAGCGGTTATATCAGAAAAGTAAGGTATGAACCTTCTGTAATAATTACAAAATGCGACAAAACGTCGTACTTCGTCCGCATTTTGGGGTACCGGATATTTTTCAATCACGGAGAATTTTGCCTTGTCAGGTTGAATTCCTTCGGCGGATATATGATGTCCTAAATAAGTAACATCTGCACAGAAGAAATGACATTTAGCAGGATTTAGCTTGAGATTAAATTGTTGGAGTTTGGTGAACACTCTTTATAAATTTTTCAAATGGTGGTCAATAGAACATCCAATGACAATAATATCATCGATGTAGAGAAAAGCACATTCCGGAGGAAGACCGCTTAAAGCTATAGTCATCATCCTTTGAAAACTATTGGGCGAGATTGACAGTCCAAATGGGAGTCTGTTAAACTCATAATGCCCTTGATGTGTGGAGAAGGCTGTTAACTTTTTTGAGTTTTTGTCTAGTTCGATTTGATGAAATCCTGACATCAAATCAAGAGTCGAAAAATATTTCGCTCTCCCAAGTTGGTCCAGAATATCATCTATTCTAGTTAGAGGAAATTTGTCGGCTATAATTTTTTTGTTAAGTTGACGAAAATCACAGACTAAACGATGCTTTTGATCTTTAGTATTGGATTTTTTCGGTACTAACAAAATTGGTGTGTTATAAGGTGACGTGGAGTCTTGAATAATTCCTTTCTCGAGTAAATCATTAACTTGTTTCGTTATTTCAGCTCTGTGAACTTCAGGAGTTCTGTAGTTTTTTATGTATACTGGTGTGTTGTCGGTAATATTTATATTTTGTTTATAAAAGTTATTGCAGGTTAGCATATCACCTTGCAAAGAGAAAATATTATTAAATTTTTTGCATAATTCTATTAATTTGCCTTTGGCTTCAGCATTTACACCATCAATATTTAATTCTTTCATGAGATTTGTATTTCGGTTTTCCTGGTCAACCTCTTTGAACGTATACATTATATATTGTTGTAGAGGGATTATCTGTTTAGTAAAATTTTTATCAATTATTACTGCTTTATTTGTTGTGTTAATGAATTTAGCTATTGCATGTTCTGAATTAACGATAGCGTTTCCGCAAAATACTCCGGGTTGAACTTCACATGACAGTAAAACGTTATCTTCTTTGGTGCTCTTCGTATTTATTTGTCTATAAACCTCACAGCGAGGTGGTAGGACAATTGTATCTTCACAAGTGTCTTCAATTATTATTTCAATTGGACCAAGGCTAGTAGCGCATGTTAATGTCCAAGTGTCATAATCAATATTACAATGATATTTGGTGAGAAAGTCTCGACCTAAAATACCATCTGTCGGAATTGGAAATTCGTCATTCACTATATGAAATTTATGTAATAGCGATACACCATCGCTAGTATACAGTTCTGTAGTCATAGAACCTTTAGTTTCAGTTTTGATATTGTTTATTCCCGTAATCAAGCATTTGTCAGTTATTGTGATAAATTCGTCTTGGTTTAATTTATTGGGTTTCAGAATCGATATCTCTGCTCCCGTATCTATCAAAAATGTACAAGTATAATTTGAAATTTTTGGTTTTAAATTGATAAAATTAGTTGGTTTGGTATGAATATTGAAAATGTATCTGGTCAATGGTTCCTTATTTGGGATAATGGGACTGCTTGTTGTGTTTGCTGTTGTTGTTCTTGCGGGTTGCTTATACCCCCAACATGCTGAGCATGTTGATTCTGCTGCTGCTGCTGCTGTGGCTGTTGAGGGCCTTGCCAGTTTTCCGCATCGTTGTAAAATATTTGATTATGTTGACGAGTATTTCCACCCCGTGTGTAACTTTGTCCGCGGTGATTCTGGATTCCGCGGCCTCTATTTCCATTTTGGTGTCCCCGATAATTGTAGTTATTTTGATTGAAAGGGCGGTTTTAGTAATATCCAATATTTAGTCTCCTGGCCATCTTGCCACACCGCGTGCTGCTCTAACGTATTTATTATATTTATTTGCGGATCTCCGCTTACCGTAGGATTTTTACTTGTACGCGACCCCATTTTTTTAACTGTCACTGGTTGAGTGGGTAGCGGTCGGACGGCTGAATCTCGGTTAACTTGGCTAATGCTTAATAGTCACGTACTCATTCTCGATAATAGTAAGGTTCGTTCACTTGGTCGTAACTTAGCATCAGGTCACTTAATTCACTTGGTCGTAGTTTAACGGAATGGCGTATCTCACAATTTGGCTAGTTCTCTTTCTTTTGGTTACTTTTCTTAGCACACTGGACGAATTTTCCACCACTGGAACTCCTCACTTTTATTTGTATAAGTTCTTCTGGAGTTATTGGCAGTTGCTGTGCGATCACTACTAATCAGTTGGGTCTTTAGATCTCCATTTTCACTTAACACACGCGAGAACGGAACGAGCTGTTAGGATTCGCGGATCTACAGTACAAGTGCGGGTTCGTGCCGCTGGTAATCACTGCTCGGATACGAGCCACGGTCTGCCATGTAAGTTTGTCTTACTTAGAATGAATTATTTTATTCAATATTTAGTTTTTATATGCATGACGATTGCCATGCATACATCGATACATAGTACATAGGGTCATAGCGTTAGACGCCTGGAGTGACAATTTGCTGCGCCGTATCCATGTGCCTTGCACGTCATCAAATGTGCAGCGTCGACAATAGACCTCGGTGATCGACCGCTCGAGTTGGTCACCGGTGTGCTGTGCGAATAAAGTTCGATTGAGTACAGTCGAACTTTATATAGCACGGTATAATTTAATTAGTGGGACGTCACATCGGGAAGGAGTCTCAGTGGGATTGAAGCACTAGCCACATAATATTCTGTGAACTGATAATCTGCTGTGAAGCCTGTTGAAGCAGAAGGTTAAAATTCCTTTAATTTACTCACCATAGAAAAAACAAAACTTTTCCAACGAATATTTCCACATTTTAAAAAGAGCACTTAGTTGTACAATGAAATATCCAAAACCATTCAAATGCCGCAAGATGGATGGATGCAAGCTCGAGAAGACAGTACCCAACACAAACAATAACTATCAAGCATAGAAGATTATTTCAGCCGAAAGTATGATTGCGCGAAAAATAAAAAGTTTCATTTTTCATTCAGTGCTTCATACCTACATACCTTCATATCTACATTTTTCATCCGACTTTTGCGACCATTGGATTAAAATTTATGCAAAAAGATTATTTATCTCATTGTAAAAGAATTTTCTTCTGTCCTTGATTTACTATAATAAATTTACTAGAAATATGCATTTTTTAAAAAAAGGTCGAACATTAGACTTTTTTTTTGCTTTGGTCGATTGTAATCATAATAAATGTACATTTCTCGACAAACATACGATTACGGCTTAAAAGCCAACTGTCAAACTTCTCTTTGAAAGGATATTCCGGACAAACCGTTACTAGCTAAACGCAGTTCATAGCAGTTAATGCAAGAGAAAACTTTTTTCTTTTGTTTACTATAAACATCTGTGATTGGCGGGTAACAGTTTGTCTGAAATTTCCTTTCAAAGAGAATTTTGACAGTTGGCTTTTAAGCCGTAATCATATGTTTGTCGAGATTTGATCTACGCATATTATACATTTTCGGAAAGGGCACATCGATACCTTTCAAACTGTTTCGATCGGATCCTATTTGAACAAGATATTGACAAATAACTAAAAAACAAATAACCCAAAAACACCTTTTACAAAGAAATCTTGAAAATGCTTCTTTGAAAAAAATAGACTTGGTTTTCATATTCAGCGTTCCAAAATTAACAGAGGAAACACCTTTTTTCTTAGCTTATCGCGATTACCTTAAAATAGTTAAAATCTGTCACATTAGATTCTGAAAATATGAAAAATTATTTTACTGTAACAAAAAATGAGCAAAACAAAAAAGCGGAAGCAAAAGAAAAACTTTTTTTTTAAATTCGAACTTCTTTGAAAGAGAAATAGAGTATTATTTTCGTATTCAGCGACCCAAAATTAATCTAGAAAACACTTTTTCTCGTAACTTCATTTTTCTTGTAAACTAGTGTAATCTTATTTAAGACTAAAAGAGATATGTAAAAAACAGAGATATTTTTACTCGGCGTCTAATAACATCACCAGTTTTTGTCAGATTTTCCTGATCTTAGGCTTAAAATTCGCGTCAGAAGTTTGTCTGTCACATATGACTTTAAAATTTGTTTTTGCTGATTTATTTTTATATGAAAAATCAACCAAAAATTAGTAATTTTACCAAACCAAACTACTTTTTTGATTTTGGTTGCTCTTATCTCTTAATTGTTGATATTTTATACTAGCATGTTATACATTTGGGAATGGGCACATCAATACCTTTCGAATGTTGTGTCGTTTGTGTTATTCGGAAGATTTGTTCCTGAGATATAGACCAAAAACTGCAAAAAGTGCTCAAGAACACCATTTTTAAAAAATCACAAAACGGTTCTTTGTAAAAGAAAATGGATGTGACACACCTTTTTTCTTATCTTCATGCAATTAACCCAAAATATGTAAACTAGTGAATTATGCGCGTAGCATCACTGAGAACAACTGTATTTTTAAATCCCAAAATTCTAGCAAAAATATGGCTTCTTTTGCAAGATTTAGGTTATACAGGTCATTGCGCAAGAATTACTAGTTGCGTTTTTTATAATAAGGATGTAAAGAAATGAATATATTGCATAATATACTTATAAATATAAAGTCGCTGCACTAACCATCCTTTGCCATTTCTCACATTCGTTTTGTTTATTTTATTCATTTTGAATATATGGCAAATTTTAATTTTATGATCATTGCATTTGCATTATTTATTTCATTCAGCATTCTTTTCATTCATTTTGTTTATTTGGCTTTATTTATATATTTTATTCCTTTCATTCTTTGGATTCACTCTGATCAGTTTATATTTTTCGTGAATTTAATTCATATCACTCATTTAACTTATTTTATCCTCTGTTTTCATTCAATGCATTCTATTCGTTTTCTATTCAGTTTCATCATTTTAATAAGCCGACTATGTGACTATTTGACACAATTTTTTTCTATTGATTTATAACTTTTTAAAATCTCTTAATCTTTCATTTTAATCAATTCATTTTGTCTGATCATTTTCTTCTTTTTATTCATTTTATCAATTCTATTCGTTTTGTTTATTTGATTCATTTTGTTCATTTCTTTAATTTAATTCATTTCATGGTCGGTCATTCCACTTATTTAATTCCTTGAATTTATTAGTTTCAGTCAGTTTAATTAATTCTATTAATTTTATAACTATTTTTAAATATTGCCTAATTTTTCATTTAATGAGCTAATCTATTTTAATTTATGTATTTTATTTATTTTATTTACATTGTTCATTCTACTTATTTTACGAATTTGCTTTTCATTTTCAAGTTTTTTTTGTTATTTGTTGATTTTCTGTAATTTATTCAGTTTATTCGAGGTTTTATTCGTGCAGGACCAGAAACTGCAAACTAATGAATGATCCAACAGTGATATGTGTAAGAAATGTTTCATCTCACTGCTAGGTGGACAAAACCAACTTAGGTTTTTTTAATTTTATTTTCCACAATTTTATGGAAGACAGCAAAACCCTATCTCGAACCATTAAAAAGTTAATTTTCGGATTTTAATAAATTAATAGAAAAGTCTTGTAAAATGCAAAATTTTATCATTAAATCCAAACAATATTTTTTATATTGTCCACCGTGAAAGTAATTTTAACATGTTACAAAGGGTCAATTCACTAAAAACCAAATTTTTGATAAAACTTTTTCATTTTTCCAACGTATCCATCATAGTTTTTGAAGATGAACACTTTCTTCTAACACATCAAAATGCTAGCTTCCATCATTCAAAAGATATAAGCACTTAATATATCAAAAATAGATTTTTTGAAATCAATTTTATGAAATTTAAAAAAATATAATTTTCGCTATTTTTGCTCAATTATAATTCTAATCATGACCTTCTATAGATTAAAAAGAATTATATTTTGTTTGCCCCAATGAGCGATATTGTTATTTCGAAGAACCCCATATTGCGACGACATTTCTCTGTGTTGTTCAGGAAAAAAAATCATAGATTTAAACGACAATAAATTGAACAAGAAACTTGCTAAAACTTTAGAAAATCCAAAGCTTAGAAGTTTCCCACATAGTCTATCGATCGGTACCGAATCATATGCACCCTGGATATCGAGGAATACCGCTACTATATCTTGTTTTGTTTTCAAATGAAATTTGTATGTCGGTCGCTAGCAGTGAAATACAGTCCCTGGTGCTCCGCACAGTGGCGGGTCTTCAAACAAAAGTCGGAAAAAACCTCAAATGTTACCTAAATTGGCTGAAAATCACAATTTAAGCTAATTTTGAGGTGCTGAGCTCATTTTTGGTGCCAAAAGTCGAAAAATATTAAATGCATTTTTCCATACAGTGTTATTGAACCTTTCTTATAACTATGATCCCGTTTTCATGATAGATTTTCCGTTACTGTTCACCAAAGTCGGCAATATCATAATAAATGAAGAACACTACTTTAAATCCATTGTATAACGTGTTGGTTTACTGTAGATTGTTCAACTATTTTACACAAAACACCATGCGTTTCCATATCAGCAACAAAGCTTCAAAATCTCCTTAAATTTTTTTTGCGCACCTAGGCGCAGAACGAGACCATGATATTCGAAAAGTAGAGGTTATTTCCCATGGAATGTATACTATGTGACCGTTCCGAAATGATTCCGAAATTTGTACAGAATACATTAGTGAAAAAAGTATTTTTGATCTGGCCACCTGAAACATATTTAAACTAAAGAGTCATAGTTCCAAGCAAATTAACCAAATGTATTTTATTTACTAACCAACTTCTTTCGTTCTTTCAAAAGAGCAACATGCATATGAAGTGAACAGAGCAATTGTTGTTTCGGAAATGAAAATCATTAAAAGTCCGGACTTTGTTACTTTTAAACTTATGTTAAAAATCTTGTTTTTATCCAATGATCATAAAATTTTGAATATACATCATTCAATACGTGAGAAATATATTAAAAATATAAAATATCAATATTTCAAAAATAAATTTTTGAGGTTTTGGCCAGCCTCCAGCCACTGTGCTCCATTCTTGACGAAAACCATACTGTGTTTTTGATATAATGTTATTCTTTTCTGCCCATGATTGCATTCTATTTAGTAAGATTTTTTCTCATGCTTTTCTGAGGCAACTCAATAGACATATTGGGCGGTAAGAATCATGGTTCAAAGGTTCTTTACCCGGTTTGAGCAGGGAAACCACCTTGATATCTCGCCATGATGCGGGCACTTGATTTTGTTCCAGTTGAACAGTTTAATCAACAGTAATTTTGCCGAGATGGGGAGGTATTTTAATAAGTCGAATTTAATGTTATCTAAACCCAGCGCGCTATTGGAGCAATCTATTAGGGCAATTTCTAATTCAATTAGACTGAATGGCTCGGCCAGATAATTGTGCCGATCGGACGCGTTTTCGAAACTTGGTGTTATATTTGCACAATAAGCCGGACAGATTTTGTCAGCAAACTCATATAGCCATGCATGGCTATTTTCCGTTCTACTTGCGGGATTCTCTTGATGGTTATTTCTCAGCCGCTTTGCTAGTGTCCATAAAGTTTTCATGGGAGTGTCCTTATTAAACGTAAGTTTTTCCAATAGATAGATTTTTTTGCTTTCAACCTATTTTTTAAATTTTTTTTCTATGTTTTTATATTTAATATATTTTTTTTGTGCCCAGTGTTCTGTATTCTATATAGGCTTCAGATCTTTCTTTTTTTTTATTTTGGAACACTCACCGTCCCACCAAGGAGTAGGAGGGCGTTTTCGTAAAGTGGACTTTGGTAATGGTTTCGTTCGACTACACAGTGCGGACTCAATTATTGTAGATATAAAAAGGTATCGACTATATCCGCAAACGTTTCTTCATCCAAGTTGCTACATAAATCTATTGGTATATCAATCGGTTGTATGTTAGGCGAATGAAAAGTTAATGAGACTGGTAAATGATCACTTCCAGAAGGATCTGGAATTACATTCCAAGAAAGTTAAGCGAAAGAGATGATGAGCAGAGAGAAAGATCGATTCTTGTACCTCGACCCGGTGGAGGCGCAATCCTTGCGATTTCGCCTGTGTTTAGAATGTTCAATTGAAATTCTTCAAAGACTTCGCTTAGTAACACTTTGGTCATCTTTATCTTCCCCCCAAGCGCTACCGTGAGCAGGCCCGATGAGAGGGGGGGGTCAGCCGTGGCAATTGCCCTGGGGCCCGGGTCGCGTTTGGGGGCCCGAATTTTTATCCGGAAGATGGGTGAAAACGTCTGGTATTCATAGAAGAGCAAGAAAAATAAGAATTGTAATTTCTTTGTAATTATTCACCCTATTAAATTGTCATATGATGAAAGCGGAGAAAAATTTGAAAGACATTTTAATCTAATAACTTGAGAATTCGAAATTGTTGATACCAGAGCTTTATTTTATATTTAACCTTTTTCCTTTTTTATTTCGACTATGTTAGTCACATTTTCTTTTTACATTTTAATGACATTCAATTAGCTAGAGATTACTGGGTAGGGAAATTTATGAAAATTAGAGCCATAGTACTCAAGTGAGAGCAAGGATGTGATGTAAACAGATCGGAAAACTAGAAGTGGCTTAATATCGTACGGGCTTAATCTTTGTCTTCTGTTAATGAGGGTCGAGCTTAGGCAGTATAACTACGAATCACCCGAGTTCACTAACATGTGTCCTGGTATCGATAGACATGTCCATCTTTACCGTGACAACCGACGATATATTTAACATTTGTTAAAACAAACGTTCTTAGAGGAGCTGTCTACTTTATGTACTAGGTCAACAAAACCGAGTTTTTTGTTTGAATTGGCAGACTACTTTACAAAACGTTCAGAAGCCAATTCAATGTATTTTCGAAGAGAACAGCGCCAAACAGAAATGCAAGCACACGGACGTATCCGTCCTCTTCTGCGTTCGTTTCTTTACTGGTGGAACCGGTTGTTGGATTGCAGACACTGGGAGTATTTTATTGAGTGAATATTTGTTTCTGTAAGATCCACAAATCTTGGTTTTGAAGCTTTTTGTGGTTTGGCATAAGATAACGATGTGCTGTTAGCGGTTATAGTAGGCGGTTTTTTCTTAGCTACTTCTGTACAATGTTTTAGGTGGTGCAGTGTTTTTTGGAGAATTTGCGCATAGGAATCTGCCCTGGGTGCATAACCGGTGTTGTCTGATGAGATGTTCCATGTTCGGTTAATATGCATAAAATTGTTTTGTAAAAAGGAATTAGTTTGTTCACAAGCATTCTCACCACAGGAAAAGGATTAGAATTACCCTGGAAAATGTTCCTCAATGTTATTAAATCCATTTCTCCGTACCTTGATATAAACTTTTTGTTATCGCCATGTCAGGAGTGGGCAGAGATAAATCGTGTAAGCGCACCTGTTTAGAGCCGTTGTCTATATATACGGGGATGCTTTAGTTAACGTTGCCGCATTCGTTGGCGTGTTGTATGTTGTTTCGCGTAACGAATGACTGTGATTAATGTTTTATATGGTGAAATTGTAGGATATTAGCTCCTGCCACATTGAGCATCTTTTTCACTTTTAGTAATTGTTTCACTTCTCGAATAGCTGGTCTCAAAGAACATTTCCAAAAAAAACAATAGCAACACAATTTATCCACAGTGGGGCTAGTTTTTGCCGGGAATCTATGGCGGAACGATTTTAGCTTGGACTCCGGGAGGGCTGAGAAGGTAGACTGACCTTAATTAACCGGTAATTGAAATAAATTTTTATTTGTATATTTGTATTTTTATAGCACGTTAAAATAATTTTTCGCCAAAAATGCTTTGTGTTAAGATGGAACACTAATTTTGGGCGTCGCTAGAGATGTTTGTGATATCCATAAGAAGCCAATTGCTATGTGCCAAATAAGGAAATCAAATCAGTTCAATTCAGTCACCAGTACTAGCAGTCGTTTGCCCGCTGTACTCGCAGTTGTTTTATTTGCGTTTAATTCCTTATTACTGCGTTCTGTGTGTGTGCATATTCCAACAGTGTATTAAAACCGACTTCTACATTAAAACGTCACATTCCTTTCCAAAAAAACCTTCATAAAAGCTATGATTAGAAAATTTTCTCGGTTGTTCTATATTTTTAATCCTACAACGGTTTTTTTGGGGTACATTTGTACCCCAGAGCTATTTGCAATCCCTGTTATTCCGTTACGGTTTATTTTAACTGCAAGCAAACTTTATCATAAATCAATTTGATTATTAAACTTCTATTAAAGCTGGTGCAACCTATTTGTTTCACTTAAATAACCTAACAGTGCCTGCTTAAAATTTGTCAGGGGTACAAATGTACCCCACAAAACCGTTTACGTTAGTGTTTTATCATGTGTATATAATTCGGAAAATTTATTATATCTTTTTTATAAGCAAAATATCGATACATAGTAACTTGCGTGAAATTGTATAGGCTTCAACACTGCTGAACAATTAAATCTGTTATTTGATTTAATAATGCTACTATAGCAAAGTAACTAGAAAAGGCGCTTGGATCGTAATCGTATTTTTTGGTTTTGATGTCAAAATATGATTTATATATAATATGTACTACGCACCACTCAATTCCTCATCTTCTGTAGCCCAAGTTCTGGAACGTACAATGCACTGGTCTGTTCCTTCATGGCCTATTTTAACTTCGTTACTGCATATTGCTGTATATTTACTATTTGTATTGTATTTGTATTTGGTGTTCAAACAAGCATCGGAATAAATGCACTTTTTGGTCGGTTTTTGAATTATTTACTATTTGTTCAAAAGGCAATTTAATAATATTTACAACGCCGTATAGATAGTAAAAATCGGTTAGAAGCTTCCGAAGTTATAGCAATATTAAGGTTAAAAAGGGATGTTTACGTATTTTTAGGACAAATTGTATAAAAATGAAAATGTGCATAAAAATTTGCAAAGCACGATTATTTTTGAAAAGGCTGCTTTGATTGGCTTATTTTTGAATAAAACTATCTAATTTAATTATAAATTCAATAAAAACTAGGCATATTAGAGCCGTTTTAATTCTGGGGTACGAATGTACCCCACAAAACCGTTTACGTATAGAAAAAGTTACGAAACCGTTGTAGGGTTAAACGAGAATTACGAGCTGAATTTGCTACCTTATTCTTGCTAACAACAAAAGCTAAAAACTGCTCCACCAACAGATAAATCTACCTGTGTATCATTTTGTCTAAACCACAGAAGCAAAATATCGTAGGGGAGCCCGGGGCTAGTTGGCGGTTGAGGTAAGTTGGCGGAATCCCTTTTTCTCTGTTTCAATTAGACATATAGCGCTGGCTCTTCTTGTGTACCTCAAGTTAGGTAAAACCCGTTATCCAATGTGTTTTTGTTGCAAAACGATTTGTTTGGTGGAAGTTGTGGGTGATATTGTGTTTTCGAGTATACCACGTGAATGTTCTAAATTTTAAATGCTTTGCGTTATTTAGAGTGATTTTAAATCTATTTCCCGAATGATTATATTTTTCGATAGCGCGTGAAAAGAGCATCCGTATAGATATTACATCTATCCACAAACAAAAGTAATTTTTTAAATAATTTTTAATAAAATATGCGGTTGAGGCAAGTTGGCGGTGCTGCACGTGGGATAAGTTGGCAGTACTATTTACAGTGCAATAAAATCATGAAATATTTTTATTTCTGGAATTCACTCCAAAGTAAGAAAATCTTTTTCTTGTGTATTTCGCCAATGTAGGAGACATTTATTCCGGCCAATTGCATAAAAAATTTCGAAAATTTTCTTTTGTATAGGGAGTACGCGTCAAAGTCAAAATTCTGGGGTATTGAAACTGAAATATAATAGCAAATGTCGGTTAATATACAGTTTTCTCGAAAAGACATTCAGCACGTTCCAAAAGGACCCTTGAAGTAATTGAATCTCCATTTGATTGCTTAGTTTTTGGCGTATACCCACATACCGCCAACTTACCCCGGGGCCGGGGTAAGTGAGCGGGTTTTCCGCGTCACATATTTTTGTCTCTAAAAATGGAGACAATGCATCAAACCAAAAAACCCCGCCAACTAGCCCCAGTCTCCCCTACTTCAACCTACTGTGTCGAACGTGAATAAAAATGAATGACGATCAAAGCGGAAAATGGCCGTACTGTGGTCAAACTGTATTCCTGTTTACTTTTCGAGGTGTCCCTTAAAATCACCTGTTGGAGAAGTTAAAAATATCAAATTTGCAAATGGAGGTAAAGATGATCAATGTCTATACCTTACAATTTCATAGTTGGACATAGTGTACTGATTATTTTTCAGACTAATAATCAAGTAGAAGCGTTTATTGCGCAAAATTAAATATATCATTGAATGTGGCAACATGAAGTCAGTACCTCTGTATATATAAAGGCGATGACACAAACGTGGTGCGAATACACGGATTATCTCCATATACCTCTAATAAGGTTGTTAACCATTGTGTACATTTTTAACAGGGCAAAAGAGTACCCGGGAACCCGCTAATTGAAAAACTCGTAACCATAGCAATTTTAGCAACAGCAACATAGTTTCATATATGAATGAATATATACAAGTCCTCTAATCAAGATTCAAATAAGTAAGTTGAGAAGGGCCCGTCAGTAACACTAGCCTTGGGGCCCGCCGCCGCCCTCGACGGCCCTGACCGTGAGCATTAAAATCTCCAAGTACGAACATTGGGTGAGATAGGTGAGAAAACAACTGTTGCATAGCATTCTTAGTAACGTGTGCACACGGGGTTATGACATAACAGAAAATCTCAGTTATATTGACCAAAGCAGCACTTGCTTCGACCAACGAAATATCTGGTAGATCAATTTGTTGGAACTCCAGTTCCGACTATATCCCTAGCATGACTCCCCCATACCCATCGGATCGTTCCTTACTTAATAATCGGTACCCTGCAACATTACACTCTGATGTTGGGCGTAGCCATGTTTCGCTAAGTGCAAAAATTTTAACATTTTGTTCTGATAGCATAACCTTCAAGTTGTCCAGATTTGGAACCACGCTACGACAGTTTCACTGTAAGAAGTCAATATTGTTCGTGGGAAGTCGATTAATCATCATTATCCACCAAAGAAGCTAAGAGGGGCAAGGTATCTGAGAGTTTTGCAACAATATTGCTGAACGCTGGAATCGAACTGCGAATTAAAGACCGCCACAGATCACTGATTTGACAACTCTCTATTACCAGCTCTACTATATATGAAATAGTGGTTTTAGTATTGTGTTTGAGTGCTGTGTCTGCTTTGGAAGTGGTGTTGGTTATTTTTTTTTTGGGGAGCTCAGAGAATAGAATAAGAAGAATCAATAGAATCACTTACGTTTGCGATAGGGCTTTGTTTTTTTGTTTTAAAGGTGCTCGGAGTTTTAGGTATACCTCCCTTATTACCGTCTTTCTTGAGCTTCATTTGGGTAGCAGAATATGGGGCTCTTTTTCTTTTTATCGGTGGTTTGTAGCTGCAATGGGCAACCGGATCATTGTCAGCGTTGTCAGTATCGGCCTCCAAAAGAGTCGTACTAGTTCGGTTGAATAAGATCACTGGACTCGGGCAATGACCCCACGATTTGAGCATAAGAGAGACTAGACTTTTTAACAATTTTGGAGCGCATATTCTTCACACGTTTCTTTACAGATACAACATGTGTTCTGCCTAATTTCACATTGTGATTCGTTGTGATTGCCACTACATTTGGTACATCTTGCCTTATTGGTGCACATCTTTACTGTATGTCCGAACCTTTGACATTTAGAACAAACCATTAATTTAGGCGTATACAGGCGTACGCGAATGCGCACGTGTTCGATTTCAAGGAATGAGGGGAGAATATTGCCTTCGAATGTGACTCGTACGAAACGCTAGGCGACTACAGTCCAGAACCTTGACACAATTCACTCTACCGTCTTTAAACTTTCCTACACAATTTTCTGTTATATAGTTTAAATCGATATCAGCATCCTCCACAACTCCGTCAATTTCTACTTCTACTGACGGAATATACACCCTGTAAAGTTTACTAAGAAGCTCGTTATGGACCGCAAGATTTGCTTCTATACGATCTGAAAACGTTACCTTGAGTTTCGAGTAATAATAACCTTTTCGATAAGTTTAACGGATTTGAAACATTTGTGTAACTCCGCCGATACAAGCAGCAACTTGATCGGTGTTTGTGTTTGGCGAATGTATACCACAAAAGAAGATTTCGCTGTAGATGGATAGGATCTGTGTCGGTTAGTATTAGTGTGTGTGATTTGATTAATCCGAATCTTTCTGCTGATCGGGGCACGGGGGATCAGTAATATTGTCATTTTCCGTATTTTCTGGGGTATCTACTGAACCCCCTCCGGCGGGGTTCATGACTCAATCCAAGCAAAGATTCCTGGATTAAGAAAACTGTACGGTGTCACGAAACTTCTATCAACAAAATAGGTTAGATAATCTTCACTTGGCTTCGACTGTGGATCACGATTCAACACTTCACTACCAGCATCTGTCACTTGAACACTTGAACGTCTATATTCGCAGAAGATTAAGAGCTGACTCGGGATGGGAAAGTTGTACCTTTCATTTGAGACTAAGTTTAGGCAAATCGGTCCAGCTATCTCTGAAAAAATGAGTGGCACCCTAACTGTTGTTTTAACAAAAAGGAGGGGCTAACAAACTACAAGAACTTCTCCAAAAACTTAATAGGCTAAGTTGTTTTGTTTTAGTAAAACCTCAAAATTCCTGCTAAATTTGCATTCTGTACCACTGTACTTTGGTGGTTCGAAATAGCAATCTTTTTCTTTTTTTTTATTTCAATTATAGAGGTTTTAACCTTAAGGTCATTCGCCTCTTCGGGTTAGAAAAATCAATCGATTTACCAATACGCTACACCCACTCCCGATAGCAATCTTCTTTTATATTTGCCCATTAATTTGTTTAAATCAAACACAAATTTGTTAGGAGTTATCAAATAATATTTTTTAAAAAAAATTATTTTCAAAAAGACTATATCATATAAGTAACAAAAAATTTGAAAAAATCTGCAATATGAGCATTTTATGTATTTGAAAATAAAAATTAAATTCATCATTCTTTTGGAATTGCTTCCACTAGGAATCATTCGAATTTTGCTTCAGTTTCCAGTGATTGTTAATTATGTTTTCAACCCCGCAAGAAAGTATTAAAAGATTGAAAAAACTAAATTTTAACCAAATATTGGAATAATCTTTAGTAAATTCCTTATAATATCTCCTTCATACTACGCGGAATTTGTTGTCGATTTTCATTAGTTAAACAATCATCGACTTTTTCTTGCTAACTTTACTGTCCCATGTGTTGACCATTTCCGCCTGCCCTCATCCCGACCTCGATAAAGAAAAATCATTCTTTTCGATTAGACTTCTCATACTCCCAGCCTACTCGATTAGACGGTATTTGCGATTATTTCCCACAACAATCAGTTTCCTATTAAACAAGGTTAATGTGGGTCATATTGTCTTTGTGTCTTAGGCCACCACCATCAACAATACCCGGCTTGATCGGAAGAGCCGGCCCGGCATTGGCAGCGCGATTAAACGCTCTGAAATTCGGTCCGGCTGGCTGGTTTGTGGTATGGTGCGCGAAATTCTGCAGCACGGAGGCGGATGCGGAAGATCAATTATTTAATAGTTGAACGCTCATCACGACAACAGGCAGCGAAGAGGTCAAGCAATGTGTGTATATAAAGTGGAGCCGATGGAGAGGGAGGGGAACAAACGATTCGAAGCCGTATAGTACAAAACTGGCGAGGCACGAAAAAAACTAAAGATAATCGCGAGCTGAATCGCTTTCTCACATCATCACACGAATGGCCGTCTCTTGGTCGAGACTAGGGAAATGGGACAAGATGATTTACCGGATGAGGACGAGGAAGCAGAAATCGTAGTGGACCCTTCGTGGTTGTCTTTTTTTCTTTTCTATTCATTCTTCTAAGTCTAGTAAGTACGGAAAGAAGAAGAAGAGCGGATTGCAATTACATCGAAAATGTCCAAATGGCCTCTGGGCTGCAAGTGGGACACGTTGCAGATAACCATTGGAGTGTGAGATATGGCCGCGGGATCATTAACGGTCTGCAGGGAAACGAGGGAGGAAGTGGAAGTGGAAGTGAGTACATGGAAAAGCAGATCCCCATCAAATTGTTATTCAGCACGCTGCTGGACGTAATTTAAGCTGTGTGAACAAAGTCTCTAAGCATGTTGGAAAATTGTCGTGGCTAAAGATGATTGGATGTCGTTGGTTGTTCTTCAACTATGTCTTGTGGTTCCAGGTTGCGCCGCCTCACGTTCAGATTAGTGGGTCAAGCATGTGGTTAGTATTTCCGCATCGATGATTGTCGTGTGAGAAACAAGCAGAGTTTAGCGGATTCCAAATGCATAGATACATCTGGTCAGGAAGAGTATTATGCCACAAGATAAACCGCCATCCGTGCTTAAATGTCGCTCATAGCTGGAAGCTGAACAGAAATGCAACATTCACCGCAAAAGCGAGTTCAATCTTGTAGATTAATTACAATACTAGTGAGGCTTCACACGCGTGTGATAAATTTCCCATAAATTAAGTCTCAATTGAAACCACTTACTGATTATGCATTACTATCGGTACTTCGTGATATTAATATCAATTTTAATTAGGTCAACATTATAAATTGCACATTACATTCTAAAACTATTAATGAAATCAATGGGGATAAATTCAGCGATGCCTAAACATATTCCCGCCATCAGCAAAACATGTAGGCGGTTAGCCTTTCTCCACCGCCATCTTAGATTGAAAACAGTGATTAATACACTCAGACAATCACTTTTGTTTTGCCAGCTGTCTGCTGTCTGTTTCGTCGTCATGACAGCAAACGGTTTCGGGATCCATTGTTTACCCCATCCAAGAAAGATTCGCACGCAATTAAATTCCGACCGAAAAGTGTTACCTTTTCTTGCGGAGGAGTTTGCGGTTTGACGGATGAATCATCGCATCAGATTTTGCAATTCTGCTAAGGCGTCGTCTGTCTGATTTTTTTACCCCGTTCCACTTTCCGGAGACGCGACAATTGCATACTCTCGCGCCGTGATCGCGCCCCAAACCCAATAACCAAACCGGACCCGGCCAACGAAGTGGGAAGGAATTTCAAAAAGTGAAATAACTCCTCGGCTATAGAAAGTGAAATTTTTCGCCTCCGCACCCGACGACGATGACGACGACGACGACGGCCTCAGGCACGTAGCCAGAGGGGGGGCTAGGGGGCTAAAGCCCCCCCCGAAATTTTTCAAAAATAAATTGAAGAAGCAACATGTTTTTCGGTAACTCGTAAAAAATTGTATCTTGTTTGGTTTCAACAAATTAATGGGAGAATGGTGAGGAAGATTGCTATTTCGAGCCACCGAAGACATCGGTCACGATATCTACTCAGTATGCCGAGTCTGATAACACACTTCCTTTCATATTGTGTGACTCGTCGGAAGAACAAAAGAAACTGTTACTTTAATTCTTGCTGGGGTGATCCGTCGGATGATTGAATCGCAGAAGCAAGAAGTGGTGCTCCAGCCAAACGTGGTGGCTATTGACTTCCGGAATTTTTGCATAACCGAATTTCATGATGGGAAATATTTGCTGAATGTGAAAATAGAGGTTATGTTTACGAACTTCGCCTTTAACGAGTTCTACCTTGTCAGGCATTCAGTACTTATGTTATTCAACAAATTAGCCTAGGCGAAACCAGTCATTTTGCAACTTGTAACACGTGGTTGATTCTCATATATATGGATGATGAGAAAATCAATGTTCGGCTACAAGATCTGATACCACTTACTTGAACCGCGGGCGAACGACTAGGAGGTTAAAGCCCCAATAAACAAACTTAACTTATTTGAACCGTGGCCATTAAAAGATTCCTGTCACATTTGGAAAAAATGGAATTTTTTATAAAGGACACATCTAGGAATTAGACGGGCAGGGTCAGCTAGGATTTCGTCCTAGCTGACCCTGCACGTACGTTACATCTTTGCACATCCATAGTCTCCAATACGATTACCTGAAAAACAAACAATTGTCAAATTTGTGGCTGCTGTTCATATAATATTGACGGCAAAAACTGCGTCTAGTATCTCAAAATTAACATTCAGCATCATCATTGAGGAAGTCGACACTGGTGGCCCGTAAGGGGACAAAACAAAAATGAAATCAGATATTCGCGAACATGGACATGGCAGTTACCACGATAATAATATGGAAGTGTGCAAGATAGATATGAACTGCCACCAAGACGCGGTTGGTTATGAAAAATATTTCTCAGTCAGTAAACAGGTCAATCGCACGAGATCTGTTGGACAACCATTAGCGTTTTATCATTTTCATTGTTTACATCGTGGAAATATATTAAAGACTCAAGGCTTCATTTAGCTAATGCATTGAACCGACTCAAATAAACGAATTGTATAATAAAAATTTAGAAGTTTCATAGAAAACTGAGTACAAAGACTGTCCCAAAATTAACATTTATGGCTAGTGATGGCATCTAACAAAACTCATTTTATGCTAGATATTGGCTTGAATAAAGAAAGTTAGTTAAATCATACGCAAATTGGATTTCTGTAATAGATTAGAGTACTGTACGCTTAATATAAACGTCAGGCATCTCACTCAAGCGTGCTAAACAAAAACATTTCAATTAGCTGATGACATAGTTGTAGCCGAGACGACAGTTTTTTTTTTATTTTCGCATCATTTTAATGCAATAGTATTTCTACTGACACTCAATTTCATTTTATGTGGGGAATGCGGGCCGTATTGAAACACTGTTAGTCTGGAAAATCGAACAATAAGCAAGAAAAACGTGAAAAAGTAAACAAGCCAAAAAGTGGTAAACCAGCGGTTTTTCTGAGGTGTTCATCAACCCACGAATCGTATATTACTAATTTTGTTGATATACAGTAGCGGTAGGACTAACTGACGTGATTTTACACTTACTTTCCTCGGATGTCAATTGATCAATTGATGCTAAACCACATATTAGTCATTCAACCTTAATAAACTAAATGTTGCAACCGCCAGCAGCATTTTAGTCGCTTTCGATGGTTTCTAATTAATACCTATGTAAATTTGAAAACGTCGTGTCGATAGATTGATCAGACATCAGTAGGTTATCACGGAGAGCGACTAAAATGTTGTAACTAGTTGAGTCTATAAGTCAATAAGGTGGGATTATTGTTTCGATTTCATGTTTTCGTTATATTACAGTCTTTCGTTTTATTTTTGGTCTTTATGGAATAAGATGATAAGACATCACGGAGAAAAAAAAGCAAAAAGGAATCAATAAATTGAAATCTAGGGGAAGTAAGTGCGATGTATTCCCTTCTATGTGTCGAAATTAAGAGATGCTGAAATTATTGAGCTTGTTCACATTTATAGTTTCTAGTTATGTTGTCAGCAATGAAGTAAAATTTTACGTAAATTAGATGATAGTAGTAACAGTGTTAAGTGATTTTCATTCGATTTGTGGACAATTTTCTTGAATAGATTAAATTCCGGGCAGTTACCTTTAGTTGATTAAATCATTGAAATACATAAGTCATTCCACGTCAGTTTTACAACCAAAATTTCAATTCCTTCCAAAATGTTTTCTTACATTCTTTAGCTAAAAATAATTGACACGAATTTTTTGGTTTGGCTAAATATTATTTTTTTTTCAAGTTATTCGCTTTTGAACTTTTGAAGTCTATAAAATTGAACATTTTTCAATTACTGATAACTCGGAAACGGAAATATTAAATAAAAATGTTGCGTTTTCAAATAAGCTCACCAAAAAAAATTTTTTTTGCTATATAATCTATGAAATTTGCAATTACTTGAACAAATTGAATTTTTTTAAGGTTGGCCCAAATTTTTTATTTATTATTTTCTTTAAGTATTAAAAATCATGTTAAAAAGATTGTGTAAAAATTTGGCAGTGGAATTCTTTGCGAGATATTACAATTATAAACATAAAACAAGGCAATTTTACACTAAATGCCCAGTGAAAGGCCTGTTATAACTGAAATATCTCGTAACACACTTCGAGTTCCATTCTGAAATTTTCACATAATCTTCTTAATATAGCTATGTAATCAAAATAAATTTGATTTCGGGGGACTTTAAAAAAAATATTTGCTTTTAACATTAGAATACCCCCAAAAAAGTCTTAAATTTGCAGAATGCGAGTCATTCCACGATTTACAACTATAATTTTAGTTCCTTCCAATTTTTTTGCATTCTTTAGCTGAAAATTTTAGACACGATTTTTTTACTTTGGCTGAATTTGATATTTTTTTCAAGTTTGAGTTTTTGAACTTTATAAAATACTAGCTAATACCCATCGCGCGTTGATGCGACTTTCAACGAAATAGGAGGAAACCACAATTTGTTCCGAAGCGCCATCTTGTAGGCAGATAATCCCCACCAATAGCACACAAACACGCTCCACAACGAATTCCTACTATGCATAAATTTTTACGGCAATTGGTTAAGCCGTTTGGGAGTCCATAAATCATATACATACAAATATCGACTTTTAATAATATAGTGATTTTTTAAAGTTTTATAAATTTAATAGAATTGGACATTTTTCATTCCCTGATAACTGAGAAACTATTAGATTTCTGGAAAAAAAGCATTAAATAATAAAAGCTGCGTTTTCGGAAGATATCGGCGGATTTATTTGTAATATTTGTTTTAGTTAAATAATTTATGTATTATGCAAATATTAGTAACAAATAATTTTTTTTCAGGGTAGAGCCAAAAAAACTTTTTAGTTTTTTCAAATAATTTATAATTATATCGAGAAGATTGTGTACAAATTTCAGAAAGAAATTCGAACTATTTTACGAGATATTTCAATTACAATAGGCCTATCACTAGGCGTTTGGTGTAAAATTGCCTTGTTTTAAGTTTATAATTGTAATATCTCGCAAAGTATTTTTATATCCACTCCCAAATTTTTGCACAATTATTTTAACATGATTCTTAATATTTAAAGAAAATAATAAGTAAAAAAATTGGTCCAACTTTAAAAAATTCAATTTGTTTCAAACAATTGCAAATTTCATAAGTTATATAACAAAAAAAAAAATTTTCGGTAAGCTCATTGAGTACACAACTTTTTTATTTAATATTTTTTCCATATATCGAATCGTTTCCGAGTTATAAGTGAGTGAAAAATGATCAATGTTATAAACTTCAAAAGTTCAAAAACTAATAACTTGAAAAAAAAATCATATTCAGCCAAAATAAAAAATACGTGTCAATTATTTTCAGCTAATGAATGCAAGAAAAAAAAAATTGGAAGGAATTCAAATTTTGATTGTAAATCAGACGTGGAATGACCCATATATTTTGATCCTATTGATCACCAAAGATCCTCCTTCCTAACTGGTGTATGCCAAAAAATTATGTTAGTATGATGCATTAGAACTGGTAATAGTTACAGGACGCCAGATCAACAAAATAGAAGTTGAACCATCTACAATTCGTTTGCTAAATCAGAAGATTTTGTGCAAATTTCGACATTCTCTTCGATCGAACATTTTATGGATATTTTTCTACTCATTTCGATTTAGCGTTTTCTACACCTTTCAAACGTGTAGCTTAGAACACCTTGCGTTTTCCAGCACCGTCAAGGATTGTCATATTCGGTTAGCGCATAAATACTGAGAATCTCTAGAATATCCATTGTTGCAACTAGAGTAAATTGTAACTTGTAAATAAAAATAAATAATAAAAATCAAATTAAACATCAATAATTCGTTGATGTACTATAGCCATTCTTGTGACAAAGAACATGGATTGTCTTAGATTTGGCTTTATTTTCATTAAGAACTTTTCAAAATTTCGTTTAGTTTCTAGTGACAATATGAAGTAATTAGAACTAAAAGCTTTATGCAGGGGCGGGTAAAGCGTAGTTGGTAAAACGATTGCCTTGGACGCGGCTCATCACGGTTCGTTCATCAATCCCGCACATATAGGGTTAGATATTTTTCTAAAGAAATTTTCTAACCCAAAAAGAGGCGGATGACCATAAGGTTAAAACCTCTATAATCAGAATAAAAAAAGCTTTATACAATAATTTTTTAAGCCCCTCCCGAAATAAACTCCTGGCTACGGGCCTGGACGGCCTATCGACGTTTTTGCTTGATGAATCGCGATTCTTCGTCCCCATAAGAGACGGGCTGTTGGTTTGTTGGTGAAGTATATGGAAATGAGAGACGATCCGGCTGACAACTGAATGCTAATTTGATTTGGGATGCTGCGAGTGGTCCTCAGCGAGCAGAGGTTCGATCGTCCCATGCGACTGGAAAGATGAATGGCCGATGACAGATGTTGACCTGTGTGTGAAAATTATTAAACGGATATCGACTCTCGGTTTTTTTTTGCGATGCGAAGGCGCAGGTCAAATAAACTCTGAATTTAAACGAGCTTCCGTGTCAACATTCGCTTCTTCCTTATGTCAAAAAACTTAAGTAACTTCGTTCTTTGAAAAGTGCATTATAGCATCAAAATCTTTTCCCTACAATACCTAGTTTATTAAATGTCCCCGCATATCGCGCCGTGAGTCGGCGCTTGAATTCCAAGCCGTTCATCAATCTTAGTGGGCCATGCGATAGCTTGACACTCTTTCGGACACTGTTTAACAAGCTGCCTGCTTCGTCCCTCTACAGTCCCTATCAGTCAGTCAGTGGTTGTTTGGTTTGTTGTTTGTCCATCAAGCGTCTCTTTTCACAGCGGTACACTTCGGTGTGTGCATTATGTTATGACAACAACCGGTAGACCTATGAAATCTTTGGTGTGATCTATCAAAAAAAAAAAAAAAAAAGTTGTTTATGTTAAACCGGCTTTTTTGGCGCTGTTTTCTTTCGTCTCGTCCTTTGGGGAAATTTGATCCATTCCTTTGCTATATGGTTATTCGTCTGAAATGATGGGCAGATTTTGAGGCTAGGCCCATTCGGATAACCGACCGGGGGGGTGGGAATATTTGAATTGTGTTATTGTTGAAAAGGATCGGTTGAATAACCGCTGGGCGGCTTTCAGGCAGATAGTTGTAGCTCTTGGCAACTGTTATGTAAAATATCGTAACAGTAACATGCTTCTCCGCTGCCGAATGTCGTGGATGTTTATGATGATGACGATGACGACCTAAATATTACCATCATAGCGTCTCTTTGTTGGACTTTTCAAACTTATCAAATACTCTTATCAACTTAGAAACTATTACATTACATTTTAAATTTTATTTTTCGCTCCAACAACCTAGTTACGGGTTTTGATTGCGTATTCATTCTTTTAATCGTATGCTTTTCGCTTGTAGTGCTGGCTTTTGGTTGGGAGGTACTAGGCGCAGTTGTCCTTAGTGTTATATGTGCAAATAGTGGCTTGTGCAATAGTTCCGCATTGTGTTTTGAATTTCAGAGTTAAATTGAAAGGAATGGATCAGTCCAACTACATTCTCATCACAAAAACACCATTATAGTATCCGAGGTGCCTTTTAAAAGATTCACAGACTGAGAGGTTTATGTTCACCTTGAAATACTTGCTCGACTATTAAATTGCAATAAACACATGGGTTTTAGAATGGTTTGCGAACCGATCTTCGCTGCTTTTAACATAATCAAAATTAGTCAAACTGGAATTCAACGGATAACCACTTCGTTAGTTTCAGTCGTAACTTGTTGGCCGTCAATTTAGGATGACTATAAACTCCAATTATTCTTACATATTTGCAGCCAACTCTAACCACTCATCTTACTTCTTTTCTTCAACCATCACACGGTAAGCGTACGCGAATGATCCCTAGGTATTCAACTCTATCCAGACTTTGGCACAATCCTTGCAGTAACAATTCGTTGTCTTTTGCATGTGATGTAAAGATAATTGAATAATTCTAAATCTCGAAAAATGTTATGCATCATTCACGGCTACTACCGATAAAGTCTGTCTACCAAAACTATCATATCTCTTTAAAGAACGGTGAAATTTAAAAGATACACCTTCATCTTTGTTACTAAAATCACACAACACAAAACAGAAAAAGCCAAAGCCCTAATCCAAATATTCAATCTCGTTTTAATTGACACTCAGTAATTTTCAATGCTCCTAAAATGAAATTAAAGGACTGTGCACCATAAAAAACAACTTGAACATATTTTTTCTATTTTTTTTAGTAAATTTTGAATAATGATATACACCACAAAAAAAAGTTTTCGATGAAACGCTTCCGGAGATTCACTGTCTCGCGCTCAATTTCCAGTATTTTATTATATGAAAATTGAATAAATATTCTACCACTCTCTGTATCGCTACAATATTTTGGTTATGTGCATCTTTTTTTACCGAATTACCATAAAAAAATATCAATAAGATGAACTTGTCGTTTATAAGGAGCTGTCATTCAGTCAAACCCCCACCTCCCTCTGCATTCCCTGAACTGTCCACGTCGTATATGAATGGACCTTCTTTAAACCATAGACAAAATGTTAAGAACGAATGGAACGAATCGATGACAAAAATGTCACGTTCCAAACACTACAATGCATTGAAATCAGCGTTTAAAAAGTTTAAAAAAGTTTAACGCGACTTGATCATTGCTAAATGTTAAACACTTCTGTGGTTGAAAAAAATTAAAAAAAAAAAACATTCTACTTTTCAATATTTTAGTCAACAAATGAATTAGAAAACATAGGATACTCTCGGTAGCCAGCTGCCCAGAGCGTAAAAAAAAACCTCAAACACTAAACAAGATCTTATCTTTTTCAAGTGACTATGTACTCAGAGCGGGACATCGCCGCTGAAGTATCCGTGTTGAAACCTCGGCCATTGCATACAACGTTTCCTCGGAAACCGTCATTCCGGGAGGACCAAATGCCGCATAAAGTTGCAAACTGCTGTTAACGCCGTATGCAGGTGCGCATCCTCCATCGGTTTCCGAATATCTACCACTAAAAGCTGCTACACCGGCATATTCCCAACCCACAATCGAGCCACCGACCGACCGATCCGGGTAGCGGACAATCTCCTACAATAAAGAGGCCAAAGATACGCGAGGTAACAATGGACGGGAAAGCCTCCTTTGCTCCCCACTTCCGGAAATTGAAGGCCGACTGCGCCAACCGAAAAATGCTCAATTATGCTCCCGATACCCGACTTGCAACCGGAATATGGCACTCACCATCAGCCAAGCGCCAACTTATAACCGGATTTATTATGGCATCGAGATTACCGGGCGGAACCTCGCAGGAACGAGCAACTTATCAACCCCTCTGTACCACGGTTCAATCCGAACTGCATCGAAACTACTGCCCGGTACACCAACCGCGTTGAGGCCGGCATCCTTCCATTTCTGTGTCCCTCCGGCGGGCGCTAGGGGTCCTCGCGCGCACTTCAGGAGATGACGACTCGACAACGATGAGAACAACCAGATTGCTGTACGTCGAATACGCCGGATCCCAACTGTACCAGGTATGGTCATCCACAGACCATCCGGGCCGTAGAAGTCTCCGAAGCCGCCCGTTTACCCTAAAATCAAATCAAAATCAAACAGTGGAGCGATTCTGGAATCATACTTGGATCTACAGTGATCAAGGAAGGATAGCGAGGTCGGAGTCGGAGTCCGCTACGGTGGGACAGGTTCATCCCTCCGCCTCCCGGTAGAGTGCTCGGTCTTTTCCTTCCGAAGCCACAACCGTCGCCCTGGACCTGTCTCAAAAGCCAGAAGACACAGCAACCATGATCTTCACCGATTCCCTCTTAGTATTCTGCGCGTTGGAGTATTGGAGAGTCCCGACTTTCATTCGTCCAGGTCATCGAGATGAACGCTGATCCACCCAATACACTATGCACAATCCCCGGACACTGCAGAATACAGGGGAACACCGAAGCAGACCTCCTGGTAGAATTTTAACCAAGAAAGTGCCAGGTGTGAACATTATTCAGCACTTCGCCGAAGTCCTTAACAATAACTTCATTGACGACTCGTAAAATAGGACGACTACCCAGTCTGGAAGAAACAGAAAGTTTTGTCCCGATTGTAGACCGGACACACGAAGACCACACACGCCCATAGCCCGTAGACTGACTCCCTACCTGCACCAAATTAAACCAGTAGCAATGGGCCCTCTGCTACTCCCTTCCGGTGCCAGAGAGGTCGCCCATGGCCCAACACAATCACTAAATAGCGAGACAAGGCAAGGCACAGCAAGGGCCCTACGCCACACACCCCGAAATAGGGAGGCTGCCCTGAGCCCACCTATCTTCCATCCGCACCATATAAACACCAGCGACAAGATTCGATGGAATCTGATATTGGCCCTCCGCTGCACTTCTACAAGCTGCGGAAAGGCTTCCCGCTGCCCACCGGACCAATGCGCACCTAGCCAACCAAAAAAGTAGAATTAAGATAATTGAAATGTAAATATGAAACGCATAATACGAATGACCCATCGAGGTTAAAGCCCCAATAAACGTCATAACGTAACGCATAATCCACCAAACTATCCTGAGCAGCATCAGAATTGGGCAAGAATCAAATTTGTCATCGAAAGGTGAACACTTCCCAGTATTCTCGAGCTCCTATCTCATGCCTCCCCGTGCGTCTATTGATGACCTTTAATCTGTAGACTGGCGTAATACCGCCTACAGTAGTATTAGCGAGATGAGCAGGTGAGAGCGAACATGTGCGCTGGAACCCTAATGTAGGCAGAACTAAATACCTATTAGTTATGATCCTCCGTCGAGACAGGAGATTGGTGCAGGTCCACCAGTCCGTCTAGCAAACGAAAAACATATGGAAACAATCGACGACAAAACGATTGTAATCTTGGAATATGAAACTGCAAGTCGCTTAGCTTCCCTAGGTTCGACCGAATCCTGCACGACAAGCCGCAAACTCGCATCTTTCAAGTCGAAGCATTGCAGTAACGTTGCTTGGTGATACAGAAGCAGTGAAAAAGCTGACATCGAGTGCCTACATTCTACCAGAAAGGCGGCACACTAAACGACCCGGGGACCAGCCTCATATTGCTGAGCAACGCGGAATCAAGGGGCAAGCGATCAACGAAAAAACGCGTTTCTTCAACTATAGCATCATCAATGTACATTGCCGCGCACTGCGGATTGTAAAGCTCGTCATTGGCTATAAGAACGCTCAGATAGGCAGGGAGGCAAAGCACAAACCGGTGATCGGGCCAGATATTCTGCACACCACGTTACAAATGACAATGGCACGCGTGCAAAAAAATGATTTGGCGAAGGATCTGTTCCTGTGACAAGAAAACTACCTTTTTATAACGGATCTCGGCAGCATAGAAATGGGAGTTTTTTTTCTACCCGAAAAGCGTAGTCATGGAACGTATACTCTGAAATATAATCAGCGTCATTTTAATCAGCGACGAGACCAGGATGCACATTAGATATCCCAGAAAAATAGCGAATTTTCAAAAACTGAATCGACTCATCCCTGAGTCGATTTCTGTTCCCATCAGGAATACTTGCTCCAAATTTGGACAATTCTAGCTACCGGACCTAAAATATATATATGGGATTTTTCGACAATTTATATGCAGAAAACCAATTAACTCGCATTTTTACCACTAGATGGCACAGAATGCATGAAACACAAGAAAACAAAAAAGATTATTTGTCTACAACTTTATCGAAGACTGCAAGGCAATCTGACGTTGTTAGAAGAAAGTATTACACTTTTAACGAAGTGATGTCTGAGTCAGTTTTGCCCGGGGCCTAACAGCGCATAGTTGTGTATCTCGACTCCCATGAACTATAAATTTTATAAATGGTGTGAGTGGTTCGGTTTAGCTCAATAGAAATTTACTATATAATACGAGTCATGTCATCTAACTTTGCAAAAAAGAGATATGGAGTATGGGTATGTTCATAAGAACTTCTGCAAAATGTCTGTCCTACAACTTTGTAGAAGACATCTAGTTTCTACCTCTCTTCGTTGAAAAGTTAGTGTTGAAGTCTTCTATGCGGTCACAGGCGGAACTAAAATTTTCTAACCAAACGTGACTCGTACCATAAACTCATTGTAGAAAAACGTTGTACGAAATTTTCCGCACACGATTACTACAGTTTTGATCTGATTCCTGGTGGTAGATTAAACTAAAAATAATTAATAAATCATATCGCTAAGATCGATAAAAGTATTAGGAATGCACAGAACAGATAGCAACCGTTTTGGTAGTTTAAACGCTGTACAGTGGGAAAAATAAACCCAAAAAAAGGCTGGATGACATTTACCAGGAAAGCATTTTTTATGTAAAAATGTCTGAAAATTTGATTGCCAGTATTTACATCGACCACACGGTACGCTATTATGTCCTTTATGCCCCTTAATTTTTATGTAAAAAAGTTCAGAGAATCGATTTAAGATAATTAGTATGATATCAGGAATCGTATACACGTATTTTACCTATGCCTATGCCAGGAGACATGCTGTGAACTCGAGTGATTCGTAGTTATGCTGCCCTAAGCTCGACCCTCATTAGCAGAAGACAAAAGTTAAGCCCGTACGATATTAAGCCTGTTCTAATGACCCCGCCACTTCAAGTTTTCCGATCTGTATATTTCACATCCTTGCTCTTACTTGAGTACTATGGCTCTAATTTTCATAACTTTCCCTACCCAGTAATCTCTAGCTAATTGAATGTCGTTAAAATGTAAAAAGGAAAATGTGACTAACATAGTCGAAATAAAAAAGGAAAAAAAAATATTTGAATAAAGTTAAACTGACCGCCCGAATCGTGTGTACCCGTTTTACCCCTATTCTTCCCATAACTCAATTATAAACATAAACCTGACTCTACATTTCAGAAGACGGCTGAATGCGTTAGATCAAAAGACGAATTCGTTTTGCAAAAAAATCGTGAAATTAAATCTAGCTGGACTTCTCGGAAAGAGGCTGATGTGGCTGATAATTCTTATGCACAAAAAAAATCGCGATCAGTACGGGGGGGGTAGCTTAGCATAAATCGAATTGTGCTTAAAAACAAACAGCGTGGTAACCTGTGTCGCAATGTGCCACGATGCGCCATGTTGTTCAGTAAAACAAAAGCAACGGTTGCTATGATTGTTTAACTGCACTCTGCTGCCTGTTTTTGAGTTTGACAGAAGTGTGCCTCAATGTTCCACACATTGTGGCAACTAGTGAAATGGTCGTGTATTACAGTGAATGGTATTCTTATATCGTGATATCGTACCTAATACAGTGCGTTTGGCACATTATTCTAAGCGACTCACCTCTTGGTTCAGTCTGTTTTTGAACTGTTGTCAGGTTTAACTGATAACATGAGATATGAGAATAAGTGGGGTAAAATGGGTTCACACGTTTCGTACTGTCATTTTAACTATCTTCAATTGATTCCCCGGATTTGTTTAGGCAAAATAACTACTTTGGATGAATCTCATTCAACCTCTTCCCTAAATGTAAAACTTGGTTCTCGAATTGAAAGAAGGATACAGATTAAAACGGGTTCATACATTTCATGCGGTCTTCACTCGTTTCATTGGATTTTTTGCATAAGAGACACTAGTTTCGATCGGCAACATTAAACCTGCTTCCGAGATCTGGAATACAGGAAAACTAAAAATTCAACACTTGGGGAGAATTGGGGTAAAACGGATTAAAAAGTTTTACGTAGACAATCCTACTATCTTCTATAGAATCTTGGAACTTTTTTGCGTAAGGAACACTGACTATGGTAGCCCACATTCAGCATTCTTCCAAGTTATATAACCAGTAATAAAAATAGACACTATCAAAAAGGCGAATGAGGGAAAATTAAGCTTGATAGCGTACTTTGCGGTCGTTTTAAATACATGCAATTGATTCGCCAGACGATTCGCTCGTGTGGAAAGCGAAGCAGCGCATTCGGTGACTATCGGAACGGTTCAATGGGCAGGTCTACTTGAAAGGATGCTTCCAAAGGCATCTACTTCCACTTCTGAGACCTCGCGATGGCCCTACGCTTTTATAGCCGGATTAAACCTCGAGCCATTACTCGAAAGGTGTTCTGAAGGCTAAGGTGGTCAATTTTATGCCTGAAGAACACAATAACTAGTTGACCCAAACGTTGTACAAAACCTTATGAACAGTGTTAAAAGAATAGTACGTGCATTTAGCAAGAGCTACGGCATTGAATGAAACGAACATGGTAATAGTTTAATCACATGTTTTATGGGGTAAATTTTGACGAACTTTTTCTTATGATACAATTTGATTTTGTACACTTGTTTGGTTTCGTCGACGACGTTCATTTTGATGTTTTTATACCACCGATCAATTGTAAATTTTCTCCATAATTCCTTGTTAAGTTTTAAAATTTATTGCAATCAGTCTGATACTGACTTATTGCAATAAATTTTCAAACTTAACAAGGAATTATGTAGAAAATTTGTGTCTTTATTTTGTCAAAATAAATTCCCGAAATAGAGTTATTTTTTCATTATATATAAAGATGTAGCCCCTTAATATACTGTGAATCAATTTAACAAAACAATGCGACACACTTCCTAACAACATCAAAGTAAACTAATTACTTTTATATATGGGAAATAAAAAATAAGTTAAATATTATAATCACTAGTACCAGAAAATCGTTATTTTTCCTTGAATCTACTTCCTGTACACGATTGAGGCCATGTGTGGAAGATTCGTAAATACTCCATGTCATTATGGGTCACAAGGGCGGTTTTTCGGTACAAAAATCAATAACTTCCAAACCTTTCATTATAGAGAAATTACTTCAGCAAAGTTGTAGAAAAATGTCTTTCAAGTAACATTTTCAAACGCATCAAAGTTATAGCACTATCAGTTTCATATTATAATTAATTTTCTTCGTTAACTTAGGGTGTTTCTGAAAAAGTCAGTTTTTAGCTTTTTAAATAGTTAGCAATGGAAAAATTTAGCTGCTACTTTTTGCAACCTTCTGAGTCTGAGGTCATTGAAAACTTTCATTTTTATTTTAAAAAATGACTGTAACTCGATAACGAAAAATGATATCGATTTACATTCTTCAGCAGAAATATGCACAATGAGAAGTACTAAAATTGCTTCATAGAAAAAGTTATAGTTATAGTTAAAAACTGACTTTTTCAGAAACACCCTAAGTTAAAGAGGAAAAATAAGGATAACATGAAAACGGATAGTGCTATAACTTTGATGCATTTGAAAATGTTACTTGAAAAACATTTTACTACAACTTTGCTGAAGTAAGTACCTTCTTACACAATTTAGATCGAAAAATAATTTTTCGGAAAAAATGTTCGAGAGGACCACCCTAGTTAAATTTGTCATTAAAAGAAAGCTAATTTAATTTCCAAAAATATTCTCTCAGACCTAATTTCTCTAAAATGAACGGTTTGGGAGTTATTGATTTTTGTACCGAAAACCACCCTTGTGACTCAGAGTGCATGTACGCAAAACATACATAGAATCAATTTCGGCGTCGCCTACTTTGATGATTTTTTATAGTTCATGCCAAGAGCTGAATTCCGTGAGCATTGTTTGCTTTTTTAACCGAAAGTGGTACTATGCTGTTCTACAGAAATCACACTTCCATCGAGAAGCTCGATTTGCACAACAAATAGTAATTAAACAGCTATTTTACATAAGAATTCAGCTAAACTCTATCATTGCGATCATTTGCTTATCGCGTTACTCCCAATGTGTGAAATCAGCTGTGGAGGACAGACGAACTTAGTCGTACATTGTCAGTGTAATTTAAAAAAAAATCAATATTAGTTATTACTAGATTTCACAGACTGCAATAAACATTGTCAGCTTATAAAAAATTTCTTTTTAAAATTACATGTTGAAATTTGCAAAATTTAAAGGCTAGAATACTACATATGTAGATGATCCCGAACTACCAAGACGTAAAATCACGCTTTAAAAATTTATAGTCGTTTACAGGCTTTAAACTTGATCTTTTTAGAAGTACAATAGTTTTACAATATTTTTCAGTTAACGTAGTCATTCGTACATCATTATAGTTCGATTTACGACTGATTTTTTCACTCTGTCTTCATTTGCTTAAATCTTGCACTTTTACTGTAAAATAAAAAGTGAAATCACACCACAACGACGAGGATGATGCCAAAGTGCAGTTGAAGTGATACCTGCTTTCATTTTCTAGGTTAGCATCAGCAAGCAAACGTAGGAACAGAAAGCCGAAAGCGACGATATGGACTGCCACTTTGCTGCCTTTATTAAGTGGCTTGATGGCCAGCAGTCCGCCATTCATCCACAACACTGCCGTCAGCCAGTCAGCCAGTCAGTCAGTCAGTGAGCTACCGGTTCATGGCATGCTGTGGGAATGTTTCGTGACAGCTTCTCTCATGCAGCAGTGTACCGCTCAAAAACTCATACCGCCCGTTCGGAAGACTGCGCGAAAGGAGGCGGCGGCACTATAATAGACAATCGAACGACTCTTCAAACTTCCTGCGAGGAAAAATGTGAGCTTGCTGCTAGGACCGGTGGCAGCTGTCTTTTCCATTGGCTTTGTATCTATTGTTGAATGTAAAATCTTTCATCTCTACAGTGCCCTTCAATCGGAAAAGGGGCCACTTTTCGATGCTTGAAACCGTCAGTCACTAATACACGAGTGGTCCCTTTAGAAACTGATAGTAACTTGCCTGGATTGGTTTTTTTATGTTATTCCCCTCCCCATTGATTATATCGTCGGACTGTTCGACAGATATTTGCATCTTTTGACGGATGAAGGTAATTTTACTGAAATAACAGACTGCATTCTTTTCTCTAGTGTCTTAACATATCGTAACGCTTTCTTTACCACAGTCAAGTCAAAAGAACCAACAGCTTCTTTGTTACATTACTTCCCTTTATCACACTTTTTTTCTAGAAACTCAAACCCATTAGCAATGCAATCGACGTTTTCTGAATCCTCTTTGTTTCTTTACGACGCCGTATCGAAATCGAACTGGAATCACAACGATTATTAGGTTTCCGTGATTCCATTCAACAAAAAGCACATTCCAGGAGTACAAATGATTCTCAGTTCGATTCTTTCCATTTACGGGATTTCCCAGGCAGACGAAACGCTAGCATCATGTTTCCGTTTGGATAAAGAAAATGGCTATGAGCAGCACCTTACCTTCACTGCCAGTTGGCATTAGCCCATAGCAGAACTGCTGCAGGATCCCATTGATTTGCATGAAAGTGAGAATATAGAACTCTCAATCTCATCATCTGCGATAAGAATCAATCCATCAACCATGATATCTCAATCGATTTGGAATAAGTAAATTTAATTAAAGCGGAGATTTGCATAATTTATGGTGTAGCTGGAGTTTTTGATTGATTGGTAGCATACCTGCAATGAAAGAGAAATGGAAATTACATTAGCATATTTTAAATTTGATGTATTGTATTTAAAATTAGATAATATAATCAGATACATACGAGAGGACCCTTATTATGATTGCTTTTGTTGAAATTAGAATTATTTACTTCCGAAATATTTGAATCACAAAGTAACAGAATAGAACTTAAATTTTTTTTAGCTTTATACTCGGAACATTAATTTTATTATTTTGCCTGTTATGTTCGATTTGAGCTCTTATTATTATCATGAATCGTTTTCTATGTTACTATGTTCGTTTGGAAAAAAAGCTTTGTCGTTATACCAATTAGTTTAGGATAAGTATTGGATAAATAGCTGTTGTCTACTGCTATTCGATAGTTTTCACGACGCCACACGCGTTGCGGTTTGGTATGATCAAACTGGTGCCGAAAGGAGTCAATAAGAGTTATCCAACGTGTTTTTTATGGTCACATCCTAGTCGAGCAAAGTTTTTTTTTCTAACTTCCTATAGTTCAATATTCTCATAAACATACCATCATTTCGTAATTTTCAGTTACATTGGATCGAAAAAATAACATATAATAAATATTCCATACTGTCGTCAGTGCTGTTTTAGTTTCGTATACGACGGGCGATGCCCCAAAGGATGTTTATCGATGTTTCTATCGTTAATTCGTCAACGAACTGGCGCCAATAACCACGTTTCTTGATTTTCATCTCAAACTCCGAAAAGTGCTGGAAACTCCTTGTCTGATCTTCATCCTCCGTGATGGAAGATACTTGTAGCAGTTTTGTTGCAGCAATTCCAAGAGATATCACTTTCGGAGTCCCATCACGAGACGACTTGTGGCCTTTGACTAGTTTTGGCGAGGAAATGTTCCTCCTCTTCTTATCATTTCTAGGAACTTCAATAGATTTTCCCTCCATTAGGAGACAAGCATAGTGTCGCTTTTGCTTGACGCGAACCTGAGTCAGGTTCTAACTCCAGCTGCTGTCAAAATATGAAATGACAGCGGTTGAGGTTAGAACCTGACTGAATCTCGGGGTCAAGCAAAAAAGGGCATTGTTTGCAAATAGTACAATTCGCGACCTGCGGTATAAACATACGAAGAGATAGACGAACCTTTTGAATTGTGATATGGTTCGATCAACAGCTGCAATGATAAGTATTTGATTGAAGGTATGTTTTCAATCCATCTCCAGCGAAAAATACTGAATGCAAAGATTTCAATTGAGTACGTTCATCGGAAGTAAGCGGACTCTAAAACTTCACACCCCGTACTTCAGCAGATCCTCGCAATTCAAACACCCATCGTTGACTACGCCTTCAATTTTAACCCTTGAAGCGGGTATGTACACGTTATAATCCCGCCTAAAGTGCTCGTAGCAAGCAACATCGTTTGAATTGGATACCACGAACCTAATTTTGTCTGAGAGAACCGTTTTGTCATGTACTCAGGAATTTAAAAATAAGTGATTTAGTTTTCGGTAGATAGAGATTAAAAATGGACCTGTTGGGAGTTTCAGATATCGTTTGAATCGGTCGGGGATCTTCATTTGACCATCCCGAGAGGGAACCACCAATACCGCCAGCGCACGGGATCAGCGTCCGCGCAGACACGCGATAAAAGCAATAAAAGTCTAGTCTAGTCTACACATACACAGCCGTTCGTGTACAATTTTTCTTGTCAATATTAATGTATGGAATGTGACACAATCATTAAAGCGGCCAGGCCAACTGTGCAGCGTACACAATGAAGATGATTCAAAATTATACGGCAATCAAATTATTCATTTAATGAAGAATTTAATCAACGAATTATTTTGAATCTTGAATAAGGAAGAAATGCGGACAATCGTACGCACCGTTTCAATTTGATGGGGGTTTGAGAAATCGTTGGGAGTGACTTGGCTAAGAGGGTTAATGTCACTCCTTTGGTCCTTTCTTGGGATGGGGCAGAGGCGTTTTACCCTGTCCTGCCTAATGAGCCTAGGTTATAGCGCCTTTACTCGCTCTGCAGACGGGATAAAAGCAATAAAAGTCACAAAAACGAAATTCTAACTTGGTGCATCAGTAGTCCACAAGGACTTTTATATGAACGGTTTACACAGTTGATCGAACGATCTCACTACTCTGAAGTATATCTAATCTATACATTTAAGTAATGCTCGACTTTAGTGTTTCTCACCCCTTTGGAGACGATCTCCGAGCCGTCGGGTTTTACATCAATTTCTCCGGATTTAGTGAAACGATAAATAATTTTAACTCCATTAGTTTGTTTCAACTGAGTTCTTCCGGTGTTAATGTTGGCTGCTCCTGCAGCAGTCTTTAACAGCTGGCCAGGGAGAAAAGTTTGTTGGAACCTCCTTAGCGACTATGATGGCGAATTACCGATTTTTTTTAGCCCTGCCAAAAAATTCCAGAAGACTCCGCAATGGGCTTACCAGACAATACCCCTTTCCTACCTACCTGCTTCACTCTTCTTTTCCTATTATCTAAGGCAGAAGGCAATCGTTGTTCGGCTTATCCTCCACAGCGAGAGTGGCCGGTGCTTTTGGATTTTTTATTGTTAGCCGAGGAAGTCAAATTCCACACCTACCTAAATCAACAAAACAGTTCACAAACGCGAAAAATTTACAGCTTAACGCGAGAGGTTCACCAAACCAAAGCTCTAAACGGTGAATGTGAATGTTACAAATAGAATGAAAGAGTTTATACTTGTCTCATTTAAGCTTAAGGTAGGTCTGGTGCTTCTATAAAAGCCAAGCCCAATACGGCAAAAATCTCCGGGTGAAAGCCCAAACGGAGGTGGCAACCCTACTCGACTCTGTTGAGTTTCTTCTTTGTATGTTATCGTAAAATTTTCAAGACATTCTGGATCTCGTCCCGTCCCTCAGAAAAAAAAACCATGGATTTCGACAGCCATTCGGGACATGAATGACTTCTCGTGAAACGCTACTCATCCTACATGCAACTACTGCGGAACAGAGCACTTTGTCGACGTTTGGCAATATACAGTTCCATGATAGTACTCACGCGTGCCATTCAAAGCGTGTTTTTGTGAAGGAGATAGTATCTCTCTCTGTAGGTCAATATGGTTCTCGATCTTCTAACCTATTATTTCTTCATCCAAGCATCCAGAACAACCTGATGCCGATTAGAAAACACCACAATCGGCCCCGATAGAAGACATTCGTTAATTCTTCCCCCACCGACACACCCCGCACGGGGAACCTTAGGAACCATTCATAAATTATGAAACGCAAAAATTGCCTATAATTGACTGCTCCCCCCATGTAACAAATTGTTACAAATTTTTTTCATCCCCCCCCCCCCCTATTACGGTAGAAATTCCTTGAAAATTTTTTTTTCTACGGTAAAAACATGTTACGTAACGATGTAGCTTACTCCCTCTCCCCCTATGTCACAACATGTTACAACTTGTCAACCGTCTCCCCCCTAAAAGCGTCACGTAATTTATGAATGGTCTCTTAGCAAATATGAAGCATGAATTTTGGCCCTTGCGAGGTTGAAACTTGGTGCCACGTTTCGATTATGACTGCTATATTTGTTCCAAGGCTAAACCCATGTTCAATTAGCGGCTTTTGGGTCAGATGCCACCGGAGTGGTCAACGGAACACAACGCTTCGCCCTGATGTGAAGTGTGCCTTAAAAACGGTAAATTACAAAGTTTAGTCCGCGTAAGGTTCGCATTGTTTTGTCTGACCTGAAGCAAGCAAACGCTGTTGATTGCGATCAGCTCTTCTTGTTGGAGTACCGCGTATATGTAACTTCACGGGACGTAGAGGTTGACGCGGTGTCGAGTCTGACTGTCGAAGAACGGATTCGGCCATTTCAAGGATTTCTCGCTGCAGTCAGTGAATATTCTTGAATGCGAGCAATTACGTTCGGTATAGTTCGAAGATGGGATGAACACTTATTCTCCATCAGATTAATTTCGAGTGATTTTCGCCGGTCTGCTCTCCCTAACGACGTATTTATTGACAAGGTTCGTCTTTTTGTACCACGACTCTACTGTGCCGTTGCACGAGAGATGCTGAAAAGTGTCCCTATTGTAACCAGACAAGATCTCTACACATGTGCCGCGAACTAATAGTGATTTTTAAAAGAACACTCTAGGCGCTTTTATGCCATGATGCTTAAAAGAGCTAAGTCTGTCTGCAACTTGTCCAGAACATCTCTTTGATCTTTTGTCTTCTAGTGATACAGACTCGGAAGAACTCTACAAAGGAACTTCTTTTGTTGATCTTAATGGTTCTAGGAAACTTTCGCGGTTTTATTTTCGCAAGCTTCCTAGTAAAGGACCGAAGATATCCCCGGTAGTGACGCCTGAAACAAAATCGAGTAATACCGGTACGAAATCAAAGTAAGTGCCTCATAGATTTGAAACTTCGAAATCCATACAGGAGTTTCCAGTACTTTTTAAGAAAACGAAATCCTCAACAATCCCCAACTTACAGCCAGAGACTTAGCGAGAAGGTGAGTTGCTAAAGTTTCCTGGCATTGTCGACTGGATTGCCAAAATCTTCGATATTTCTGATCCTTTTAAATCACTTTTAACACTTTTTTTTCTCTCTCAATAGTAAGAACATTTCTGAAGCAGTTAACTGCCCAATGGCCTACCCTTGCAGCGATCGTATCCTTCGATGGCTAATGAATCGACTGTGGTCAGGAATATCATAACAATGATAAACCATGTAATATCAACGATATATGCGTGATCTAACTAAACAACACTTGGCCGTGTACGAATAAGTATCTTGTATACGTACCCGTCCAAGAGGTAGAGATTAATGGTGTAGTCTTCGATAAAGGTCTTAAATGCGAAGTATGGGGATGCAAAAATCTAAGAGTATAACAAATAACTTATTTTCCATCAACCTCATTTCGAGCTTTTCGCCGGAACTACTCTCCCAAACTTTGTTCTTTTGAACGGGGTTCGTGTACCAATTCGCCTTGTTGTGCCTCGGGGCTTGAATTGCTGTCGTTGCAAACAATTGGGCCTACAGCTACCTATTGTAGAAACATGGCACGGCGTGGAAAATCCGGAGAGAATCATGAAATGTCTTCATACTGTGGAGAGACTCCGCATGGTCTCTCGACATATACTGCATATAAATTATGCGGGGGAAAATTGAAGCATTCTTTTAAGAAACGTTCCGATAAGAAATGCTAAAGTGGGCTACCCAAACGGCCCGACCAATTTCTACGCTCCCTTGTTGCTTCCTTAAGAGCGGGAATCTAACCATCCCATTATAGAGACATCTTCTAATGTGCCTATAAATTTTCGAAAGGAGACAATCATTTTCTTTCCTAAGCTACCTCGTAACGTCCTGAGAGCGTCCCTTGAAGAATGCTGTTATAAAACTGAAGTAAGTGGCCCCTAATCTCGGAAAACTTAGAAACTAGTAGGAATTTCCACATCAAAAACCCCCAACGTCCCTATATTTCAGCACCTATATTTTTTCCCAACTTAACTTTCGACGTAGATCTTTCACTATTTTAACATTATTCGTAAGGGCCGAGAAAACATCATGGAGGAGCATCTTTGGGGATCAAATTGTGCTATCCCAACAATCGGATTAATCATTGCGCGGTACTGGTATTGAAGTTGTCACTTGTCACTTGTCCAGTTCGAGGACTTTTTGGCATTGTTTCCATATACAACGTACCTCAGCTGGTTCTAGAACACTTCAACTGCCACGGTAAGCCATGGGGCTGTCTTCACGATGATAACCGATCTATCTTGGTGCATGATATTTGCGAAAATTTCAATATGGTCATCTTGAATATGGCAGAAATGATACGACTTCTTACTCCACAGCGCTCCCAAGTGCGTTAGATTTATCATTGTACTCGCCCTCGCTACAATTAGTGTGCCCCTTAACTGAAAGAGCTGCACGTCCACTATAACCGAAACAATCCAATCAAAACAAGAAATACCTCCGGTGGAAGAGTACAAGGTTTTGGACACTGCGATTAAAAGTCAGACGAAACGAGTGCCCGGCGCGAACAACCGTGGACGGTTTTGCACTCCATGGTGGGTAGAGAGTTCTCAGAATTGTACTACAAAAGATCCTATAAAAACCTTTTCAAGGTCGGATCGAATACAGCCCCCCTCTGAATATCTTGACCAAGCATAAGTCTCTGCTAAAAAAGTTTAAATTTGTATTCCGTATTCCTAGTTTTAAGATAGTTGTAATTTTACCTCTTTGTTAAAACTATTGTTTCCCATCTTGTAAATAGAATTGTATCCCTAGTTTTAAAACACCTGTGAAATTTCTCATAAATATTTGTTCCCCCTTTTGTATACCAAACTATATTGTTAGTTTTAAGATAGCTGTAAATATTTCCTAAAAAACTATTACTACTGAATTCCTTGTTTTAAAATTTTTTCATAAAAAAAATCCTTTGCCCCCTCTCTTGTATATAGAATCTTATTTTTAGTCTTAAGATAGGTGTAAAATTTTTCTTTTTTAAAAATAATATTTCAACATTGTAACCTCCTAGTTTTAAAATATCCAAAATGTAAAAACAAAAGAATTTGGCACCGCCAAGCTAACGCATTTGTACCTATCAAATAAACGAAATGAATAAACAAAAAGTATCGGACTAACAATTCCTTCCCTTTCCTTCCGCGATCTACGTTCGGGCCTGGACGACACAGGTATTCATCAATAAACACTTTAGGATTACCAGGACTTACACATTGAAAGATGTTTCGCTATTCACAAGCATAATTATCTACTGATTCCCTGTGCAACTTCAGCTAGTCCAGATCGATAACGGAGTAGCAGCCAGGGGTGGGGTCGCAAAAGCTCAAGCTCAAGCTCAGTGGGATAAAACTGATGTAAGAGGTATGCATATATTCAGATACTCCAGCGAAACCGTCTTTGAGCATCAGCGACTGCTAAAATTTCTTATCCTTCTTGGCGCTACTCGTTCTTATTTATCTGCTAGCAGGTACTGAGAGTTCCCTGGCGGCGGAATTTCTCCCGATACCTATGCCCGTTTTTGTGAGCGATTTAGCTCTCAGCCACATTGACGAAGATCACCGGCGATGAAATTTCTCTACACTACAACTTCGAGTTGTTCGTTTTTCGGTTTTCCTCCTTAGCTGCAACTGATAATATCGTAACTTGTCGATACGTGAACCTTCGCCGGGTCTCTTCAACGACTCGTTTCTAGAGTGTGCTTGGAAATATTCTGAACCAGTATTACTTTGAAAAAAATGTCAGATATTTGCTTTTTAATTGATTCAACCAATTTAATTTTTATTTCAAATTTATTCATCAGTTGAAAAAATGTTATTAACACGCAGCCAGAAAACATTCGGTAGTGGCCCAAGACTATCGAAATATCGGTTTGCAAAATATCTGCCAGAAATTATGTTTCGATGCACACTAAAACCTTTTTAATGCGATTTTATGCAGTTTCTATCTGACTTTTTTATGAAGATGTTCCAAGTTATGCAGTTTTCATGCGGATCCATGTATTGTATTGTTTTCGTGTTGATTGGCATGAAGGTGCAGAATTCGACAGAATGAAAAAAATATACCCAATGGATTCCTGCAGATAAAAATAATCATGCCAAATTTACGTTACGCCAATAGTGTTGCCAAAAGAACGCGCTGATAACCATGATCAACATATGAAGCGAAAAGGATTGAAAAAGTGTAACAGTGAGTTATTTGTTGCGCGAACTACGAACGAACGATGAAGATGGAGCCGCTAAGAGCAGCTCAGAATCTTTGCTCGCGAACGTTCTTCACATGGCAACGTTTTTAATTGAATTTTTATTAGCGAATTGAATTTGAGATAACTACTAAGAATGTTAACTAATGTTTGAATAATTCTCTTAACGGAGCAAATATAAAAAATCTACGATTAACGGATATCCAATAGCTTGAACTTGTGCAACCACCCCAGGTTGCAACTCCGTTATTGATCGGAACTAACTGAAAATGAACAGAGAATTAATAGATGATATTACTTGGGAGTAACAAATAATCATTCAATGCACAACTCCTGGCAATGCAAATATCTTTGGGTGAGGTTTGTCCATTGCGTTGCAATAATTAAAATATACTATTGATGAAAACCCGATGCAAGTACAAAACAGCAATTGATTTGCTTCTTTATTTGTTGTTTCAACTTCGGCTCGGGTGAATTCGCCGTGCCAAGTTGCTTTGCTTCATTTTCTATGCAAGCAGAATGCTTCACTGGTGAAAAGTTTTCTTGTGAATAGCGAACGAACGGTTCGACTCACTTGGGTTCGAGTCCCAACCCTGCACATAGGGTTAGAGATTTTCCTTAAGAGATTTTTCTAACCCGAAGAGACGAATGACCTTAAGGTAAAACCTCTACAATCAAAATAAAAAAATGAACAGTGATTTTTCCTATGCTCGCGAGAAACGAAATTGTTCCGTTCATTTTAGCGAATTGGTTAAAGTCCGAGACCATATGCTTTCTGCTAAGGTGCTGAGGAAGCTCAATGGATGTGGCTCCTGCTCGTGGCAAGTTTCCTGTCAGATTTAATTTTTTTTTCGCAAATAAGAATTATGGTTCGGCAAGGGATCTGCTCCTGTAGCAAGAAAATCAACGTTTTGGTGACGGATAAGACTACAAATTTTACATTTTGATCAGATCTAGCTAGGACGCGCGATAATGTCTCAACGGTAATAGAGCACAGTTCATCCGCAAAGATTATTCACAGTTTCATCCAATAGACAAATAATGGATGATAATGTTAACTGGATCATTCTGATAGACGGAATAGTTTTCTTTTTATGTCATAGGGCAAACTTTCTGCTTTCGATTTAGATCGATTGTCCGTTAAAATGATCAAAAACACAACTTCAAATTAAGTTTTTGATTTAATATGAGACTTAGTACTGTGAGTATCATCGTTCCGGTAAAGCTCAAAAAGTCGAAATAAGAAATTCAGGACAAATATTTTCAACTCGAATATTATATTAGAGAATAAACACATATCCATGACCTATTTACCTAACTAAATCATGTTCAGCTAACCCCTATCAGATCGTTTTCATTCATTTCGACGAAAAATCACTGACAATAGAATGTACGGCCAAGGATATTTTTGGAAATCAGAAATTTTATTCTGATAATTAAATAATTTTGAAATATTTGAAATTTGGAGTACGATGTCAAAGCAAGAAAACAAGTTCGGAAAAAAATATCTTGATGCCTTAGAAATGCTAAATAAAAGTCTTGAAAAACAATTTACAGAATCGGTGTAACAGAAATGTCAGATACAGGGGAGAGAGACAAAGAAGAAATACATCAAGCTTGCAGTTTGTAGCAAATCGTCAACGGTCGGACCCGTAAGGAATCCTCCGAGATGGGGCAGACCTTCGGATCGTGTTTGGCTCCAATTTTGGTTTATACAAGCAGATTGTTGAGAATGAAGTTGATCACATAGTAGCGCTCTGATGCAAGCTGGCGCCACAAAAGCAGTACAGAGGACTTCTGAGAATGAGAAAAATAGAAAGAGAGGGGCTAATTTCTTTTTGATTTTAGAAAGAGATAGATGATCTCGAACCGGGACGTTGGGTGATATTCCTCGGGCCCGAACGTTATCCATTAGCTGAGACCTGGCGGAACTATTCTCGGTGCACGCCCAGACAATGTGTTCGATGTCGTGATAGCCGTCGGCAAAGGCACGAGCACAATGCGCAGAAAATGTGCATCCTGCGTGTTATGGTTTGCCATACCGAAGCCAGTGGATCCTTACAGATTTGATCCGTCAGTATAAAACATTTTTGAGCAGTCAACTTCTCGCACTTTAGTTGTAAGGAATGTTAGGGACCATTAGCGGACGTATGTGGTTCGGTATTCCACGAAACTCAACCTTCCTGGATGCGTCAAAGGAAAGCAGCAGGTTCAAAAGTAAAAGTACAAGGACATAAAATGGATCTGGGGTTTTTTAATCACTACCGAGTTCAAGATATCGCATCGAGTGAGCAATCGATATGACAGTTCCCAAAATCGATTTTTCAGCGGGAGAACGCCCGACAAGACTTCAAGACTCATTATATGGGTCGACTATATGCACCCTAAGGCGACACGTAAAGAACGATATTGAATTCTTTCGTGTTGGATCAAATGTATGTTCGCAACGAAGCGAAAGCAGAAGCATCCGTATTCCATTACCGATCGAATCGTTGTGTGATACAACCTAACAAGGTCTCCTGGGAGAGCAGCCCACCGTGTTCAGGTTATTGTACGGAGAAAATTGATCCTGGCATTTCTGTTTCGGATACCTAATGTGGTATCCCCAGGTACCAGTCGAGTCGAACCAAACCCCCCGATATTTTACTGTGAAAACCTGCGCAATAATTTGATCCAATAATAGAAGCTGTAGTTGTGCTAGTTCTCGCTTTCTAGTAAATAGGACTAGCTCAATTTTCTCCGTGGAGAACTCGATACTCAGCCTAACACCCCAAGTAGACAAAATTGTTCAAGGTTTTCTGTAATCGTCCTTGTAGGTCAACAGCTTAGGGTCACGTAACAGAAACCAAGCCGTCGTCTGCAAGTTACAGGAATCGTCAAGACACCCTTCCGTGTCATTGACGCAAAAATTGTATAGAAAAAAATTGCTCAAAGTTTTTGAAAGACCATGCTGGTGCAACATCTCATAAATAATATTGATAGAAACTGAATCAAAAGCACCCTTAACATTCAAGAAAACTGTTGGCATCTGCTCTTTGCTGACATAGGCTTTTTGAATTTCGGTTAAGAGCAACGCAAGACAATCGTTCGTCCCATTGTCTTTGTGGAAACCAAATTGTGTAACTGACAGTAAGCCATTTGCTTCAACCCAATTGTCGACAGGACAGAATTGCAATCGGTCGATACGAGTTGTTGTCGGAGGCTGGTTTTCCTGGTTTTGGATGGCGATGACGCTCACTTGTCTGACCATTGTGCATTGGGCCGATTCACACAAGATCGAATCAATCAAAGAGAGTTAAAAATAGAGTTCTTTGAACTGAATACAACATAATTTTTATTCTCCAGGTAAGAAAACATTGTGTGATTCGTCTAATCGAGTTATAAAAATTAATCTCGAACCAAAAAGTCCTTGAAGCTCCGCTCTCTCTATTCTACATTCAGCCTAATGTCTATTCGGCTTCTAACGTCCATTCGGTTTAATGCCCATTCGACCTTATGCGCTTTCGGCTGAATGAGTTTCGGCCTAGTGACCATCGACCTACTGACAGGACAGCATCTCGATCGTATCTAACAGATTTCATGTTTAATTTTCCAATTTCGAGAAAATGTAACGTTGTGGTAAAGTCCCATAAGTATTAAGGGAATTACTGTAAACTTAACAGAAATACTATGCACCTCAGAGCAGTTTTACAAGCTGCAGCAAAAAATATCCACACGTGCAAGAAAATTTTCGTGTTTGGCGCATATGGCTACTACGATCCAAATCTGGAGTGGACTATGCAATTTACACAATTATTTAAGGTGAAGATATGTGAAAGCCAGGCACGCACGCTTGTTGCTAGGCACCGGTTCGCTTGTTTACATTGAGAAAAATTGAAATTTGAAGTGAAAACTCAAACGCACAATTGAGTTTTCGGACATTTTCCTTCGGTCATCTGCACAGTGGCAGAAAATTTTAAGTTTTATTAGTAAAAGATTAAAGTTTCGCGGGTGTTTTTTGCAGTGGTGTGTAAATGAAGTGCATCTGAAAAAAAAGAAATGAAAATGAGAAGAAGAAAAATAAGAGTGTTTCGAAAAGAAACCCCAAGTGAAAAGGAGTGATATTTTCGCACAAAATAAAAACTACAGATGGTACTCCGTCAGAAACTCGGGTTGATTGTATAGGAAAATGTTCTAGCTTTCTCAAGTAGCCGTTTCGTAGCACAGCGGCAGGGGAAAGAAGAGTGGGTGGCGTAGGAGCTATGTTGTGGCTTTCTTATATGATGCCCTTAAACCAACCTGTCTGATCTGTCACATTCGTAAGAACGCCAAACTTCCAACTAGAATATATAGAAGTTTTGACATCGTGAAGCTCCGTTAAGTGTTATATTAGATTCGACGTAATGAATTAATGAATCACAGACGTTATCGATTGTCTTCAAATTACTGAATAATGAACGAAACATTGCACCAGCGTCGGTCAATTAAAATCGCCATGGATTAAGTATGTACTACTTGTTATTCTGAAAACGCTAAATAATCTGTATTATTATATCTGATACTGCGAAAAACTGTATTTTTACAATGAGTGACAGTACTTTTCGTCAAATAGCAGATTTTTCTTATGGAACACAACGACGATAAAGCGGAAACTGCAGCTCTAAAAGCCCGCCCGAAAATCACTTTCGTGCTACTACCTAGGTACCACCGTCAGTTTTCATTGGCTCCGATGGTTTCTCACTGCCAAATTAGCACACCAGTTCCGGCCTCGCACTCGCAGCGGCGGCAAGCAAACCCATCAAAGCGAGCAGCCGTCGTTGTCCGACCATGCTGATGGCAGGCCTTAAACATTCATGGATCAGCTATTACAATAGACCACTTTCGGGAACGATAATTTATTCATCATAACGAGTGAAATATTTATCGTTCCCCGGACGGTACTTGGATACTGCAAAATGCTATTACCGCTACTGGCAGATACTGATAACTCCCATTGCGGGAACCAGGCAAGATTCTGATCTCCGGTTGAAGAGATGTACTGGCGCGGAATAAAATTTGTCGTTAAAACATTTGAATACTAAAACGCTAAACACCGTTTTGCCCGGCGGCCAGTAGGTTCCACCACACCGTTGTGTGACCGGCTACTCGAAGGGGGACTTATGGAAATTCATGACTAGGGCTTCCGGATCGACCGTTCCGACCGTTCGGGGTATATGATATGTTCGCATTTTCTCCTTCCTTGCGCGCTCTGTACCCGCTCTCCATTTGCAGTCAGTCCGTGGATAGCGGCGAACAGATAAATCATCGTGGATAGCAGCAAGTAGCGGCGAAGCAACGGCGGCATTGTTTTTGTGCACTGTGTTGAATTATAGCCTCAGGACCCTGTAGCAGGAAAGTACCGATTTCCTCTCTCTCTCGATCGGTCGGTCGGTCGGTATGGTCCATTGGAAAATGTAGGTCGCTAGGCGATCCAAGATGGAGAATAGTGTTTATGAAAAATGGGATCCGATTCGATTTGCGATTTTCGACTGCGACCATATGCGATGGGATGAAAAGTCACCGGCACAGTTTATGACCTCGGAGAGACCTCGTTTGAGTCGTATCGTATGAATTGTGTCCAAAAATACTCTCCATGCTGGCAGTTGATCTTCTTTAGAAGCCAATTTCCGGCCGAGTCAATTGCTGATTGATGAGCCAAACCAGTTTTTGTCTTCTCGTGGCAGCTGAAAATAATCTTGTTGAGAAGAAAAAACCCTATCGGAAGTCATTACTTATCCTCAATCAAAAGAGAAAAAACTCCAGGTGACGTACGGAGGATCCCAACGACGTATATCAAGCAGCTGTTGTGCGATTGGGTAGAGGTTGAAAAATACGTTGAATGAAGGTACAACTTTCATTTGAAAAATGACTTATGTAGTGTGGAATACTCGGAAATTTATGACGGTCATCAATAAATTTGCTAATGCCATATAGTAAACTACACATATCTTATTCATACGGCGAAGTAAGGTTATATCGCGGCAATTATGATCGTCCTATTTTTAACTCTCCCTGTACACAGCATAAGATGTGATGTGCCCACCTAGCACTCACTCTCCACCCGTCAATGGGTGTCATTCGCTGGTTCAATGCTATTGCCTCTTTAACGTGCCTCAAGAGACCCATTTCTTCCGTCGTATGGCACTCGAAACCGAACCGTCGTCCCGTCTGTCCCCGAGCTATGAAACTCCAGGTGCAAACCCCCATAAGTGTATCTGCCGGAAAGTGGGACATAAAAGTAAATTTAATTTTTATTTATTATTCTGATTCAATTGTTCTTTCGGTATCGCAATGTCGCGATCAGCAGATTCATCTTCTTCGACCGGTTCGCTCGGGAGCCACCACCTGGAGATCGAGGAAGAATAGACAGACCCTGAGGGCACCACGAAAACCACACCACGACAAACACACACACCAGCCGGTAATGAACGGTTTGGCTGACGACGCCGTCGGAGAAAAATATAGAGGTTAGGAATGGCAATCACGGTCCCCCATTGTTTGTGCCAAACCTAAAACCCACGGACTCTGACGAAGGTGGATGAAGAGATGCATTTTCTAGGACACCGGTGATATATTCGAGTGATGTGGGAATGAATCATTCATATATAGGTATTGTCGGATGGGAGTTGTTTGGTTAGTTAGTGGTGGATGGGCGAACGGGAAACGACCCGTTTTTAATTCTTGTGGTTATGAATCATTACTATGTGATTCTGATTTGTTTGCTTTTCTCGCTAATATAGTTGAACTGGTTAAATCGCGTTACAAATTGGTTGGGAAAAATGTTCTCTAATTTTAGTAATTTACAATTTCCTGGGTATTGTTTTTATTATGCACTCGAAGAGCAATCATTGGAAATAATCTCCAATCTGCAGTATTGGGCTAAAATTTCTCCAAATACTTCGGAGCAATAATGCGTTGACTAAAATTTTTATGCTTTTTTAAAGGTTTCACCTTTTTGCCTTTCTCATATAAAGAAAGGACATACAAACACTCTAAAAATCGACTTCCTAAAAGAGGCCCGGAGGAATGTCTGTTTGTATGTATGTGTGTGTCATTTAAATTCCCACAAATTTCTCAAAGATGGCTGAACCGATTTACACCAACTTAGTTTCAAAGGTAAGGTATGAATTTTTAGTTGACTTTCGGTTCCGGAGTTACGGATTGTAGAGTGCGGCCACACAGCAAATTCCTATTTAAACTGGTACCAGTATAATGGCCAAATGATGCAATACATATTAAAATGTATTAATGGATGTAGATGTTACAGGTTGGTTAGTGAGACACACTGGAAGTTCCCATATAAACCGTTACAATCGTAATACTTCAGACATTAACATGTATTGAATTTGATGTTAAGATCTATGAACATATTTTTTTTATTTCGTTTATTTGACACGGTTCAAAGCGGTAGCTTAACGGAGCCGTGGATCTTTTATGTGTTTACAATATGTAAAAAATAAAAAATAAAAACAAATATTATTGATTGTCCGGTGGATCTCGTGCGCGCAACTTTTTATTACGAGCGGAGACCTTCTTTCGCGGCTCGCCTACTGCGTCATGGGCATCATTTAATTCTCTCCTGTCCTCTACATTAAGGTGAAGATATATGGAAGCCGCGTTGCTAGGCACCGACTCGCTTGTTTACATTAGGAAAAACTGAAGCGAAAATTCAAACGCACAAATGAGAGTTTCCGAACATTTTCCTTTGGTCATCTGCACATTGGCAGCAAATTTGAAGTTTTGTTAGTAAACGATTCTCCTTTCGCGTGCCTTGAGTCCGGCCACAAATCCTACGAGTGCAAGGGCATAGACAGGAGCAAACTATGTCGTCGCTGCGGCGAGGAGGGGCATAAGGAGCGGGGTTGCGCTAAGGCGCATTAGTGCCTTATGTGCACCGCTAAGAAGCAAGCCAATAAACATGCTATGGGCGCACCTTCGTGTCCCTTCGGTGAGGCAAATAAGTAGCCGTTAACGTTACACAGCTAAATCTTAACCATTGTGCAGCAGCCCAACAGCAGCCGGTCTCGGAGTCGAGGACAGATGTCGTCCTCCTATCAGACCCGTACAACATCCCCGGCAATTGGGTGTCGGACGGGTCTGGAATGGTGGCAATCTGTACAACGGGACGGTTCCCGGTTCAAGAGGTAATACACTGCTCCGCCAAGGGTGTTGCGATTGCCAAGATGGATTGACGTAACATTTGCCAGCCCGAGTCTGGTTCCAGGCATAGAATGGAGGGTAGACGAAGGCTACACCCATAGCGATCACTTAGCAATCCGCTTTAGGATCAACTATGGTGTGCAGCATCCGAGGGTGGGAGATCCCTGTCAGGTACGCGGGTGGAAGTCCAATCACTTCGACAGCGAAGCTTTCACCGCGGCCCTGGGACTGGAAGCCAACACCGACAGTCTAAGCGGGGATGCACTGGTAGCTGTTCTACCACGCGCGTGCGACGCCACTATGCCGAGAAAAACCCTGCCAAGAAACGGCAGATGCCCGGTATACTGGTGGAGTGCCGAGATTGCAGCTCAATGATCAGCCTGCCTCAGAGCTAGACGTAGGATGCAAAGAGCTCGCACCGAGGATGCAAGAGAGAACCGCCGTGAAACACGAGCTGCGAAATTGGCCCTTAACAAGGCTATTAAAAGCAGCAAGAGAGCGTGTTTCGACAACCTGTGTGAGAGTGCCAACGCGAATCCGTGGGGTGACGCCTACAGGATTGTGATGGCCAAGACCAAAGGGGGCTTTTCACCCCCAGAACGGTCTCCGGACCGGTTATCGAAGTACTCTTGCCGTCTCGAGCCACAAGCCCCTGGCCACCTGCACTACCAGACAGTGCGGGCACGGCCGAAATGGTGGCTCCAGTGACGAATGAAGAACTACTCGCAGTGGCTAAATTCCTAGCAATGAACAAAGCTCCAGGGCCGGATGGAGTTCCAAACAACGCTCTCAATGCAGCGATCATAGCGAACCCGAACATGTTCAGGCTAGCTATGCAGAGATGCCTTGACGAGTGCCGTTTCCCCGATAGATGGAAAAGGCAGAAATTGGTGCTGTTGCCGAAGCCCGGGAAGCCGCCAGGTGACCCATCGGCGTACAGACCAATCTGTCTGATCGACACGACTGGCAAACTGCTTGAGAGGATCATCCTCAACAGGCTCACCCCGTACGCGAAAGGTACGGACGGTCTGTCAAGCAACCAGTTTGGCTTTCGGAAGGGTAAGTCCACAGTGGGCGCTCTCAACTCAGTGCTAAATACTGCCGAGATAGCGATCCAACGAAAAAGGCGAGGCATTCGATACTGTGCGTTAGTGACACTTGACGTGAAGAACGCATTCAACAGCGCAAGCTGGGATGCCATCGCGCTCTCGTTACACCGGCTTAGCCTACCGGTGGGTCTGTACCGGATCCTGGAAAGCTACTTCCAGAATCGCGTACTGCTATACGAGACCGATGTCGGTCAGAAAAGGGTTCCGATTACCACCGGAGTCCCGCAGGGCTCGATCCTAGGCCCGGTGCTATGGAACCTCATGTATGACGGGGTTCTGAGACTGAAGTTCCCTCCTGGGGTCAAGATCATTGGCTTTGCCGATGACGTAACCTTGGAGGTCTACGGGGAGTCAATCCCTGGGTAGAGCTAACTGCAGAACACGCGATCAACACGGTGGAGAAATGGATGAGCGCGAGAGGCCTGGAGCTCGCTCAGCATAAGACGGAAGTAGTTATCGTCAATAACCGCAAGTCGGCACAATATGCAGTTATCCATGTGGGAGAAGTCGTGATCACCTCACAGCGGAGTCTGAAGTCTCTCGGAGTCATTATAGACGACAAGTTGACCTTCGGCAGCCACGTCGACTATACATGCAAGAGAGCGTCGACTGCTGTTGCGGCACTATCGAGGATGATGTTCAACAGCTCAAAGACGTAGGCTACTGGCAGGCGTTGCCGTATCTATCATCAGGTATGGCGGCCCGTCATCTTCAAGAGCCTGTAGGCTACAGGGAATTTGGCGCACCGAGCAACAGACGATGGGCACGAGTAACTAGTGATTAGTTAGTTGGAGCGAAAAAGGTCGAGCGCAGAAATGTGAGTGAATGGTCTGTTCATGCTGAGGCAGGTTTGGCGCAGCGACTGGCAACCGCGTAAGGGGTAAACCCAGCCACCCCGAAGCAAGGCATGCAAGATGAGAGGGTCGTAGTGTAGTATGTTGGGACTTAGCTATCGATGCCTCGTGGCGTGGCAGAGGGGTGAAAGGGTGAGCACACAAGTCAGCCTCGCAAGGAATGAAAAAGGTGAGCATAAAAGTCAGCCTCATGTGGAGTGTTAGAGAGTGAATCAAGGTGCGATAGAGAGAGCACCCAAGTAAGCCTCATATAGGACGTATGAACGCGTGAGCGAGAGTGAATGAGTACATCAAGTACAGCCATCCCCCCAGAAGTAATACCGAGAGGTAGTCCCTGGGGGAACGATGGCGGAGCCCAATGGAACACCTTCTAACGCAACGTTGAACAGCAGGCACGATAGACCATCACTTTGCCTCTTCGAGATTCAAAGGAACTCGAAGGTCCCTGATACTGGAAAAACGCACCTCACCCGATCCATCTCATTTGACGTAACCGCACTATCCCCAAATTTCCTTGTAAAAATTTCAATTAATCTATTAGAGGATTGGTTACAACATCAAAATAGCAACAGTCTATGGAAAAGCAAAGTGTCATTTTATACCAAATCAAATCAAATATCAATTTTACATTTGAAGAAGATAACAAATTGCCCTCTTTGGATGTGCCTGAAAAAGACTTGACCTTGACTTTCGAAATATATAGGAAACCTACAAATACCGAAAGAATTACACCAAATACTTCAAGCCTTTCTTATCAGCAGAAAAAGGCCGCTTTGCATCATATGGAATCAGAAATTCATTTTCGAAATAGGCAAGCTCAACGGGTATCCAAAGCGAACAATCCAATCAATGATTAATAAATAAAGTCTGGAACGCTTAATAAGCAAAATCTCGCAACCTTAACTCCGACAACTGAAAATTTAGAAAGGATAGCAGTAGATTCAACCAAAATACGGCTTATCCACTAGGGTGTCCCAAAATGACATCATGTTAAAAAAGCCATCGGGCTCACTTCTTAAATGAAAGGTTAGGGTATTAGAACCACTTTCTTCTTCGGAGTGAATTTGCTAAAATGCTCCCTACTGGTGGCGAATTTTGATTTTTTGAAAAATGGGCTGATTTTGGGTAAAATTTCAAATGCATGCCCCTTGAAGTGCTCCTGAACGACCTTAGATTTTTTCAGCATTTTTTTTTATTTTCTGAGGGTCCTAATGGAGAAGTTTGGATAGTTAGTTTGTACAAATTTTGAATTATATAAGCGGCAGAGCCATTAAAACTTAGTAAAAAGTGAAATTTTTGGTGTTTTTCAGTACTTTTTCTTCAAAACGGGGTATCTACAAAATTTTAAGAGTATAGAAGACACTTTATATAGTTGAGCCGAATACAGGGGCGTAATTTGGCTGGAAAAAGTGTATAGCTACGGCCAATGGGGTATAACTTATTTAAGTTTTTGTTAAATAACCTTTTGACATTTTATGATATTCATAAAAAATAACACTGTTCTACAAAATAAAACAACTTAAGTGGGCTTAGTCCGCATATTATTTTTCGGAAAATAGAAGGAAAATGATGAAAAATGGCGTTTTTAGCTTGTCTCTAGTACATCAGAATCGGTTTTTATGAGCATTCGACGATTTTTTTAAAAATATTTTCTATTCTAATAGCATCCTAGCGGGTTTGAAAATCACTAAAGTTAAACAAATATGTCGAGTTAATGGCAAGTTATGGCGTATATTTGAAGGCTGAATTGATTAACGTACTTACATTTTATATATAAAGTCTTATTTTCATGTTAGGAACTTTGAAGTGGAGAAAAATGCAGAAGAGTGTAGTGAGTGTTGAAAAACTGATATTTACTGTTTAGATCACATAATTCCGAAATAGTCAAATTTGGGGCAAATATCCTCGAAAAAGTTTTGCAACAGAATACAGCGCATCTTCTGACACAATCGTTTTGTTGAAGATGCCTCCTAGAAATAATTATGGAGAATTAACTCTTCAAAAAATAATTAGAGACTTGGCGTCATTGGCAAAGTTATTATTTCTATAATTTAAGTTACAAAAAAAATCATCAGATGCTCATTAAACCTCGTCCTGACATACTAAAGACGTACAGAAAACGTCATTTTTCATAATTTTCCTTCTATTTTTCGAAAAACAATGTGTGGTTAAAGCACATTTGAACTGATTTACTTTTTGGAACAGCATTATTTTTGATAAATTGCTAAAATGTCAAAGGTTATTTAACAAAAACTTAAATAACTCATACCCCATTAGCCATAGCTATACACTTTCTTCAGCAAAATTACGCCTCTGAATTCGGCTCAACTATATAAAGTGTTTTTTGTACTTTTAAAATTTTGTAGATACCCAGTTTTGAAGAAAAAATACTGAAAAACACCAAAAATTTTACTTTTTACTAAGTTTTATTGGCCCAGCCGCTCTTATAATTCTAAATTTGTACAAACTAACAGACCAAACTTCTCCGTTTGGATCTCCAGAAAAATAAAAAATGCTGAAAAAAATCTAAGACAGTTCAGGACCACTTCAACAAGCAGGAATTTGAAATTTTATCCAAAATCGGCCCATTTTTTCAAAAAATCAAAAGTCGCCACCAGTAGGAAGCGTTTTAGCAAACTTACTCCGAAGAAGAAAGTGGTCGTAATACCCAAACCTTTCATTTAAGAAGTGAGTCCGATGACTTTTTTAACATGATGTAATTTTGGGACACCCTAATCCCTATACGTGACACGCGACTTCAAAAACATTGATTATTATGGCTTGCATTGTGTCAGAGCCTACTGTGATTCGTCGCTGCATGCTCATAATCGTATAATAAATGAAAACTTGCATTGAATGAACAGTGTGCTGCTTTGATTGATTTTTTGGGAAGCCTCATTGTACATTGAAACCACGGACAGGTTTTATAATTCGTCCAAAAATGTCTAAAAATTGAGTAATTACTTTTTAGATTACTCCCTCTTCACGATATGCTGCAAAATATCATAACTTTACATACAAAAAATAGTGCCCAACGACTATAGCATCCTAAAATATCCAACAAGATTATTTTAGTCAATATGCGCTAAAAGTTATATAATTATAATCACACCTTCTTAAAGGATGTTCGTAAAAAACATTTACTTAAATGTGTAATTTATATGCTTTTTGCAAAGCATTTAGCCTTATAATTCAATTTTTCAACCTGCTCTTACACGTAGAAAAATGTATTGTAGGTACAACAATATTCTGGTTCAAGTTCAACAATAATTATTATTATCTCAGAGCTAATGGTATATGTTGTTTGAATCAATCCCTAATATTGTTATTTTTACAATAACATCCGCGTTTGACGTTTCTTGATTAAAATCACATTTTTGGTTGAATCAACAATATTATTATTGAAACGATTATTATTATGACGTTGTTTTAATGACGTATACACGATATGCTCTACAATACATTATTGTTGAAATAACATTATAATAAAATTAAAATATGTACTTTGCCCATTTATACTTATTTATTTTTCATATGCAAAGCTTATATTAATTAGCATTTTAGCTTTATTTTAAAATAAGTACAAAATTTATTTACTTATGTTGCGGCATTTACCGAAACCCATAGAATCGGGTTAAAACAAGGGGCAGCTTCTTCATTTTTCGATAACGAACTTAAGTAGCAGGAGATTGCGCTGAAAGTTTTAAATAAAATGTTGCATTGAATATATTAAAAAAAATAGGTGTTAAACTTACGGTTGACTGATTCGTGCTAGCAAATGAACATTTTTAATTAATAATTCACATCACAACATTTCTCCTAAAGCTACTTCAATCTGAATAAAACAAAAATATAATACACACTGATTTGTTACCACGTAAGATCAAAATAAAATCAAATGTAGTTGAAATAACAATAATATTGTTAATTTAACAATAAAACGATATGTATTCAATAAACTAATTGATTGATCCAACGATAGAATGTCGATCGGAATCAAAAGTGAAAATTGTTGGTTTAATCGTGCGAAATTTCGCTGCGTGTATCTTTTGAAATATTTCAATCAATTTTTAGAAAATTCGTACCTAATTCGTGGATCCTTTTTTCGATTCTTGCAAAGCATATTCCTTAGTTAGAGGACAATGATTGCACACAGCTCATGATTCTCCTAATAGGTTGCCGTTTTAAAAAATCCTTTAACTTTCGCTCATCAACTCCGTGGTCCACTTTAAAAGTTTTAACATAATATTGATGCTATGTGTTTACAGTTTTTAGGTTGTCTATTCAGTCGAAGAGCTAAAAATATCACTTTAAAAGACAGCAGAGAAAAGTATTGAATTTTATAACTACTATTTATCAAAAAACAGTTCTTTTTTGAATTTTAGAGTGTCATTTTGTTAAGAAAATTTCATCGAAGATTTGTACGAAACAATACTGTGTGTGTAGTTGTATACTGTCCGGGTACGAGAATGGGACTTTTTATAACCAGTTTCGAAGAAATTCAGAGAAAACTTTTGTAGAGTCTGGAATTTTTTTATGGAAGACGTTCATCATACCCTTTTCAAAGTTCATCAATATTTTCACGATGCAAAAAAAGATCTCCGCTTGTAATGGCAAGTCGCGCGGACGGGATTTGATAGGTTCTAAAAAATTGGAATTGTAATAACATCTTGTAAGCATATAAAAGAAACCCGGCTCCTCTAGGCTAACGCATTGATCCATGTCAAAAAAAGAATTTTAAAAAACTGCCGGAAAAATACAAGGTAGCATCTGCCACCCAGTGTCATGCGAGACCCAACTTTATTAGATTCTGGTGAGATGGAAATATTATGATATGTCCGCTATCGACTGTCACTTTTTCTTAAAAGATTCGAGCACCATCCAATGTATTCAAGTTTTCCGGAAGTTGGAAATCATTTAGTGAAGCTGGTTCTGCTATAGCTTCAATATTGTTTACTGCTGTCGACAAACGTCAGCATGTGAATAAAATTTTTATAAACTTGAAAGCGTGTAACAAAGTACCTCACGACATCGAGATCCTGAAATGACAAAGTTTATGATTTCCTGTTTAGCTGACCATGTGGCTGCAGTCCTATCTGATTCATCGCTTCGCATTCGTGAGTATAAAAAGCACGCGATCAAGTACATCCAAAATCCCGCAGGGCAGTCACCTTCGCCCGCTTATTTTTATTTTATTTGTCAACGATATCACGTCTTGAAAATTGTTATACGCAGATGATGTCGAAAGTCTTCGGACTATCGGCATGAGACACTGTAGCGCTACAAGGAGACATCTTAACAAAATGGAACATTAATAAATGCACGCCTGCTTTCTCCGGAATCTACAAGGAAAGGTTATTGAAGAAGTCGATCCAATACGTGACTTTCCGATCATATCAATGTGACAACGGTTAAGGTTTTCGGGATGCTTAAATTTTTAAAACGGCGCACTGCAAACTTCGATGATTTCTACGCACACGCGGGAATTTTCTCTTAGATCCAATTTCATAGTGAATGTCAAACTGATTTCGTTTAGAAAGTGAGTTACCGTAGACATCTTCATTCGCCAAAACAACTTAAAAAAGGCACATTAACCAGAGCGATAATCGATAAAATCGAGGTAGTACTCCATTTGCGATCCTAGATTCCACATCAAAATTTATGCTTTTTTTCGAGTATTGAGTAAGTAGGGTATCATTGTTGAAATGTTTTTTGCTTGCAAAATTAAAAGTTTGAATTATGTATTCACATCCTGAAATGGATTTTCTCTGGAAGATCCGGATTCATCAACATGTTTTACAACTTTAATAACATATTATAGGGAAAAAAACTGTTAGGCGGGCTTAAAAGCAGTAAGATATATGCTGGGAGGTTGTACATTCTTTAGGACCTTTATATTTGGACGATTAGTATCTAAAAATATTCATTTAATGGTGACTATTAAAGAATTTATAAATACAGTAGAACTGTTTCAACATTTCGGAGAAGTACACTTAATATAGACTGAACCTTAAACACATTCTTTATACTGTACAAAATTACGCAGTTTTCGCAGTAGTTATTTGGAAAATTGCGCCTCAATTTTGTGGTAAATTCCAAAATGTGTATGATTTTCTAGAAAAAAGGCTGAAAAAGTGAAAATTTACATTTGGAGCATAAACCCGAAAAGCGAAATTTTGCGATGTTTTAAGTATAGATCCGCTATAAATTTGCTTGTAACATCAGTTGTAGTAATCTGTATGAGAGCAACGGCGACTCTGCTTCGGGACAGTATATATTGATTAGTATACTGAGAAGACAGTTCTGAGAAGCAGAAATCGGGATTGTTTGCTGCTCAAAAAAGTTTCAATCCTTGATATTAGCATATGGAGATTGGATGAATGCATAATTTACTCCTACAGCGGAATTAAAAAATCTGAAGAGTATGTTTGAATAACTTTCTTCCAGTATCAATTATTTTACATTTTACCGATATTTGGAAATTTGAAAAAATGCTTCCCCAGTTCCTAGACGAAGTTTCTTGCTGCGCTACTCATTCGCGCACTTCTCTGAAATGAAATAAATCTTTTGTTTTCGATTGCGCTCTGTTCTTCTCATTTGTTGTTGTGATTTGACAGTAAAAAAATTTCCGCTAAGTAGCGGGTTGATCTAAACTTTTCTGACTAATAATTCCAATCTAGTTGGCTGTTTAAGGTGAAGATATGTCGAAGCCAGGAACGTCCGCTTGTTGCTAGGCACCGACGCGCTTGGTTACATTGAGAAAAAATGTAATTCGAAGTGAAAATTCAAAAGCATAAATGAGAGTTTTCGGACATTTTCCTTCGGTTATCTACACAGTGGCAGAAAATTTAAAGTGTTTTGCAGTGATGTGTGATATAAAAGTGCATTTGAAAAAGTACAATAAAAATGGGAAGACGAAAAATAAGAGTGTTTCGAAAAGAAACCCCTAGTGAATAGGGGTGATATTTTCGCACAAAATAAATACAGATGGCATTCCGCCAAAAACTCGGCTTGATTGCATAGGAAAATTGTCTAGCTTCCTCAAGTAGCAGTTTCGTTGCACAGCGGAAAGGTTAGTGTGTAGAAAAACGTATTTTTATATTTACTCATGTCAGATACATGGTTAGGCATGGGAGAAGGGTGTGTCTGGCGTAGAAGCTGTGTTGTGGCTCGCTTGTATAATGTCCTTAAGGTTCTTCCAAATGTTCCCCGATCGTAAAGGAGCCAAATTATGCAATTGAGTAAATTGCTCAATCCAATCAATCGCTTCTCTCTGCATCGTGGCCCTTTTTCTCAATCATCAGCCGAAACGTTGCTTGCTGCAAGCTAAAAGAAACCTACAGTTCGCCCCCGTTCTCCCCAGGCAAAAGCTTACGCCATCCACTGCGTAAAGCCGGCGCGCGTTGTACACTACTGAAAGACTGTTTGTAGCCTTTCGCTCGGCAATCATCATCAATCGTCGTCGACAACCGTCAAATGTCCGTCGGTATGAAAGGGCTGGGCCGCAAACCGTCAAATGCTTGCGACGCGTATAAATTATGCTCTCTCCACCCCACTAATTTGCAGTCATATTTTGTTTTTTTTTTTGTTTTCGAATCGCTCCAAAAAGGGCAAACAAATTTCGTGTAGCGACGGCGGTAAACCATTTCCTTGAGCAATCGAACGTAGTACATACTGGCTGCTACCCATACCCCTATTTGCCATCATGGCCGAGGGGGCAACTCGTGATGCGCGGAGGTAACTATTAACGATTAATCTCTGGTTGCGTTTTCTCTTCATCATCAGATGGCAGATATAAAAGTGGCCCCCACTCTCACCACCACCAGCAGCCCCAGTTGCCATTGTGAGTGAGTGGGTCCAAGCAGCGAACGGTCGCGTGTGTATCGGTTTATGATTTATGATTTCGACCTCCTGTCAATAGCTGTTTTCACATAATTTACAAATTGTTCGTAATAAAAGTTTTAGTCATTGTCCGACAAATTTATGGTTAATAATTGCATAATTTAATTTATCTTATGCGCGCTTTGGGAATCAAGGAAGCGGTATCAAAGGCAAATTTCCAACGTAAAAAATTTCATGCATACAAAATACTCTTAACAACAGATCGCTGATACCCTTTCCAGTTTCCCGTTTCATCAGCATTAGAAAAGATTATCTGGTTCATTTTCCATAGCGAGACTCGCTCCATCGTTTGGTTAATGAAATTCATAGCAGAATGGATGAAGCAGGAACACTAGTAGCATCATCTAGTAGATTCTATGTACAGTGAAAACCGGTAGCTGACAATATCGGTATACTGATAAAATATGATGATATGATGATATGATTTCTTCTTTCAAATTATTTGAGTAATAAATAAAGTGTTTTTGCTTTGTTCCATGATTTAATTTCTTTTTATTATTTTTTATAAATTTCTCTTTATGGGATTTCTAACCAATCCTTTTTTTTTCATTTTCGCATATTTTGTATCTATAAGAAAATGAAAATGTGGTAAAGAAGCGATTCATGCTTAGTTATTAGTTTCACCTTGAAAGTAAATGAATGCGGGTGGATTTAAAATTGGATGTTGATGGTGAGAAATGTTATTTAAATCTGAGGGTCCCCAACACTGAATCCATTTTATTAGTTAGGTCGATAGACAGATGTTGAAAACTAGTCGAAGGTTACAGTGCGCAATTCCATTGCATAATTTAATTTTTGGAGCGATGCTTTTCACTAGAGTTTGTTTAATTTCAATAAACACGAGTTTGAATATTAGTTTTGCTTCATTATCAATATTATCTATTCTGCAAAACTTGAATATTGAAATTCTGTGGACTCCTTGCAGATATTTACGGGGGTAAATAAACCTTCTACTTAAATTAATTGTGACGGACGACGAACTTTGCCATAAACTTTCCTGTCGTATTTATTAGATGAATCATATAAAACCCCAAAACACACGTATTCCTATAAATCGAAATAATTCAATACTTTTTGAACGTCAAATTTGGTGCTGACAAAATCAGAGTCAGACAAAACTGGGATTTCACTGTATTACCTACCGAGGAAATGAGAATGATTGAGATGTGGTTAAAAATATAGATTATTTTTTGAAATATGCGATATCTTCTTCTAGCGTTCTGAGACTAAAGCAGCAGCTAAAAGTTCCATTCTCAGCTATATTTGCCTTGCGTTCAGGAATGTGTACTGTCAAAAATAGCAGATACACGCTATTACCCATTGTAAATCATATCAAGTTCTCCAGACTCGATTGACATCATTATACGAAGTGAAATCTTCTTTCTTCCAAACGCGTTGTTGAAGTTATTTCGATGCCGACGTATTTGGAAGGAGAGGGAGCAATGTACCGTTTTCAGATCTGGCTACGACAAAAAGATATATTTTGATAAGAAACCAAAATGAATTTGAATCGAACCCTGGCGAGTTGTGTGGGATCCGTTGCATGAGGATAGCTTAAAAAATTTTGACATTTGAAAATTCCGTATCGAACCGTAGTATTCATACCGAATTTCCTCAACCACAGGTTCGATTCATACGAACTTTACCTGCAGTCTTTAAAGATATTAAACCTTTCATTTAAGACTGAGTCTATGAAAATCTAATTAGCCTTTTCCGAGGAATCGATGGGGCTTTAATTCTGGAATATTCTCAGAACATAGGATTTACGAGATGGTCGGAGTGGACACTGTATTCAAAAGTAGTTCGATTGGCCATCAGTGATCAAAGCTAAATGTAGATCTTGCTTACGGAGGTACCATCAGTGTGCGAGGAGTATTCCCACTGCGACAATCAAGCGGTAACATGACACAATTTGAATCACATGGTAGGCAGATAAACGAGCGGAGGTACAAAGCGTTGATCTTCGACAAGGATGTGTTCGTCGAAGCACCCGGATATGTTCAGGAATACACTACAGATATGCATCGATGAATGTATCGCGATGAAAATACTTGGAACATTAACGGAAACATTGTGCAAATTATGACGAATCTATAGCAAAAAAGGCGGGATGATCGAGCGAGACCAGATCCACCGCCGGAAGCTAGTTCGAGTAATTAGCGTCGATGCACCGGATGAGCAGATCGTCGAGGCTCCTGTATACCGGACACTACGTTATACCCAGAATCACTGGACGGACCTCGTCAACCTGCCGAGGAGCTCGTGAGCAGGCTAGGTCCTCTGCCGAATATTAAATGCAGTAGGTCGCGTGAAGTGACAGTGGAAGGTCGTCGGGGCGCCAGCGAACCGGAAGCGACTTCTATATCCGAGTAGATCGCAACAAACCTTCGAGCTAAATGGCTCACGAAAACGGGAGGTAAATGGCTTATCGAGACGCAAGGGAGTCTAATGACTAGTCACTACGGGTCAGACATTTGAATCTTTTTAAACCTTACAATAAAAACGCCCTAACACACAGACCCTTTTATATCTCGACAAACTGATTCGAATGGGATGGTATATGGACTCGGCACTTCGGGACGCGGTTGAAAAGTTGAGCTTCAGAGCGATTGCATAGCCTTTTTATATGAGAAAGACGAAACTGCACTGGCGATTCCAATAGGTTTCATAAATCCGGACGACTATTGGATGAAGTTTTTAATTCTCGGTTGTGGTTGAATACTCCGCTACCACCTGGAGAAAATACAAGGGTTTTGAAGATGTGCATGGAACAGAGCGAAATGATTATCACGTACCTAGCAAAAAAATCTGCAAGTCTTCAAGCACATTCCCCAGGCTGCTGTACAGAGGGTCGCTAAATACATGGTCGAAAACCTTACATTTGTGGGGCACCTTTCGAACCATTCCAGAATGTTCTTAGCAATCTTTCAAACTGCTTAACCTTTAATGGAACTTGAAAGTTGCTTAAACCGCTATTGGACATTGCACTGTTTCGGATGATTACTTAGCGTTACATTGCGGTGCGTTGCGAAGCACGGTGCTATTCGTAGACGGTAGATTGCATACTAACGCTTATCACGTTACCTATAGGTAGTTCAAATCATCTTGCTTGTGGGATAAATGATCGGGAATGAACTTTATCTCTTTTGAGTTCAGTAAACCAATACCATGAGAATCGTCGTTGCCGGCCACGATCATCTTCACCGATACTTAAGGAAGGCTACCGATTCAACGACGCTTCCATAGGTATTACGGAGTTGGATTGAAGGACAAGCATTGGTCTAGGATTCGCCACAAGCAGGCAATACGACGACGAAATGAATATTTTTTTATGTGGTGGGTTTATTAGTCTCCGAGTGTACGCAGGGTCAGCGGAACATTTTTTTCCCGAGTGGGTAGTAAGATTCAGAGTGATTTCTTCCCGTACTGATGAATGTTCAGACATAGCGCGTGTAAGTGAATATGAAAATTTGCCAATGAATAGCTGGTGGCTATTTGGAATTACCCTTTGTTAATATGTTTGTTGTTTACTGATACTACGAATGTTTCATGGTTAAGAACCAATTACTCCATTCTTTTAAATTTCGTTGCTTTAATTTTCGTTCCCTGCGATAAAATCATCTTTTCGTGGATACTGAAGCCCGCATGATAGTGTTGACTAAGAAGAAGTATTTTATCTACGTACTCGCCCGGGAAGTAGGGATTGATGTTGTAGTCTCAGAGAGGAATTGCGAAATATGGGATTGGCTCCTTCCAAAACTCTTTGCTACAGTCAGTGAAAATTCTGGTATGCATGCAATTGCGTTCAGCAAAAATCGATGAGTTTTACACTCACTTATTTTCCATGACCCTCATTTTGAGCCTTTCGCCGGATCTGTTCTTCCAAACTTTGTTCCTTTGAACGGAGATTGTTTACCTGTTGGTTTTTTTTTGTGCGGTGGGGCAAGAACTGTCACCTTAGCAAACAATGGGACCATAATGTTACCAATCGTAGAAACAAAGCACGTGCGGCAAATGCGGAGAGAATCATAAAAAGTTGTAGATACTGTAGTATATAATTGGTTTGGGTAATTAAATATCTAAAGTTGGTTAAAAATATCTACCGGTATATTACCATAGAACGAAAAAGGCTATACTTTGCCGGAGGAATTCCTGCTTCAAGATATAGGTGTGAGGGGAGACTGCATTTGTGTGCAATAGTCTTGTTGATATAGACAAAGCACGATGGCGAGAAATGATGCCCGAAGTTGGGATGAATGCTGAGCAAATAAGGTGAACACGATTCTCTAATCGAGGCTACATGAGTGGTATGATAGTTGAGAGAGAGAGAGAGAGAGAGAGAGAGAGAGCGAGCGCACGATCGGAAACATTTCTCATATGTATATGCGACGCAGTCCTTCTATATATGGTCTACTTAATCAGGCCTTGCATTGGTATTCTAGGTCGAGTGACGTCATTGTCCGAAAAAATTAGAACAAAATTTTCTGACAATGACGCCATTTCAAGAATGCATTAGTGGATTTGCGTGTAATATACAACTCAAATATGGAGAGTTGCTTTGGTGACATACGTCGGTTACGTTTCGTGTGGATGTCGGGAGATAGAGAGAGCGTAAGATTGAGGGAGAATTTCAATATAACGATGACGAAGAAGTTCTAGTCAGCGACATGCGTCTTTCACTAGGCTTTGGGAATAGCTCATTCGAGTTGTAAAGTACGAATTACACGATACGTCACGCTTGCGTCACTGGTACTGCCCGTCAGAGTAACGTCAGAATTAGTTACATAAGATACAAATAAATGGACCATTCATACACAACGTCAACGGAACGGAACGTTTTGACGTACGGGACCTGAGAACGGGCACACGAGAAACGCATTTGAATTATCCTGACGGAACAGTGACGTAGCTGATGTATCGTCTGAATCGGGCTTATAAGACCGAACTTGGGGAGAGAGCGTAACTTAACACTAGAGAACGAGCGAAGGGTCGCAGTCGCTGGGATTGAACGTGAGCATCAGCGTTGCCATAGTTGCGGATTTTTCCGCAATCCTGCGGATTTTCCGCAACTTTAAATAGAGTGGCGGATTTTTCTGCGGATTTTCTGAATTTGCGGATTTTTTGCGGATTTTTCATGAATGAATCAAATGGCCCTAATTTTTGATTTTTTGAATTGTATGTTTAATCACAATACGTACATTATATTATTTTAATAAATTAAATTATGCAATAATTGGCGTACAAGGATGTAAACGACTTTGACTTATAGGTGAACATGGGGAGACTTTTCAGCTAAACCTGCATAACTCTCTAAAAAGTTTTCAATCGTTCAAAACTCATTGAGATATGACGTAGAAAGATAATGTGCGTGTTCATGATTTTTTTGCAGAATTTTTAAATTATTTTTGCAAAAGATATAAAAGTGTTTCTGTGAACGTTTTCTCTGGTCAACTGCGGGGAGACTTGACCAAGGCCTGGGGAAACTTGTCCAAGAAAAATTGAAATAAAGACATTAAACATACTGTAATCCTTTTTTCCATATTGTCCAGATTCTTAGGTAACAGTAAAAAATATAAAAGGGTTGCGTTTCAAAAATTTCGATTTTTAAATTTATTTCCTTTTAATGATTATCTGTACTGCTTACATTGCATGTTCACACTTACGAAATTATCCATATTACTGCTAACTTTGACTACTAATACTAAAATATATAGACTGGTATTTTAGGTGGGATTTTTGTGTGACGTGATTAACATTAACAGTAGATACCACAGCGTAGTAAATATCAGAAATTTCGTATCCTTCTTCAGATTATTGTCACTTGGTCTAGTCTCCCCAACATTGGTTCTTACGTTCAATGTCATGTAAATTTTAGTAATAATTCCAATGTTCCGATTAATGTAAAATCGTTTCACTATAAGGAATAAGATGTGATATAAGTACTTTGAATGTAATTATTAGTCGAGTAGATATGACTATACAAAGTTTGAAAAAAGAAATACTTAAATAATTTAACTTAAATTTATTAATTACGGAATATTTTTTATAAGGAAAGGTATTTTTCATTCCAAACTTTTAAAATTACCTTTCATTCCAAACTTTTGAAATTACAAAGCATGAAATTTTTTTTGGAACCTAATAGAATTCGTCATAGCCAATAATAGAATTCTGCGCTTGGTCAAGTCTCCCATGTTCCCCTACTCACTTAACTCAGCTAGGAAATTTCCGGAGCGAGTAAACAATTGATTTCGAAACGGCAAAGCAAATTTTGGTTGCTGAATTTCAGCGAAATAGTTTCAGCAACCATTGATAACTCAATAAAAATACATTAAGTGTTGATTATTTTCGACCGTGTTGCTCATCAGCTTGCTGTGGAAAAGCTAAGGCGGACTGGACTGCCGGACTGGCTGACTAATTGAATCTTCTCGTATCTTGCGAACCGTAGCGGCTCGGTGCAACTTGGAACTACACTCTCGGATCCTTTCCACATTTCATCTGGCGTTCCTCAAGGGAGTTATCTCGGACCTCTTCTATTTGTGCTCTTTGTGAACAACCTCTGCAGTGAATTATCGTCTTCTAAAGTCATGTATGCTGATGATCTGAAAATGTACCGAGTCATAACAACTATGGTAGACTGTTGTGCATTGCAAAAGGACGTCGATAGGATCATTGAATGAAGTGACAGAAACGGAATGAGTGTGAATATTCAAAAATGCAGCACAATCACTTTTACACGAGTTGGACTCATCAAACGCAACACTATGCATTACACTGGTACGCAGTATTCTAGAATATGACGTTACTATTTGGGCTCCGTATCACACCATACACATTAATCGTATCGAACGGGTACAGAAGAACTTTATCAGGTTTGCACTTCGTCGGGTACTCTGGCAAAATCTTTTCCAGCTTGCTCCATATGAAGTCATATCGCTGTACCTTCATCAATCTCCCTACGTTGCGAAACAGACGGATCTTTCTGCAACGACTTTTCATTTTCGACCTTCTGACAGACAACGTAGACTCTCCTGCGCTTCTAGCAACACTTGACCTCAACGTTCCTGGAAGATCTTTCCGAAGAATTGATTTTACGGCCAGAATAATCCATTGGATGTTTGCTGTCAACTCTTCAACAGTGTCTATAATTTGTTTGATTTTAATATTAGTAAAAAATCGTTCAAATTAAAAATAGGTTTAAGTTAGTGTGTGATGTAACTTTTTTTAATCGGCGACAATACAATACAAGTGTAAAAGTTCGACAAAAAATACTATAAACTGAGATTGTTTCTTCGATCCCGCTTTTCTCGTTGTTTCAACTATTCGCTAAGTATTACTTTAAATTTTTAAGCAGCAAAATTTAAAAACGCTAAAGTTTTAAAACTTTACAGATTTCAAAGTCCATAATTTTGAAAGTATAATGCTTTAAAATCAAATTTATGAATATTTAATTTTTTTGTTTTGAATTTATGAATATTTTTCTTATTGATTTTCAATTAACTAAATTTCAAAATTCTTGGATTCTCAAATTTTTATATTTCCAATTTTCAAATTTTGAGAAGAAATGGAACTTTAAAATCTTTGAATTTTAAAGTTTTGAATGTTTAATTCTTTAAACCTTATGTCTTTAAACCTTTTAATTCCTAAATTTTGATATAATTTTTATATCACAAAATTTTCAATTAACATATCTTCAAATTTTAAAATCTATTAATTTTTAAATTCTCGAATTCTCAAATATATCTTAAATTTTAAAAATTGTTTAACTTTTCGAATTCTCAAATATAATTAGAATGTTAAATTTTTTTAACAATTATTTTTTTTAATTTTTATGCATTTAAATTTTTAAAATAAAAAGATCAAAAATTTCAAATTAAATGTTTAGGCCTGTAAATTTTCAAATTTCCAATTGAACCTAGAAAAAAAATTTATTATATTAATTGTTTATTAGATTTTTAAATCTCCAATTTTTCAAATTTTTGGGTTCTAAATTTTGAACCTTTTAAATTTTTTAATTTTAATATTTTTTTTAAATCTTAAATAACTTTTTTTAATTTCATAGTTTTTAGATTTTTAATGCATTTAATTTCTTAAATTTTAAATCATTTAACTTAAAATTTTGAAACATTTTAATTTTTAAATTCGTGATTTCCTGAGTTAGATTGTTTTTATTTCGATTATTGACGTTTTAGCCTTAGGGTCATTAGCCTCCTCTTTCAGGATAGAAAAATAACTTTAGAAAACTCTCTAACTCTATGTGCGAGATTGATAATTGAATCTAAGTGAGCTGCGAACGAGGCAAACGATTTATTATCTACGCTATGCCCGCCTTTTTGAATTTGATTAACGCATCCTTAAATTTTTGTGCTTTTTTTTCAGCTAAGGTTTTTTTTATTTTTCGATGCTTTTATTTTTTAATCTTAATTGTTTTTTTTATTTGTGAAATTTATTAGGTTTTAATTGTGATTTTTCCATCATTTAATTTTAAATTTTTATATTTCCAATTCATGATTTTTTTAAAATGTACCTTTTTGAAAATATCTGGTGCGCAGAACTAAATATACGTCTGATCGGATTTCCGCAGCTCCTTTAGTTCATTGAGAAAGTGGATTTTCTCCCACATTCAGCGGCCAGTGTGGAAAAAGTTTTCAGCCAAACATTTGAAAATTGAAAAATAAAAGTTATTCATACATAATGAGAATAGATTGTAAAAAAGCTTGACAAGCCCTTAATGGTAGAAAAAATAAAAAATAGGGCTTTTATTGCTTGCGGATTTTTTGCGGATTTGTACGTCAGCCAGTGATATCAAATTTGCGGATTTCCCAAAATAAATAATGGCAACGCTGGTGAGCATCATTCTGTTGGCGAAATTTGACTCGATCGGTCGTGATTTTGTAGTTGTGCGTCGGTTGATTTAAAATGGCCACTAAGCGTCACGACAGATACTACGTATGAACTGTCGACATATCCCGCATGTAAATTATACGGGGAAAAATGAAGCATTATTAAACTTAAAATAGTGCTTCAACTTTTCCCGTATAATTAATATGTGGAATGTGATCAGCCCCAATAAGACTTTAATGTGACTAGTATCGATGATCAATAAGTCAATACGCACTGAAAATTTCTCGCGTCTATTTATATGAATCTAATTTCAAGTTCCGTTATTGCTAACAAGCCCGTGTATCAGGTTAACAATCCTTTGTATTTCCGATCAATGGTCGTTATTACCGCTCATTCACTTATATTTTACAAACAATCCGATGTGGAAATTAGAAAACACTTTCCCTGATTTATAACATCTCGCGCTATCATAACTCTTTGTATAACGTGTTATCACTCGGTAGTTTTCAACTCAATGAACATATCGTAGAAAAAATAACGAAATCTGTCCAAATACTGCAATACTTGCTATAAATAGTGATCCGGCCCATTGCGCAGGTAAGATTTGCTTTTCTAGGCAATACTCCCACGGTCGGCTGTGTGGAGTTCAAACTGCTTTTATTTGGGAAACAGGATACCCTCGGTAGTCGGCTACCCAGAGTTTAATTAAAACCAAAAACTAAACAAGATTTTTTCTTTTTCGAGTGATCGTATACTCGAAGGCTAACTAAACAACTACTTAATAAACCATGTCGCATCGCTTGCTGGTGCGAATCCTAGAATTCTAAACCTCCAACTCCGCGACACCTATGGAAGCGCCTGATGATTCGTCGTGCTTCCGTTAAGTAAGTGGAGGATCAACAATTACAGTCCCCCTTATCCTTCACCGTTCTTCGTGAACGATGGAGATGGCGGCAGTCGGCAATGATGGCCTTCATGTGTTGATGTTTTAATATGGATCAAATTGGTATGAATTTCTACTTACCATTTCCAAAGCAACTCTTATTAGATAATCAGCAGTCAAACATGATGAAGTCTGTGTGCAATCCGGCAAAATCATCGTCACAACGCAACGTACCATTCCTACGCTTCCTTTTTTTTTTTTTTTTTTTTTTTATTCATTTCGTTTATTTGATAGGCACAAATGCGTTAGCCTGGCGGTGCCAAATTCTTTTGTTTTTACATTTTGTATATTTTAAAACTAGGAGGTTACAATGTTGAAATATTTTTTTAAAAAAGAAAAATTTTACAGCTATCTTAAGACTAGAAATAAGATTCAATATACAAGAGAGGGGGCGAAAGATTTTTTTTATGAAAAAATTTTAAAACAAGGAATTCAATAGTAATAATTTTTAGGAAATATTTACACTTATCTTAAAACTAACAATATAGTTTGGTACACAAAAAGGGGAACAAATATTTATGAGAAAATTCGCATGTGTTTTAAGACTAGGGATACAATTCTATTTACAAGATGGGGGACAATAGTTTTAACAAAGAGGTAAAATTACAACTATCTTAAAACTAGGAATACAGAATACAAATTTGAACTTTTTTAGCGGAGACTTATGCTTGGTCAAGATATTCAGAGGGGGGCTGTAGAGGCAGTTGTATCAAGGACAGGGGAGAGAAAGCGTAGATGGTGACCGGGAGAGAAGAGCAAAACTTGCAACTTTCGCTCAAACGGGAGATCAGCGAAAGATTACCGCCTCAGTCTAGTAGGTCGGATTGGCGGATGGTATTCTTCGGACCCGCGGGGAATCCTTCAAAAGTCATCGGACCTTGAGTCGCTCTCGCTTCAGTTTCCGTAGTGGTAAGTGCGACGGCGGTTACATAGTTGCAGTCTGGAGCTGATCGGTCCCACAAGGCAAGAGAAAGCTTCTAAAACGAGAAATAAAAAGAGAGGGGCTAAATTGGGATATTTGTCGTTTTTATGAAAGTATAAATAAGGGACATATAGGGGAAATCACGATTTGCCAGTATATCTCGGACTGGGACATTGGGTGGTCTACCTCGGGCCCGAAGGGAATCCTTTAACTGAGACCTGGCGTCCAAGTACCCGGCGCATACCCAGACAACGTGCTCGACGTCGTGATAGCCCTCGTCACAAGCGCACAGACTACTCTCCGCAAGCCCAATACGCCGCAGATGCGCATCCAAGGTGTAGTGGTTGGACATAAGTCGGGACATTACACGAATAAAATCCCGACCCACATCCATCCCCCTGAACCAAGGCTTCGTTGATACCTTTGGGATAATGGAATGTAGCCATCGTCCAAGTTCACCATTGCTCCACGAGGTTTGCCAACTGTTGAGTGTCCTCTGACGACAAATACTAAAAAATTCGTTGAAGCAGATTGGTCTTTCGTATATGTCACCATTTAATGCGCCCACCTTTGCTAATGAGTCGGCCTTTTCATTGCCCGGGATAGAGCAATGAGAGGGGACCCAAACAAAGGTAATTTGATAAGATTTTTCAGATAACGTACACAAGGACTCCCGTATCTTCCCCAGGAAATATGGGAATTGCTTTTTGGGCTTCATCGCACGAAGAGCCTCGATGGAGCTGAGGCTGTCCGAAATGATGAAGTAGTGATCTGTGGGCAGAGTGTCGATGATCCCAAGGGTGTACTGAATTGCAGCTAACTCTGCGACGTAAACTGAAGCGGGATCATTGAGCTTGAATGAAGCGGTGATAGTATTGTTGAAGATACCGAAGCCAGTGGACCCATCGAGATTTGATCCGTCAGTGTAAAACATTTTGTCACAGTCGACTTCTCGGAATTTATTATAAAATATATTGGGGATCACTTGCGGGCGTATATGGTCCGGGATTCCACGAATCTCTTCCTTCATGGATGTGTCGAAGAATACAGTAGAATCAGAAGTATCTAGGAAACGGACACGGTTGGGATTGTACGAAGAAGGATTAATGCTCTGTGCCATGTAGTCGAAGTACAAGGCCATAAATCGGGTTTGAGAATTAAGCTCGACGAGCCTCTCGAAGTTTTCAATCACCAACGGGTTCAGAATGTCGCATCGGATGAGCAATCGATATGAGAGTTCCCAAAATCGATTTTTTAGCGGAAGAACGCCCGCCAGCACTTCGAGACTCATCGTATGGGTCGAGTGCATGCAACCCAAGGCAATGCGCAAGCAACGATACTGGATTCTCTCAAGTTTGATGAAGTGTATGTTCGCAGCGGAGCGGAAACAGAAACACCCGTACTCCATCACCGACAATATCGTTGTTTGGTACAACCTAATCAGGTCTCCTGGGTGAGCACCCCACCATGTTCCAGTTATTGTTCGGAGAAAATTGATCCTTTGTTGGCATTTCTGTTTCAGATACCTAATGTGACATCCCCAGGTACCTTTAGAGTCGAACCAGACCCCGAGATATTTAAATGTGAAAACCTGGTTGATCGTTGCACCCATTAATGAAAGCTGGAGTTGCGCCGGCTCACGCTTCCTAGAAAAAACAACCAACTCAGTTTTCTCCGTGGAGAACTCAATACCCAGCTGAAGAGCCCAAGCAGACAAATTGTCCAAGGTATTTTGTAATGGTCCTTGCAAGTCGGCAGCTTTGGGCCCTGTAACAGAGACCACCCCGTCGTCTGCAAGTTGCCTTAGCGTGCATGAATTGGCAAGACAATCGTCAATGTCATTCACGTAGAAATTGTAGAGCAGGGGACTTAGACATGAGCCCTGGGGAAGACCCATGTAGCTAAATCGCGATGTTGTTAAATCGCCATGCGAAAAGTGCATGTGCTTTTCAGACAACAGGTTTAGCAAAAAGTTATTTAAAATTGGCGAAAGACCATGCTGGTGCAGCTTCTCTGACAGAATGTAGATAGAAACTGAGTCAAAAGCCCCCTTAATATCCAAGAAGACTGATGCCATCTGCTCTTTGTTAGCATAGGCCATTTGGATTTCTGTAGAAAGCAACGCAAGGCAATCGTTCGTCCCTTTGCCTTTGCGGAAGCCAAATTGTGTATCTGACAGTAAGCCATTTGCTTCAACCCAATTGTCGAGGCGAAACAAGATCATTTTCTCGAACAACTTCCGAATACAGGACAGCATTGCAATCGGCCGATACGAGTTGTGGTCGGAGGCTGGTTTTCCTGGTTTTTGAAGGGCGATGACCTTCACTTGCCTCCAGTCATGAGGGACAATGTTACCCTCAAGAAACTTGTTAAATAAGTTCAGCAAGCGCCTTTTTGCAGTGTCAGGCAGATTCTTCAGCAAGTTGAATTTGATTCTGTCTAACCCTGGGGCGTTATTGTTGCATGACAAGAGAGCAAGGGAAAACTCCACCATCGAAAACGGTGTTTCGTTCGCGGTATCGGGAGGAGACGCGGCGCGGCACGTTTTCTGTACCGGGACAGAGTCCGGACAGATCTTCTTGGCGAAAGCGAATATCCAACGGTTTGAATATTCCACGTTCTCGTTGGTACTATTACGGTTACGCATACGTCGAGCCGTACCCCAAAGAGTGCTCATCGCTGTTTCTCTCGTTAACCCGTCGACGAACCGGCGCCAATAACTGCGTTTTTTGGCTTTCATTAGACTCTTCATTCGCCTTTCTAACGACACGTACTGTTGATAGCTAGCGGGTAACCCGTCTTCCCGGAAGGCCTTATATGCAGTGGACTTTTCCGCGTACAGCTCTGAGCACTCTTTATCCCACCACAGGGTGGGAGACCGTCCATGGGTATTCGCGCTGGGTACTGGTTTAGTCTGAGCTTGATTCGCACTGTCGAGAATCAAGCCAGCCAAAAACCTGTACTCTTCCTCCGGAGGAAGTTCTTGAGTGGATTCGATTTTAACGGATATCGCGGTCGCGTAACTCTTCCAATCAATGTTCCGTGTGAGGTCATATGAGACATTGATTGTTTCCGATGGTCTTGAACCGTTAGCAATTGAAATCACGATAGGCAAATGATCGCTACCGTGGGGATCAGGGATCACCTTCCACATGCAATCTAACTGTAGCGATGTCGAGCAAAGCGACAAATCCAACGCGCTTGCGCGTGCTGGTGGTGTAGGAATCCGCGTCATTTCTCCCGTGTTTAAGATGGTCATGTTGAAATTATCGCAAAGATCTTGGATTAATGTTATCTATTATCATCATGAAGACAGCCCCATACCGTACCGTGCGAGTTAAAGTCTCCCAGAACTAGCCGCGGTGCCGGTAAGGATTCCGTGATATTACAAAGCGTTCGGTGCCCTACCGAGGCTCTAGGAGGAATGTAGATGGAAGCAATGCAAAGGTCTTTACCTTTGATTAAAACTTGACAAGCGACAATTTCAATGCCTGGTGTCGAAGGAAGGTTAATTCGGTTGAAAGAATAGCACTTTTTGATCCCCAAAAGTACTCCTCCATAGGGGTTTTCTCGATCCAGACGAATTATATTAAAGTCGTGGAAGTTGAGATTTATATCGGAAGTTAACCAAGTTTCACATAATGCGAAAGCATCACATTTTAAACTATTTAGTAAAAATTTAAAGGAATCGATTTTCGGGAGGATACTTCTGCTGTTCCACTGTAGAACAGTGATCGAATCGGTGACCTCGTTCGATGACTTAGCCATCGAAGGATACGATCGCTGCAAGGAGGGGCCATTTAGTAGTCAACTGCTTCAAAAATGTTTGCACTATAGGGAGAAAACGTATCAGAAGGCTTTTAAGAGGATCAGTAACATTGAAAGCTGTGAAAATTAAGTCCACTATGTCAGAAAATTTCATTAGTCCGCTACTGGACTGAGTATCTGTTTGAAAAAAGGGGACACTTGGGGTTTTTGGTGTCCCTGGAAGTGGTGGGTACTCCTTGTTAGAATTAATATTTCCAAGTCCTGGAGCAAATTGCTTCGGCTTTTGTGCATCACTTCCGTTGGATTTATTGATTGCGGTTGGCGCACTCTGAGTGGACGACACCTTGGCACCCTTACGAGGCAATGTAGGGGAGGCTAGATTTCTCCTCTTCCTGGATTCCCCTGGGTTAACCAATGATGTTCCCTCTTGTGGGTCGTCAGATTCTTGCTCAACGCCAGCCAAAAGAGCAAAGGAATTTTCGGAAGGGACAGATGGCGAAGCATTCTTTAGCATTTCTGCATAAGAGTGCCTCGAGCGATCCTTAAGGGAGCGCTTAATTTTATCCCCGCGCTGCTTGTACGCCGGGCATGACTTAAGAGCATGCGGAGGGCCCCCGCAGTAAATACACTTCTCAGTTTCTCCACCGCAAGCGTCATCCTCATGCTCTCCCTCGCATTTGCCGCACCGTTTTTTATTGCCACAATAAGTGGCTGTGTGGCCCAGTTGCTTGCAATTGCTGCAGTTCATTACCCGCGGTACAAATAGGCGAACAGGTAGGCGAACCTTATCCAGGAGGACATAGTTGGGAAGAGCAGATCCGGAGAAAGTCACCCGAATCGAGTCTGACGGAGAATAAGTTGTCTTATCATCTTCAGTTTTTGCGGAATACAATTGCTTGCATTCCAGAATTTTCACCTTTTGAAGTGAAGGGTCCTTAAAGCAGCCAACCCCGTACTTCAACAGGTCTTCGCACTTTAGACCCGGTTCGGCGACGACCCCATCGATCTCCACAACTCTACAAGGCACATACACTTTGAATTGCTTCGTAAAACGCTCGCTGCGAGCAATCTGGTTTGCCTGGTCGAGGTCATTTACTATAACGCGTATCTTATTAGCTCGAACACGTGTTATCTGAGCCACGGACGGGTAGTTGGCAGTCAGCTCCCGTGAGATTTCTAGAATATTGGGCGATTTCGTGTTGGGCCGGAAATACACCACCCAGGGTCCAGTCGAACTGGCTGGGTATGTTTTAATACGGGGAGGACTGGGGGAATCAGGGGAGGGAGTAATTTCGGGTTTATCCGGTATATCCATGGGAATATCATTCCCATCCAATGTTACTTCGCCCTCGGCCATTTAGGCACGAGGATAACACGTGGTGTAAACGAGAGACGAAACTTATATTCAGGGGAAAGGGCAGAAGTAGAGACCGATCGGGGAAAGGGAAATGAAAGAAAAAAAAAATACTTAGCTTATATAGCGGCGATTCCGGCTATTCTGGTATTCACTTCACCAGCCTGGGCACCGGCGAACAAAGACTGCCTCGAACAATGGTTGACCTTCACTGACAATTTATTCTTGTTCACTTTATGCACAGCACCAGAAAACGAACTGCTTCGATCGAGAGCTCGGAGAGTTATGACCTACGCTTCCTTGTTCAGCAAAAAGCGCGATTCTGACAATTCCATTGAGGGAACATCTAATTTGCCTATAAATTGGCTAAGTGGCTCCTGATTATATCTCCGGTTCTATTTACTCTTAAATCAAACCATCAGTCGCTTAAAGTCTAGAAAGATTATTAGTTTTTAGCGGCAGTGCTGCCAACTATGCGATTTTTCTAGTTCAAAAATTAAGGTTCATTTTTCTCGCACTACATATATTTTAATTTTTAAATTTTAATTCCGATGTGTTCCTTACACATTTTTACGCATAAAAAACACTTTTAATTTCAATATAATTTGAGCTTATCCTGAGATACACCATTTTGAAACGAAAAAACGCAATTTATCATATAAAATCGCAAGCGCACAACGAGAAAAATCCAGCTTTAGTAAACTGAATTTACACACTTTATCGTTTATCGTGAAGTACACGAGATATGATGAAAAACTATAGAATTTTACATGACGAAATGTGAGTTTTTTTTTTTTTCAAAACGGTGTATCTCGGGATTGGCTTAAATTATATTGAGATTCGAAGTGTTTTTTTATGTAAAATATCTGAGGAACACGATGAAATTATAATTTTCAAAATTTAAATGCATGTATTGCGAGAAAAATTAACTTTTGATTTTTACATGGAGAAATAGCATAGTTGGCAGCACTGCCTCTAAAAACTAATATTTTTTCTAGACTCCGTGAACAATTTTCTTCTAAAACATTTTAGAGAATAGAGCCAGAGATAAAATCAAAAGAAAATCAAGGGTTTCAGCAATTTGTCAAAACGGGGGATGCTACCATGGACCGAGGGGTTGTTTAATTGACTCAAAAAATTGGATGTTGATACACTGATTATCTTCAAAATTTGTTCAAATCTGTGAAGGTTGATTTCAAGTTTCCATCCTTTTTTGATAACTTCGCACGGAATGACCCATATATTAGTTTGAGTACTCCATTTCGGGTAATGAGAAAGAGGACACTTAGATTAGAATGGTAATGAGAAGGCGGACAATCAGGCATTAGAAGGTGATATTTATAAAAAGATCGCGTAGTGAGTTTTTCCAGTATTTCTTGTCAGAAGACGCTCAACAATTGGCAAATTTCGCGGGATAATGGAAGTTTAGGAATCCCAAAGGTATCAACAAACCTTGGTTAAAGGGAATGGATGAAGGGCGTGAATTCCTTCGGGTGATATCTCGGGTCATGTCCAATCATTATACGTATTGGGCTCGTGAAGAGCGGTCTCTGAGCTTGTGATGACGGTTATCGCTACATTGACCATGTTGTCTGGTAGTGCGCTTAGTGTTCTAGCGCCAGATCTCCGTTAAACAATTCGCTTTGACATCGTTCCTGTCCGAGATGAACCGGCTAATCTCGATTTCCCCTATATGTGTCTCATATACATATTTTTAAATGCGATATATATCTAAATTTAGTTAACTCTTCTCTTTTGGTTCACATGCTAACAGATACCTTCATGACAGTGATCTTCAAAAAGTTTAATTTCTTTTTTCTCTGTCATTGTGGTTTGCCCTCTCTTCACTTTCCCTGGTACGGTCTCTGCTATTCTTATGTTGGAATCAATCACCCTTGTGTATGTATTTTGCTTTTCTTATAAAAAGCCTAATAGTGTTTCTGCCTGCTTCAATTTTGAATCAAATAATAGTTCTTGTGAAAAAATTACAAATTGTAAAAGCATTCTATAGTCTGCAAAAAATTGCATTATTAGTTTTTGGATATTGATCAGAATTCCTTGTTTTAAGATATAGATATGTCAAAATGTATTCCCCTTAGTATTAATATAAAAAATAATTTCAAATTTCAAACAAATCTTAATTTTTATCCACGATTGATAAGTCATTTTAGTTTCAAATGAAAGGTACAACGTTCCCATACGCTGCAACTGAATTTCATTTAATTCCGTCTTCCGGTTCCGGAGTTACAGGTTGAAGAGTGTGGTCACGCAATAAATTCCCATATAAATCGACATCAGCATGTTATCTACAAGATGCAAAACTTTATAAAATGTGTTCTAAATTACTTTGATATATAGTTTCAGCTGACTAATGCCCAATAAAACCCACATTGGTCACTTTGAACATCTTCGACGAAACTGGAAGCCTCGGGAATGCGGCTTAGTTCCTGAATTAAATTCACATCTGCTTCTCCGAAATGTCTTTCTATATTTTATTAAATTTAGTCTCAAATGAAAGCTACAGCATCCCTTTTGACTACTATTAAATTTCATTGGAATCAGAGTTCTGGTTCCTGTGCTTCGGGTTGAAGTATGTGGTTACATGCGAAATTACTATACAAACCGGTGTAATATTTTCATCTAATTGACACAAAAAAAATGAAATGAACTCTAAGTTGGTCGAAATTGTTGGTCCTGATCACTAATTGCAAACCCATCTTTTTATTTTGATTACAGAGGTTTTAACCTTAGGGTCATTCGCCTCTGTCGTATTAGATAAATCTATTTAGAAAAACCTCTATCCTTATGTGCGGGGTTGGGAATTGAACCCAGGTGAGCTGCGTACAAGGCAATCGATTTATCAACTACACTATGCCCGCCCCATTCAAAGTCTCTTTGACAACATTGAGAACCGTTGAGGGTTCAGGCAGATCTGCGGAAATGGCAAAGACCCGAAATTAGATTAACAGCTGTTTCTCATTTATTGCTGACTCGATGCTGACAAATTTAGTCTTGAACGAAGAGTATTGATTCCTGAGTTATGAGTAAAAAGTATGTGTGCGCATGTTATTTTTTTTCTTTTTTATCGAGGGAGAATCTTTAAAAGAGACCACTACGAACTTGATAGTGGTGCTGTCGGATTCTTACTGCAGTTCTTTCTCCAGCAAGCCTACCAAACAAACCGCAACATTCTGTATCCCCGTATCCTCTTCCTCCCGGGACCACCGTTGGGCATTACCTCGGGAAGGAAACAGGCGATGCAGGTGTGTGCATGTGACCAACAATCGCACACTGGTTACTCGGAGACAACTGAAAGGCACAGCTATACCCCACAACAATCGGGTTATATGCCTCAATCGAATTACTGAAAATTTTATCCAGCTAAAAAATGATTAAATAATGTAGCGAACCTCGTTTACCTGAAACAAATCAATATCAGCACTATTTAAAACTTATGATTGGCTAAATAGAAACATAGCAGTTGGGCTCATAATAAATAATTCTGCATGCACAGATAATTTTAAGCCATTTCATAAATTGAAATAGGACCTTTTATATTACAATTAGTAGCTCAAAATATTTCAAACAAAACCGAGTCTTTCTAATTGGTTCAAAAACTTGGTGGTGGTAGAGAATTTCATCGAAATGCATCTTTGCAAAAATTTGGGTATATTGCATACGAGGAATGCCAACCTAAGTTAGTACGTAGATTTCTTGAAATGATACTGTTATCAGTCATTAATACGCTTCAGATAATTCTCTGGGACCCTTGGAATAGAAGAGAGGCATTTTACCCCGGTGGGGCGTATTATACCCTCTTACCCTATATTCCTATCATAAAAGTCGCAGTTTATTGTTCGTGAACTGCATTGTCTAGCATAAGATTAGTAACAAATAAGACTCTGGTCAAATAGTGTCGTTGCTCAAGAGTTTATGTTTTAAGCAAATGTAACGAATCTTGATTCGGCGCCAAGATTGTTTTTCTTTCACATAGATTTCGTCCTTGTTCAAAATGCACGCATCCGGTCGCTGCCAAACTCGCGAATACAAGTTTCGAGCTCTCAATGCAACATGTTACTTATGTTCTGCTCTTTGTTTGGCAATTTTCTGCTTTTTATAGGTCATCAGGTTGTTCCGTTGTGTGATACGTTGGATTATTCCAAATCTCGTTCTCGTTTTATTGACCAACTGACTTATCGACATTTATTTATTGTTCTTAATTAGAGATACCACTTTCTGATCCAGTTTTGGGTTAGAAACTTGTATAGGTTGGATTTTAGTTACATCTCTCTCACTTAGCCATGTATATTATATTTCCTGATTATACATCATATTAACATGATGTAATCTGTTCCACAATATTCCGCCACTCGGTCAGTTGCTGCTTGTTTCCAACCTCTTAGGTGCCCGATACTCGCCAGGTTCTGCTCCACTTGGTCCAGCCATCGGGAACACTGCGCTCCTCTCCGTCTTATACCTACCGGGTTGGAGGTGAAAACCAACTTGGTGGGGTTGTTGTCCGGCATCCTCACAACATGTCCCGCCCACCAGCTTGAGCTACTTTCCGGATACTTGACTCATAGAGTCGCGCAAGTTCGTGGTTCATCCTTCTCCTCCACACGCCATCCTCCTGCACACCACCGAAGATCGTTCTCAGCACCCTTCTTTCGAAGACTTCGAGTGCTTGCTCCTCCTCGAGCATTGTCCACGTTTCGTGCCCGTAGAGAACCACCGACCAGTATGTTGTACAAGGCGCATTTCGTGTGGCGGTGAAGCTTCCTGGATCTCAAAGTTTTGTGGAGCCCATAGTAAGCAAAACTTACAGAGATAATACGCCTTCTGATCTCCCGGCTGGTGTTATTGTCCGCAGTCACCAATGAGCCTAGATAGATGAACTCGTTAACTACCTCGAACTCGTCGCCGTCGATCGTAATACTACTGCCCAAGCGTTCCCTATCGCGATCGGTTCCGCCAGCCAGCGCGTGCTTCGTCTTAGACATATTTATCTTCAGTCCTACTCGTGCTGCTTCGTGCTGCAGTCGGGTATACAGATCTGCTATCCTTGTTTCTACCGATTATGTCCACGTCGTCAGCGAAGCACACGAACTGTCCGGACCTCATGAAAATCGTGTCCCACATGTTGAACCCCGCTCTTCGCATTACACCTTCCAGCGCTATATTAAACAGCAGGCAGGACAACCCATCGCCTTGTCTTAGTCCCCTGCGTGTTTCAATCCGACCCGAGAGGCCGCCCGAAATTTTGACACAACACCTTACACCATCCATCGTAGCCTTAATCAGCCTTGTTAGCTTCCCAGGGAAGCCGTTCTCGTCCATCACTTAGCCATGTGTCAACCTTAATTTTCACTTCAATTTCAGAAGAATTTTAACCGTATAAATAAGTAAACAAGCGAATGCTGATAGTCAAGTGCGTAGCCTACTGTGATTAGCGCATTACATCCATCACAACGCGTGCAACTCAAATATATTGGATAGCTTATTCCTGATCTTTAGGTGTTACGGGAGGAAAACTGAATACAATTGCCCAACGCATGACCTTTGGTCACTGCTCCGTTTTTATTACGTACAAATGTAATTATTCCATAATTCATAGCAAGCTGTTCCCAAATTTTGGAACGCATCATTTCCGTGTGGAATCCGGAAGCTTATCCATACATAATGTTCCTGTATTTGCATTGCTTAGTACAGTGCATACTGAAGAGAGCAAATGGAACTAAAATCAAGTCAATAATCTAAATTGAATATGTGGCTTCCGGGAAACGTGCACTCCTTGTTATAAATTCCAGTGATCCCAGCTGACCTCATCTCATTCTGTATTTTAAGAGGAATCGATTAACATCATAACGGTCAGTACATATCCAGAATAAGTAGGTACACCATGTTTGTTCTAGTTGGATTGCTTGGTGTACGAAAATTTATTTCAACTTCCACTAATAGGTTAAGATAAATCAAATATGATGATGAATTTCTAAACTAAATAATATTTCAACCACACAAGTGGTAAGATAATAATTCTATCAATTCTTCCGGTGCAAACCCAACGGAAATTACCTTCCTTGATTAGTCGTCGATTAACCAGCTCATTTCGCTCACTCAATCGGCCGTCGGAGTCACGGATGCAGCGTAATGTCCCTGGATTGCCACACTTCTTCCGGCGGTATGATAAAAGTGCTTACCCTGCAAAGACACGGAAAGAAATGAAAACAGAACTTAATTACTAATCTCCATTTGTAGCATCTGAACGACGTAATCGAGTCCCGGTTAGTTGAAACAAAAAAAAGATGCAGTGAGCTGTGGAATGAATTCTAAGCAGGATACTACTGCTAACAACGGGAGCCAGCCACCGGACATAAAGAGAGAAAGAAAGTACGGTCTAATGAATAATTCATCAGAAGCAAACCATATGAGTTGGTTGACTAACGAGTGACTATCCCGTAAGAGAACCGGAAATCGTCAGCGTTCCTAGCGTTCGCCTCAATTTGGTAGACAGGTGAACGACGACGACGTCGACGACGATCACCGATACCGGAAACCGCGAATGCGCTTTTGCATGGAACAAAAACTAACAAAGTAAGAAGGTGGTAAATTATTTATGCGTCCTGAATGATGACTCAATGTGTGCGGTTTTTTCGGTTTGGGACCAGGTGTTTCTATTGGAATTGTTTTTATTTTGTATATGGAGACTTCCCTTCTAGGGCAGGTGACTGGAAGTTGGAAAAAAAGTTGCTCAGCGATAGCATGCCAGTCGGTGCTTAATCAAAGGTGGAATTAATAAAGACACGCAGAACTACAATTGTAATAAGTCAGCGACATTTACGTAGCTCGGTTTAAGTGTTTCGAAGATACATGGTTTGAATAAAACAGAAAATTGCGCCAAACGGAAGGTATAAACCGATCAATCAAACAATACTGCTTTATGTGGTGAAACATTAATGCCATAATCTAAAATGTATATTTTTATTATTTGAACATTGTTAAGAGGCTTTATTTTTACAACAGCCAATTCATTCGCATCGTATCATACACCTAAAAATTACCGATAATCATCAGGCTCGCCTGAGCTTATCCAAAATGACGAAAACAACCAAGACTGTAAGCACGGGTGGTTTGCCATCAAGAATGGGATAATTTTATATGTGATACCTGGGTGACAGCGTGTGATAGCAACACACCGGTTCATAAGCGAACCGTCTTCTACCGTCTACCGAGTCGTCGTTGCAGCGAACTCCTTGTGATTAGGGAACAAAACCGGAATGATTGATGTGAATGAAATGGAAAGGAAAATAAGGAGATTTATCTTGCTGAGCAAAGATGCTACTTTCATCAACACGTACTGTTTGTCGGTTCTTTCGAATGACATTTTGGACTGGGAGTGAGATGACACATTTTAGTCACTCATTGTTAAGAAATGATAAAAATTAAATTTTGAAGTTTTGAAATGTGCTCGCTTGAAATTAATAACATACTGAGGGTGGCATTTCAAGCAATGCTCGCAGTACTACCCTTTATACGAAATACAACACATTACATGCTTTCGATTGATATCATGTTCCGACTTATATGATTTATATATTCACCTACTTGAGACAAAGAACGGAAAGAATTTATTGCGTTTTCTATGTTGAAGGATGTAATATTTGATGCCAGTGACTCTTTTCCATGATAAAGTGTTATGTTGAACAACGAACAATTTTATCTTTCCCCAGGCTTAGAGTCTTTTTGGAAATCTGTTATTAAAATTGTGGACGAACGAAATTTGATAAGACCGCGCGTAAGTTATTGCACCTTTCTCACGAGCACAAGACGGACTTCCGGAGCCACTGGAGGTGATTAACGTGTAGGAAGAGTCTTTGATAGGCAACAAGTGCCTTAGATCTTCATATTCATGCAATTTGCCTCAAATTTTAACAAAATTTTTACCTTTTAACCAATTGATTCGACTACACTCGAGAATATCGGCTCATAAAACTCTGGGAAACCAATTTGGACATTCAATTAAGAACATACACACATAGACGTTTTCCATTCTCGGCGAAGTTTTGACCTAAATGCGAAATATTACATTACAGGTGGTGAATCCACATAGGCAAGCGCAATCGTAGTAACCCTGTTTTGCACAGAACATATTTGACATCGGTTGCTATCGGTTGACTTGGAGCAGTCATGTCGAAAACAGCAACGCAACTACGCTCGATAGTTTGTTCGTACTGCCAGCTCAACCTCGAAGCGAAGAAGTTCGACATCGTGAAGCACTTCGCGTCTGCCGGATGTTGCTGATCCCGCATTTAGAACATCCTCTACATTCTGGACCTAGGCGAGAGCTTCGGACGGAAGCCTGTTTCGAGCCGCTTGACTGCGCTACCCTTCCGACGAAACTCCTGAAAAGAAAAAAAAATCAAGGCTGCATCCAGTGCTTCAAAATCAACAGCAAGCACCATCAGCAAGGAAGAAATTGTGAAAGAACCGCATGAAACTTGAACCATGAATTTCGCCTCGTCTGAAAAACCACCGGTTAATCGCATTTGACCGAAAGGGTCATTTTTACCGAATGGGTGATTTTTTACCGAAAGTGTCATTTTTTACCGAAAGAGTAATTTTTTACCGAAAGTTATTTATTAAGAAGTGGTAAGTTTTTACCGAAAGGGTAATTTTTTACCGAAAGGATAATTTTATACCGAAAGGGTCATTTTTTACCCAAAGGGTCATTTTTTAACGAAAGGGTCATTTTTTACAAAAAGAGTCAATTTATACCGAATGGGTGATTTTTTACCGAAAGTGTCATTTTTGACCGAAAGTCATTTTTTTAAGAAGGAGTAATTTTTTACCGAAATAGTCATTTTCTACCGAAAGGGTAATTTTTTATCGAAAGGGTCATTTTTTACAGAAAAGGCTCATTTTTACCGAAAGGGTCATTTTTTATCGAAAAGGTTATTTTTTACCGAAAGGATCATTTTTTACCGAAAGAGTCACTTTTTACCGAAAAGGTAATTTTTACCGAAAGGGTCATTTTTTGCCGAAAGAGTAACTATTTACCGAAAGTATCATTTTTTACCGAAATATCAATTTTTACCGAAATCGCCATTTTTACCGAAATAGTCATTTTTACCGACAGAGCCATTTTTTACCGAAAAGACCACCTTTTACCGAAAGAGCCATATTTCCCAAGTAACACGCTTTGTTATTATATAGTATTTGTAACTCTCTTGGTAACAACTATGTTATGGAAAAAGCACACTTTGTTTGTATGTTGTGCAACTTGTTCCTAATTGCAGCAAAATAATGAAAACAATAGCTGTGCCATTTGTCGAGCACTGGGTAGTTGGACAGTTGTTCTGGGTGGAATGGCAAACAAAGATGCATTTGCAACTTGTTAGACTGTTTGTGCAAGTTAGCAAAGTTTCGGATTAGTTTCACAACTGTTATTGATGTTTGCATGCTTAACACTATTGGCCAGCTCTATAGTTACATAGTCGCACAATCAGTTTAAAAACCCGTCAAAATTCTTTTCAAATATATCCAACAATAAAAAATATTGTGTAGCAGTTGTGCAATATTTAAAACTCTCAACAAGTTGCAATTGCTACTTGGGTTTACCGAAAGAGTCATGTTTACCGAAAGATTCATTTTTTTACCGAAAGAACCATTTTTTACCGAAAGAACAATTTTTTACCGAGAGCCATTTTTAACCGAAAGGGTCATTTGACCGAAAGGGTCATTTGACCGAAAGGGTCATTTGACCGAAAGAGGGTCATTTGACCGAAAGAGGGTCATTTGACCGAAAGAGGGTCATTTGACCGAAAGAGGGTCATTTGACCGAAAGAGGGTCATTTGACCGAAAGAGGGTCATTTGACCGAAAGAGGGTCATTTGACCGAAAGAGGGTCATTTGACCGAAAGAGGGTCATTTGACCGAAAGAGGGTCATTTGACCGAAAGAGGGTCATTTGACCGAAAGAGGGTCATTTGACCGAAAGAGGGTCATTTGACCGAAAGGGTCATTTGACCGAAAGAGGGTCATTTGACCGAAAGAGGGTCATTTGACCAAAAGGGTCATTTGACCGAAAGGGTCATTTGACCGAAAGGGTCATTTGACCGAAAGGGTCATTTGACCGAAAGGGTCATTTGACCGAAAGGGTCATTTGACCGAAAGGGTCATTTGACCGAAAGGGTCATTTGACCGAAAGGGTCATTTGACCGAAAGGGTCATTTGACCGAAAGGGTCATTTGACCGAAAGGGTCATTTGACCGAAAGGGTCATTTGACCGAAAGGGTCATTTGACCGAAAGGGTCATTTGACCGAATGTCAATTGGTCGAGTGCTAGTTGCTAGTCACAATTTGATTATTTTTTTCGTTTTTTTTTGTGATCCATGTATGTGTTCATGGATCGTTTCACTGAATGTGTTGTAGCAGTGGGATCAAAACTGTTTTGATATCGGGTGGAAGAAGATACAATAGTTTCGATTCCAATAACTGATATTAGCACGATCGATCATATTATTTTGACAATAATGGTACAGTTGTATCTTGCACTGTAATCTATACAGCAAACAACAAATAGTCCTCGATCAATACATTTAATAAACGTTTCGATGGGTAAGATTATAGATTATTATTAATTCGAACAACCATTAGACCTCCATTCAATGTGTCAAGAAGAAAGCGCAGCTGTCTTGAAAAACACCTTTTGCGTAGGTATTGTTGAAGTCGATTCATCTGAGATAAGAGTTAATCTTAGACTTATTTAAGGATTTCTTGCGGTATAAATTATTTTAAAATAAAGATTTTTTTTAATGCTTGATGGAAAAAAAGATTGAAATAAGAATGACTTAAGTCTGCTATCAACCTTTGACATTATTTTTCCTTTTTGCCTTTCTCAATAGAAAGGTATTGCAATTGCTCTGAAAACCGACTTTTTAACGGAGGGCCGAGTGACATATACCATTCGATTCAGTTCGTCGAGTTCGGCAAATGTCTGTGTGTGTGTGTATGTATGTGTGTATGTATGTATGTGTGTGTGTATGTGTGTGTGTATGTGACCAAAAATGTCACTCATTTTTCTCAGAGATGGCTGAACCGATTTTGAGAAACTTAGTCTCAAATGAAAGGTGCAACGTTCCCATAGGCTGCTATCGAATTTCTAATGGATCCGACTTCCGGTTCCGGGATTATAGGGTGGTGAGCACGATCACGCAGAAAATGTCGATTTTAATAAATTCTGCAATGAATGTATAAAGGTGAAAATTTTTCCAAAATATGACCACAACTGCTTCGATTTGTAGTATTAGGTCACTAACATCCATTCAAAGTCTTTTTGGCCACATTGGCCACCATCCTCGGTTCCGGAAGCCCCGGCGGAAGTATCTAAATTCAGAATAACAGTCACATCGGTTTCTCGGAGATGGCTAGACCGATTCGACTAAACTTAGCCTCAAATGAAAGGTATTGCGTCCCCGTAAATGGCTATTTAATTTCATCCCGATCCGACCGGTTCCGGAGTTACAGGTTGTGGCGTGTGATCAGATAGCAAATTGTGATTCAAACCGATACTCCGATGAAAGCAAAAAAGGTAAAAATTTCGCTAAAATGTCTCTCAAACAACTTAAATTTGCTGTTCTCGGTCACCGACGGCCAACCAAACTTTCGTTGACTACATTGACCACCATAGACGGTTGCGGAAGTGCCCGGGAAAAGCGGCCATCTTTCAAAATTTACGAACTCGCATCAGTTTCCCGGAAATGGTTAGGCCGATTTTCACAAACTTAGTCCCAAATGATTGCTATAATATCTCCACAGATGTCTATAAAATTTCGTACGGATCGCTTATATGGGTCCGGAAATATAGACTAAATCGTCCGGTCACATATGAAATTCCCATATAAGCCGGAACTCAATTTTTTTTTTCAAAGGGGGGACCCCATGAAATTTCAGAAATCGAATTCGTATTTTTGATGCCAAACATCTTTAAAATGCATGAAACGTCGAGATTTTATGTTATCTCGAAAAATTTTTTTTTATTGAAATCGACTTTTTGGGACTTTGCCGATTTCGCAGCTTTTTTCAGTTCAATATTACCGTGGCTGTTTTTTTCTTTTTAAAAATTTTAGAACTCGAATAATGATTTATTTTCCTGTATAGAGTTGTCATGTGATGTATAATAATAAAATGTAATATATGCATTTAAAAGCTTTTAATGAATATAAACAACGCACACATTCTCGTGATTCATGATTGAGAAAGGCGCAATTGCACCGCTAGGTGGATTAAAATAGGTTTTTTATTTTGACTAATATGTACTCATATTTTCTTTTTTTCCTTTTTAACGACATTCAATTAGTTAGATTACTGTGTAGGAAAAGTTATGAAAATTTAGAGCCATCGTACTCAAGTGTCAGCAAGGATATGAAATATACAGATCGAAAAACTAGAAGTGGCAGGGTGATTAGAAACACGCCTAAAATCTTACAGGCTGATCTTTTGTCTTCTGTTGGTAGGGCAGCATAACTACGAATCAATCAGGTCTACCAACATGTCTCCTGGTAGACAGACTTGTCTCTCTTTACCGTGAGAACCGACGATTTGTATATTTCACATTCTTGCTCTCACTTGAGTACTATGGCTCAAAATTTTCATAAGTTTCCCTACCCCCAGTAGTCTCCAGCTACTTGGACATTACTTAAAATCTCAAATGAGGGTAGGGACAATTAAAACAAAAACTAAAAATGAATAAAATATTGGAACATAATGGAAACAAACATAATATGGAAAAACTACTACTTCTTTAAATTTCTTTGGATTTACTTTTCTGGAGTAGAGAAATCCAGCAAGCCAAATGAATTACAAACCTTTGTCGATTTTTGTATCTAACAATGTAAAATTGAAGAAGACTTACACCAATGTATACCGACGAAAAATGAACAAAATTCTGATAAATTATTTTAAAATGGATAAACTTTTCTTTAAAACATTATGCAAACCCAAAGTGAATAAATGTTAATTTTCTGTAAACTGAAAACCTTATTGAGCTCTATGAAGAATATGGAAAATATTGCACAATTTTCCTGTAGACAGATATGAAAGAAATATACAGAAAGAACAGTTCATGTTAAAAAGAAGGAAAATACTCACACAATGTTTAGTTCAATCTATCGTAACCATGAATGTTTTCGGTAACGGTTATTCAGTGAAATAAAATGGGCATTTTTGTAAGTATAGCTTTCGGTCAAATAACTCTTGGAGGAAAAAACAGTCGGCTCAATGACATTCGGCGAAATGATCTTCGGCCAACCGGTGTTCGGCCAAATGGCGTTCGGTCAAACGGCATTCGACTAAACAGCCAATTAATCCAGCATACTGGATTTTCGTGCTTATAAAACCGGTTTTAGTGTTTTTCCGTAACGGTAAAATCGGTACTCTCAACCCTAGTTTAGCAAATTTCTACTTTTCACAGGTTTTCGAGGGCTTCCGTTTCTTGACATGTTGATTCACTCTGTTACTGGTTTCCATTTTATAGACCCACTCAAGTATCGACATTGACATTGAGATACCACTTTCTGGACGAGTTTGGGGCTGGAAGATTTGGGTTTTCCGTCTTTTCCTGGTAGTTCATCCAAAAAAAAGAGTTACTCTAACTTCTTTTGGTGAATTTTGCAGACGCGTGACGGATTCAAAAGCGCTTCGCCAATATTCGCATAGTTACACCTTTTTCACTTAGCCACGTGCCCAAAGCCTTAATTTTCACTTCATTTTCAATGTGAAACATTTTACAAATGAAGAAATTATACCGTACAAAAAAGTAAACAAACGAGAGGTGGCAGTCAAACGCACAGCATGCTTTGATGAGCAGATTAAAATCATCAATCTTATTTCCGGTACAGTTCTTACCTTAATAGTATAAAACACTTAGACAAAACATCCATGTCGTGTATGACGTTTCCACATTTTTTCTGAAATTATCGATATTTTGTTTCTTTAACTATAACTGGAGAAGGATTAGTTATAGAAGCTAATTTATCGAAAAACTTGTATGCAATATAATTTTCTACAATTTATCTGAAATTTTTAAACATTTTATTAATTTGCAAATTAGATGTATTTCATGATATCGATTAAAAAATTCTGTATTCAATATCGTTCAATTATTTTGTAAATTAACATTTATTTTCGTGGACATGGACGATTCCTGTACGCTCAATAAGGCATTGCAATTTCATTTTATTTTCAAAGTGAGATAACGAGTTGACTGTTAGCACTCATCATATGAAAGCTTCCGATATCTTGATCGTAATGTCGTCTGTTGAACTGTCCTCATGTGCTTATGCGGATCTTTTGAGATACCCCTCCGCTTTTCGATATAGCATGAGGATACCAAGTTTGACACCAAGCACCAAAAAGTTTTCTCAGACCCATGCCAAAACAAAACAAAGTAGAATAAAGCAAAGCAAAATCTTATCTAGTGTAATGTACTTGCAGCTAATTAAAGAACTCGAACCCATGGTCAACCGGGGCTCTCAATCGATCCCACCACGTTTGTGCTTGTGCAAAATTTGAAGCTTAACCTTCTCACCTTGAACGTTCTTCAAGCCGCGCAGCAATAGCACGACGAAGAAATCGACAGAAGATGTCATAATCCACGTTTGTGCAGTAACCGCCATGCACACCACCAACTTCACTTCACTCCAACCTCAAAATGCTCTACCACCTCAATAAGTGAGAGATTGTCTTGTTTTCTCGAACGATATCTCGATCTCAGCGATGAAAAGAGTCACTCAACCTTTGCGGTTAGGAACCTACTTGAGGCTAATTTTCGACTACTGCTGTGTTGATTCTTAAGCTCGTTTCAAGTTGATGAGCCAACCTACATAAACACACGTGATTAGCATGCAATTAACGTCAAACTGGGTATCGTTTTTTTTTTGTTTGTTTGTACGCCGCCTACTGATCTAGAGTTTGATTTAAGGGTGGGAACTTAATTAGCTTTTGAGGTGAAGAGACACCAATTCGATCAATTTATCACCTCGCTATTCAATTATTCAGAACTAGAACAAATAAGATGCAAGTTCTTGAAAAAATGGAATTAATTTTACAAGGCGCTTTCAACGAAAACACGCGATAAGTCACTAATGAACAATTAACAAGTATTAATCGCATAATAGCAAAAAATCTCAACAAATGAGTCAACTTTTCAGAGTTTCGAATCAAATTAATTAGATAAAACCGCTTTAATCCATTTACTTTTCACCAAAGTATCTCCCTCTTCAACTGGCAAAATACCATCACCACTCGAGGGTTCATTTTTTTTTTTGCCCAACTCTGTCCGTAGATTGACGAGTAGGAAGTTGAATTTGTTCGCTTCTCTCAATTTTTTCCGTCCATTCATACCTCCCAAACGTAGTTGATTGTAGATTGAAACCGGTTCCGCTGGAGAAAAAAAAACGTAACTTGACCCAATTCTCAGCAGCTGTCTACGGAAAATTGGGCCCCCCTTCGCATGGTTTAGTTAGACCTTCCACTATATAATGACTTTCCAATTAGTCACAGGCAATTTGTTTCCCTTAGGTACTGGTACTGGTGGTGGCAGGTACCGAAAACGGTACGAATTTATACGAATCCCGTTAGCGAAAATTTGGCACTAGTTTTTTTTGCGGGATAGACATGGGATGCAAATTTAACTCGGGAATCGAACCCCGGGCGAAAAAAGAAACGTTCAATTTGTCTTCGTCATCAGTTGTAATCACTGTTCCATTTTTGTGTTCTCTCATTCACGAACGCTGGTTCCACAATCAACTAGAAGGCAGATAGAAGAAAACAATTCGTCAGATAGGTACATCCGAGTGAATTAATTCCAATTAATTCAGTGCCGTTTGTGAATGAATGTGTGTGTGCGCACTGAATTCGATCCAAATTATGGAAAATTATGAGCTTCCATGGTTGATCATTTGCCGGAAGGCTTCTCGTATAGACAATTCCGGGGTGCCAGAAGCTTCATAGTTTCTCATAGGCAGAAACGATAATAATGAGACCTAGTTATATGTGTAATTGTAGATGTATGCGGAGGAGGAGACCGAGGACAGAACAATAATCAGTCCACCGTAATGGAAGAGCCTCATTGGATCGCAGGTGAGAGGGTGATTGCGAACCATTGCCACGTAAGGTTACCACTCAAAGACGATTATTTGAAAATTAAGTACCTACTAGGAAATACTTTGTGCTAATATTAAAGTCGCAGACAAATTGAAATTATTAAGGCACACACAATTAGACTTTGCGGTCCTTGGTTTTGCCCAAGCAAAGAATCCCCGGGATTGTGGAGGTCCTTCACTAAGAGTAAATATAAAATCATAGTAGCCTAAGGATGACCCTACAATTCGTAGTTGCTACTCCGTGATATATCAGAGCAAGCAAATTTGTACAGAAAATCAATGAATGGGGCCTGGGAGTAGCCATCTATTCTCATTGTGTACGTTTCGAGAGTTCTATAGTTTGAAATGTCTAACGGCGCCGACTACGCCATTACAGCCATCGGGGAAGGAAAGGAATGTTAGTGTTGCAAACGTTATTATGGAGACCGTGTATAGGGGAACATGGGGAGACTTGACCAAGCGCAAAATTCTATTTTCGGCTATGGCGTCTTCTATTCGATTCTCAATTTGTTTTCAAAAATATTTTTATACTTGTTTCGATCCCTTAAGGTAATTTTAAAAGCTTGGAGTGAAAAATCCTTTCCTTGCAGAAAATATTACGTGATTAATAAATTTGCATTAAATTATGTAATTTTTTATCAAACTTTGGATGGACATATCTACTCGACTACTAATTACTATTAATGTACTAATATACCATCTTAATCCTTGTGAAGCAGTGAAATGATTTTACATAAACTGGAACATTGGAATAGTTATTACTAGAATTCGCATGACATTGAACGCAATAACAAATGTTGGGGAGACTTGACCAAGATTTTATGGGGAGACTTGACCAAATGGCGATCAGCTGAAGAAAGATACAAAATTCCTAATATTTATTATGCTTTGGTATCTACTGTTAATGTTAATCACGCTATAAAAAAATCCCACCCCAAACATAAGTCTTTATATTTTAATATTTGTAAACAAAGTTAGCAATAGTAGGACTGATTTCGTGACGTGTGAACATGCAATGCAAGCAGTACAGTTAATCCTTAAAATGAATTTCTGTTAGAAGGATGGGGTAAAGAGTTACACAAATCCGGATTGACTTTGATAAGTGACACGATCTATGCAACTTTCAGAAGTGTTATCATGTGTATATTGCTCTGGGCAGCCGGTTACCGAGAATTTATGATAAATTTTCATTTGTTGAATTAATTTAGGACAGAGCGTTTGTTAAAAAGCAACTTAACATAAGTAGCAAGTTCCGGTCAGCCGACACTCGAGAGTGTTGCCTATGTTTAATTGATCAAGCAATTTTATTTTTAAACCACATCAAGTTCGAGTTTTTAGCCCTTTTTCCATTTTAAGAAGAACTTTGTAGATTTTATAGATCATCCCTCCAATGAAAGGGGTTTTCTGAAGATGAAATCTTCAAATTAAACCGTTTTCAAATTGGATTGCACGCAGTTTTGAAAAATCATGTTTCGAGCTAAGCGCGTTTAAAGTTTTGAGAACACTTTCAATGAATCATTCGTGGTAGAATGTCAATAGTTTGTAACAATTATATGAAATTATGAGTTTTGGACATCGCTGATCACGAATCTGAAGTTAGTTTTTCGAAATTCAAAATAGGCCGATCCAATATGGCGGACCCCCCACTAAAAATAAGTGGTGTTTCAGCCAAAATATGGAAATAAAGGTTTTGTGAATTATAACACTAAGTTGAGTTAATATGTATCGAAATCAAAAAAAAATCAAAAAAAATCATATATTTCCTTGTTTTGACGTGAGTCTTTGTTTTCTCCTTGTTCAAGGATTTTTATGAATGTGTCCACTGGAAAACAGGACAGAGAAAGAATAAACGGAACGGGGACAATGAAGAAACGGTGAAAATTCACCTTTTTATTAGAAATACTGAGAAAAGATATATCCTCAAGCAGCAATCTTTCCTGCGATCTCCCGATCTCTAGTTGGGTGCGCTAACCACTCCGCCATCGAGGAACTGTGATGATGCCATCACATATTCCCAACAGTATCGTCGTCACAGCCTCCAATACCTTCTAATTGATCTATCGACCCCCAATTTCTTCTATAAGCAGATTGTCACCTCTCCCTCTCATCAAACGAGCCGAATCTCTCTCGTTATCTGTTTTTAGGTCTAGTGGACTGCGCTCGAGGCCTGAGATATTTGTTAACACTGTTTTCCCCCTTACCTAACTCAGTCGCCACCAGACTTTGGCAGTGTTTAGAGCTATGTTGATATCTGCCCTCAAAGGTTCGATTCCTGCTTGAGGACATATCTTTTATCATATCACGTTCATAAAAAATCGGTTTTCACCGTTTTCTGTGGTTGTTTGATAACTCACGATTACTCTGCGATGTCAGCCGCGGCAGCAGTGGTGCCATTTACAGATCAAGCCATAAAACACGCTCTCGAGACCTGTACACATGTACAGCGCAACGCGAAGCATTCTGGGAACGTACATAATGAAATGAAAAGGTTTCTACCTGAGGCGCGTATCTCGAGCCGGGAGCGTCCCATGGCGGCCAGGACACCACTTCGAACAATGAATTATCGAAACTTTTTATATGAGCAGATCGAAAAACCCGGCTAGCACAATATAGTAGACACTTAAACCTTTCAAAAAATGCAAAGAATTTTTTTTAGAAAATTTTGAATGAGAATCTGCTCTTAATGGGCTAAAATAAACCAATGAATATGACAATAATAAAATTGTTTTCGTGCTGATGTGACTGCCCGATATTGGTAACTGGTTAACGGTTCAGCTCGCAAATTGTCAATTCTTAATCCTCATACATGATGAAACAATCATTATTCAACTCAGACAAGACCATGCGTACTCCCTACACACACTAAATGCCCAGTGCATTAGTTCCCTAGTTGCTCAAATAAACAATATTTTTTTCAACGATTTTTTTATTAAAACTATCATGTTTATCCTTCAAAAGAAAAACGTCAATGAATATTGGAGAAGGGGTCCTGGTCAACCGTACGACGCAACTTAGTCGCGATGCTCTTACAAGAGCCCTGGACGGCACTGACGTCCATCTTCCGGATACAATTCCGGATCCTGGTGGTCAACTGCTTCGTATCCTTGACCCGCTGATTATTTTGTACACTTTTGAGGGAGCCGAAAAAATCCTCAATGGGACGGCACTGGTGCAAGTTGGTCGGGTTCCTTTCTTTCGGTACGTACGGTATCTTTTTATGCTCAAGATACTCCAGCGTCTTCTTGGCGTAATGGGAAGACGCTTTGTCCGACCAGAAGACGTACTTCCCATCCGCATGATGTTCCTATAAGAACGGCAGAAGAATTTGCTCAAGAGGCTCCTCCTGGTACACTTGTTGATTGATGGTCAGACCGTTCGGCTTGAACCTGGACAAATATTACAGCCGTAAAGTAGCAACCACGTCCCTCCTCGTTTTCCACCAATATCGTCGGAATCGACTAACTAATGTCAGTGGACCATTAATCAAAACCAGAAGGTACCTGACGAGAGAAAACACGATAAAGACTTTTTTCTAGTCACAGCTTAATCGATTCATCTAGCCGCACATTGGAAGAAATGGTCCAATAAGAAGATTCATCTACAGGAAAGCCTTCCAACAGGAAGTGAGTCTTCACCATGAGGCCGTGACGTATACGTTGTAACATAATTCTTCTCAGGGTTTTTAAACGGGTTACGAACTCCCTTGTACCCGACGGAAGGACGGCGTTATCACCGAAGTGATTGAACCAATCGTTCTTTAACCACGTGCCGTCCGTGATAAGCACCGCGAACCAGCATTACCTCAATTGTACCGTATTGTCACTCCACGTCGCATGAGCGAGCGAACAATTCCAGGCATTCCGCAGAGACAAATCGTCCGCAGATCCAGCACATTGAGAAGCCACGTGTTGGACATTTGATGACGTTTGGTAAGGCAAGACTACAGGAAGCAAACCTTTGCGATCGAATGTTTTAATGCCCAGTGAATTAGTCCCATAGGTGCTCAAATAAACACTAATCAAACAAAGAGATTAGCTTTCTCAGTCCAAAGAAATGCCAGTTCGATTGGCATCAACCGGCGGAATATTTAAAATTACAAAAATGTCGATTCTGATGGTAAAGAGGGATAAGTCTGTCTTTGTCGTGAGACATTTTGGTAGACTTGAGCGGTTCGCAGTAATGCCACCTAAGCTGGGCTTCTGCTAGCAGAAGACAAAATATTAGTCCGCGAGATTCTAGGCCTGTTTCTAATGGCCCTGCCACTTTTAGTTTTCCGATCCACATCTTTGCTCTCTCTTGAGTACTATGGCTGTAAGTTTTCAAAACTTTCCCTACTCAGTATTCTCTAGCTATTTGAAGGTCGTTAAAAAAAAGTTTAAAATTACGTGCGACAAATTATGTGCAAATCTGAATATAATAAAACGAAGACTGCTTAGTTGTTTACAATAAAATAAAATAAAATAAGAAAACATTCACTGCATAACCAAAGTGGTTAAGTTTCAAAGATAGCACTGTTGATGAATCACCCAAAAATTAGGTGATAAGGGACGAAAATATGTGACCACCGCCTCCTCACTGACGACGAAAAAATTTACGAAAAAGGTGCGTTCCTGTTCCTTTTGACAAGGAGCTCCCAAAGTAAAGTCTTGCTCCGTCGCGCTGTAAATCGTGTTATAATACATACAAATAACTTTTTGGTCCAACACCAGTCTAACAGTTTGGAGGACCTTTCGATAAAGTTAATTATCGCGTAAGCCCCACCCATATGCGTTTTGTTGCTAAAAAGGCGATATTTTTCTTAGCGCCTCTGGTAGAACCCAAAAATGAATATTGTACACATAGTGAAAAAATCGAATTGCAGATGTCTGTTTAGCAACGAATAGAATATGGATAATGACTTACGCGATAAAAATATTTTCTTGACTAGACGTAGGTTTAGTCAATTAATTTTTTTTTTTTGCAGTTTATGTGAATTATCCAGGATTTTTTATCGGCGCTGAAATCTTGATCAAATAAATATCTAATAAAATAAGTCTCCTACAAAAAACTATGTGAGGTTAAGTCAAACAATAAGTCAGGATAAGAGTATCATTCTTAGGTACACACAAAGTTAGTGTTTGAAAGTCGAACTGAAAAAGGGGTCCTTGAAACAGCCAATTTCACGCTCCAGTCGATTCATGCATCCTAAGTAACTACACCATCGATCTCAACTTTGTTAGCGAGCATGTAAACTCGGTAGTTCTTCATAAAATGCTTGTCGCCAGTAACAATATATCATAATTCTGAGATTATCTGGGCGAACTTTTGAGATATCTGTCACAGCTGAATATTTCTGCGTCATTTCTTGTGGAATAATAGAATAATTAGTGGGCTATCTTTGATCCGAAAGATAATCGGATATGGTCGAACAGAGTTCAATGTGTTTGATTTTAAATAGAAAATTGGAGTCATTGATGACTAATCTTGTTCGACATCCAGGATAATTTGGGTCATTTCAAAACAGTTTCATTTATGCGCGAAACTAGAGCCAGACGCACATCGAAAACTTAAGAATATGAAGTAAGAGACAGAAAATATGGGAGATATAATTTGTCTAAATTGGATAGTAAAGGAATCATGTGGTCATCTACTTTCATTCGATGTATGACTGGATGCAATCTATTTTCTTAGAAACTGGAACGAAGAGTATGTGAAAAACCTAGTCAACAATAGATCATAATGGTATCGTTGTTTCACTCGCATGTACAAAATTATGAGTGGGTGCTATCTGGAATATAATCGGAATGCCGTGACGGAACTTGGATTGGTAATTCAATTCTAATGCGCTCAATTTGGCAGACTTTTTTCGAGGCACTATTGCTGTTGAGGTGTGTCCGGTTATCAAATTCGATTTTCAATGTTTCCCTTTTTCCCATACATGCCATTGGCACCCTAATATACAGTCTTCTGAATGGATTCTCTCTCTCCGTCGTCTTCAATCGCCTAGCGTCAACTGGTTTCATGGATATACAGTTCCAGATTTGTGACTGGAATTTACATGATGAACGGCAGTAACACATGAATAAAATAAAGGGTAAATGTGTCATGTACATGGAACCCTAAATATATCAAAATAATTTAAATTTTGGAATTCAAAAAATCCAAACCTCAATTTACGGACAAAAGACAACCGCGAAAAACATTATGGGACTCGGCAATATACACTTGACGTGTTATTTATTCCGTGTATCACACACCATTGGAGACCAAAAACCAAAGAACTGTTACTTCTTATCCTGCAGAAAAAACGCGATGATTGAAAAGTGAAGGGGACTCACCAACACACTATGGCGATTGATTTCAAGGACTGCCATAGTCGACTTTCTGCTAGCGACGATGATTGAGAAGCAATCATTCATACACTACATCGAAATGATGTTCAATGCAGACTGCATTCTTTTAAAAATAACGTACCCGATTTCAGATGACAATTTCAATAGCTCGGTCTACAACTAATGACCACAGTGAGGGCGATAGAACTCCGCCTTGAGGGCATCCCTTATTTGTTTTCATAGTCAGTGTCGCGTTACCAAGCGTGGTAGTTATTTCATGGTTTATAAGCATCGAGTTGATTTTATTTATTGAGCTGATATCAAACCCATGTTTCATCATAGCGTTCCGCATTGAGCGATGAGATGTATTGTCGAAAGCTCCCTCTATGAAAGGCTGAAAGCGTGATTTCTTTTGTTACGATAGAATAAGATTCTCCAGTTGCCCAACCAGTATTTGTAATGCATCTACTGCTGATTTATTGCTTTGATATGCGAATTGATCATTTTTCAATTTTTTTTAAATGACCAAAGAATCAAATACAATCAAACTTTTGAAAATTTATTCCTTGCTCCAAGTTGCCAATCTCATCAATTCGTATGGCAGTAGATTGTACAGCCGTTCCATTGGCACTCGGCATTTAATTCCCCATTTTGCGACACTCGGACCAATCCCAGGTCGAGCGCCCATAAATGTCACCGATGCAACACTTGTAGCACCACTTCGAAGTTTCGAAGACGTGACACGTTGGTGCGGCTGCTTGCAATTTATTTCGTCACATTTCCAATCCAGCACACGAACGTCATTCTCAAAACATCGTTAAATAGGCAATCATCGATCGTCGGAAAGCCGATCCTCCGATGAAGCTGCTCCGCTCGTCATTGTCTCAACGGAGTGGAAAACAGAAATAAATAAAATAAAATAAAAAAAATCCGCAATTTTCTATCCAACACCGCAGACAGTTGACATTTCAATTCCCTTCTTCGCCTCGGATCAGATTTCTAGGTGTAAAGTTCTTCAAACTGGTTGGGTTTGTTTCCAATGTGCAGCCAGGTACTACAATGCATTTATTTTACGGCAGATTTAACAGCTCGTTACCGGCTTGGTGGTACCTCGTCTGTTGTGGATGCTGTAGCTGCTGCTGCACCGGGGCGGCCATTGAATGTCAAATCGCAGCTGGTCGCATCTTTCGATGTGTTACTAATCGTACTTTGTACTCATCCTTCCCGGTGCTAGGGGATTGCAGAATTATCGGGCAGATGTAAAGGCTTAAACAGAATGCTTCGGCACTGACGCATGGATGTTCTGTTTGGTTTCTAAATCTTGCTACGAACAAAATAGCTTGTTCCTTTTTTGTTTAAAATATTTTTAATGCTTCTATTTCAATTACCTGTTACAACATTTAGTCCGAAACAATAAAAATTTTCAGTTATAATCGGTCCATCCATTCATCCCGGCATATCCGTGGTCATTCGAATGGCTATCTACTTTTGTTTTGTTTTTCAACAAGCCAACACCCTCCATATTCAACTATCTGAAAATTGTACTGATGATGATATCAAGCCGTGATCGCAATATGCTTATCAGAGAGCACTACGATTGGATTTTATTGGTGCAAATTAAGTTACGAAATGTATACGTTCTGCAACTATCAAACCCTTTGGGTCTTGATATAAAACAATGCCCCCAGCTTCATTCAAATGTGCACAGCCTTTTACTTATAAATTCAAGCAAACTTATTGAAAAGGTCCTATGTTCAAATGAGAGCCTCTCTTTGTTTACTTTCTCTTCCGCTAATAACATGGTAGCATTTGCGTTTGATGCTTAACTCTTTGCATAATATGCTAGTCGAAATCATACTCTACCAATATGTACTGGAACATTATTGGAAAAATTAATGGTGAAGCCATGATAATCGAAAGAGAAAGCAAACAAAGAGAGGCTCTCTTTTGCACATAGGTCCATTTCAAAAAGTACGCGAGAATTGTTCTTCTTCTACTGTCTACTGTCACACATAACCTCCTATGCCATATCAAGATTTTATCAAACCAAAAAACGAAAGCTTCGAAAAGCATGCCCTGAAATTCTCTCCTCGTTTAATCACATTTGCCGCAGTGCGTTGTTCGGCCTGCACACGCATCACTGAGCCGTCGCCATAAAATGCATGATAAACTGCATGAACAGGGTGGTGGCAACCGACGCCGGCATCGCCTGCTGTTTTTATTGACTTCTCACATCGAGAAGCCGGTGCTCCGTCTACGTCTGCGTCACTTGATATGGTGATTTCCCTCCCGTCGTTCGTCAGACGACATTCCAATCAGATGACATGCCGGCTCGTTTTTCAGATGACTACCAATTCGGAAAACAGCCATCCTCTTGAAACAAGTTTTTTCTACGCTCAATTGTGCTTTATATAATAATAAACAGCTTACACATGCAAATTAGGGCTGGAGTGTGTCTTTGAGTCAATTATTTCATGGGCTCTTCCGGTGCGATTATTGCCGAGTCTGACGAATGGTTTTGTTTATTGGCCCTGGGCCAACTGGTCGCCTGAAAAAAAAAACAAAATCATGTCAGAGCGGATTAATTTATTCCGAACAAAACAACCCAGCGAAGAACCCCGGCGAGAGTGATGTCAAACAGCGTACATCCATCGCAGTTCGATGTTTCCGTCATTTTGGATCTAAATTTTTGATGCCGCCAGCTGAAACTCTTCAACAGCTGACCGGAGCAGGAAATTGGCAAGTTCACCGTTAGTCATGTACGATCATGGGTGTACTTTTTTCGGGCTCAAGGGAAAATACAGGTCACTCCAGCCTCCGTTCGTTCCGTTAGTCAACAAGTCTAGCGAACCGAGAGGAACCCAGTTCAAGATAATTCATGTGGGTTCAAATGCGGGCAATTTGTAACGTCTGATGATGGTTGCACACTTATTTATACAGATCCAAGTAGGCTGCTGAAGCCGCACGTGAAAGGCTGTCTTCCGCTGTCGAACGTTTGGGAATGGTGGGTGCGTTTTTCGCAAACTCATTCATCATTATCATCGTCGTCATCGCGCATCGCCTGCTACGGTTGAAGGTTGCGGTGCTCTCATTATTGCCCTAAGTAAAATCTGAACTGAAAATTGCTAAACTATTGCAGGCTTCTTTTGGGCGTTCGGAGATGACATTTGTAGCCAGATTTTTGCTGACAAATTGATGGGAAACTTTTCGGAGATAAAACGAAAACAATAAGAAATGAAGATCATCTTTCGGCGATGGAAAAAAAAATGTTACGATGAGAAGGAAAGGCTTGGCAGAATAGAGTTGATCCAATCGACATCATTCAAGGAAGAAGATGAATGGCAGTTGAAATGTAGGTTACTACATATGAATAGAGTGTGAGAAATTAAGCAGCTTATTAGCGTAGGGGAGAGAGGATAACGGTAGAACAGTAAGAACTATGAAACATATGCAATAATATCACAATGCATGAACAGAAACTTCTTATTCCCTCATATTTCATGATTTATAATACTTTATACGTGTTGCTATATTTTGGACGACTTCTGATAATTCTATCTCTTTTAAAGGATATTTGTTTGTTGCGTAATAGCATAGAGTAAATTTGTAATGCAAAACATTAACTTATTCCCATAATTCTGCAAAAAATTATGAAAATTGCACATTACATTTCAACGAGTTCTGAAGGATTGAAAACTTTTTTAGAGATGTATATAGTTTTAACTGAAAACCTGGTCAAGTCTCCCATGTTCCCCTACTGGTAAATTTTATCATCGATTGTATATCACCCAAAAAAGTTATTTCCTTTGAATTTTACCAAATATAATAAATATACGCCTTAGTTAAGGCTATTGTACACCTGGCCAATGTGATCAAAGCTACTAAGGGCCTGCAAATCTCAGTAATTTAACACTCATTTTTAAAAGTTTAGCATCATCTAGATATCATGGTGGTACCAGTTTATATGAGTATTTAATGTATGACCGCACTTCTCAACCAGTAACTCCGAAACCGGATGACGGATTAGAATTATAGCAACCAGCATTTCAACGGTATAAGAGTATCGACCCTCCGGGGCTCTGTTAAACAGTCGATTGTCAGAGTGATTACATAACCTTTATATAGGACAAAGGCTAAGAGAATTATAAGGGACATTCACATGTGATTCGGTTGCAATCAATGTGAATATTATACCCTTCATTTAAGACTAAGATTGTGAGAATTGAGTTAGCAAAATATGTGAAACAGACGTGTGAATCCAAATTCGGGACTTGGCCATTTCCTCGGATCTTCTGGAATCCTCAACGGTTCTCAATGTGGTCAGAGAGACTTTCATTTGCAATTAGTGATCAGGATTAGATATAATGATTACACCGGTTTTATGAAAATTTCGCATGTGAGCGCATATTTCAACCCATAATACCAGAATTCCGTTTCCAATGGAACTTAATAACAATCAATAGAAATGCTGTAGCTTTCACGTGAGACTAAATTTATGAAAATATCAGATATTTGTGAGAATCAGATGTGAATTCAATTCAGGAGCTTAACCACTTTTCCTAAGGTCCCGGCTCCGCCGAAGGTGTTATGTGAGTTTGATTGGGCATCAGTGAGTTGAAGCTATAAATTCAAGCTATTTAGAACACATTATATGAAGTTTTGCATCTATTAGATAACATACTAATTCTGATTTATATGGGAATTTCATGCTTGACCGCACTCTCCAACCCATAACTCCGGAACCGGAAGTCGGAATTGAATGAAGTTCAATAGCAGCCCATGGTAACATTGCACCTTTCAAGTTGGATAAAATCGGTTCGGCCATCTCCGAGTAAACGATGTGCAGAAAACATCGTAAATTCCATTATGAATTTAAAAAAAATAAATAAATCGATGTTATTAGGAACGAAAAACTTTAGATTTGAATCAGCAGCAGGAATCCGGATCATGCAACGGCCAAGCCCTGGGACAATCTGACAAAAAGTTCTTGTTTCATATATGTATCACAGATTTGATAGTCGCGCTAGTATACCATCACTGTATGAGCGTCATGAAAAACGATGACACTCATATGGTGATGGTTGGGTTCGGATCGGGTTTTACAAATTTTGAATTTTCTGATTTGGGTCGGGTTCGGGTTTTCAAATATTGAAATTCTCGAGTTTGTATCATGTTCCGATTTTTCAAATTTTATGATTTTGGACTTGGGTAAAATTTGGGTTTTTCAACTTTCAAACTCTCGGGTTCGGGTTAGAAAAAATTGAAACCCGACCATCTCTAAATTCTACAACCTATACCAGGTCACTTGAGAGGTACAAAATCACTGTATCACCTTGTTATTATCTGTACCGTCTTTACGGATGGGATCAGTGAGCCTCGTACTGAGGATGGATATAAATCCATACTAACGACTGTATTCGAAAAAGGTGCTCTTGATTAAATGAAACTCTTTAATGCGTTGCTAAAAATAGAATAAATTCGAATTGATAATTGTCGCACATTGATTCATATACCATGTGATCAAGACCAAGCGAGGAGCATCGGACAACCAAGCGAAAAGATATTAGCGGCAGGAAACGAGGCACAACAAGGCGTGAATGGCATTGCACCAATACAAACGTCGTTCAAACATTTCGATGTAACAAAAGGATGGCTAACAAATCTGTGTTTGGCAAGCATTTTGCGGATGTGGCAAAATGATTTAGGTCTTCATCACATTTGGGACCGTCAACGGTCACTGGACAAAATCAAACCGCTCCAAACTCTCCTTTTTTGAGGTCTTGCGAAGTCTTTACACTGTTATGGCCGGATTCAGCATATTCCACTGGTACTGAACCAATGATGTTGTTTATTGAACTAAAAGAGTCAGTCTATTCTATTGAGAAAATTTGAGCCGTCTTGGCGCCAAACCTTAGAAAAATTACTAAAGTGTTTGAAAATGAACTTGAACACCAAAAAATTGCAAAAAAGGAATGCCCCATTCCATTGGTAACTAATTATATTTTTATGAGTATTCATTGATTAATTGAAAAATCTTGTTATTCGGAAAAAAAATGATTTCAATTTTGCAATGTTGTTTCCATTTCTCTGGAAGTCGTATAGTGCACAGAGTGCACAACGTTCTAAAAATAAGGCGTTATTTCTATTCCAACAGCGAGCAAGGAACATGAATGAACCTCAAGGCGCTATGTGCGCTTATAACCAACATTATATTGATTGATTTCAATGGTGGAAAGATTCGACGAAGTGTTTACCGGAAGAGAATATGTTTCTTTTATGAAATTCGAAATCGATTTTTTCCAGTTTCATCATATCAGGAAACTGTTCCGCTCACTAGTCAAATATTCGACTAAAAACCTTACCTGAAATGGTAATATTTTCGTCCAAAAATCCGGATTTGATCTTTCAATGACAAATATTACCGATAATGGTTCTTCCATTGAAATGGTAATTTTACCTAGCCCATATCGTCGCTGTTCTGCTATCTTATGACAAACGCCATTTTGGGGTAAACTGAGTTAGATATGCCACATTATTTGTTTGAAAAATCTCTACAAAGTGGCGTTTCAGAATTTTGAAATTTTACTTGGTTACTTAGATATAGCGAGAAACATGATGAGAATTTGTGAGTTTTTTGCTTCAAATCACTGTATTAATGGATTTGCTCAAGTTATATTGAAGTTTTAGATGTTTTTATGTGTGAAAATGTCTGAGGAATACAATGGCATAAACATTTGGCAACACTGTAATCAAAATAACAATTTTATCTAGATTCCCTGACTCATTTCCTTCAAAATGCATTTCACCGATTGCTTATAGACCAAATGAACCCAAAGATATGAATAAAAGTAAAAAATTTCCATATACGATTATGACACGTCATACAAATTTTGTCATCAATACACGCCTATGACACGTGTGAGTGTGACTTTTGTTTACATTCACATTAAAAACTCGCAACATAGTCAACCGATCTTCGTAATATTTGAGAGATTAATGTAGAATAGATAGAAGCATCAGTTGTCTTCTTTGGATTGTATATACCATTTATAAGTTTCAAGATATTCAATCTCAAACTTTAAAAATCGTTTTTCTCGAAATGTGCTAAATGGCGCTTGTCATAAGATAGCACAACAGCGACGATATGTTAACGAAGTTTGACAATTCGATGTTAACAAGTTCAAAATGAATATGTAACAACCACAATAAACACATCATGGAAGACGAATTTTTTTTTCTGGACAGCGTTCGAATGGGGGACGATAAGCCCGCCCTACTGCATCATTTTTCCTTGGCCAAGGCACTCTTCATTCTCAAACAACGTCGTGCAACAATGAAGGTCAAATTACTACATGTTAATTCTGTTGGTTGCAACATCATGCAAATGCTATTAGAAAAAACGCAATATCTTTTATTTCTAGCCTTCAAATGTCCTGTTATTTTTCCAATTGACATTACAATAAGGGACTTTTTGAAAATCTTGGATTGAATCACGATTCTTCTCTGTGATATGATGCTGTAATATTTTTTTTGTTTTTTCTCCATATATTTTAATGGTTTTTCCCAACGAGCATAATTGTCAGCCTACTTGGCGCAAATTTGGAAGAATCTTCGAGTGGCATGGATAACCATTCAACTATATATCTGTTTCTACCTGTTCGATGATAGGGCCCCCTTATTTCAATAGTTCCAAGGGGCCCCGAGTGGTCTTAAAACGACCCTGGTTATTATTATTCCTGGAAACCAATTCAAAGCAAGAGAATCTTTGTCTTGTATATGTCGTAAATGTAGTGGGCATTTACTTCTAACTAGTTGAAATCAATGTTGCGAATCAAGCGGGAAGCACACCAAGCCCGTTTATTCGCGAGCGTGCATGAATAGCATGCCGTTCTTCATCACTCGCACCCGGGTGAAGCAAAACCGCGAGTGGAAATGCTCGCAAGAAACCCAAGCTTTCTTGCAAGCTTTCATATACTATGTAGCGCAATTCTAGGAAGCTTTTCTCGCGAATGCTCGTCTGCTGTGCCAAGAAGACGCTGGAGTATCTTAAACAGAAAAAGACGTACGTGCCGAAAGAAACGAACCCGACCAACTTGCCCCAGTGCCGTCCCATTGAGGATTTTACGGCTCCCTCAATGCCCTAGTATACAAAAATAATTGGCGGGCCAACGATACGAAGCAGTTGACCACCAGGATCCGGAATTGTATCCGGATGATGGATGTCAGTGCCGTTCTATCCGTCGGCTAGGTACCGTCGTACGGCTGCCAAGGGCCCCTTCTCCAATAATCATAGACGTTTTAACTATATGGCTGAAAAAATCCTCATTTTTATTGAACACTCATTAAACCAAGCGGAAGAACTTGAGCCTAGATGAGTGAAAAAAATGACCCGAATCATCATCTACAGCAATCCAGCTGTACTGAATGTTTTCAGATTCCTTAAAATAATTTTTGAAAACTGTCCAAGTTTATTTGAATTACACTGCAATAAGAATAAGTCAGTATTTCGGTTTAGTTGAATAAACATCACCGTTCCCGAAACGTATTCGATCACATTCAGTTATTTTAGACACTCCAAATTAGCACGGAAGGGTAAAAAATGAGGAAATTTCAAGTTTAGTCCTCCGGTTTATATCAATTAAAAAACACCAATGACAACTCTCCACCAAAAGTAGTAGTTTTAGAACAGACTTACATATATACTGCATACAAGCAGAGACAAGCACAAAATTTTTCGACGTAAACGAAGTCACTTTCTCTCGTTGTCCACAATTGGTTGGTTACCCCTATACGCAATTCCATGTGATTAGCGGCCCTTACACGTTCAATATTTTTGTCAATACCAGTATTGACGATATTGTTACAATATTTCAGTCCCGTTTGAAATCCACATCGTCAATAATTTTTTTTCCTTTACACGTACAATACTTTTGTCAATACTCTCTAGTATTGACAAAAATATTGAACGTGTAAGGTCCGCTATTAGACAGATTTACTGCCAGTAGCATAAGCAAACTATCGCAGCTCGATCACAGTAGGCGATGGTGACGAATGGAAATTTGTTGTTCGCTTCGCGTGTGGAAAATTTTATAAGCCTTCGAAAAAATTAAAATAAATTATAGCTGGAGCTATAATTTTGGATTTATTTGGAAGTACTTTTGTAGTGGCTTTGGGATTAAACACTCGGAAGTCTGTTTCAGTGTCGACATCCGGATGTATTTTTAGTGATAAAGTTTCGATATTTGAACTGTGATATTTGCAGCGTCAGTGAAGCGCGAGCAATATGCCAGTGCTTGACCGCAAAGATGGTGGAATAGTTGCGGTTATGTTTCTATTTCTTAAGTGAAAAATCGGATTACTTACGAAGGCAAGTGCGGAACAAATTCAGTGCATTGTTTGATAAAGTGCATGTGTTCATAGGCGGCTCCAACCGAATGGTAAAGAAGAGGCATGCTGTCTTGGAAAAATATGCACGATTTGGAAAATGAAATTTCGAATCTTGGAAACGCGTTTTCCGACATGCGTGTAGTGTGGCGATGAAATACAGGAATTATTCAATAGCTACTAAGGCCGATGACAAGCTGAAGCGGAAAGCGAAGCGTTTGCGGACGCGTCTGAGCACTTTACATAGTGTTTTGCCGCGTTCGCCCCGCTTTTACTATGACAGTATTACGCGTTCTACATGCACACACCAAAGAGATAGGTCAAACGCATTCGCTTCGCTTACCGCTACCGCAACGCAAATCGTCTAAGCATGTCATTGGCCTAAGGATGGCAAGCTTTCTGATTGGATAGGGGGGCACGTATTTCCCTCCCCTGGAGCCGCCAGTGCATGTCAACAGCACAACAACTTGAACGATTGTTTAAAGGTAAGCGTGTTCCTACATTATTTACTACATTAATACATATCTATAATTATTTGAAAGGTTGTTCTCAGAATTGTTGGATTTTATAATGATTATTTCTAGTTTACTGAGCATATCATTCAAATAATAGCTTTATATCTTAAACATAAATCTGGTCAATGAACGGTGGGAAACATAGTCCTCGTGAGTTTCCTTCACTTAACGTCTAGTTGTTACATTTGGTCTTAGCACTACTGTAAAAATGGACTAAAGTCGTATTGGGACTGATCTCATATCAGATTAATACCGATAAATACGGGTCTGTACTGAAAATGCTGCGTATCAACATATTTGAAACTAATTTCATGTTCCGTAAATGATAACAATGCGTGTCTTTCAATAATAATCCCTTTTAAACCCCTTCCAATATTTCGTCTTCTCGATGATCTTTGTTTCCGATACAAAAAATAAGAAATACTATCTTGGATCTGCCTAATTTCGTGATATCATGACTTTTTCTTCATTCTGCGGGAAACCATTCGTAACCTTCAACCCAATAACATATCGTAAAGTTGAAAAAACAAAATCTATCTGGAGCTCAAATTGCCTTTGTCGAAAAAACATAGGTTACATTCGGCAGCCGGCTGCCTGGAGTTTGAAGGAAATTAAACAACTGAACAAAATCTTTTATGAGCGACCGTGTACTCAAAAACAACAACTAGATAAGAAACTATGCTTTACAGATTACATCGGTTGCTTGGAGCGAGTCCTAGAACTTATACCATTCTAAATTTTCAACTCTGTAGCACCAATGGAAGAGTCTGTTACATCGACGTTCTTCCGTTATGCAAGTGAAGCATCAGCGTTTCCCGTCTTCCCTTTTTTATTTATTTTTCCCCAGTGAACGATGGAGATGGAGGCAACCGGAACTGATTGGCCATCACGCTGATAAGGTATGGAATAAACTATTACCTAAGCAACTCTTATTAGATAGTCAGTATTAAAATATGAAATCAGTGTTCAATTTGCCAAAATCAGCTTCACAACGCAACGCAGTCACACCGTCAAAACTGTCCACTAGTCCTCCCTATCATATTTATAATAACGCACAAGGCCATGCCTTATACATTCCAAAAAATGCAATGATTCAAAGTAGTTCCCATCTGCAAACATTCGACTCGACACAGTGAATGGATGCAGACACTACTGAAACTACTTCTCGATTTAAGTAGTAAAACAACGCTATTTTTCCACCTTTCCGATTTAGTCTCGAGTCAAATCGCGTGCTAATATCAGCCCAGAAAAGCAGCATGGGTATCGATTCGAATCGAACTAGAACAAGTTTTTTTTTATTTATTTCTTCGCTCTACTATTCATCGTCCCGAAACCGATCCATCCATCTGAGCGAACCAATCCATCTAGACGCGCTCATGTTGCATCGAAATCACGAGGTGAACTTTGGGGAATGAGCTTCATCGATGTACCGTTATTGAAATGAAGCGAACGCTTTGGGAGTCCAATCGAGGTCTTGATTCCTGCTCTGCTCTATGTAGCATCAAAAGGACCTCACCGCACCCCGGTGACAGATTTCGCGGGTGGCCCTCCGATCTGTGCTGAGATCCGCCGAGATGGATTACTCGCTCTGGTGGAGGGGAAAATTTAATGCAGTTTAACTTAACCCTCTCGGTTCTGGTCGCACCTCGCATTTGAAAGTCAGATTCGTCCGAGTGACTGTCGATTCTTGTATATACATATATTACTTCTTATGTCCTTTTATGAAAAGGTGACCCGGTTTCGCACACCGGGTCGGTTCCGAGCTGTCGCACTATTGTCATCGGAGCCTGTAGTAAGGATATTAATATTTATCAGACCTGACGGGTAACAAGCTGAAAGGAACGTGACGAATGCAAAATGTCGATCACTGAGATGAACTTGAACGTTTTGCATGATTGTATAGTGGCGGATCGCTTTAGGCTTTGACTGATTTCTAAGTGACAGTAGGTCACTCGTAATGGTCTTGTAGGTGAAGAATTACTTCGAAAGATTCTTTAACAACGATAACAACTTCTCGCAAATTCAAACAATCCAATTTCAAGCAATGGCAGTAATTCAATACATTTCTTAGTAAAAATTAATACTAGAGAAGGATTCTCATATCAACGTCAGACGATTAGTTGCAAAAATACAACAACTCCCTCATACAATAACGTTAATTTGCCAGCCATTGCATTGTCAGCTATTAATTTATAGCAACTGGTTTTAATTATTTGCCATGAAAATCTCCGGCACAATATTTTGATACAAGCCTTCAAACGCCCGTCGGATCAGCAGCTGCTGCTCTCCTTGCGGAGGCTGCGGATGTCGGACCACCAAAACATTGCATGAAGTTGTAATATTCGTGAGCCAGCTGGCGCAACACGACCTCGCACCGACCGAAACCAGCAGCTGATGGGCTTGGGATGCTGCGGTTGAAGCTGAGCTGAGAGCTCAATCGAGTGCAACATCGAGAGTAGTTCAACGTGTAGTACTGATGGGTTGGTGGCACAGAATAGTAAACTCGTATCCACTTCATCTTTTCGTCGCTTCGGAAATTCACGAACACGTTTTTGATCCGCCGCCCGCGGTACTCTGCCTGTACACTGCTCCAATATAGTAATTTGAGTCAAACTAGTCATGATACCGATTTCATTAACATTATATTTTGTTATTAGAAGGAAAAAAAGTGTACCGAAGGTACCACGAATCTGAACCTGATTCCGTTCCTTTGGAACGTTTGGGGATCCCCCCCCATACAGTGTTAGCTGACGAAATGTGCACTTGAGAAATCGAGATTTCATAAAGCTGTACGCCGAGAAAGGCACACGATGCGACCGCAGACGACAGTCTCGGGGTAGATCGTTGCGATCATTACGTCGTGATCGCGACGCCACCATCGGCCTAACCCCTTAAGGATGGTCGGTTTTGCAACTTCAAACCACTGCAAACTGCACTGCACTGACTGACTACTGCGATCGTGTGCCATTCTGATGGGTACGACGACAGCTGACACCTAGCGAGCGGTTAGTGCAAGTATGAATGTCAAATGGCAACTGGCAGGCGACGAAATCGGGTAACCATAATCTCACGTCGCAAATCTAATTTTGATCAGCGTGCTTCTTCGGCGGGTCGGTGTCTTTTTTGTTGCTGGTGAGATATATGTTTGTGGCAATGGATGACATGATGTATGAATGGATTGATGGTGGAACTGTTCTCTGCGCCTTTGAGTTGAACTGTTGACGTGTCGAGGTGCCACGTGCTTCTGGTTTTGACGTAGGAAAATTAAACGAATATTTATTGATTGCATGTTGTCTTTAAATTGTGTGCCTTTTGTGCCAAGCTGTAATTATGGTGAAAGGTCTTGAGCCTGATTTGTGACGATCGCAGTAGGCTAGTATTAGTAATTGCTATGTCAATGTCAATATTATCTTCCAATTTACGCATTTGTGTTCATCAAAACAGTATTTCATTTATTTAACCCAGGTTAGTTGCTTCAAACAAACGATTTTGATGGAACTAAGTTAGATTCATGAAAAACACCGGTTGTGTGAGCGAATCTGAAGCATATTTAAAGGTTACAATTCAATCCGATTTTCAGTGCAATGGCACATAATCTAGGTTCGAAAATGGCTTCAAACCAAGAGTTTGACAGCATTTATGTCCGAAGTGGAGTCAGTTTCAGTTTCAAGCAAAAATAGCACTGTTGAAAAGGTCAAATCATAAAATAACGCTGACAGTATAAAGCGAGCAAATCTATGACTGATCATTAGACAGCCCAGGCGAATTTTTAAACTCGATCGGCACACTACTGAGTCGATTACTAGTCCGAGACAAATGTAGCTACCGTACAAAGCTGTTCGAAATTTGTAATGAATTTTCAATAATTTACATGGAGAAAACGTACCAAATTGCATTTTCACCGCTAGGTAGCACTGCTGTGCAGTAGTTTATCACTGCAAGTAAAAATAAGAAACAATCTTATTGTGTACAACTTTGTCGAAGACTGAAAATCAATTCAACTTCCTTGGGAGAAGTTATTAAAGTTTTAATAAAGTGATGTCCGAGTCAGTTTTTCATAGGGCCTAACAACACAGGATGGTGAATCAGTAATCGATTCCCATGAACTTTTTTTTGCGAAATGATGTATGAGTTGAACTGGAAAGTTTGTTTGAAACTATTTTTTAATATGGGTTGACTACAACATTTTAGGTACATATTTCGCTACGTAGAACGCTAACTTTTAATGGAAGAGTGATAGAACATGGTCACACAAATTACTGAAATAAACTTGTTCTACAACTTTGTAGAAGACACCAAATTTCTATCTTGTTTCCGTTGAAAAGTTAGTGTTGGCGCCCTCTATGAGGTGAAACGTAGAACAAAAATTTTCTAATTAAAACATTACTGATATCATATATTAAAATTCTTTCAAACATTCAGCTAAACCCAATCTTTTTTTCGCAAAAAATAAAGATCGTGCTAACAGATTACCAATTCTTCAAACGCTGTTAGGACCCATGGAAAACTGACTCGGACATCACTCCATTAAAAGTTTAATAACTTCTCCCAAAGCAGTTGGATTGATTTTCAGTCTTCGACAAAGTTGTACACCATAAGATTTTCTGTCTTGTATTAATTGCAATAATAAACTGATACATAGATTGCCACCTAACGGTGAAAATGCAACATAAAGGGCGAACACGAAATTATTGCGACACCGAAAATGTCATGCCAATTTTCTTATAATGTTTAAAATCAAACCAAAATTTTTGGGTAATTTTATACATATATTTACTTCAAAAATCAAAAGAAAAGTTAATCGATGGAGCCTTGAGTGTAAAATTGAACGCATTTTCGCTTGATACCCTTCATCAAAGTGTTTACAGTGTCATCCGGTACCAGTTTCTCAGTTTTTTCCATTTTTTTAACATGTCCTTATCGTCTTTGACTGTCTTCTTGCTCTTCCGAAGTTCCCGCTTCATCATTACCCAGTACTGCTCCACCGAGCGCAGCTCCGGACAGTTTGGCGGATTCAGAAGAGAGAGAAAAAAGAGAAAGAGAGAGAAAAAGAGAAAGAGAGGGGAGCGTGTGAGAAATGGCAAATGATGGTTAGTGCTGTGAACTTAGTTTTATATGTTATGCGATATTTTGATTCCTTACATCCCTATTACAAAAAAATCAACTGATAATTTTTGCGCCATGAACATAAATCTTGCAAACGAAGCTGAATTTTTACTAGAATTTTTGGACTCAATAACATAGGTGCTCTCAATTATGCTACGCTTATAATATGAATATGAATTATAATAGAAATCTATTTTATTACTACTAGGTGGATTCCCAAGCAACGATTGAAGTTTTATAGCACGCTACAAGTGCAATCAGTGGCTACAAAACTATCATAAAACCACAATTGTTACTAGGGTTACTTGATGATTTGTGTATTCATATACTACTCCATCTACGTCCCGACTGAACGCATTGCTTAATCCAACGGGTACATACATCAATTCTGGACAAATTTTCACTTTGAAGTGAACTTACACATTATTTTGACTTTGAATTGAACTTACATATTAATTTTTGAGAAATAGTTCATGTATATACAATATACAAGCAGAAAATCAAATGGAAGCAGAGCATGTTTCAATTCGCATTTCAAAGCAACAAAACAACAGTTACACATGCTGGTCGGAAAACTGGAGAATTCTGTCGTAACAAAAACAGCCAAG